>NC_065593.1:16880163-17536829 GCF_024542745.1 Macaca thibetana thibetana
TAGGGATGATTCCATATCCCCTGGACTTCAGACTCCACTATCCAACTGTCTAGTAACACCTCCATTTGGATGTCAGCCTCCCCCAACAAACCCAGAATGTACAAAACCAAGCTGTTGACCTTCCCCCAGACACCTGCTGCTCCTGCTCACTTTCCTGCCTCAGTTAATGGGCCCTCCCCGCTTCCAGCTGCTCATGCCAATACCTGGAACTCACCTCTGACTCTTCTTTCATACCCCTCCTGGAATTCATCAAGAAATTCTAATAGCTCTACCTTCAAAATACATATGTAATCCAACTGCCTCTCACAATCTCCATTGTTGGCACTCTGGTTCAAACCCCATCATCTCACCTGCATTCTAGCAACAGCCTCCTCACTCCTCTCTGCTTCTGCCCTTGCCCGCAGGTCTGTTCTCAACAGAGTAGCCAGAGTGATTCTACTCAACATAAGCCAGCCAGATGGGGTGGCTCACTCCTATAATCCCAAAATTTGGGGAGGCTGAGGCAGAAGGATTGCTTGAAGCCAGGAGCTTAAGCCTGGGAAACAAAGCAAGACTCTGTCTCAAAAAAGAAAAAGGAAAAAGAAAAAAAAAAAAAAAAAAAAAGCAAATAATAGAAAAAAATTGAGAAAAATTGATGAAACCAAAAGTTGGTTCTTTGAAAAGATCAGCAAGATAGACAAACCTTTAGATAAACTGACTGAAGAAAAAAAAGACTCAAATTACTAAAATTAGGAATGAAAGCGACATTACTACTCACCTTACAGAAATTAAAAGAATTAGAAGGAACTGTTATATCAACTATTGTGTGCCAACAAATTAGATTAACCTAGAATAAATGTACAAATTTCTAAAAAGATATAAACTACTGAAACAACTCAAGAAGAAATAGAAAATTTGAAATGACCTACAACGAGTAAATATTGAGTTAGCAATCAAAAAACTTTCCACAAACAGAAGCCCAGAACCAGATGGCTTTGCTGGTGACTTCTTCCAAATGTTTAAAGATGAATTAACAAATTCTTCATGAAGTCTTCCAAAAAACAGAAGAGGAAGGAACACTTGCCAACTCATTACAAGGCCACTACCCTGATACCAAAACCAGACGAAGATACCGCAAGAAAACTGCAGACCGATATCTCTTACGAATGCACATGCAAAAATCCTCAACAAAATACTACCAACTCAAATCCAGCAATACATAAAAATGGTTACCCACCATGACCATGGAGAATATATCCCAGGAATGCAAGGTTGGTTAAACATATAAATATAAACATATAAATATAAATATCAGTCAATGTAATAAACTGTAGAAATTGAATAAAAGATAAAACTACATGACCATTTTAATAGATGTGGAAGACAAAAGCCACATGTCCCACTTCTTAGAACAAAACTCCATCTCACCCGATGCCCACAACATCTTACATGATCTGGAACCCATCATCTCTCTGTCCCCACCTCCCTCTCCCACTTCTCTCTCTGCACTAATCACAGTAGCCGCCTTGTTGTTATTCAAACCCATTGGGTATACTCCTGACTCAGGGCCTTCACAGTTGCTGTTCCCTCTGCCTGGAACACTGTTCCCCCGAATATCCACATAATTCACTACTTCACCCCCTACAGGTCTTTATTCCACAACTGCCTTCTCAGTGAGGCCTCTCTGGCCACCCTACAAAAAATTGCTACCCTCTCCTCCCAATACTCACACTCTCTCTATTTCCTTCCCAACAATACTTCTCTCCTAAGTCTTTATTATTATCTGAAATACTCTGAATTTTACAATAAAATTCACAATACTTATATATCTTGTTTGCTTTCTTCCCCAACTAGAATGTAAGTTCCCTCGGGACAGAGACATTTTTATCTGTTTTATTCACTGCTATATCTATGGCATTTATTTATTTATTTATTTAGAGATGCAGTCTCGCTCTGTTGCCCAGGCTGGAGTGCAGTGGCACAATCTCGGCTCACTGCAACCTCTACCTCCTGGGTTCAAGCGATTCTCCTGCCTCAGCCTCCCCAGTAGTTGAGACTACAGGCATGCACCACCATGCTCAGCTAATTTTTTGTATTTTTAGTAGAGACAGGGTTTTGTCGTGTTGCCCAGGCTGGTCTTGAACTCCTGACCTCAGGTGACCCGCCTCCCTCAGCCTCCCAAAGTGCTGGGGTTACAGGTGTGAACCACCACAGCCAGCCACCTATATCTACAGCATTGAAACTAGTATGCCACTTAATTGGCAATCAATAAATATTGGTTGAATAAACAAATGAATACAAATAGTTTGTCACTCGACTCTTCACTCAGCCAGCAGTGACTTACCTCACCCACCCATCCATGTGCCTGACACTGTGCTTCAAGTTGGAGTACAGAGAAAGATTAGAACCAGACCTGGACCCTGCTAAAAATCACAGACAGGGCTGGGAGAGGAGTCAGAACGTACGTAACCAAGACCCCAGGAAGACAATGCTGGGCTCACTAAAGAGAGGAGGGAGAGAGGGTCAGGCCCAGCAACCAGGGAGGAATTCATAGAGAGACAGTGGTAAGCTGGCCCTTGAAGGCCTAGAATGCTTTGGACACTTGGAGAAGGGAGTGAGGATGGGGAAAGAGGGAGAGGGGAAGCATGACTAGGGAACCAAGAGGGGGCCTGTGTGGCAGGACTGCAGTGGAGGAATAAGGCTCCCAAGGTTATCAGGGAAGTTCACGAGGGGCTTTAAATGTTGGGATAAGGGGCTGGGCCTAGTTCCAGAGACACCAGGGAGCCATGCAAGGCTTTTGAGCAGGGAAGGGTGGTGGTGTCAGCAAGCTCACTCTGTAAGCCAGGCACAGTGACGCATGCCTGTAATTCCAGCTACTCGGGAGGCAGCATGGGCAGGATCGCTTGAGGCCAGGAGTTCAAAACTAGCCTGGGCAACACAGGAAGGAAGGAAGGAAGGAAGGGAGGGAGGGAGGAAGGAAAAAAAGAAAGAAAAGGGAGGAAGGGAGGGAGGGAGGAAGGGAGGGAAGGAAGGAAGGAAGGAAGGAAGAAAGAAGAAAGGAAAGGAAGGAAGGAAGGAAGGAAGGAAGGAAGGAAAGGAAGAAAGGAAGGGAGGGAGGGAGGAAGGGAGGGAGGGAGGGAGGGAAAGAAAGAAAGAAAGAAAGAGAGAGAGAGAAAGAAAGAAAAGAAAGAAAGAAAGGAAGGAAGAAAGAAAAGAGAGAGGAAGGAAGGAAGGAAGGGAGGGAAGGGAAAGAAAAGAAAACAAAAGGAAAGGAAAGGAAAGAAAAGAAAAAAGAAAGAGAGAAAAAACAAGCAAGCTAGCTAGCTCACTCTGGCAGTGTGTGAAGAACAGAACAGATTGTGGTGGATGAGCAGGAAGACAAGGAGACCAGGAAGGTGCCTTCTAGAACAGTTCTGGAGAAAGACAGCAAGGCATGAGCCAGGGAAGGGCAGAGAGGACAGAGAGGAGAGGACAGGCCTGGGAGAGGTCAAGGCCTTCGCAACTGACAGTTGCTGGGGAGGAGGAACTGGAGCCTGAATCTGAGGTCAGAATGTCCGAGCATTCTACGGAGGCACAGACAGAGCCATGGGGTGGGGGCGGGATGGCAGCACCTCTGGAGGGTTAGAGTTCTGGCCACAGAGGCTCAGCGTCGGTGGGTACCATGCCAGACCCAGCAGCTTCCCAGCGCCAGAGGATGGATGCACTCTAGCCCTGCCTGCCTTTCTGCCCCTCAGTCCCAATCCCCAGGGCAGGCCTGAAGAAGAGTTTCTCCAGCTGGCTTTGGCGGCCAAGACACAATGTCATTTCTAGATGAGCCAACCAGCTCTGGAGATGCGCCAGGCTGCAGGGTGCAGGGGGTGGAGGGGGGCAGCTGTGTCCCCGAAACACAGCCAAGGAGCCACCTCCCAGAACCAACCAAGACAGTGGCAGAAGCAGGGCTGGCAGGGGGCCCCCAGCTCCAGCTGGCTGGTACAGGGACAGTTTTGATGGGGCCTCCATCTGCCTGGGCTTCAGCCTCCCTGCGCGGTCAGGCCCCACCAGCCCCCATCAGCTCCCACCAGCCAGAAGTGATGGTCCCCTCCCTCAGTCAATAAGCATTAAGGTATTTACTAGTGCCTGGGGTGTGCCCAGCTCTGCTTCTGGTTCAGTGCACTATGAAGGACACAGACTTTGGAGGCGTCACAGCCAAGTTGGAGGTTGTGTGATTGTTTGTTTTGAGACAGGGTCCTGCTCTGTCACCCAGGTTGGAGTGCAGTGGCATGATCAGAGCTCACTGCAGCCTCTCTCTCTCAAGCTCAAGCAATCCTCCAGCCTCAGCCTCCCCAGTAGCATGTGCCTCCATGCCCAACTAATTTTTAAATTTTCTGTAGAGACAGGGTTTTGCTACGTTGTCCAGGCTGGTCTCTAACTCCTGAGCTCAAGTGATCCTCTCACTTTGACCTCCCAAAATACTGGGATTCCAGACGTCAGCCACTGCACCCAGCCATGTGTTAGAGTTTTGTCTGTCCCACTATTTACCTGATTCTATCTGTGGGCTTCAGTTTTCCAACCTGTCAAGTGGCATAAGTGTGGCTGGGTGTGGTGGATCATGCCTGTAACCCCAGCACCTTGGGAGGCCGAGGTAGGCAGATCACTTGAGGTCAGGAGTTCGAGACTAGCCTGGTCAAAATGGCGAAACACCATCTCTAGTAAAAATACAAAAATTAGCCAGGCGTTGTGACGTAGGCCTGTAATCCCAGCTACTCAGACGGCTGAGACAGGAGAATTGCTTGAACCCGGGAGCTGGAGCTTGCAGTGAGCTGAGATTGTGCCACTGCACTCCAACCTGGGTGACAGAGCGAGACCCTGTCTTGGGAAAAAAAAAAAAAAAATTAGTGGCAGGTGCCTATAATCCCAGCTGCTGGGAAGGCTGAGGCAGGAGAATTGCTTGAACCTGAGAGGTGGAGGTTGCAGCGAGTCGAGATCGTGCCACCATGCTCCAGCCTGGGCAACAGAGAGAGACTCTGTCTCAAAAAATAAAATAAAATATGAAAAGAAAAAACCTTCCTCACAAAAGTGTCCATTGAGAGGACTAAATAAGAGCATGTGCAGAAGAGAATGACAAGACTTTCTAGTCTTCAGGAATTTCCGCAGAGACCCGAGGCTGAGAACAAGGGATGAGCAGCGCCCACACTTCAAGAGAGGTGCCAGCACACCTTCAGGACGTGGCGAGAGAGAACGGGGCTATCCTACGTGGCCCCCGCCCGCTTGCATAGAAGTCATCCTCGGGGGAGGATTTATTGAAAGAGTTCCGCTCTTGACCAGGTGCGGTGGCTCACGCCTGTAATCCCAGCACTTTGGGAGGGTGAGATGGGCAGATCACTCAAGGACAGGAGTTCGAGACCAGACTGGGCAACATGGCGAAACCCCATCTCTACTAAAAATTAGCCGGGTGTGGCGGTGCACGCCTGTAGTCCCAGCTATTCAGGAGGCTGAGGCAAGAGGATTGCTCGAGCCCAGGAGTTCAAGACCAGTCTGAGCAACATAGTGAGAGCCCCCATCTCTAAAAGAATTAATAAATAATGAATAAAGAGTGCCACTTTTTTTTTTTTGAGACGGAGTCTTGCTCTGTCACCCAGGCTGGAGTGCAGTGGCACGATCTCAGCTCACTGCAAGCTCCACCTCCTGGGTTCACGCCATTCTCCTGCCTCAGCATCCCGAGTAGCTGGGACTACAGGTGCCCGCCACCGCGCCCGGTTAATTTTTTGTATTTTTAATAGAGACGGGGTTTCACCATGTTAGCCAGGATGGTCTTGATCTCCTGACCTCGTGATCCACCTGCCTCGGCCTCCCAAAGTGCTGGGATTACAGGCTTGAGCCACCGCGCCCGGCCAAGAGTTCCACTCTTCAGCTGAGTGAGGGCTTCAGATGACACTCAACGCAACAGAGGATAGTGCTTGCCAAGAAGGAAGCTGGCCCTTTCTCCCTGGCTGGACGCTGGCTAAACGCGAAGCCTCCTATACCAGGACAGCCTGAGGGACGTGCACAGAAGACGTCCTCAGGACACCCAGATGCATGTCATCTGGCATTCGGGGAGAATGGACCCTGGGGCCTGACTCCCCCGAGGGAAGTCAGCGGGTGGGGATGCCAGATGAAGTAGTCTGCAGTGTCGTGGGAGGGGAGAGGGCGGCAGTGGCGGAGGCCTCCCTTCCTGACCTCCTCCAGGGGTCAGATGGACACCGCGGAGGGAGACACGGTGCTCATGAGAGGGGGCCCCTTGCAGGATTGCCCACCCAGGCAAGACAGCCTGGCTGGAAAGGCAACCATTGCATCAGGGAATTGGGCAAAGTAAAAACCAGGGCCAGAGACCCCAAAATGCCCACAAAGGCCCCCCACACCCCGCCTTTGGGCATCTGCCACATGGGGGGCACTGACAGAGGGCGAAAACAACTCCGGATACAGACAGTACTCAGCCCGTTCTCAGTCATCCTCCCTTGCCCGCTCATCTCTGGAGGGGACAGAATTGCGAGGGGAGGGGGGATGTCAGGGATGTGGGGTGGAAGATGGAGCAAGGAGAACAAAACCCAACTGTAGCCCCACCTCTTCCGAAGGCAATTTTCTGGTCCTGGATAGAAACTTTATTTGGGGCCAGGCACAGTGGCTCACACCTGTAATCCCAGCACTTTGGGAACCTGAAGCGGGTGGATGACAAGGTTGGGAGTTGAAGACCATCCTGGCCAACACGGTGAAACCCCATCTGTACTAAAAATACAAAAATTAGCTGGGTATGGTGGCACGCACCTGTAATCCCAGATACTCAGGAGGCTGAGGCAGGAGAATAGCTTGAACCTGGGAGGTGGAGGTTGCAGTGAGCTGAGATGGCGCCACTGCACTCCAGCCCGGGCAACAGAGCAAGACTCCATCTCAAAATAAAAACACAAATAAAATAAAATAAAAAGTTTAAAAAATAGCTGGGCATGGTGACTCGCACCTGTAATCCCAGCTACTTGGGAGGCTGAGGCAGGAGAATCACTTGAACCCAGGAAGCAGAGGTTACAGTGAGCTGAGATTACGCCACTGCACTCCAGCCTGGGCAACAGAGCGAGACTCAGTCTCAAAAAAAAAAGAAAAAAGAAACTTTATTCGGAAGCAGGGCCAAAGTTTTTATTTCAATGGGACCAGACTGTTTAGTTCGTGCGTGTGATCGGGAGAAGCGATGGGCTCTGGCCATGGGTGGGCGATGCGGTCAAACTAGTGTGAGGACAATGAAGTTGTGGCTGGTTTACTTTTCCAAAGTCGGGCCTGCTCAGTAAACCTGGGGCACACGCATATGGGCCCTGTCTGCAGCCACAGGGCCCGGGGCCATGGATCTGGGAAAGGAGGGGAGGTCTAGCCCCTCTGCTTCCAGCTGGGCTGGTGTCAGTTTCCCAGAAGCAGTGGCCCTTTCCCATGTTGGGGGTCAGGCAGGGCTGGGGCTTTGGGGAGCCAGGGACACAGCTGCACACAGGGACCCTCCAGCTCTGGTCCCCCGCCCTTTGGGCCCCCTGTCTTTGGACAGGCCCCATACACCTCGGTGCCTCATGGGAACCAAACAGGCACTGAGCCCAAGCAGGAACATGAATTCTGGCGTGAGGATAGAGCGGTCCGGGAAGGCTTTTGGAGGAAGCTGACTTTGAGTTGAGTCTTGCAGGAGGAGGATTTTGGGATGCACAAAAGACGAACTGGTGCTCTCGGTGGAAGAAATGGACGCGTGCCAAGTCTGGGAAGGCGGTGTGCCAACGTGGCTGGCACGGCCAGAGTGTGAGGCCCATGAAAGGGTGTGATGGGATGTGGATATGGAATGCTTGATATTACCGGGATTATCGCCCTTAAAGCAGCATCCACATTGGCCGTAACCAATCTGGGCCTTGCTTCGCTCCTCTGTAACCTGGGGAGAATTGCTCCATTTCTTCTTGGACCCACAATATGCCCTGGCAATAAATGAGTCCTATTTTCTCAAACTAACACATTAATCCAATGCTCAGAGGACACCTTTTACAGTCAGAAAAGCTCAGGCTCAAATCCCAGTTCTGCCCCTTCCTCACTGTGGAACTCCTGGTAAGCTTCTCTCTTTTTTTCCCCCGCAAGATGGAGTCATGCTCTGTTGCCCAGGCTGGGGTGCAGCGGCACAATCTCAGCTCACCGCAACCTCCGCCTCCCGGGCAACGAATCTGCTTCAGCCTCCCACCTGGGCAGGTGCCCAACACCATGCCCACCTCTCGCTCTGTCTCCCCCTGGGTTCAAGTGGCGATCTCAGCTTGCAAGCTCCGCCTCCCGGGCTTCAGCCTCCCTGGGACTACAGGCGCCGCCAGCTAGTTTTTTGTATTTTTAGTAGAGACGGGGATTACATGGTCTCGATCTCCTGACCCCGTGAACACCGTCTGCCCCCAAAGTGCTGGGATTTTGAGCCACCGCGCCCGGCCTATTTTTTATATTTTTAGTAGAGACGGGGTTTCACCATATTGGCCAGGCCGGCCTTGACCTCCCAAAGTGCTAGGATTACAGACGTGAGCCACCGTGTCCAGCCTCTCTTTGCTGATCTGCAAAACGGGGATAAGCTCTACCCAGAAGGAGAGATCAACATAATGTACGTAAAGGCCGGGCACAGTGTGAGCCGTGGAAACAGGAGTTCCTCATCCCCCAACCCTGTCCCCACCTCCATAGAGGCTCTCACTTACATAGGAGGCCAGCAGGGTGGTCGGGGCCAAGACGAGAGCCAGGTAGAGGCAGGGGGCCGTGGCGAGCAGGCTGGAGGCGCAGATGAGGGGCTCAGCTCTTGGAATGACTTTTTGTACCTTCTCGCAGCTTCTGCCCCCAAGATGACCCCAATGACGCCGGTCATGATGGTCAATGACCCAAAAATCAGGCTAATGGGAGAGAACACAGAGGGGTTGGTCAGCTGGGTGAGCTCAGCATGGAGACCTTTCACCCTGCTCCCAGCCTCAGGTTTAGCCCCTTGGCTCAAGGGCACGATCTGTGTCTACAGGGAATATGGCTGTGGGCCCCTGATCTGACCCAGGCCTTACCCACCCTCATCACTGACGCTCCCAGGACCTGGGGACCCTGACCAGGGACCAATGACCCACTGCCCTCCCCCAGCCCCTTTCCTACCTCATCCCCTATCTCATCCTGGGGATCCCACTGGCCATGTGGGTGATCGTCCAGCACCCCAGGTCCCAGCCTGCCTCATCTCCATTGACCCTTTCCCTCTCATCCCCCAAAACTGCCCACTCAAAATCTGAATTCCAGGGTCCCACTCTGGCCCCAACCTTCTCTCTTTCCAACTCCCAGTACTAAGAGGAATGGAGGCAAGCGAACATGTATTTACTAAGCCCCAGTGATACACCCGGCCCTTGTCTGGGCCCTCTACGTGCCCTCCTTCCTTGAATCCCATCCTTCCACTTCCTGTCTTTGAATCCCCCTCAGGCAGTCCCTGCCTGACCTCCGTCCCTTTCCCACCCACTTTTAGACCCACTTCTACTCCGTTTCGCTTCCCCTTGTATATCCTTCCTGTGGAGACCTGTCCCTCCAAAATAACCGCCACACAGGCTCCCCAAGAGTGCATTCTGTGGTGGCAGGAGATCCGTGGTGGGAGGAGTTCAAGATCAGAAAGATCTCATCTCTACAAAAAAATGTTTAAATGATCCAGCCTTGGTGGCGTGCACCTGTAGTCCCAGCTACTCAAGAGGCTGAGGTGGGAAGATCACTTGAGCTCAGAAGTTCGAGGCCACAGTGAGTTATGATGATATCACTGTACTCCAGCTTGGGCAACAGAGCAAGAATCTGTCTCTAAAAATAAAATTAAAAACACAGACCTGACCACGTCCCTGCCCACCTCCTGCCTAAAATTCTCCACCAGCTCTCAGACACCCACTAGATTTGTCCCCAGTTCCATAAGATGTACATTGTTCTTCGTGATCTGACTCTGACTCACATCAACTCCAGGTCCTAGCTCTATTTTCTTCCCTCAGACTAGTTGCTCTCCCCTCCCGACTCCCAACCACACACTTTCATTCCTCTGCCTGGAACACCCTTCACTAGTTTTTGACCTATCAAACTCCTACTCATCCTTCAATACCCAGCACAGCCTACTTGGGGATGCCCTTCCTTTGTTCCCTGGCTGATCCCTTCACTCCCATCAGTTCCCACAGCACCTTCTGTGTCTGTCATCAGGTTCATTCGCTGGCCTGGGAATTCCTAGAGAACAGTAACAGGTTTGGTTTCCTCTCTTGACTCTATGCTGGGAGCATAGAGCCTGGCACACGAGAGACATATGTTGAGCAAGTGAACTCACGGATTCCTCCTACAATTCCCAGATGGACAGATGAGCAAGGAGAGGCTGAGAAAGGTCAAGGCCAAGATTACCCAGCTGGTAAATGACAGACTAGGATTTGAATATACATCCTCACCCTCCTGGTCTATTTTGCAACCTCCAGCCTCCTTTTAAGGGAGCTCAAAGGGGCCAGGTGAGGTGGCTCAAGCCTGTAACCCCAGCACTTTGGGAGGCCGAGGCGGGTGGATCACTTGAGGTCAGGAATTCAAGATCAACCTGGCCAACACAGCAAAACCGCATCTCTACTAAAAAAATAATAATAATAGCTGGGAATGGTGGTGGGCACCTGTAATCCCAGCTACTTGAGAGGTTGAGGCAAGAGAATCACGTGAATCTGGGAGGTGAAGGTTGCAGTGAGCTGAGATCGCACCACGGCACTTCAGCCTGGGCAAGATAGGAAGACTCCATCTCAAAAACAAAACAAAACAAAACAAAACAAAACAAATAAAGGAGCTCAAAGGGAACGCTGAGACTGTGCCCAGCGTGAACTCTTGAAAACAGCAGTCTAACCAGGATCTTTTCAGCCTCTCATAGCTCCCTGTTGTCCTCTGAGCAAGCTCCTGGCCAGCACTGACAGCTCTGCGGGACTGGTCCATGCCGACCGGTGTAGCTTCCCCTCTCTTCTCCCACCCTCGCTTTGCCCAAATGACTGAGAATTCTCTAAATTCTCTACTAAAGTACAAAAATTGGCTGGGCGAGGTGGCGGGCACCTGTAGTCCCAGCTACTCTGGAGGCTGAGGCAGGAGAATCGCTTGAACCTGGGAGGTGGAGCTTGCAGTGAGCTGAGATCGTGCCACTGCACTCCAGCCTAGCAACACAGCAAGACTGTCTCAAAAAAAAAAGAAAGAAGAAGAAAAAGAAAAAGAAGAGGAGGAGGAGGAGGAGGGGGAGGGGAGAGGGAGGAGGAGGAGGGGGAGGGGAGGGGAGGAGGGGAGGGGGAGGGGGAGGGGAAGGGGAAGGGGGAAAGGGCAGGGGCAGGGGCAGGGAGAAAAAAGAAAGAAGAGGTTTCCAAACCTTCCCAGCCTTCCGAGCTGTGCAAGGTCTGGCTCAGCCTAGTCAAGTGACCCGAATCCCAGATGTATGCTGGCTGCCTCTGAGTCCTGGTCTGAGCTGACCTTGGCAGGTTCTTGAGATAATCGTGAGACTTAGGATTGATTATCTAGACAGGCTGCCTGAAAAAGCACCCCCACCAGCCCCTGAACGGGAGGTGCAGCCAGAGGACATGGCCCAGCTACGAAGCCCTTCACGTTCCCTCCATCCACACAGGGCCTTCCCAGCATCACAGACTCTCACAGCCAAGAGAGCCCTTAAAGATCTGTAAGTCAGGCCGGGCAAGGTGGCTCACGCCTGTAATCCCAGCACTTTGGGAGGCTGAGGCGGACCAATCATTTGAGGTCGGGAGTTTGAGACCAGCCTGCCCAACATGGTGAAACCCCATCTTTACTAAAAACAAACCAAAAAAAATTAGCCGGTTGTGGTGGCACATGCCTGTAATCTTAGCTACTTGGAAGGCTGAGGCAGGAGAACAACTTGAACCCAGGAGGTAGAGATTACAGTCAGCCAAGATTGTGCCATTGCACTCCAGCCTGGGCAACAAGAGTGAAACTCTGTCTCAAAAAAAAAAAAAAATTACCAGGCATGGTGGCATGTGCCTGTGGTCCCAGCTACTTGGGAGGCTGAGGTGGGAGGATTGCTTAAGCCTGGGAAGTCGAGGCCGCAGCAAACTGTTTGTACCATTGCACTCCAGCCTGGTGACAGAGTGACACCTTGACTCAAAAAAGAAAGAAGAGAAGGAAGGGAGGAAGGGAAGGTGAAAGGGAGACAGAGAGAGGACGGAGAGGAGAGGGGGAGGGAGGGAGAGAGAAAGAAAGAGAGAAGGAAGGAGAGAAGAGAAAAGAGAGGAGAGGAGAAGAGAGAAAAGAAGAGGAGAAGAGAAGAGAGAAAAGAAGAGAAGAGCGAAGGAAGGAGGAGAAGGAGGAGGAGGGAAGGAGAAGGTAGGCGCAGTTGCAGTCAGCAGAGGATGAGCGTCGCCAAAACCCTGGGGGAGGATGGGGCTCCAGGGAAGAGGACAGCATCCCCAGGAGCCCCCAGGACCCACCAGGACAGGGTCAGAGCGGAGGAGGGGACTGCACGGAGGCGGAAGAGCAGCCGCTGGAGGCAGTGGGGAGGCCGGGGTTAAGGGTTCGGGGAGGAGGAGGAGAGAAGGAAGGGAGAACTGAAGGATGTCCTTGACTCAGCATCAAGCAGTCACTGGAGCTCTTGGTGCACAGGGTCGAAGGTGATAGGAACAGAAGTGGAGCCCAGCCGGGCAGCAGACAGCCAGGCAGGAAGCGGGAGAGGGCGTGCCCTAAGGGCAGAGTGCCCGTGCCTCCCTTCCCAGCAGCCTTCTCACACACATGAAATCCCAAAACTAGCGAAGCGACGAGGCCTCCCGGGTCCCAGTTTGCCATCTGTAAAATGGGATGCCCTCACAGAAGATGCTACACGCCCCTCTGAACGGTGGGGCTCCTCTCATCCCACAGCCCCACAGAAGCCTCACGCCCATCTCCCGCCAGTGCCTTCTGGAGCCCACAGCGGCCCCAAGAGTGGAGAGATGGGGAATTCAGCCCAGAGAGGACAAGGGAGCTGGCCATGGCCACCCAGAGTGGCAGAGGCTCAGCCAGAGCCCGAGCCAGGCCTCCTGCTGCCATCTGGGTCCCGAGCCTCACTGTCTTCACACAGCACCACGTGCCCCACCTCAAGACACTGAATTTTGGAGCTCAGAACTTCCTCAGCAAGACCCCCCAAGCTGGGCAAGGTGCCCAGTGCCCCCGGACACCCTCACCTGTCAGGGTTGCTGCACGGCTCCTGGAAGCAGGGAGGCTGCAGCCCGTGAACCACGCGCGCCTCAAGCAGAAACTTGGGGGCCCAGAACCCCAGGGCTCCAGTCACAAAGGCCATGGCGGTCACTCCGAGGGTGGACCACACAAAACTCCAGCTGCAAGACAAGGTGCCCCAGCTGGAGTCGGGAGAGGGCTGGGGCTGAAGGGGCCTGTCCACTCCTCCCTACTCCTGGGCACTCTGGGAACTTTTCCATCTTGTCTCATTACCTTCAAGATTCCATAGGTAGCAATTGCTAACCCCTCTTTACAGATAGGCAAACTGAGGCTCCGAAGAAGACACTCAGGTTACCCCAAGCTCCAGCCTCCAGATCCTTCCTGGAGCACCCTGAGCTCCAGCCTCCCCTATGTTTTGGAGACCCCCCCCACCCCCACACCTTGGCTCCTCCTCCCTCCCTCCTCTCTGCAGGACCAAATCTCCCCATCCTGAGGGTTCCCCATCCAGCATCACATTCTCCAGGAAGCCGTCCCTGCCTGCCCCATCTTCCTCTGAGTCCTCCTGGCCCGTTTCACAGCTCAGTGACAGAAGTGGGTCCTGTCCATGTCCTGCCTTGCAGTGAATCGTGAGGCCTGGGACCAGCAGTTGACTCCTGCCTGCCTCCCCCAGCATGGCTGGCACAGAGGATCACGCACGCCATGAGGCTTGGAGAGGTGAGTGATGAACTCCCAGCATCCCCCAAGCAACCCAGAGAAGGGGACAAGGCTGGAGAATTCCGTCCATTGAATAAATAAGGACAGTGAGGCTCTGAGTGCCAGGGCCACTTACGGGCAGGGCAGTGGCAGAGGCAAGGCTGGGGCTCACGCCATCTCCCTCCCTCCCTGTCCATATTTCTGTCACATGGCAAGGTGGTAGAGGCTGAGTCCTAAGGGAGGGAGGGGCACTTCAGTTGGTAAGTGGGATCTCAGAGGAAGAGGATGGCTGTGAACATTGGGACAACAAGGGAGGGCTCCCTGGAGGTGGAGAGAGGGGGTCAGTGAGGCTGGGGCAGACAAAGAGGTTTTTCCGTGCCTTGCAGGGCGTAGCAGTGACACTCACTTTTTCCCCAGGTATCTGACGTCCTCACACCAGCTGCTCCTGGAGCCTCCCGCGGCCCCCTCCCTCTGCGTCTCAGCAGCTCCCCGGGGTGGGTCTGGAACCAGCAGGATAAGCAGGATCAAGGCCACGGCCTCCAGGCAGGGCATGATCTGGGGACAGGAGGGCCCAGGAAGCTCAGGGCCGCATATTATCACAGCCCAAGAGACCCCGGGGGCAACTGGTCACAGTACCAGCCAGTGTCTGACCTCTGGGGTCCAAGCCCTGGGAGTGGTGGGGGTGACTTGTTTTTCAGGGCGCTGGTATCCACAGAGCGGGATGTACCACTGTTTCTCAGCCCTCACCACTGCAGCCTCTCCAGGCAGTGGAGTCTCTTTGGGACTTCGTGTAATTCCCATCTTTCCAGTACAGACACCACTCCTTTGGGGTCAATGGGCCTGAGATGGTTGAGAACAGGGACCCTCACTACACTGGCCCTGCCTCCCGAGTACCTGCTGCCCCTAGAGCTGACCTTTCCCTGGCCCAGGCCTCCATCTGCCACATAGTCCTGCCCTGGCATCCTCTCCTAGCGGCCCCTCTGCTCAAACCCCAAGGACGGGGATCTCACTACCCACCTTGGGGCAGCCTGCAAACAGCTCAGGCCATGAGAAGGTTTATTCAAGCCAGGTCAGACCTGCCTCCTTGAAGCCCACCCCACTCCCGAGATTCCAAATCTGGCTTCAGCGCTTCACACGCCCGCTCCCCGGCACTGGGCTGGCTCCGTAGAGGTCTGCGTGCAGCCTGCACTCCCACCAAGCTGCACTCCCAGGGCTGAGCTCAGCGCCCTCCACCATGGAGTCCCTTCCTCTTCAGAATGGTCCTGCTCCAAGCCCATGTTGGAATCACAAGGCCGCAGCCCAGCGGGGCCTGCCCGGCATCTTCCTCAGCATCCTGCCCAACTGCTGAGCGAGCCTAGCTGCCAGTCCTCCAGGGCCTACTCTATGCCCTGACCCTGCAGCTTGGAACTTCCATCTCTCGTCTCACGGATCCTCAAGATGCCTTAGGTAGCATTTACTACCCCCACCTTACCGACAGGCAAACTGAGGCTCTGAAGAAGGTGACCCGCTTGAGATCACACAGCTGGTAAACTAAGCAGCCAGCTTTTGAGCCTAGGGCCACCACCTCCCCAACCCACGCTCCCTGTGGGGCCCCAAATGTCCAAAGCTGCCAATGCCTGACCACCCCCCACCCCCACAATGGCGCCGGGTGCTACGCCAAGTGGCTAAGGTCACCCAAGGCTGGAAAGTCCCTGCCGGTCCAGAGGGAAAGCAGAGAGAAGAAAAGGAAGCTGGACTCACTCGGAGGGCCCAGCGCCAGTTCCCAGTCAGCGTCGTCACAGCCGACCCCAGCACGTAACCCAGACCACTGCAACAGAGGGTCAAGGGCGATGGGCTGTGAGGGGAGGGAGGCAGAAGGCAGACCCCACTGCCAGCCTGACCCAGGGTGCTCCCCCATGCCCCAGGGAGCTGGCTGTCTGCAGGCTCAGAGCTGTTTCACTGAGGAAAGTAAGCCACGTGAGGCCCAGATGTCCACTGCCCTTGGTCAAGTCACCAGTGACCTCTGGCTCCTGGCCCACCCCCAGCGCCACTCTCCCCACCTATGGAAACCCATACCCTCCACCCTCCTGCCCAAGGCTGGGCCTTGCTTGAGTCAGGCAAGTTCAGGAAATCTGGGTCAGAGGCCAGGGTCCTGACTGCAAATCCTGCTCTGGCCTAGCCTGCTGTGGGGTGCAGGGCCTGGCCCTAACACGCTTCCTCACCTCGCCTCCCAGGGCCGGCCCCTCCCTGGGCGGGCCACACTCGGCCAAGTGTACGAATCTGCAGGGCGCATCCTCATCACCTCTATTCCTCCCCCAGCCCATCAGCTGGCGTCACTGCCCCCGTTGACAGATGAGGAAACTGAGGCTCGGAGAGGTAGACTCGTGGTGAGGAAGGGGTAGCATTGGGACTCAAACTGCAGCCCTCCTGGTTTGACCTCTCCTACCGATGCCCAGCCCCTGTTCTGACTCCTTTGGGCCTCAGTTTACCACCTGGGAAAGTGGACCCATGGGTAATACCAACCTTCCAACAGGGATAAAGATATAGAAGACGGCCAGCACGCGGGTGCGCTCGTCCCTCACGAAGAGGTCGCCCAGGACGGTGGGCGCGATGGTGGCGTAGCTGGCCGAGCCAGTGCCCACGACGCCCCGGGACAGGAAGAAGAGCCAAGAATACTGGGCGAGCAGGCACAAGACCACGTGAGTTCCAGAAATCACCCAGAGGGCCAGGGACCCGAGGGTTTGTTGGAAGAGCAAAGGGGACCTCATGACACAGGACCCCAGAGTAGGGAGAGGGGATCGGGGCTATGGACACCTCTCCACTCCAGGTTCCCAAAGTCACATATGTGTCCCCTGAAGCCACCGCCTACCCCCCTGCCCAGGGGAGCCCTTCTCCTGGGTCCCACCATTGCTAACCAGGCCAGTTCCCCAAGACAGCAGCTGTTACCCCCAGTTCCACCCCCTGCAGAGTCAGGCAGAAATGAAGCTGGTGCGGCAGTGAGAGGTAGGAGAGAAGAGGTCTCCTGTTAAGAAAGTCCACTGGGTCGGCCAGGCACGGTGGCTCATGCAAGTAATCCCAGCACTTTGGGAGGCCAAGGCGGGCGGATCACCTGAGGTCGGGAGTTCGAGACCAGCCTGGCCCACACGGCAAAACCCTGTCTCTACTAAAAAATACAAAAATTAGCTGGGCGTGGTGGCACGTGCCTGGTATCCCAGCTGCTCTGGAGGCTGAGACAGGAGAATCGCTTGAACTCGGGAGTCAGAGTTTGCAGGGAGCCGAGATCACACCATTGCACTCCAGCCTGGGCACAAGAGCGAAATTGTGTCTCAAAAAAAAAAAAAAAAAAAAGTCCGCCAGCTCTGCTCTGCGCAGCTCAGGCTGGAGACTGGGCCCTCACCTCCTCTCCCAGCCCTCAGTGCAATCCCTGATCCAGTCACAGCCGGGAATGGAGCAGAATCGTCCCCACGCAGCTCTGATGGGGCTGGATCAGGGAGGAAGCAGGTGGGGAAGGGGCCTCAGGGGACTGGGCAGAGGCATGGACACCTACCCGGGGGGAGATGAAGGAGCTAGAGAGACCAGCTCCTGACCAGAGCAAGATCCCGAAGCTCATGGTGGTCTTGCGGCTGTATCGGTCGCCCAGGTAGCCAAACACGGGTGCAGACAGCAGCAGGCAGCCGATGAAGACTGGAGGAGACACACAGGGGCAGCCTGGATCCCCCCACGACCGTGGCAGGGCAGACGGCCCAGCAGGCCTGGGGAGGGAAGGAGCCTGACTCAGAAGCCACAGGCTGGCATCTTGGCAGCGGGCCCAGGGTAGGAGGAAGAAAAGATAAGGTGAACCTCACGGTGTGTGGCCAACATACAACCCCAGCCCAGAGTGTGGAGGCCTGGACCCGGCCCAAACCCAAAGCCCAGCTCTGCCGCTTGCTCTGAGTGTCACCCCAACACTGGAGAAGTCACCATCCCCTCCCAGGATGGCGAAGGTGAGATGGGAAGTGAATGTGGAGCGTGAGGCATGGAGCAGATGCCAGTTTCCCGGCTTTACAAAAACACGTGACTCCTGTGAGCCTGGATATGGGGACAGGCCTGATTTTTCATTCATGCACCTGCTGGGGCAACAGGGAGCAGGGAAAGAGGGAAGTCAGCCTGGGCCTGCTCTGAGCAGCAGATGAGGACGATTTAGAATGAGCACACTGGGCTGGGAGCAGTGGCTCACGCCTGTAATCCCAGCACTTTAGTTGGCTGAGGTGGGCAGATTGCCTGAGCTCAGGAGTTCAAGACCAGCCTGGGCAACATAGTGAAACTCCGTCTCTACTAAAAAAAAAAAAAAAATACAAAAAAATTAGCCAGGCCTGATGGTGGGCGCTGGTAATCCCAGCTACTCGGGAGGCTGAGGCATGAGAATCACTTGAACCCGGGAGGCAGAGGTTGCAGTAAGCCGAGATCACGCCACTGCACTCCAGCCTGGGCGACAGAGCAAGGCTTGGTCTCAAAAAAAGGAAAAAAAAAAAAGAAAGAATAAGCACATTCGCTGTGAACTAGTGATGATTCCAGGAAGCCAGGAAAGAGTTGGTTCTCCTACATAGGTAAAATGTTCCCTGGACACAGCTGCATTTATACTTTTATTTTATTTTTTGAGACAAAGTCTCACTCTGTCACCCAGGCTGGAGTGCAGTGGTTCAATCTCGGCTCACTGTAGCCTCTGCCTCCCGGCCTCAAGCCATCCTCCCACCTCAGCCTCCAGAGTAGTTGAGACTACAGGCACGTACCACCATACCTGGCTAATTTTTGTAGTTTTTGTAGAGATGGGGTTTCACCATCTTGCCCACGCTGGTCTCGAACTCCTGGGCACAAGGGATCCACCCACCTCGGCCTCCTAAAGTGCTGAGGTTACAGGCATGGGCCACTGCGCCTGGCCCACTTTCCATTTTCTGTTGGGCTGTTGTTTGTTCATATGTTTTGGAAATAAGTTCCCATAGAACATAGTTCTATGTTTGTTTTAAGAATTAAAAACGCAACTTCTGGGACTAAGTTGGCTGGGTTTAAATCCTGGCTCGCCACTTTCTAGCTATGTGACCTTGGGCAGATTCCTTAACTCTTTTGTTCCCCTTTCATCAACAGTGCTATTCCCTTGTTTGGTTACTGAGAGGATTAAGTAAAATAAAGCACATAAAAGTTATCTGCGTAGCTTCATGTAAACATCCAACAAATGTTATCTATTATTATTACTGATTGCATAATTTCAATCATCATCATACAGAAGTGTTTAGCTTTGACGTTGTCAAGTTTATTAACCTTCTAGAGGGGCAAGAGTTGTTTCACGTCTTGTTTATGCATATCTTCTTTTTTTTTTTTTTTTTTTTTTTTTTGAGACGGAGTCTCGCTCTGTCACCCAAGCTGGAGTGCAGTGGCCGGATCTCAGCTCACTGCAAGCTCCACCTCCCAGGTTCACGCCATTCTCCTGCCTCAGCCTCCCGAGTAGCTGGGACTACAGGCGTCCACCACCTTGCCCGGCTAGTTTTTTGTATTTTTTTAGTAGAGACGGGGTTTCACCATGTTAGCCAGGATGGTCTCGATCTCCTGACCTTGTGATCCGCCCGTCTCGGCCTCCCAAAGTGCTGGGATTACAGGCTTGAGCCACCGTGCCCGGCTATGCATATCTTCTTTATCCAAAAGTTATAAAACTATTTCCCAGCCGGGCGCGGTGGCTCACACCTGTAATCCCAGCACTTTGGGAGGCCAAGGCGGGTGGATCACCTGAGGTCAGGAGTTCGAGACCAGCCTGGCCAACATGGTGAAACCCCATCTTTACTAAAAATACAGAAATTAGCCAGGTGTGGTGGTTGCACGCCTATAATCCCAGCTACCAGGGAGGCTGAGGGAGGAGAATTGCTTGAACCCTGGAGGCGGAGGTGGCAGTGAGCCAAGATTGTGCCACTGCACTCCAGCCTGTGTGACAGAGCGAGACTCTGTCTCAAAACAGCAACAAACAACAAACAATAAATAAATCTATTTTTCCCCATATTCCTCACATGTAGGGATCACTTGCAGGCTGTTTTAAGTGCCTTAAACCTGCAGACGCTCTGTGACTGACTCTGCAGATGCCCTTCCCAAGGGAAAACAGACACTCCTCATTTCCAACATCTCCAAATTCAAATCATTTCTTTGACATAGTGGATGAAATGAATGCTCCCAGAGTTAAAAGACAGACTCTGGAGGCACGCTTCCTGGATTCAAATCCCAACTTCAGCAAGTCTCCTAATTTCTCTGAGCCTCAGTTTCATCAGCTGTAAAATGGACATAATAGTAAAACCTGCCTCGTGGGATTGTTGTGAAGATTAAGTAAGTTAATATTTCAAGCACTTGGAATAGTGCCTGGCACGTGGTAAGGGCCAAGTCAGTGTTAGTTTTAAATATTATTAATTAATTAACTCACTCCAGCAGCCTCTCTATCCCATGGGTGGGTGAAAGGAGCCTGACCACTGCCTCTTCTCACCTTCCACCACTCTCTCTTTTTATTGATTTTTTGAGACAGAGTCTCATTCTGTGGCCCAGTCTGAAGTGCAGTGGCGCGATCTCAGTTCACTGCAACCTCCGCCTTCTGGGTTCAAGTGATTCTCCTGTCTCAGTCTCCCAAGTAGCGGGATTACAGGCACCTGCCACCACACCCGGCTAATCTTTGTATTTTTAGTGGAGACGGGGTTTCACCATGTTGGTCAGGCTGGTCTCAAACTCCTGATCTCAGGTGATCCACCCACCTCGGCCTCCCAAAGTGCTGGGATTACCAGCGTGAGCCACTGCGCCCGGCCCAATCCCTCTATCTCTTCACCACCCTCTCCCTCAGTCATCAGTTTCCTCTTCTTAGCAGCCCTGTGGACAAACACCTGGGTCTAGGGCCACAGCATGGCAACCCGAAAAGGTAAAGAGACCTCACCTGAGACCACCAGAGACCAGCCTGGTCATCAGGCCTCCAAGCCCACTGTCCTTTCCATGAAATTTTTGGGCTGCTTCTGCAAAGATGACCCTTCACCTACTCCCAAACACACACACACACACACACGCACACGCACACGCACACACACACTTCGCCCTCCGTGGCCCAGGCCTTATAGTAATAATCCTGACCACTATGGTAGAACCAGTGAAGGGCCAGCATGGTGGCTCACGCCTGTAATCTCAACAATCTGGGAGGCCGAGACTGGCAGATCACCTGAGGTCAGGAGTTCAAGACCAGCCTGGCCACCATGGTGAGACCCCCATCTCTACTAAAACTACAAAAATTAGCCGGGTGTGGTGGCGGGCGCCTGCAATCCCAGCTACTCAGGAGGCTGAGGCAGGAGAGTGACCTGAACCCGGGAGGCAGAGGTTGCAGTGAACCAAGATCGTGCACTCCAGCCTGGTCAATAAGAGTGAAACTCCGTCTCAAAAAAAAAAAAAAAAAAAAAGAATGAGTGAAGGGAAATGTTGACTAAACCACCATTATCTATTTAATCGAGGAGGTTGTGGGTATCTCACTTTGGCTACAGATATGGCTGGCAGATCAGCATCAGTTGCCGCCTCTTGGCCGCAAGACTGAGGGGCAATCAGAAATGATGCATGTTCTAAAGCCATGGTCTTTTTTTTTTTTTTTTTTTGAGACGGAGTCTCGCCCAGGCTGGAGCGCAGTGGCCGGATCTCAGCTCACTGCAAGCTCCGCCTCCCAGGTTCACGCCATTCTCCTGCCTCAGCCTCCCGAGTAGCTGGGACTACAGGCGCCCACCAACTCACCCGGCTAGCTTTTTATATTTTTTAGTAGAGATGGGGTTTCACCGTGTTAGCCAGGATGGTCTCGATCTCCTGACCTCGTGATCCACCCGTCTCGGCCTCCCAAAGTGCTGGGATTACAGGCGTGAGCCACCGCGCCCGGCCTAAAGCCATGGTCTTCTAACTCTTGCTCACGTAACTCTTTTTTTTTTTTTTTTTTTTTTCCTTTTTGTGGAGAAGGAAGTCTCACTATATTGCCCAAGCAGGTCTCGAACTCCTGGGCTCAAGCTATTCTCCCGCCTCTGCCTCCCTAAGAGCTGGCATCATAGGCGTGAGCCACCACACCTGGCTCTCACCTCATTTTAAAAGAAGTTTCTAGAACTACATACATACCCTTCCGCATATTTTCAGCTAATATGAAAATGTTCTTATCCCAAGTTTGAATCGTTGCCAAGGATGGGACTTCCAGCATTGTTGTGTATTTTTTTTTTAACTGTATTTTCATCCAAACTCTTGGAGCTACAGGGTCGAATTTATTCAGTTTATGGGGAATGTCTGCAGTAGAATCCAAGTCATAATGCCTGTCCTCTTTTCTCAAAGCAATTAGACAATCAAATTGATTAGAAGAAAAATGTTGCCAGGCGTGGTGCCTCACGCCTATAATCCCAGCACTTTGGGAGGCTGAGATGGGCGGATCACCTGAGGTCAGGAATTCGAGACCAGCCTGGCCAACATGGTGGTACATGCCTGTAATCCCAGCTACTCGGGAGGCTGAGGCAGGAGAATTGCTTGAACCTGGGAGGTGGGGGTTGCAGTGAGCCGAGATCGTGCCATTGCACTCTAGCCTGGGCAACAAGAGCGAAACTCCGTCTCAAAAAGAAAAAAAAAGAAAAACGTTGGCTTCATTTTTTTCATTGAAACAAATGTGTTGACATGCATCCCTGAGACCATTATCTCACTTTGAATTCTAATTCGTAGATAAATAGTAGACATTGCACACAGGGACAGCTAGATAAGGCTTGGCTCCTTGCCTGGGCTTGTGGCCTGGGGCAAATCTGCCCAGCACATTTCTCCTGATGCTCTCTGCTTTGCTCCCAAGGTCCCCCCAGCAGAAGCCGAACATCCACGCGGGGGCCTCTGTTTGATGCCCCGGAGGTTTTTACACCCAGGAACAGCACATCCAGGATGCGGAGAGGGGTCCCTCTCTGCTTACTGCCGTAGCCAGGGAATTGTACAACGGAAGGAGAGGAAGGAGAACCACAGGCCGACCACAGGCTCCCCGGCAGGCAGGTCATTTTAGGAAAAAAACATACAGGCTTGAGGATCTAGAAATAAATCAGTCTCTGCCTGGCGCGGTGGCCCACGCCTGTAATCCCAGCACTTTGGGAGGCCGAGACGGGCGGATCACGAGGTCAGGAGATCGAGACCATCCTGGCTAACACGGTGAAACCCCGTCTCTACTAAAAAATACAAAAAACTAGCCGGGCGAGGTGGCGGGCGCCTGTAGTCCCAGCTACTCGGGAGGCTGAGGCAGGAGAATGGCGTGAACCCGGGAGGCGGAGCTTGCAGTGAGCTGAGATCCGGCCACTGCACTCCAGCCTGGGCGACAGAGCGAGACTCCGTCTCAAAAAAAAAAAAAAAAAAGAAATAAATCAGTCTCTTAAAACTCTCCGTGTTCATGTAGCCCCTGGAAAGTTACTGTGTATCCCCAGAGATCCCTGTACCCCAGTTTGAGAGTCATGTTCTAAAGCCCTGAGATGATGGACTGGGAGAAGGACCCTCAGTGCCTACTGATTACAGGCTGGGTGTGTGAACAGGTGTATCACGTGTTGTGACCACATGTGTGCCCGTGTGGGAGTGCGGATATGCACATGTGTGAATGTGTGTCACCATCCAGGCACCCACAAGGGAAAAGCTAACGCCTCATGACCCCAACCGCTCTGATGTGATGGGACGTGTGGCTGCTCCCTGCTGCTGGGTGTTAGGCTCTCTGTGGGCCCAGAGTCCATCTGAGCCCACGCGGGGGGATGTGTCTGTGTCTGTCTGTTTGACTTCGTGTGTCCCAGTAGTCAGATTTTTCAGGTCTGTGAGAGGAAAGCACACATGAGGATTTCTCAAACCCCAGCAAGCCTCTGGTGCACAGCTGAGCCTCAGCAATACAAAGGGAAGGAATGACTAGCTCCACAGCCAGGAGCTGAGGCTCGGAGGCCTCTCCCAGCCCCACCTCCCTCTGCTCTCCTGCAGCACCCTACACTCAAACTACCACGGCTGTTCCAGCCTGGGCTCTCTCCCGCTCCTGCCTAGACTGTCCCTCAGGCCCACGCTGCACCCACCCTCTGTGCCAGAGGACCCAGTGGGACTGGAGCTGGGCATAGAACATGACCCACAGAAAGAGCCCACCCCAGCAGGAACCCAGGACCCCAGCTCCAGAGCCAGGGCTCCTCCTTACCGGTCTGAAGCAAACCAGCATGGCTGTCACTGATCTGAAAAACCTCCTGTACGTCCAGCAGCACTCCTGTGGACAGAGGGACGGTGCTCAGGAAATGGGAAGTCACACTCCTGGCCTCAGAAGGCAGCTGCTCCAGGTTTGACACAGGGCCACAGCACAGCGGAAGGCATGGCACCGAAGCCCACTGTTCTCTCCCCCTGTCTCCCACACGTGCACAACCACACACACAACAGCAGACACACAGAGAAACGTGTGCATTTCAAACACTCAAACAAGCATCCCTTGGCCGGGCACGGTGGCTCACGCTTGTAATCCCAGCACTTTGGAAGGCCAAGGTGGGCAGATCACCTGAGGTCAGGAGTTCGAGACCAGCCATGGTCAATATGGTGAGATCCCGTCTCTACTAAAAATACAAAAAATTAGACAGACGTGGTGGCCAGTGCCTGTAATCCCAGCTACTTGGGAGGCTGAGGCAGGAGCATCGCTTGAACCTGGGAGGCGGAGGTTGCCGTGAGCTGAGATTGCGCCATTGCACTCCAGCCTGGGCAACAAGAGCGAAGCTCCATCTCAAAAAAAAAAAAAAAAAAAAAAAAAAGAAAGAAAGAAACAAGCATCCCAAAGGCACAGACATTCACATACACACGTCGACACACAAGCACACAGCCACACAGCTCCTTCCCTCCTCTTCATGTGGGAACACAGATATAAATAGATACAAACAGGCATTTCCAGAGCAACACACCTGCAGAGGCACAAATATACACACACACAGGAACTCACACTCACAGACATGTACACCCAGCCTCATACACACAGACACACAGACACATGTGCAGTGAGATGTACCCATAAAGACACACCCAGAGACCCGCCTGCGTATGCACAGGCTCAGGGCTGCCATCCGCACTGCGGTCAGAGGGGCACGCCTCCCTGTTGCTGCACAGTGCACGCCCTTTACTTAGGCCGCTGCGTAAACAGAAGTCCCTAGAGCTGTGCAACACAGCGGCCTGGCTCGTGCAAACACCGGATATGCATTGATGAACATGTACATACAAAGACGAACGTGTCCCGGCTTGCACGCATGCGCGCACACAAGCAGGTTCTTCCAGAGGCACCGCAGTGGGCGCCCAGCCTAATGCAGAGAGAGAATGTGGGTCTCCCAGACACCAGGGTCTGTTTCCTGATAGCCTCTTGGTGGTGTCTCAGAAAGGGTCCGGGTCTGCAGCACCTGCTCACGTGAGCCATGCGGCTCTGGCCCTGTCGTTATTATGAAGAGCAACAATCATCACTTTCATGAATCAGGAGGTGACTGAGAGCCAGGCCCTGAGCTGTACACTCACAGCTGTCATCCTAAAAGGAGGGGACTCTCATTGCCCCCATTCTACAGATGAGGAAACAGAGGCTCTAGCAGCCCAAGGTTGCCCGTCTGAAGCTGGGGGAGCTGGGGCTCAAATCTCAGCCTGAGGCAGCCTGTCCACACACCCAGAACCACAGAAGGGGAGCAGAAGCCCCCAAGTGGGTCCCCACAGAAACACCCACGCCAAGAAAGTCCTGCGTGTGCACCTCCAAGACCTGCCCCAGGCACATAAAGATCAAAGACTCAGAGGAGCAAAGCGAGAAATCTTTGTTTAGGGTGGGGCACGGTGGCTCACGCCTGTAATCCCAGCACGTTGAGAGGCTGAGGCTGGAAGATCACAAGGTCAGGAGATTGAGACCATCATGGCTAACATGGTGAAACCCCGTCTCTACTAAAAACACTCTACTAAATAGTCTACTAAAATACTCTAAAAATACTCTACTAAAAATATTTTGGAGACTCTGTCTCCAAAAATAAAAAAAAGAAATAAATCTTTGTTTAGACATTTAATTTGTCCCCAGTTGCCACCGCAACCTAGCATACAAACCGGTATGTCCTTTTCCCCCTTTAATATTTCATTTGTTGTTGTTTGGGTTTTTTTGTTTTTTGTTTGTTTGTTTGTTTTGAGACGGAGTCTCACTCTTTCATCCAGGCTGAAGTGCAGTGATGCAATCTCGGCTCACTGCAACCTCCACCTCCTGGGTTCAGGCGATTCTCCTGCCTCAGTCTCCCAAGTAGCTGGGATTACAGCCATCTGCTACCACGCCCGGCTAATTTTTGTATTTTTAGTAGAGACGGGGTTTCACCATGTTGGCCAGGCTGGTCTTGAACTCCCGACCTCTGGTGATACACCCGCCTTGGCCTCCCAGAGTGCTGGGATTACAGACGTGAGCCACCGCGCCCGGCCTGTTGTTTTTTTGAGATGGAGTCTCGCTGTGTCGCCCAGGCTGGAGTACAACGGCGCAATCTCGGCTAATTCCAACCTCTGCCTCCTGAGTTCAAGTGATTCTCCTGCCTTAGCCTCCAAGTAGCTGGGATTACAGGCATACGCCACCATGCCCAGCTAATTTTTATATTTTTAGTAGAGACAGGGTTTCACCATGTTGGCCAGGCTGGTCTCGAACTCCTGACCTCAGGTGATACCCCTGCCTCGGCCTCTCAAAGTCCCCTTTCTATTATTTTAAATACACAAAGAAGACAGTCTTTCTTTGGAAAGAAAAAAAGTAGACAACACAGGTAAGCAAAATAAATAGCTAAACAAAAATGCTCTAAATCGTACCCATCTTCCATTTTCAGGAATGAGGACTCATCCCCTTGTTTTATCTCCTCCTGGGCTCCTCCCAGCCCCATGGTGCTCTAGGGGTGACCCAGGGCCAAGTGTGCACCCAGCCTTGCTTTTACCTGTAACCTACCCCCCTGGCCCCATAAGAGCTGTTTCCTGCAAGAACATTTTAGCTGTTTACCCCCACCCGTTCCCAGACGCTCAGCATGGTTTCACTTCTCCAGGTCTCTGTCCCCACAGTAATCAGAGCCCCCTTTTTTGCACATACAGAGGAAGTGCTAATGGGGAAGGGACCTGGGCAGGCAAGATTCAGGGTCTTAGAGCCCAGCCAGGGGCCCCCAGGGCTAGCGGCAGAGATAGCGGGTCCCCAGGCTCCTGGCTTCTGGGAGCTCCGCACTGGTGATTCCTGGCTCTCATCTGCCTCTTGCTCCTTCCCGCCTTTGCGTGCCCTCGGCCCACACGCCAACTCAGGCCTCCTCAGCTTTGGCCTGATCCACTACGGCAGCCTCTGAACTGACTCCCCGGATCATTTTGCCTCCATCAAGGCCTCAAATCCAATTATATGGCTCCCCATTGCCCAAGGCAGAAAGTCCAAGCTCCCAGTCTGGCACCCAAGAAGCTCTGATCTCACCCCATACGCCCCTTCGGGGTTTTTTGTTTGTTTAGTGTATTTTGTTTTGCTTTTTGTCTTTAGGGGTTTAAGATAAGATCTTGCTCTGTCACTCAGGCTACAGTGCAGTGGTACGATCTCTGCTCACTGCAGCCTCAAGCAATCCTCCTGCTGAATTCAGCCTCAAGCAATCCTCCTGCTTCAGCCTCAAGCAGTCCTCCTGCTGAATTCAGCCTCAAGCAATCCTCCTGCTGAATTCAGCCTCAAGCAATCCTCCTGCTGAATTCAGCCTCAAGCAATCCTCCTGCTGAATTCAGCCTCAAGCAATCCTCCTGCTTCAGCCTCAAGCAGTCCTCTTGCTGAATTCAGCCTCAAGCAATCCTCCTGCTTCAGCCTCAAGCAATCCTCCTGCTTCAGCCTCAAGCAATCCTCCTGCTGAATTCAGCCTCAAGCAATCCTCCTGCTGAATTCAGCCTCAAGCAATCCTCCTGCTTCAGCCTCAAGCAATCCTCCCGTGTCAGCCTCCCAAGAGGCTGGAGACATCACTGTCTTCAGCTGTCACTGTCCCTGGCTAACTTTTTAAATTTGTTGTAGAGACAAGGTTTTTCTATGTTGCCCAGGTTGGTCTCGAACTCCTGACCTCAAATGAGGAGGAGAAGCTTCTGACCTCTGAGCTCCTCAAAGACAATGCCCAGGTCTGGGGATGGCTCTGCAGCCCCTAGAGTTTCCTGATTCCACAGCCACTCTCTGGCACGCTGAGCTGGTAACTGACAGATCAGTGCCCAGGTCTCAGAGATGCCTAGCAGCTGCAGGCACCCTCCTGAGCTCCCAGCCCCGCCTGTGCCTCCCCCTTGTCTGGCCGCACCTCTCTGCCTCGCAGGACTGCCATCAACCAGCCTCTATCTCTGCCCCATGAGATGGTCATTCCTGAGTTCAGGAACTACAAGTCCGTTTTCCTCCCTGGGTCCCCAGGAGCCACCAGGGGTCCTGCCCACAGTTAGTGCTCCGTCAGTCTTGAATGAATGAGTGAGTGAAGGAATGAATGGATGAATGAATGACAAGAAGAGCAAGTGGAACCTCAATCAGTTGTTGTTATTGTTGTTGTTGTTGTTTGAGATGGAGTCTCGCTCTGTCGCCCAGGCTGGAGTACAATGACGCGATCTCAGCTCACTGCAACCTCCACCTCCCTCGTTCAAGCGACTCTCCTGCCTCAGCCTCCCAAGTAGCTGTGATTACAGGCACCCGCCACCACACCTGGCTAATTTTTGTGTTTTTAGCAGAGACAAGGTTTCACCATGTCGGCCAGGCTGGTCTCGAACTCCTAACCTCAGGTGATCCACCCACCTCAGCCTCCCAAAGTGCTGGGATTACAGGTGTGAGCCACCGTGCCCAGCCCCTGATCAGTCTTGAATGAATGAATGAGTGAGTGAGTGAGGGAGGGAGGGAGGAGTGAATGAGCGACAGAAGACAGACGCAGGCTGAGCCCTGAGGCCTGCAAGAAGGAAGGCAGAATGTGCAAGGTTTGCGAGCAGCCTGTTGTCCTAGAAACGCAGCCAGCAGGAGTTATTCTTGTCTGGGCCAGGCTACCCTGTCCTCCACCCAGAACCTCGCAGTCTCTGCCTGGAAGTCCTCCCTGCTATCCTCACCAACCCACCCCTCATTATGCCTCTGGCTCCACCCCCACTGTGCCCTCTCTTAATTTTCAAATATCTATATATATATATATATATATTTTGAGACAGAGTCTTGCTCTGTCGCCCAGACTGGTGTGCAATGGTGGAATCTTGACTCACTGCAACATCCACCTCCCGGGTTCAATCAATTCTCTACCTCAGCCTCCACAGTAGCTGAGATTACAGGCGCCCACTACCACGCTCGGCTAATTTTTATAGTTTTAGTAGAGACGGGGATTCAACATGTTGCCCAGGCTGGTCACGAACTCCTCATCTCAAGTGATCTGCCCGCTTTGGCCACCCACAGTGCTGGGATTACAGGCGTGAGCCACTGTACCCGGCCCTAAAATAGTTTTAATTTTTTAAATAGAGGCAGAGTCTTGGCCGGGCGCGGTGGCTCACGCCTGTAATCCCTGCACTTTGCGGGGCTGAGATGGGCGGATCACCTGAGGTCTGGACTTTGAGACAGCCTGGCATACATGTCAAAACCCCATCTCTACTAAAAATACAAAAACTAGCCTGGCATGGTGGTGTGCACCTGTAGTCCCAGCTACTCGGGAGGCTGAAATAGGAATCTCTTGAACCCGGGAGGCAGAGGTTGCAGTGAGCCAAGATCATGCCACCGCACTCCAGCCTGGGCGACAGAGCGAGACTCCATCTCGAGAAAAAAAAAAAAAAAGGCCGGGTGCAGTGGCTCACGCCTGTAATCCCAGCACTTTGGGAGGCCGAGGCAGGCGGATCACCTGATGTCAGGAGTTCAAGACCAGCCTAACTAACATGGTAAAACCCTGTCTATACTCCTCTATTCAAAATACAAAAATTAACCAGACATGGTAGTGCATGCCTGTAGTCTCAGCGACTCAGGAGGCTGAGGCAGGAGAATCATTGAACCCGGGAGGCAGAGGTTGCAGTGAGCTGAGATTGCGCCACTGCACTCCAGCCTGGGCGACAGAGCGAGACTCTGTCTGGAAAAAAAAAAAAAAAGAGACAGAGCCTCACTATGTTGTCCAGGTTGGTCTCAAACTCCTGGGCTCAAGCAATCTTCCTGCCTCAGCCTCCCAAAGTGCTGGAATTACAAGTGGGAGCCACCATGCCCAGCCTGTGCCCCATCTTTAACTGAGGCTGGATTAGGAATGTCAGTTGGTCCTCCCCGATTCGGGCAGACCTGAAAACCACCTCTAGAGGGGAGAACACCAGAGACAGGGCCGGGAACAGAAAGATGGATGATGGCTGGAAGACCACCATGGATCTGCAGCCCCAGGCTGGCGGGCAGAACAGCAGGTGCTGCCCAGGGTGGCCGTCCCCTCCTCACCTGCGATGATGAACCAGTTCATGTAGTTCAGAAGGTTGATGTAGCAGAGCACGGCAGCAGCCACGTAGGCCCTCCACCGGGGCAGGCTCCAGGGGGCGGGCGTGATGGGAGGGGGACACTGCCTGCCTGGCCCTGGGGACTGGCCCTGTGCCCCTCCTGGCCCAGGCTCAGGGCACTCTGCTGACATGCCCCCAGCCATGCCAGCCTGCAGCTCCTGGCCTGAGACCGGCACCAGGACGAAGCAACAGCAGCTCAGCACCAAGTCACTTCCTGTGGGTTCTCAGGCCCCAAACCTCAAAGCAGCTGCCTTAACTGTTGGGCATCTTATCGCAGGTTCCCCCTGAGCCCACGGCAGTCTCACCAGTGCGATTTCCCCATCATCAGCCTCCAAGACCTGCTGCGGAGGAGAAGGGCTCCTGGCACCCCTACCCTGGGGGACTGGACAACTGTGTGGTCCCCTCGATCCAGCCTGCAGCTTCAGTGGCTGCAGTGAGGAAGCAAAGCTTCCAGGGCAGGAAATGAGACGAACCTCCCAGAGGGCTGCTCGCTGTGAGATGGTCTGGCTGCCCATACGGGACTGTGAACCAATGCCTTGAAGCCCGGGCAAAGGAGGAAGGCTAGGCATTGGCCGAGACAGCAGCATTGCACTTGACTGCCAGGCAAGGCGAGCACCTACCCAGGATCCAAGGTCCTTCCCGGAGAAACAAACGTAGCAGAGGAGGCTGCCTACAAGAAGACAGTCTATGAGCAGAACTCATCAGTTGGGGCTGGGAAGTCCTCAGTGAGGGGCAGGGCGTCGGCATGGTCACAAAGCGTCTCTTGATAGATTGCTTATTAGTAACAAGAGGAAAAAGAGTAACTATACAGTAGAGGAATCAGACATCTTGACTGAGGGGTTATAATAAATCACCTGTGAGAGGCAGGAGGGTGTCGTGAGCCTCCAGATGTGAAGGTCTTCGCACGCCACGGCATCACCTATGCAGCATTCCAGCCAGGAAGGCACAACCAGAATCTCATCATGAGAAGACATCAGCCGGGCCCGGTGGCTCACGCCTGTAATCCTAACACTGGGAGGCCAAGGCAGGAGGATCATCCGAGCCCAGAAGTTTGTGACCAGCCGGGGCAACATGGCGAAACCCCATTGCTACAAAAATACCCAAAAATAAATAAATAATTTTTTAAAAAAAGCTGGGTGTGGTGGCGTGCATCTATGGTCCCAGTTACTTGGGAGGCTGTGGCAGGAATGATCACCTTAGCCTGGGAAGTCGAGGCTGCAGTGACCCATGTTCACGCCACTGTACTCCAGGCTGGGTGACAAAGCAAGACCCCATCTCAAAAACAAATTTTTTTTTTAATTTTTAAAATGAAAAAACATCAGACGAGCCCAAATTGAGAAACACTATTTATTTAAAGGGACTGTATATTCGAAAACGTCAGAGTCACGAAAGACTAAGAAAGACTGAGGGAGCCGGGCGCGGTGGCTCATGCCTGTTATCCCAGCACTTTGGGAAGCCGAGGCGGGTGGATCACCTGAGGTCGGGAGTTCGAGACCAGCCTGACCAACGTGGAGAAACCCTGTCTCTATTAAAAATACAAAATTAACTGTGCATGGTGTTGCCTGCCTGTAATTCCAGCTACTCGGGAGGCTGAGGCAGGAGAATCACTCGAATCCAGTCGGCGGAGGTTGCGGTGAGCCAAGATTATGCCATTACACTCCAGCGTGGTCAATAAGAGCAAAACTCCGTCCAAAAAAAAGAGGAAATAAGAAAGAAAGAAAGAAAGAAAAAGAAAGAAGGAAGGAAGGAAGGAAGGAAGGAAGGGAGGAAGGAAAGAAGAAAGGAAGGAAAGAAGGAAGGAAGGAAGGAAAGAAGGAAGCACTGTTTTGGATTGAAGGAGACAAAAGAGACAAGACAATAAGACAATTAAGGGTAGCACAGGATCCCAGCCTCGCTCCTGTACTGGATCAATTGATAAAATTGGATCAGGAAAACATAGCATATCAGCGTCTGTGAACTACGGTTATGTAAGTAAATAAGTAAATATCCTTATCTGAAGTATCTAGGGGCACAGGGGCATGATGTATGCCCCTCATTCTCAAACGGTTCAGGAAAAAATATTAGACACGTATAGTAAGAAAGCAAATGGGGCAAATATTAATAATACATGAATCTGGGTAAAGATTATAAGGGTTTCTTTGTACCGTATGATAAACTTTCTATAAATTACAAATTATGTCTAAACAAAAAGTTAAAGCATAAAATGACAAAGCCAATTTAAAAATGGGTGGAGAGCCAAGCATAGTGGCATGGACTTGTAGTCCCAGCTACTCTGGAGGCTGAGGTGGGAGGATGACCCTGGGAGGTTGAGGCCGCAGTGAGCTATGATCATGCCACTGCACTCCAGCTTGGACAACAGAGCAAGACTCCACCACTGAAAAAAATACATCAGGGGAACAAAAATGGGGCAAGGAGTTGAACAGACATTTATCTGAAGATATACAGATGACCAACAAGCACATAAAAAGTAGCTCACGCCTGTAATCCCCGCACTTTAGGAGGCTCGGGTGGGCGGATCACAAGGTCAGGAGTTCGAGACCAGCCTGGCCAACATAGTGAAACTCCATGGCCGAGTGCGGTGGCTCACGCCTGTAATCCCAGCACTTTGGGAGGCCAAGGCCGGTGGATCACAAGGTCAGGAGATCGAGACCATCCTGGCAAACATGGAGAAACCCTGTTTCTACTAAAAATACAAAAAATTACCCGGGCATGGTGGTGGGCACCTGTAGTCCCAGCTACTCGAGAGGCTGAGGCAGGAGAATGGTGTGAACCTGGAAGGCGGAGGTTGCAGTGAGCCGAGATCGCGCCACTGCACTCCAGCCTGGGCGACAGAGCCAGACTTTGCCTCTAAAAAAAAAAAAAAAAAAAAAAAAAAAGAAACTCCATATCTACTAAAAATACAAAAATTAGCTGGGCGTGGTGGCGGGTGCCTGTAATCCCAACTACTTAGGAAGCTTCTTGAATCCAGGAGGAGGAGGTTGCAGTGAGCTGAGATCGTGCCACTGCACTCCAGCCTGGGTGACAGAGCGAGACTCCATCTTGGAAAGAAAAAAAAAAATGTTCAACATTACAAGTCATTAGGAAAATATAGATTGAAGCCACCATAAGATATCAGTTCATACCCACTAAGATGGCTATAATTTTAAAGAGAGAGAGAGAGGAAATAACAAATGTTGGTGGAGAGATTGAAAGCCTCATGCATTGCTGGGAATGTGAAATAAGGCAGCCCCAGTGGAACACAGTTTGGCAGTTCCTCCAAAGGTTAAACATAAAATTACCATATGGCCCTGCAATTCCAATCCTAGGTATATATCCAAAAACACTGAAAACAGGCCGGGCGCGGTGGCTTACACCTGTAATCCCAGCACTTTGGGAGGCCAAGGCAGGTGGATCACGAAGTCGGGAGTTCAAGACCAGCCTGGCCAAGATAGTGAAACCCCGTCTCTACTAAAATTACAAAAAAATTAGCCAGGCGTGGTGGCGGGCGCCTGTAGTCCCAGCTACTCGGGAGGCTGAGACAGGAGAATCACTTGAACCCAGGTGGCAGAGATTGCAGTGAGCCTAGATTGCACCACTGCACTCCAGCCTGGACGACAGAGTGAGACTCCGTCTCAAAAACAAAACAAAAAAAAGAATTGAAAACAAAGACTTTGCTGGGCCTCTAATCCCAGCACTTTGGGAGGCCGAGGCAGGCGGATTGCTTGAGGTCAAGGTTCGAAATCAACCTGACCAACATGGTGAAATCCCGTCTCTACTAAAAAAATCCAAAAAACTTAGCCAGGCGTGGTGGCGTGCACCTGTAGTCTCAGCTACTGGGGGAGGCTGAGGCATGAAAATTGTTTGAACCCTGGAGGCACAGGTTGCAGTGAGCCAAGATTGGGCCACTGTACTCTAGCTTGGGCAACAGAGCAACTTTGTCACTTTGTCTCAAAAAAAAAAGAAAGAAAGAAAGAAAATGAAACAAAGACTCAAACAAATACTTGTACACAAATGTTGACAGCAGCACTGTTCTTAACAGCCAAAAGGTGGAAACGGCTTAAACGATGGAAACCTATTTAACGGCTTAAACGATGGAAACCTATTTAATCTGATAAATGGGTCAAGAAAATGTGGCATAATCATACAACGGAATAGTATCCAGTCATAAAGAGGAAGTAAGTACTGATTCATGCTACAACATGAATGGACCTTAAAAACGTTATTCTGGCTGGGCGTGGTGGCTCACACCTGTAATCCCAGCACTTTGGGAGGCCGAGGCAGGCGGATCATCTGAGGTCAGGAGTTCGAGACCAGGCTGGTCAACACGGTGAGACCCCATCTCTACTAAAAATACAAAAATAAGCCGGGTGTGGTGGCACCACACTTGTAATCCCAGCTACTCAGGAGGCTGAGGCAGGAGAATCACTTGAACCCGGGAGGTGGAAGTTGCAGTGACCCGAGATTGTGCCACTGCACTCCAGCCTGGGCGACAGAGTGAGACTCCGTCTTGGAAAAAAAAAAAAAAAGAAAACATTATACCAAGTGAAAGACACCAGACACAAAAGGCCACATATTGTATGATTCCATTTATATAAAATATCCTGCATAGGTATATTTACAGAAACAGAAAGTAAATGGTTCCCAGGGGCTGAGAGGAAAATGCTTAATGGAAACAGAGGCCCCTTGGAGAGCGATGAAAATGTTTCAAAACTAGATAGAGATGACGGTGTCACAACACTCTGAATGTACTAAATGCCACTGAATTATATCCTTTAAAATGTTTACAACTCTAAGTAATGTAATTACCTCAATTTTTTAAGAAAACGTTAAAGAAGCTTGGCTTGATGGCACGTGCCTGTTGTTTCAGCTGCTTGAGAAGCTGAGGTAAGAGGATTGCTTGAGCCCAGGAGTTTAAGAACAACCTGGGCAACATAACAAGATCCTATTTCTTAAAATAAATAAATAAATAAATAAAGTTAAAGCAAACAAAGAAAAAACCAGCCTGGCAACATGGCAGGAGTTTTACAGTCTGACCAGCCTGGATTCAAAATCAAATTTTTCTACTTTCTAGTTGTGCGCCTCAGGTAAGTCTCTAACGTCGCTGAGCCTCCGAGTTCTCATTTGTTTTCTTGTTTAGAGACAGAGTCACCCCGGGCTGTAGAGCAACGGTGCAATCTCAGCTCACTGCAACCTCCACCTCCTGGGTTCAAGCCATTCTCCTGCCTCAGCCTCCCGAATACCATGCCCAGATAATTTTTTGTATTTTTAGTAGAGACAGACTTTTGCCATGCTGACCAGGCTGGTCTCAAATTCCTGACTTCAAGTGATCCACCTGCCTCGCCCTCCCAAAATGCTGGGATTACGGGCATGAGCCACCATGCCCGGATAATTTTTTGTATTTTCAGTAGAGACAGATTTTTGCCATGCTGACCAGGCTGGTCTCGAATTTCTGACTTCAGGTGATCCGCCTGCTTCGGCCTCCCAAAGTGCTGAGATTAAGGCATGAGCCACTGCGCCCAACTAGTGTTCTCATTTGTGATAGAGAATAATAAGATGGGTTGGGCATGGTGGCTCACGCCTGTAATCCCAGCACTTTGGGAGGCCGAGGCAGGCAGATCACTCGAGGTCAGGAATTTGAAACCAGTCTGGCCAACATGGTGAAACTCCGTCTTTCCCAAAAATACAAAAAATTGGCCAGGCATGGTGGTGGGTGCCTGTAATCCCAGCTACGCAGGAGGCTGAGGCAGGAAAATCACTTGAACCCAGGAGGCGAAAGTTGCAGTGAGCACAGATTGTGCCATTGCACTCCAGCTTGGGCGACAAGAGCAAGACTCAGTCAATCTCAAAAAAAAAAAAAAAAAAAAAAAAAAAAGAATAATATGACAGTGTTTCAGGGATTAAGTGTGAGGAGGAACCAACAGATGCACATAATGTTTCCAACAGAGCTTGACATGTAACAAGCACTGAGTGTGGAGTGTTACTATGGTGGTGGTGATGACGAGGTCCTTGGCCTCCACTGCCTGGTTCAGCCACATACCGTCTTGGTGACCCCCCGCATGGGGCCTGCAGTTGGTAGAAGGAAGGGAAGTTCAAGATCACCCTCACCAACATGCGCACATGCAGGCGGTCTCGCATCCTGCTTCAGATCCTGTACTCTGCGGCTAGACTTACTGCTCGCTGGCCATAGGATCTCAGGCAGATCACCCAACCTCTCCGTCACAATTTTCTCACCTACAAAATGGGGATGGCCAGATGCGGTGGCTCGTGAATGTCATCCCATTACTTTGGGAGGCCAGGGCAGGCAGATTGCTTGAGTTCAGGAGTTGGAGACCAGCCTGGGCAACATGGCGAAACCTACTGAAAATACAAAAATTAAGGCCAGGCGCAGTGGCTCATGCCTGTAATCCCAGCACTTTGGAAGGCTGAGGCGGGTGGATCACCTGAGGTCAGGAGTTCCAAACCAGCCTTACCAACATGGTGAAACCCCATCTCTACTAAAAAATAAGTTTAAATAAAAATACAAATACAAAAATTAGCCAAGGATGGTGGCGCATGCCTGTAATTCCAGGATCACCTGAGCCCGGGAGATCAAGACTGCAGTGAGCTGTGATTGTACCCACTGGACTCCAGCCTGGGCGACAGAGTAAGACCCTGTCTCGAAAATAAATAAATATAAAACAAATAAAATGGGTATTAAAATAGTACACACTGCATGGGATTGTTGTGGCTTGAATACGATGATGTTTGAAAAGTGCCAGAAATATGCTTGGTATTGAGGAAGTGTGAGTGTTAAATACGATGGGGTTTTCCCTAGCACACGTGGCTGAAACTTTGTTCTCAGCCCCTGCCCTGAGAGTCAAAGAGTAGTGGGCAGAGCTACATCCACAAGTATGAGTGCGTGAGAAGGAAGTGGGCACACAAGCACCCACACCCTCACTCACACACACTCATGTAAACCACACAACAGTGAGGACCGAGGCAGCCCCCACCCAGCAGCTGCTGCCCCAAACAGGACCTTTCCAGGGTCCAGCCCTCACCTTTATCCAACAAGACAGAGACCCTGTGGTGGCTATCAGGGACCAGGGAGGGGTTCGTGGGGCCAGAACTCCTAGGAGTTGGGCAAGCCAGGGAGGCTGGATGTTAACCAGGAGAGCAGCATTAGAATATATCCAACTCTCTGGGTGTGGTGGCTCACACCTGTAATCCCAGCCACTGGGGAGGCTGAGCTGGGAGGATGGCTTGAGGCCAGGAGTTCGAGGCTGCAGTGAGCTATGATCATGCCACTGTACTTCAGCCTGGGCGACAGAGCAAGACTCTGTCTCAAAAAAAAAAAAAAAAAAAAAAAAAGACATTGTGCTAAGTGAAATTACCCAGATGCAAAAGACAAATATTGATTGCATGATTCTACTTATATGAGATTTATAGAATAAATGAATTTTTAAATTAATTATTTTAATTTAATTTAATTTATTTATTTTTGAGACAGTCTCGCTCTGTTGCCCAGGCTGGAGTGTAGTGGCACGATCTCAGCTCACTGCAACCTCCACCTCCCAGGTTCAAGCGATTCTCCTGCCTCAGCCTCCCGAGTAGCTGGGACTACAGGCACGTGCCCCCACGCTCAGCTACTTTTTGCATTTTTTAGTAGAGATGGGGTTTTGCCATGTTGGCCAAGCTGGTCAAGAACTTCTGACCTCAGGTGATCTGCCTACCTTGGCCTCCGAAAGTGCTGGATTACAGGCATGAGCCACCACGTCTGGCCTTTTATTTATTTATTCATTAATTAATTCATTCATTCATGAATGACAAGGTCTGGCTCTGTCACCCAGGCTGGAGAGCAGTGGCAAAATCTCAGCTCATTGCAATCTCTTTCTCCCAGGCTCAATCCGTCCTCCCACCTCAGCCTCCCGAGTAGCTGGGACTACAGGCGCACACCGCCATACTGGCTAATTTTTTGCATTTTTTGTAGACAGGGTTTCGCCATGTTGCCGAGACTAGTCTCAAACTCGTGAGCTCAAGCCATCTGCCCACTTCAGGCCTCTCAAGGTACTGGGATTATAGATGAGAGCCACGGTGCCTGGACTAGAATACGTGAATTTATAGAGATCAAAAGTAGAATAGAGGTTAGGAGGGACTGAATGGGGGCGAGTGAGAAATGGGGTTATTGCTTAATGGGTACAGAGTTTCAGTTGGGGATGATGAAAAAGTTTCAGAGATGGAGAGTGGTGATGGTTGCACAACAATGTGAGTGCATTTAACGCCTCTAAGCTGTACACTTAAACATGGTTAAATTGAGGCCGGGTGCAGTGCCTCACGCCTGTAATTCCAGCACTTTGGGAGGCCAAAACGGGCGGATCACGAGGTCAGGAGATTGAGACCATCCTGGCTAACACGCTGAAACCCCATCTCTACTAAAAAAATACAAAACACTAGCCGGGTGAGGCGGCGCCTGTAGTCCCAGCTACTCGGGAGGCTGAGGCAGGAGAATGGCATGAACCGGGGAGGCGGAGCTTGCAGTGAGCTGAGATCCGGCCATTGCACTCCAGCCTGGGCCACAGAGCGAGACTCCGTCTCAAAAAAAAAAAAAAAAAAAGGAAATCCCGTCTCTACTAAAAATACAAACATTAGCTGGGCATGGCAGCACACACATATAATCCCAGCTACTCGGCAGGCTGAGGCAGGAGAATCGCTTGAACCCGGGAGGTGGAGGTTGCAGTGAGCCGAGATCGTGTGACTGCCCTCCGGTCAAGAGTGAGACTCTGTTTCAAAAAAAAAAAAAAAGGCTAAATTGCAAATTCTATATTATTTTACCACAATTTAAAAAAAGTAGATGTAGTTATTATAATATCAAAACAGTGGCAACATCCTAGATTCCCAGCTTCAGGGGCTGGTTAAATAAATTATGGTACCTCCAGGCCGGGCGCAGTGGCTCACGCCTGTAATCCCAGCACTTTGGGAAGCCGAGGTGGGCGGATCACCTGAGGTCGGGAGTTCGAGACCAGACTGACCAACACTGAGAAACCCTGACTCTACTAAAACTACAAAATTAGCCAGGTGTAGTGGCACGCACCTGTAATCCCAGCTATTCGGAAGGCTGAGGCAGGAGAATCGCTTGAACCTGGGAGGCGGAGGTTGCAGTGAGCTGAGATCCTGCCATTGCACTCCAGCCTGGGCAACAAGAATGAAACTCCGTCTCAAAAAAATAAAAATTAAATTAGTAAATAAAGTATGGTACCTCCCTACAACGGGGCAACAGACAGCCCTGTACATGATGTTAGTCTATGTTGATCTGAAAGGCATTCAGAATTTGATGGTAAAAATAAACAAGAGCCTACAAAATTCATGTCCAGGCTAATTCCATTCAGGTAAAAATAACAAAAATAAATAAAAGAAAAACTTATGAATTGGCCAGTTATAACATATTTGGCTGCTTTTTCTCATGAACTCTGATACAGAAGCTTATTGGAGGCCAGGTGTGGTGGCTCACACCTGTAATCCCAGCACTTTGGGAGGCCAGGGTGGGCAGATTACCTGAGGTCAGGAATTCAAGACCAGCCTGGCCAACATGGTGAAGCTCCGTCTCTACTAAAAATACAAAAAAATTATCCGGGCATGGTGGTGGTGTCTATAATCCCAGCTACTTGGGTGGCTGAGGCAGGAGAATCCCTTGAACCCAGTAGGCAGAGGTTGCAGTGAGCCAAGATCGCACCCCTGCACTCCAGCCTGGGGAACAAGAGCGAAACTCCATCTCAAAAAAAAGAAAGCTCATTTGAGAGATGATTTTTAGTGGAGATCCTTCCAGAGGGGCTCCCATCAGAGTTTAAATTTATGTCCTTCTTTTTTTAACAAAAGAAATGTCCAGTCTCACAGAATAGGAGGTGACAGGCTGGGCACAGTGGTTCACACCTGTAATTTCAACAGTTTGGGAGGCCAAGGTGAGAGGACTTTGAACCTAGGAGTTTGAGACCAGCCTGGGCAACACAGTGAAACTCCCATTGCTGCAAAAAAAAAAAAAAAAAATTAGGCAGGCATGGTGGCGGTGTGCCTGTAGTCCCAGCTACTCAGGAGGTTTAGGCAGGAGGATTGAGGTTGAGGCTGTAGTGAGCTGTGATTGCATCACTGCACTCCAGCCTCAGTGACAGAGCAAGACCCTTACTCAAAAAAAAAAAAAAAAAAAGAAAAGAAAAGAAAAAGAGAGAGAGAAGAGAGAATAGAAGGTCACAGGAAGTCACTCAGGAATCACTTTTTTTTTTTTTTTGAGATGGAGTCTCACTCTGTTGCCCAGACTGGAGTGCAGTGGCATGATCTCGGCTCACTGCAAGTTCCACCTCCCAGGTTCACGCCGTTCTCCTGCCTCAGCCTCCCAAGTAGCTGGGACTACAGGCGCCACCACCACACCTGGCTAATTTTTTGTATTTTTAGTAGAGACGGGGTTTCACTGTTAGCCAGGATGGTCTCGATCTCCTGACCTCGTGATTTGCCCGCCTCGGCCTCCCAAAGTGCTGGGATTACAGGCGTGAGCCACCGCGCCCGACCAGGAATCACTCTTCAGAAATCCCCAGGGAGTCATCTTTTATGTGATGAATCAATAAGGATGCTTTTGGCTGCAAGTAACACCCGAAATAACAGCAGCCAAACCAGGACATTCATTCATTCTCTTACACTGCAAGTCAAGAAGTAGGCAGTTTCAGGGTTGATTAACCCGGTGGCACCATGACATCACAGAAAACTCAGCGTTTTTCATCTGTCCTCTCTGAAATCTTTATAGTGTTGGCCTTTGATTACCTAATCAATTGCTGTAAAACAAATCCCCCCGAACTCATGGCTTTCAACAACAGTAGTCATTTATCTCTTGTATTTTTTAGTGGTCAGGGATTTGGGAGCAGCTGAGACGTGGGACTATGGCTCAGGGTCTCTTGTTGCAGTGAAGGGCTGCAGTTCCCTGAAGGCTTGACTGGGGCTGGGAGCTCTGTTTCCAAGGGGCCTCACTCACATGGCTGGCAAGTTGGTGCTGCCTGTTGGTTCCTCTCTAGATGGGTCCTTCCACAGGACTGCTTGAGCATCCTCACAGTATGGTGGCTAGTTTCCTGTAGGGGCAACAATGCATTAGGGACCAAGGCAGAAACTGCAACATCTTTTTTTTTTATGTATGTATGTATGTATGTATGTATGTATGTATGTATGTATGTATTATTTATTTTTTGGAGATAGAGTCTTGCTCTGTCACCCAGGATGTAGTGCAATGGCACAATCTCCACCCACTGCAACCTCCGCCTCCCGGGTTCAAGCAATTCTCCCACCTCAGCCTCCTGAGTCACTGGGATTACAGGTGCGTGCCACCATGCCCGGCTAGTTTTTGTTTTTGTTTTTGTTTTTTTTTTTTGAGACGGAGTCTTGCTCTGTCGCCCAGGCTGGAGTGCAGTGGCGGGATCTCCACTCACTGCAAGCTCCGCCTCCCAGGTTCATGGCATTCTCCTGCCTCAGCCTCCCGAGTAACTGGGACTACAGGCGCCCGCCACCGTGCCCGGCTAATTTTTTTTTTGTATTTTTTAGTAGAGACGGGGTTTCACCGTGTTAGCCAGGATGGTCTTGATCTCCTAACCTCGTGATCCGCCTGTCTCGGCCTCTCAAAGTGCTGGGATTACAGGCTTGAGCCACCATGCCCGGTCCAGTTTTTGTATTTTTAGTAGAGGCAGGGTTTCACCATGTTGGCCAGGCTGGTCTCAAACTCCTGATCTCAGGTGATCCGCCTGCCTCGGTCTCCCAAAGTGCTGGGATTACAGGCGTGAGCCACCGCGCCCGGCCTGCATCCTTCCTGACCTGGACTGCTAGGTCTGTACTCAGCTGCATTCCATTGGTCACACAAGCCAGTCTGTGCTCTGTGCTCCCATATTCTCTGCTGCCCCTCTGTGTGGACCAGCATGAATACCAGGAGGGAAAGCTCATGGGAGATCTTTTTTTTTTTTGAGGCAGAGTCTCGCTCTGTCGCCCAGGCTGTATGCAGTGGCGCGATCTCGGCTCACTGCAAGTTCCGCCTCCCGGGTTCACGCCATTCTCCTGCCTCAGCCTCCCGAGTAGCTGGGACTACAGGCGCCCGCCACCGCGCCCGGCTAGTTTTTTGTATTTTTTAGTAGAGACGGGGTTTCACCGTATTAGCCAGGATGATCTCGATCTCCTGACCTCGTGATCCGTCTGCCTTGGCCTCCCAAAGTGCTGGGATTACAGGCTTGAGCCACCGCGCCCGGCCAGAGATCTTTAAAAAAAAAAAAAAAAAAAAAAAATGCTGGGCGCGGTAGCTCACGCCTGTAATCTCAGCACTTTGGGAGGCCGAGGTGGGCGGATCACGAGGTCAGGAGATCGAGATCATCCTGGCTAATACGGTGAAACCCCGTCTCTACTAAAAATACAAAAAAAAAAATTAGCCGAATGTGGTGGTGGGCGCCTGTAGTCCCAGCTACTCGGGAGACTGAGGCAGGAGAATGGCGTGAACCTGGAAGGCGGAGCTTGCAGTGAGCCGAGATGGCGCCATTGCACTCCAGCCTGGGCAGCAGAACGAGACTCGGTCTCAAAAAAAAAAAAAAAAAAAGATTTATGTCTTTTTTTCAAGCCAATTTTTTTTTTTTTTTTTTTTTTTTTTTTTTTTTTTTTTTTGAGATGTCGTTTTGCTCTTGTTGCCCAGGCTGGAATGCAGTGGTGAAATCTCAGCTCACGGCAACCTCCACCTCCCGGGTTCAAGTGATTCTCCTGTCTCAGCCTCCCAAAAGTAGCTGAGATTACAGTCGCCTGCCACCACGCCCAGCTAATTTTTGTATTTTTAGTAGAGACAGAGTTTCTCCATGTTGGCCAGGCTGGTCTCAAACTCCCGACCTCAGGTGATTCACCCGCCTTGGCCTCCCAAAGTGCTGGGATTACCAGCCTGAGCCACCGCGCCCTGCCAGGAGATCTTCTTGCAGGCTGGCTACCACAGTCTCCATCTTGAGGCTTGTCGTCTCACACATAAGAAGGTAGTAGATTCATCCTGAAATGTGTTCACGTGTATTTATTAGGGAGGAAAATCTGTCCTAGAAATTCCCCTGCTGGCACTCTCTCACAGCCCACTGGCCAGGTTGAGTCACACATCAGTGCCACGTCTACAGGAGAAGCTGGGAAGGTGGGTGCCAGGGGAGTTGGCCTCTGTCTCTGAGGAGGAAGGGGAAAGAAAGGGGCCACAGGGTGGCCGGGCATGGTGGCTCACACCGGTAATCTCAGCACTTTAGGAGGCCAAGGCAGGCGGACTACCTGAGGTCAGGAGTTCGAGATCAGCCTGGCCAACATGGTGAAACCCCGTCTCTACTAAAAATACAAAAATTAGCCAAGTGCGGTGGTGGGTGCCAGTAATCTCAGCTACTCGGGAGGCTGAGGCAAGAGAATCACTTGAACCCGGGTGGCAGAGGTTGCAGTGAGCCAAGACTGTGCCATCACACTCCAGCCTGAGGAGACAAGAGTGAGACTTGTCTCAAAAAAAAAAAAAAAAAAAAAAAAAAAGGGAAAGAAATTGGCCACGGAGTAGACAGACCATGTCTTCGCCGATGGCTAACCGCCTCCCAGCCTTGATGCTTGCAGGGCTGAAATGAGCTCCTGGTGTGGATTTCCAAAGAGGAAGGGAAAATGTTAGGTTCTGGATCTAGGAGGTGGCAGATGTCAGAAGCTGTCCTAACCCAGGCCTCCTGGAGCTAGAAATCACCCTAGATGGTGGAAAGTGTGCAGCAAAAAGAGCAGCTGAACCCTGAGAACAGCAAGCTTGACATCTCCAGCCTGGAACCCTCCTCGCTGAGGTGAGCACGATTTCAAAAAGCATCATTACCACCAAGTCCTCGGGACTAGTTACAACCGGGCTTCAATGGCGACACCATGTGGTCACGAGGGGAAATAGCTGGCATGACCTATGCCCGGCATGGTGTGGGCTAGCAAAGTTTGTTTGTTTGGGGTTTTTTTGGTTTGTTTGTTTGTTTGTTGTTTGTTTTTTTGAGACAGGGTCTCACTCTATCGACCAGGCTGGAGTGCAGTAGCAGTGATCACAGCTCACTACAGTCTTGATCTCCTGGGCTCAAGTGATCCTCCCACCTCAGCCTCCCGAGTAGCTGGGACCACAGGCATGTGCCTCACTGGGCTAATTTTTGTATTTTTTTGTGGAGACGGGGTCTCACCATGTTGCCTAGGCTGGTCTCAAATTCCTGGGCTCAAGCGATCCACCTGCCTCGACCTCTCAAAGTGCTGGGATTACAGGCATGAGCCACCACGCCTGGCCCTGGATTTCTTTTTAATAAGGCATACACAAGCATGAACAATTAATCGGGAAAATGAGAGTTATGATCATATTTTAGACCACGTTGTGGAACCGACCATATTTATAAAGTATATACATATAGCAAATGTGTAGAAGGCCATATCTCAAAGGCTTAACAGTGTACTTATCTCAGGCTCATAGAACTATAGGTAAACTTTTTTCCTTTATTTCTTTTTTCTATCACTATGTGCCAATAATAATAATAGCAAACACTAACAGAGCACATACCCTGTGCTGAGTGCCTGTGAATTGGCGATGATCATTATGCTGGCTGGGCACGGTGGTTCACGCCTGGAATCCCAGCACTTTGGGAGGCTAAGGCAGGTGGATCACGAGGTCAGGAGTTCAAGACCAGCCTGGGCAATATGGTGAAACCCCGTCTCTACTAAAAATACAAAAATTAGCTGGGCATGGTGGTGCACACCTGTAGTCCCAGCTGCTCGGGAGGCTGAGGCATGAGAATCACTTGAACCTGGGAGGCAGAGGTTGCAGTGAGCCAAGATCATACCACTGCACTCCAGCCTGGGGGATAGAGCAAGTCTCCGTCTCAAAAAAAAAAAAAAAAAAAAAATCATTATGCTTAGTTTTTGGCGAGGGCAGGCAGAGACAGGGACTCTCTGTCACCCACGCTGGAGTGCAATGTTGCAATCACAGCTCGCTGCAACCTTGCCCTCCCGGGTTCAAGCGATCCTCCCACCTCAGCCTCCTGAGTAGCTGGGAGTACAGATGTGCACCATCATGTTTGGCTAATTTTTTATTTTTTAATTTTTTTTTAGAGAGGGAGCCTCCCCATGTTGCCCAAGCTAGTCTCAAACTCCTGGGCTCAAGTGATCTTCCCATCTCGGCCTCCCAAAGTGCTGAGATTATAGGCATGAGCCACCATGACCAGCCTATACTTTCTTTTTAAGTGAGGAAACTGAGACACAAAGAAGCTACGTCACTGCCGCATGTGGCTCTGAACTCTGGGCCCCATCCCCTCTGCAGTACCACCTCCCTGTCTTATCTGTGTATATTAATTTTTCTGCAGTGTGTCACTTGCATAGGAATAATATAAGAAAAGAAAAAGCAGGCCGGGCGCGGTGGCTCAAGCCTGTAATCCCAGCACTTTGGGAGGCCGAGACGGGCGGATCACGAGGTCAGGAGATCGAGACCATCCTGGCTAACACGGTGAAACCCCGTCTCTACTAAAAAAATACAAAAAACTAGCTGGGCGAGGTGGCGGGCATCTGTAGTCCCAGCTACTTGGGAGGCTGAGGCAGGAGAATGGCGTAAACCCGGGAGGTGGAGCTTGCAGTGAGCTGAGATCCAGCCACTGCACTCCAGCCTAGAGGACAAAGCGAGACACTGTCAAAAAAAAAAAAAAAAAAAAAAAAAAAAATCCCAGCAAAAAGCGGGTGAATCAAAGGTCAGGAAAGACTATCCTGGCTAACATGGTGAAACCCCGTCTCTACTAAAAATACAAAAAACTAGCCGGGGCGTGGTGGCGGGCGCCTGTAGTCTCAGCCACTTGGGAGGCTGAGGCGGAGAATGGCGTGAACCCGGGAGGCGGAGCTTGCAGTGAGCCAAGATCACGCCACTGCACTCCCTGGGAGACACAGCGAGACTCTGTCTCAAAAAAAAAAAAAAAAAAAAAAAAAAAAAAAAAAAAAAGAAAGAAAGAAAAGAAAAGAAAAAGCAGTGGGATGTATACCTTTTTTTTCCCCAAGACGGAGTCTTGCTCTGTCACCCAGGCTGGAGTGCAGTGGTACGATCTCGGCTCACTGCAACCTTCGCCTCCTGGGTTCAAGCAGTTCTCCTGCCTCAGCCTCCAGGATAGCTGGGATTACAGGCACACACCACCACGCCCAGCTAATTTTTGTATTTTTAGTAGAGATGGGGTTTCACCATGTTGGACAGGCTGGTCTCGAACTTCTGACCTCGTAATCTGCCTGCCTTGGCCTCCCAAAGTGCTGGGATTACAGGTGTGAGCCACCGTGCCCAGCCTGATGTATAACTTTTATAATCAGAAAAAAATAATGCTGGCTGGGCATGGTGGCTCATTCCTGTCCCAGCTTTTTGAGAGGCTGAGGCAGGAGGATCGCTTGAGCCCAAGAGTTTGAGACCAGCCTGGGCAACATAGCAAGACCTTGTCTCTACACACACAAAAAACAATTTCTAATTAACCAGGCATGATGGCATGTGCCTGTAGTCCCAGCTACTTAGGAGACTGAGGTGGAAGAATTGCTTAAGCTCCGGAGTTTGAGGCTGCAGTGAGCCATGATCGCACCACCGTACTCCAGCCTGGGGCACAGAGTGACACACTGTCTCTAAATAAATGAATAAAAATAAAAAATATGCCAGGTGCTGTGGCTCATGCCTGTAATCCCGACACTTTGGGAGGCCGAGGCAGGCAGATCACCTGAGGTCATGCGTTCGAGACCAGCCTGGCCAACATGGTGAAACCCCACCTCTACTAAAAATATAAAAATGAGTCGGGCGTGGTGGTGGGCACCTGTAATCCCAGCTACTCAGGAGGCTGAGACAGAAGAATCACTTGAACCCAGGAGGCAGAGGTTGCAGTGAGCCATCCTGGCATTGCACTCCAGCCTGGGTGACAGAGCCAGATTCTGTCTCAAATAAATAAAATGAAATAAAAAATAATGCTTTGAAACTAAACAAAATGTGCATATGATGTGTGCTATCCACACAGCTCCACGGCTCAGGCCTGCAGGTGCCACATGGATGTAGCTATGCCAGAAAGGTCAGGAATTCGTGCCTGCAAGGGCCCAGTTTCCCTCTTCACAGAGGGTCCGTCTCAAAAAAAAAAAAAAAAAATTAAAAAAAATAGTCGGGGCGTGGTTGGGCACCTGTAACCCAGTGAGGCTGGACAAATCCCCGAATTTCCTTTGGAATCTATAAATACAGGGACCCGCGGTTATTAGGGAGCTGGCTTTGGTGAGCAATGGGCCCAAACTGGGAACAGAGATTGGAATGAGAAGGCCTGGCAAACTGAAGGGAAGATGGGAAAAAGAGAAGCAAGGAGAGAAAGGGAAAGGGAAAGAGGAAGTGGACAGAGATGGATGAAAAGGAGGAAGCTCCACGGCAGGCGGGCGCGGTGGCTCACAGCCTGTAGCTATCCCAGCAGGTTGGGGAGCCTGCAAAGGACGGGTGGATCACGAGGTCAGGAGATCGAGACCTTATCCTGGCTAACACGTGTGAAAACCCCGCTCTACTAAAAAATCTAAAAAATACAGGGCGTGGTGGCGGCGCCTGTAGTCCCAGCTACTAGGGAGCTGAGGCTTTGGTGAGAATGGGGCCCAACCTGGGAGGCAGAGATTGCAGTGAGCTGAGGCCGGTCAAACCGAACTCCAGCCTGGGCGGCAGAGCAAGACTCCGGAAAAAAAAAAAAAAAAAAAAAAAGAAAAGGAGGAAGAGGCCGGGCGCGGTGGCTCAAGCCTGTAATCCCAGCACTATGGGAGGCTGAAATGGGCGGATCACGAGGTCAGGAGATCGAGACCATCCTGGCTAACACGGTGAAACCCCGTCCCTACTAAAAAATACAAAAAAAAAAAAAAAAATTTGCCAGGCAAGGTGGCGGCGCTGTAGTCCCAGCTACTCGGGAGGCCGAGGCAGGAGAATGATGTGAACCCGGGAGGCGGAGCTTGCAGTGAGCTGAGATCCGGCCACTGCACTCCAGCCTAGGCGACAGAGCGAGACTCTGTCTCAAAAAAAAAAAAAAAGGAAAAGAAAAGGACGAAGAGAATGCTCCAAACTCCCTCCATCTCCAGCTCTCTGAGCTTTCAACATCCACCCCACCAGCCTGTTGATGCCACCTCCTACTAGGGCAAACTCCATGCATCACCTCCTCCAGGAAGCTACCAGGCTTGCCTAAGCGTCTTGGCTTGGCTTATCTTTATTATGACACTTACCGCTCATCATTAGGATTTTCTGTCTCCTCCACTGGTCAGTGAGGCTCTGGAGGGAAAGGACCTTCTGCCTCCCACTGGCCCAGGCGTTGTCCAGAGCAGGAAGACAAAACAGGTGTTGTGAATGAGTGAATAAATCTAGCTTCTCCGGCCATCAGCCTCACCAGCCTGGGAGTAATAGTAGGCTCTGAATCTCGGCAAAGGATGCTCTGGCCTACATCCGTAAAATAGCTAGAACTGTATCCCCATTCCAAAACATGGGCTGGGTGTGTTGGCTCACGCCTGTAATCCCAGCGCTTTGGAAGGCCAAAGCAGGCAGGTCACTTGAGGTCAGAAGTTTGAGATCAGCTGGGCCAACATGGTGAAACCCCATCTCTACTAAAAACACAAAAACTAGCCAGGTGTGATGGCAGGTGCCTGTCATCCCAGCTACTTAAGAGGCTGAGGTGGGAGAATCGCTTGAACCTGGGAGGCAGAGGTTGCAGCGAGCTGAGATCGTGCACCACTGCATTCCAGCCTGGGCAGCAGAGCGAGACCGTGTCTCAAAAAAAAAAAAAAAAGAAAGAAAGAAAAAAAAAAGAAAGAAAGAAAAAGAAAATCTTGCATTCACATGGAATAGTCTTTCAAATACATGGCCCCCGGATGCTCTCTGCACACAAGGGCGTCTCTCGTGGGGCAGCCAGTGTCTTGCAGGGATCCAGGGTAGTCATGTCGACACCCCCTCTCCCTTTCCTTAGACGAGGGATGCGGGAGCAGAGGACAACCTGCGGAGTGGGCCCGTGCTACAAACTGCATCACTCTGCTCTCCAGCCCCAGAGGTTTGCACCAACCAAGGCTGAGGACCTCGCTCTCTCCTTATTTAGGGTGAATTCTTGGCAACCTAGACCCCTCATGTGAATAGGCAACATCTGTTTCCCCCATGTGCCTAAAACATAACTGAAGACCACGAGAGGGCACAGCTGAGACTGCAGCCTGAACCCTCGTTACCAACGAAAGAACTTGGAGACCCAGGGGACGAGCTCAGGCTCTATCCCAGCTCTGCCTCCACATGCTCCTGGCTGCAGCAGCAACACCCATGTCACCAGACAGAAGAGGGAGTCCCTGGCCCCAGCTCCGGGTTAAACCATCTCACCACAAGTCACTGGAAAGAAGAGTCCCCCACAGCCAAGAGAACAGGCCCCCAGGAAGGCATCTGCCCCCATCTTGACGACACTCACCTGGGAGTTAAGGAAGCAACACGACGTCTGTGGCCCCATTACAGGCAGCTTGAGCTAGTTGTCTATTGCTGCTTAGCAAATTACCCTAAAATTTACAGGCTTAAAACAATAATAAGAATGTCATTATTATAAAAATGATACACCTAGCTGGATGCAGTGGCTTACGCCTGCAATCCCAGCACTTTGGGAGGCCGAGAAGGGCGGATCACCTGAAGTCCGGAATTCGAGACCAGCCTGACCAACATGGAGAAACCCCATCTCTACTAAAAATACAAAATTAGCTGGGCGTGGTGGCGCATGCCTGTAATCCCAGCTACTCAGGAAGCTGAGGTAGAAGAATCACTTGAACCCAGGAGGCAGAGGTTGCAGTAAGCCGAGATCGCACCATTGCACTCCAGCCCGGGCAACAAAAGCAAAGCTCTGCCTCAAATAATAATAATAATAATATGGCCGGGCGCGGTGGCTCAAGCCTGTAATCCCAGCACTTTGGGAGGCCGAGACGGGCGGATCAGAGGTCAGGAGATCGAGACCATCCTGGCTAACGCGGTGAAACCCCGTCTCTACTAAAAAAATACAAAAAACTAGCCGGGCGAGGTGGCGGGCGCCTGTAGTCCCAGCTACTCGGGAGGCTGAGGCAGGAGAATGGCGTAAACCCGGGAGGCGGAGCTTGCAGTGAGCCGAGATCGCGCCACTGCACTCCAGCCTGGGTGACAGAGCCAGACTCCGTCTCAAAAAAAAAAAATAATAATAATAATAATAATAATAATAATAATACACCATAGGCCGGGCATGGTGTCTCATGCCTATAATGCTAGCACTTTGGGAGGCCTAAGCGGGTGGATCTCATGAGATCAGGAGTTTGAAATCAGCCTGGCCAACATGGCAAAACCCCGTCTCTACTAAAAATACAAAAAATTAGCCAGGCATGGTGGCCTGCGCCTGTAATCTCAGCTGTGGAAGGCTGAGGCAGGAGAATCGCTGGAACCCAGGAGGCAGAGGCTGCAGTGAGCTGAGATCGTGCCACTGCTCTCCAGCCTGGGCAACAGACTGAGACTCCGTCTCAAAAAACAAAAACAAACAAAAAAGAATGATACACCATGATCGACAAGGATTTATCCCTGGGATAGGACGTCAGGTTGGTTTAATATCTGAAACTCAATAAATGCAGTATATCACATCAATAAAATAACAAACAAGCCGGGCATGGTGGCGCACCTGTGATTTCAGTTTCTCAGGAGGCTGAGACAGGAGGATCGCTCGTGCCCAGGAGGCGGGGGTTGCAGTGAGCCATGACTGCACCAACGCATTCCAGCCTGCGTGACAGAGCGAGACTGTATGAAAAAGAAAAAAGAAAGAAAAAAAAACTCATGATCATTCAATAGATGGAGAAAAAGCATTTGACAAAAATCCAACACCCTTTCATGATAAAACATTCAAACTAGGAATAGAAAGGAACATCTTCAACCTGATACAGGGCACCTATAAAAAACCCACAGGCAGCATCATACTTAATGATGAAAGACTGAGCACTTTCTCTCTAAAATCAGGAACAAGACAAGGATGTCTGCTCCTACCACTTCTATTCACCAGTGTACTGGAGGCTCCAGGGCAATTAGCACAGAAAAAGAAATAAAAGAGTACCCAAATGGAAAAGGAAGAAGCAAGTATAATCCTGTATATAGAAAAGCCTAAGGAATGCACTAAAAGATTGTTGGAACTAATAAGTGCATTCAGCAAGGTTGCAAATACAAGATTGATACATGAAGATTATCTATCTATCTATCTATATCTATATCTATATATATATATATATATATTTTTTTTTTTTTTGAGACAGAGTTTTGCTCTTGTTGCCCAGGCTAGAGTGCAATGGCGCGATCTCAGCTCACTGCAACCTCCGCCTCCCAGGTTCAAGCGACTCTCCTGCCTCAGCCTCCCAAGTAACTGGGATTACAGGCTCCTAACACCATGCCCGGCTAATTTTTGTGTTTTCAGTAGAGACGGGGTTTCACCATGTTGGCCAGGCTGATCTTGAACTCCCGACCTCAGGTGATTCGCCCGCCTTGGTCTCCCAAAGTGCTGGGATTACAGGTGTGAGCCACTATGCCCAGCCTGATAAATTATATTTCTATACACTTAGAATAAACAATCCAAAAATAAAATTAAGAAAACAATTCAGCCAGGTGCAGTGGCTCACGCCTGTAATCCCAGCACTTTGGCCCAACGTGGGCAGATAACCTGAGGTCGGGAGCTCGAGACCAGCCTGGCCAACATGGACAAACCCCGTCTTACTAAAAATATAAAAATTAGCCAGGAGAAATGGCCCATGCTTGTAGTTCCAGCTACTTGGGAGGCTGAGGCACAAGAATCCCTTGAACTCAGCCAGGCGCAGTGGCTCATGCCTGTAATCCCAACACTTTGGGAGGCCGAGGCGGGCAGATCATGAGGTCAGGAGTTAGAGACCAGCCTGGCTAACACGGTGAAACCCCGTCTCTACTAAAAATACAAAAAAACTAGCCGGGCGAGGTGGCGGGCGCCTGTAGCCCCAGCTACTCGGGAGGCTGAGGCAGGAGAATGGCGTGAACCCGGGAGGCGGAGCTTGCAGTGAGCCGAGATCGCAGCAAGACTGTGCTTGGGTGACAAGTGAGACTCCGTCTCAAAAAAAAGTCCAGAAATAAGCCTGTACACCTATGATCCACTGAGTTTTGACAAGAGTGTCAAGACTAGTTAATGGAGAAAGAATAGTCTTTTCAACAAATCTTGCTGGGACAATTGGATAGCCACGTGCAAAATAATGTGGCCAGGCACGGTGGCTCACTCCTGTAATCCCAGCACTTTGGGGGGCTGAGGCAGGCGGATCACCTGAGGTCAGCAGTTCGAGAACAACCTGACCAACATGGACAAACCCCGTCTCTCCTAAAAATACAAAACTAGCCGGGCATGGTGGTGCATGCCTGTAATCCCAGCTATGCGGGAGGCTGAGGCAGGACAATTGCTTGAACTGGGAGATGGAGGTTGTGGTGAGCCAAGATGGCACCACTGTACTCCAGCCTGGGCAACAAGAGCGAAACTCTGTCTCAAAAAAAAAAAAAAAAAAAAAAAAAAAAAACAAAAAAAATAGCCGGGTGTGGTGGTGGGTGGCTGTAGTCCCAGCTACTCAGGAGGCTGAGGCAGGAGAATCGTTTCAACCGGGAAGGCAGAGGTTGCAGCAAGCCGAGATTGTGCCACTGCACTCCAGCCTGGGCAACAAGAGCAAAACTCTGTCTCAAAAAAAAAAAAAAAGATTGTAAATTATATATATATGGTAAGGGACTGGCTCACACCTGTAATCCCAGCACTTTGGGAGGCTAAAGAGGGCAGATCACCTGAGGTCAGGAGTTTGAGACCAGCCTGAGCAACATGGTGAAACCCTGTCTCTATCAAAAATACAAAAATTAGCCAGGCATGGTGGCGCATGCCTGTAATCCCAGCTACTTGGGAGGCTGAGATTGGCAGATCACCTGAGTTCAGGAGTTTGAGACCAGCCTGGCCAACATGGTGAAACGCCGTCTCTACTAAAAATAAAAAAATTAACCGGGTATGCCAGGCGCGGTGGCTCATGCCTGTAATCCCAGCACTTTGGGAGGCCGAGGCGGGTGGATCACTTGAGGTCAGGAGTTTGAGACCAGCCTGGCCAACATGGTGAAACGCCATCTCTACTAAAAATAAAAAAATTAGCCAGGCGTGCCAGGCGCGGTGGCTCAGACCTGTAATCCCAGCACTTTGGGAGGCCAAGGTGGGCAGATCAGGAGATCAGGCAATCGAGAACATCCTGGCTAACACAGTGAAACCTCATCTCTACTAAAAATACCAAAAAAAAAATTAGCCAGGCGTGGTGGTGAGTGCCTGTGGTCCCAGCTACTGGGGAGGCTGAGGCAGGAGAATGGCGTGAACCCGGGAGGCGGAGCTTGCAGTGAGCCGAGATCACGTCATTGCACTCCAGCCTGGACAACAGGGCAAGACTTCATGTCAAACAAAGAATAAAGAAAGAGACGCGGTCAGGCACAGTGGCTTGCTCCTGTAACCCCCGCACTTTGGGAGGCCGAAGCGGGTGGATCACCTGAGGTCAGAAGTTCAAGACCAGCCTGACCAACATGGTGAAAACCAGTCTCTACTAAAAATACAGAATTAGCCAGACGTGGTGGCACGTGTCCGTAACCCCAGCTACTCAGGAGACTGAGGCAGGAGAATTGCTTGAACCCAGGAAGCGGAAGTTGCAGTGAGCTGAGATCGTGCCATTGCACTCCAGCCTGGGCAACAAGAGCGAAATTCTGTCTCCAAACAACACACACACACACACACACACACACACACACACACACACACACTCAAACAAGCCGGATGTGGTGATGGGCACCTGTAATCCCAGCTACTCAGGAGGCTGAGGCAGGAGAATCACTTGAACTTCTGGAGGCAGAGGTTACAGTGAGCCAAGATCGTGCCATTGCACTCCAGCCTGGGCGGCAGAGTGAGACTCCAAAAAAAAAAAAAAAAGAAAAAGAAAGCAGGAAGGCAGGAAAGAGAGAGAGAGAAGGGAGGGAGGGAGGGAAACAGAGAGAGGAAGGAAGGAAGGAGGGAGGGAAGGAGGGAAGGAAGGAAGGAAGGAAGGAAGGAAGGAAGGAAAGGGAGGAAGTAAGGAAGGGAGGAAAGAAAGAAAGAAACGAAGGAGGAAGGAAGGAGGGAGGGAGGGAGGGAAGGAAAGAAGGAAGGAAAGAGGGAGGGAGGGAAGGAAGGAAGGAAGGAAAAGAAAGGGAGGAAGGTAGGAAGGGAGGAAAGAAAGAAACGAAGGAAGGAAGGAAGGAGGGAGGGAGGGAGGAAGAAAGGAAGGAAGGAAAGAAGGAAGGAAGGAAGGGGAGGAAGGGAGGAAAGAAAGAAACGAAGGAAGAAGGAAGGAAGGAGGGAGGGAGGGAAGGAAGGAAGGAGGGAAGGAAGGAAGGAAGGAAAAGAAAGGGAGGAAGGTAGGAAGGGAGGAAAGAAAGAAACGAAGGAAGGAAGGAAGGGGAGGAAGGGAGGAAAGAAACGAAGGAAGAAGGAAGGAAGAAAGGAAGGAAAGAAGGAAGGAAGGAAGGAAAAAGAAAGAAAGAAAGAAAGAAGAGAGAGTGGGTGGGCACTGAGGCTTCTCATGCAGTGATGTAACGACAAACTCGTTTCTGGCCGCCCTCAAGGCAAGTCCCAGGTCTGATGCTCAGTGGCCACCAGGTGGCGATGAAGTCTAAGATGAGAACCTTCACTAAGCTGCCATTCCGTGGCAGGGCCCAAGCGTCCACCAAGAGACGCCCCAAAAACACTTGGCTTCAGCGTCTGTCTTCTAGGGGCGACCCTGAAGTGGGGGGAGGGGTCTCCAGTGACAGGCATAGGACCAGGGGCTGGACCCTGCGTTGTCTCTGCCCTCGGTCTTCTCATCTGTCCATTGGGTGTGGATTCACTGTCCAGGTTTCTCTAGCTCTGACCCTTCCTCTGTGGACAGAATCAGGGCAGGAGGAAGGAGGACAGAAAAGGGGAAGAGGCTCAACTTTTCTCCTCTCTTCCGCTCTCCAGGGCCCTTCCCTTGGGGCAGGGACGTGTGGCTTCCTCGGTGTGTTCCTGGTGCCCACACATTCAAGAACTCGCCACTGACGGGCTGTCAGCATTATCATTCTGCTATGATGAGGTGGAAACAATTGTGTCCCATCAAAGTGGTCTTGCGGGGCTTGGGGAACTCGTGGAAGAGGTGGGGAGGTGGGGAAATGTATTTTTCTTTTTCTTTTTTCTTTCTTTTTTTTTTTGAGACGGCATTTTGCTGTTGTCGCCCAGGCTGGAGCACAATGGTGTGATCTCGGCTCACTGCAACCCCCGCCTCCCGGGTTCAAGCGATTCTCCTGCCTCAGTCTCCCGAGTAGCTGGGATTACAGGCACGTACTACCACACCCGGTTAATTTTGTATTTTTAGTAGAGATGGGGTTTCTCCATCTTGCCCAGGCTAGTCTCAAACTCCTGACCTCAGGTGATCCACCCCCCTCGGCCTCCCAAAGTGCTAGGATAAAGGCCGCCCAGCCAGAAATGTATTTTTTTAAACAAACAGATGTTAATTGGTTCAGGGGGAGAGAAAAAACCTGGCCATCAGCCATGCTTCCAGCAGGCCAGAGTTCACATACCCTTGATAGAGAGGAAAACTCACGATGAGCCACTTGGGATCCCAAGTATTCATTTAAGAGAAGAGACTCAGGGAAGGATGCTGACCCGTGAAGGTCATCACTTTTCTTCCTTAATGCAAAACATACACGCACAAAAAACACGGTCCGCCAGCTGCTGCGCATGCGTCCAAGGGAATGCTCTGCTTGGCCCAAAAGCCCAAGACCGCAAATCACCAGCAAGAATGCATTTTACTGCACACATCAAAGGTCGAAATGGGTAAAGTTGGCTGGGCGCGGTGGTTCACACCTGTAATCCCAGCACTTTGGGAGACCGAGGTGGGTGGATCACTTGAGGTCTGGAGTTCAAGACCAGCCTGGGCAACATGGCAAAACCCTGTCTCTACTGAAAATACCAAAGTTAGTCCAGGCGCGGTGGCTCACGCCTGTAATCCCAGCACTTTGGGAGGCCGAGGCAGATGGATCACGAGGTCAGGGGTTAGAGACCAGCCTGGCCAATATGGTGAAATCCCGTCTCTACTGAAAAAATGCAAAAATTAGCTGGGCATGGTAGCGCACGCCTGCAATCCCAGCTAGTCGGGAGGCTGAGGCAGGAGGGAGGCGGAGGTTGCAATGAGCTGAGATCGCGCCACTGCACTCCAGCCCGGGCAACAGAGATTCTGTCTCAAAATGCCTGTAATCCGAGCTACTCAGGAGGCTGATATGGGAGGATTGCTTGAGTCCAGGAGGTCAAGGCTGCAGTGAGCCATGATCACACTACTGCACTCCACCCAGGTGACAGAGTGAGACCCTGTCTCAAAAATAAATAAAAATAAATTAGCTGAGCGTGGTGGTACACACCTGTAGTCCCAGTTTCTCGGGAGACTGATGTGGGAGAATCCCTTGAGCCCAGGAGGTTGTTGAGGCTGCAGTGAGCTATGACACTGGGTGACAAAGCAAGATCCTATCTAAAGAAAAAAAAAAGTGGAAGCACCTTGTATGCCCAACTGAAGAATAGATAAACAAACTGAGGTGCTTCTGATGTATCCACACAATGGAATGGGCATGAAAAGGAATGAAGTACTGCAACATGCTACCACTTGAATGAACCTTGAAAACATTAGGTGAAGTGAAAGAAGTCACTCAGAAAAGGCCAGATTTTTTTTTCTTTCTTTTTTTTTTTTTTTTACCAGACAGAGTCCTTGCTCTGTCACCCAGGCTGGAGTACAATGGTGCAACCTCAGCTCACTGCAACTTCCCAGGTTCAAGTGATTCTCCTGCCTCAGCCTCCCAGGTAGCTGGGGTTACAGGCATGCACCACCATACCCAGCTAACTTTTGTATTTTTTTTAGTAGAGACAGGGTTTCACCATGTTAGCCAGGCTGGACTCGAACCACTGACTTCAGGTGATCTGCCTGCCTCGGCCTCCCAAAGTACTGGGATTACAGGCATGAGCCACCGTGCGCGGCCAAGGCCAGATATTATGTGATTCCATATATATATATATATATATATATATATATATATGCATTGTTGAAATATAATGTGCATACCATATTCATTTAAGGTGTACAATTCAATGTTTTTTGGCATACTCACAGATCTGTGCAACCATCACCACAATCAACTTTAAAACATTTTCAGCTGGGCTCGGTGTCGCATGTCTGTAATGCCAGCACTTTGGGAGGCTGAGGCAGGTGGATCACTTGAGCTCAGGAGTTCGAGACCAGCCTGACCAACATGGTGAAACCCTGTCTCTCCTACAAAACAAAAATGAGCCAGGTGCATTGGCTGGTGCCTATAATCCCAACTACTCAGGAGGCTGAGGCAGGAGAATCTCTTGAACCCGGGAGGCAGAGGTTGCAGTGAGCCGAGATCATGCCACTGCAATCCAGCCTGGGTAACAGAGTGAGACTCTATCTCAAAAAAAAAAAATTTCATCACCTCAAAAAAAAAACCCTGTGCCCATTAGCAGTCACCCTCTACTTTCCCCCAACTTTTCCTCCCTCCCTGCCCCTGGCAACAGCCAACCTACTTCTGTCTCTGTGGATTTGCCTGTTCTGGATATTGTGTATCAATGGAATTACACAACATCTGACCTTTTAAGAGTGGCCCCTGGCTGGGAGTGGTGGCTCACACCTGTAATCCCAGCACTTTGGGAGGCTGAGGCGGGTGGATCACCTGAGGTCAGGAGTTCGAGACCAGCTTGCCCAATATGGTGAAAACCCTGTTTCCACTAAAAATGCAAAACTTAGCTGGGCATGGTGGCCGGCGCCTGTAGTCCCCAGCTACTGGGGAGGCTGAGACAGGATAATTGCTTGAACCTGGGAGGCAGAGGTTGCAGTGAGCAGCTGAGATTGTGCCACTGCACTCCAGCCTGGGCCACAGAGCGAGACTCCATCTCCAAAAAAAAAACCCAAAAAAAAACAAACGAGTGGCTCTTTTCATTTGCCATGATGTTCTCAGGTTTCATCCATGTTACAGCATGTGTCAGTATGATTCCTTTTCATGGCCTAATAATATTCCACCGCGTGGATACACCATAATTTATTGAGCCATTCTTCGGTTGGACAGATGAGTTGCTTCCATTTTTTTTGCTATTACGAAGAATTGCTGCTACAAACATTCACGTCACAGTTTTTGTGTGAGCACGTGTTTGATTTACTGGGTATATCCCTAGAAGGGGAATTGTCAGAGCAAACGGCAATTCTACATTGAACTGCTCAAGCAACTACCGGACTATTTCCCAAAGAGGCTGCACCTGTTTTGATTCCCACCAGCAGCCTGCGAGGGCTTCGATTTCTTCAAATCTTTGCAATCATTTTTCACATTATTTCTCTTTTTTATTCTAGCCATCCTAGTGGGTGTGAATTGGTATCTCACTGTGGTTTTGCTTTGCAGTTCCCTGATCATTTATGGTGTTATATCTCCTTCAGAAAGAAATGTCTATTCAAGGCTGTGCGCGGTGGCTTATGCCTGTAATCCCAGCGCTTTGGGAGGCCTCAGCAGGTGGATCAGGATGTCAGGAGTTCAAGACCAGCCTGGTCAAGTTGGTGAAACCCCGTCTCTACTAAAAATAGAAAAATTTGCCAGACGTGGTGGCCGCCGCCTGTAATCCCAGCTACTCAGGAGGCTGAGGCAGGGAATTGCTTGAACCCGGGAGACGGTGGTTGCAGTGAGCTGAGATCGCGGCACTGCACTCCAGCCTGGGTGACAGAGTGAGAGTCCATCTCAAAAAGCAAACAAACAAACAAGAAAAATGTATATTCAGGCCAGGCGCGGTGGCTCACCACTGTAATCCCAGCACTTTGGGAGGCCGAGGCGGGCGGATCACGAGGTCAGGAGATCGAGACCATCCTGGCTAACATGGTGAAACCCCGTCTCTACTAAAAATACAAAAAACTAGCCGGGCATGGTGGCGGGCACCTGTAGTCCCAGCTACTCGGGAGGCTGAGGCAGGAGAATGGCGTGAACCCGGCAGGCGGAGCTTGCAGTGAGCCAAGATCGTGCCACTGTACTCCAGCCTGGGCGACAAAGCGAGACTCCGTCTCAAAAAAAAAAAAAAAAAAAGAAATGTATATTCAAATCTTTTGGCCATTTTTAAATTGGGTTATTTGGGTTTTTATTGCTGAGTTGTAAGAGATTTTATTTTATTTTGTTTTATTTTCTGAGACAGAGTCTTGCTCTGTTGCCCAGGCTGGAGTGTAGTGGCGCGCTCTCACTTCACTGCAACCTCCGCCTCCCGGGTTCAAGTGATTCTCCTGCCTCAGCCTCTCAAGTAGCTGGGATTACAGGCATCCACCACCACGCCCAGCTAACCTTTGTAATTTTAGTAGAGATGGGGTTTCACCATGTTTGCCAGGCTGGTCTCAAACCCCTGACCTCAGGTGATCCACCCACCTCGACCTCCCAAAGTGCTGGGATTACAGGCGTGAGCCACTGTGCCTGGCCAAGAGATTTTTAAATATATATTACAGATACACATTTCTTATCAGGTACATGATTTGCAAAAATGTTCTCCCATTCTGTCGGTTGTCTTTTCATTTGATATTTGCTTTATATCTGTTGAACATCTATTATTAGATAATACAACTTGAGAATTGTTTCACCTTACTTTTTTTTTGAGAGAGAGAGAAAGACGAGGTCTCGCTATGTTGCCCAGGCTGGCCCTGAACTATTGGCCTCAAGCAATCCTGCCTCAGCCTCCTAAGTAGCTGGGACTACAGACGTGTGCCACTGCACCCAGCTGAGGTTGTTTCATCTTAATAGGTTATTCCTGTAATCATGATGTAAACACGATTGTTTTCCCTGATAACTATTTTTTGTCTTAAATACTATTTAGTTTGATATGTATATAGATACACTAGCTTTCTCTTGGGGTGTATTTTCTAGCCATTGACATTCAGCCTTCCGTATCCTTGTGTGATGTGTGTCTTTTCTAAACAGCATGAATCTAGATTTTTTTTTAAATCCGATCTGACAGCCAATCTGGCCAAGTTGGTGCGTTTGCAATTGCCGTGACTCAGGCTAACCAGTGGCACCTGCAATCTGCCGTAGGGCAGACGACAGGAGGAGGGAAAGGAGCCTCCATTTGTCAGGCGTTGGTTTTGTGACATGCCCTGTGCGACGTGTCCCATAGATGGCCTTGCTCAGAGCTCATGCTATGTTGCCATAAACATCATTACCGTTATTTATTTATTTATTTGGAGATGGAGTTTTGCTCTTGTTGCCCAGGCTGGACTGCAATGACGCGATCTCGGCTCACTGCAACCTCCACCTCCTGGGTTCAAGTGATTCTCCTGCCTCAGCCTCCTGAGTGGCTGGGATTACAGGCATGTGCTCCCACCCCCAGCTAATCTTTGTATTTTTAGTAGAGTCAGGGTTTCACCATGTTGGTCAGGCTGGTCTTGAACTCCTGACCTCAGGTGATCCTCGGCCTCCCAGAGTGCTGGGATTACAGGCATGAGCCACCCCACCCAGCCTTACTTTTTTTTTTTTTTTTTATAAAGACAGGATCTCCCTCTGTCACCTAACCCAGAGCACAGTGGCACAATCATAGCTCGCTGCAGCCTCAAACTCGTGGCCTCAAGCAATTCTCCTGCCTCGGCCTCCCAAGTAGCTGGAACTAGAGGTATGTGCCAGCACGCCAGGATAAATTCTTTAATCGTTTTGTAGAGACAAAGTCTTGCTATGTTGCCCAGGCTAGTCTCAAACTCCTGGCCTCAAGCGATCCTCCCACCAGGCCTCCAAAAATGTTGAGATAATAGCTATGAGTAACAGGACCAGCCTGGGGGCTGTTTCTGAGACTGAATCAGAATATGGACTTGTAAGTGGAGATTTTTTTTTTAATGTAATGCTTGAAAATATCCAGCCAGGCGTGATGGCTCACTCCTGTAATCCCAGCACTTTGGGAGGTGGAGGCGGGAACATCACTTGAACCCAAGAATTCGAGACCAGCCTGAGCAACACAATGAGACCCCCATCTCTTTTTTTTTTTTTTTTTTTTTTTTTTTTTTTTTTTTGAGACGGAGTCTCACTCTGTCACCCAGGCTGGAGTGCAGTGGCGCGATCTCGGCTCACTGCAAGCTCCGCCTCCCGGGTTCACGCCATTCTCCCGCCTCAGCCTCCGAGTAGCTGGGACTACAGGCGCCCGCCACCGCGCCCGGCTAGTTTTTTGTATTTTTAGTAGAGACAGGGTTTCACCAGGATGCCAGGATGGAGACCCCCATCTCTAAACGTTAAAAATTAAGCCGGGCGCAGTGGCTCACGCCTGTAATCCCAGCACTTTGGGAGGCCGAGGGAAGCAGATCACCTGAGGTCAGGAGTTCGAGACCACTCTGGCCAACATGGTGAAACCCCGTCTCTACTAAAAATACAAAAATTAGCCGGGTGTGGTGGGGCATGCCTGTAATCCCAGCTACTCGGGAGGCTGAGGCAGGAGAATCGCTTGAACCCAGAGGTGAGGTTGCAGTGAGCCGAGATCCCGTCACTGCACTCCAGCCTGGGCGACAGAGCGAGACTGTCTCAAAAAAAAAAAAAAAAAAAAAAAAAATTAGGCATGGTGGAGCGTGTGCGTGTGGTCCTGGCTACTCCTCAGGAGGGCACCACTGCACCCCAACCTGAGCAACAGAGAGACCCTGTCTCAAAAAACACAAAAAGGCCAGGCACAGTGGCTTATTCCTGTAATCACTGCACTTTGGGAGGCCGAAGTCAGCAGATCGCCTGAGGTCAGGAGTTCCAGACCAGCCTGGGCAACATGGCAAAACCCTGTCTCTACAAAAAAACAGCCCAGCGTAGGCTGGGTGTGGTGGCACAAGCCTGGAATCCCAGCTACTCAGGAGGCTGAGGCAGGAGAATCGGCTTGAACCCGAGAGGTGGAGGTTATAGTGAGCCAAGATCATGCCATTGCACTCCAGCCTGGGCAACAGCGCAAGACTCTGTCTCAGAAAAGAAAAACAAGAAAAAACCCGACAGGCGCCTGTAATCCCAGCTACTCTGGAGGCTGAGACAGGAGAATTGCTTGAACCTGGGAGGCAGAGGTTGCAGTGAGCCAAGATTGCACCGTTGCACTCCAGCCTGGACAACAGAGCAAAACGTCATCTCAAAACAAGAAACAAACAAACCAAAAAACTCATAATCTAATTCTGCCCGCAGTTTTGTCCTGAGTTGTTATTTATAAATGGCTTCTGTCTGCCTCAGCTTTTCTGAATCCCTTCCCTAATTCTGTCCCCATAAGCATGGGAACTTCTTCCAGCCCGGGTCCCACTGGTGGTCCTAGACAAACCCAGAAACCATCTCCTGGGATGTGGTCTGGGCCTGGTGAAGGTTAACGGGATTCAAGCTAATTCTTGGGTGAGTGGGAATCATGGTTGAGGAGGGAGCCAAAGCCAGGGGCAGGCTGTCAGTAGGAGTCAGGCCAGGGGCTGGGCAGGGAGCACAGGAAGCGGAGCCAGTGGTTCAGGAAGGGACACAGGAGACCAACAGAAGGGTCCTCCAGCCTGCCGCCTGCAGGCACGGTCACTGCACAGAGGCTGTGAGGCTGCGGGAGGCCACCGCGTGGTCCGGCCCGAGTAGAAGGACATGCATCTACATGACCCCAGCGTCCACCGACAACCAGCTGACCCCATCACTCAAAAAGAATGGCATTGACTTTCTTGACCCCAAATGCCTCTGCTGGTGGGCAGAGCCCCAGGGAGACACTGAGTTCCCAGGAAGGGAACTGAAGCCAGTGTACTTCCTGGGATTCCCAACTGCAACCCAACCTCTCCACTCACCTTGTCCCCCAGATTCCCTCCCCTCCCCTCTCCTCCCTCTCTTTTCTCTCCCCCAGTCTCCCCGCACAGTTCATTACTCCCATCACTGGGCTGGTCAATGTTCTCCCAGGAGATCTGTTTGCAGCTAGACATATGTGTACCTGTGAGTGAGCATGCATGCCCGTGGTGCACACACATCCTCGTGTGTGCTGTGTGTGCCTGTACACACTCATGTGTGCCCGTACATGCGTGCAGACACCCACGTATGTGCAGACGGGCATGTACACACAGTGTATATATGCTGCTGTGTGAGCCTGTGAGTGTAAGACCCCCTGTCCCAACTCCCCAAGCCCAGATTAGCTCCCTCTACTGGGCTGACCTGGTCCTGACAGCCCCTCCCTGCCCTCACCAAGAAACCAGGAGGCCCAGAGCATCCCCACCTTCCTGGAGAAGGTAAGAAGGAGGAGCAGGCTGAGCAAACGTGAGAGAAGAGCATGTGGATGCTCCTGGGAATGAGTGAGGGCCGAAGAAGGATGTCCGGGGGAAAACGTGTTCAAAGGGAAAAACAGTGAGTTAGGTTCAAGAGATGTTTTTTATATATATATACTTTTTTTTTTTTTTTGAGGCATTATTTAGCTCTTGTCCCCCAGGCTGGAGTGCAATGGCACAATCTCAGCTCACTGCAACCCCCGCCTACCGAGTTCAAGCACTTCTCCTGCCTCAGCCTCCCAAGTAGCTGGAACTACAAGCGTGCGCCACCAAGCCCGGCTAATTTTTGTATTTTTAGTAAAGACAGGATTTCACCGTGTTGGCCGGGCTAGTCTTGAACTCCTGACCTCAGATAATCTGCCTGCCTCGGCCTCCTAAAGTGCTGGGATTACAGGCGTGAGCCACTGTACCCAGCCAAGAGATGTTATATTTGGAGGGCCCTTGGGACACCTATGTAGGGAGAAACCTGGAGCAAACTGGGATCATGGAGCCTTGAAACCCAGGACAGAGGGGAACTGACCCCGGGCCCCAGCTTCAGGAGCGGACACAGAACCAGGGCCTCCCCAGCATCTGAGACTTAGATTTAGTGTCAGTTTCTCCAAAGTAGACCCTGAGACAAGGACTTATTTGGGAGGTAATCCAAGGAAACACAAGTAAGGTAGTGGGGAAACTGAGGCAGGGAAGAAATGCCAATGAAGCCTGGGCAATTGGTATTTAATCTTACTCTGACCCCTCTGAGGAGTTAAGACTTGAGGGGTTCACCCCAGAAGTGGAGAAGCCGGTCCAACCAGTAAGAAAACTGCAGAAACAGCTGGGTGCGGTGGTTCATGCCTGTAATCCCAGCACTTTGGGAGGCCGAGGCGGGCGGATCACGAGGTCAGGAGATTGAGACCATCCTGGCTAACACGGTGAAACCCCATCTCTACTAAAATACAAAAAACTAGCCGGGTGTGGTGGCGGACGCCTGTAGTCCCAGCTACTCGGGAGGCTGAGGGCGGAGAATGGCGTGAACCCGGGAAGCAGAGGTTGCAGTGAGCCAAGATCACGCACTCCAGTCTGGGTGACAGAGCGAGACTCCGTCTCAAAAACAAACAAACAAACAAACAAACAACAACAACAAAGAAGAGGGCCTTTCCTGAGGACTTACGCTCTTCAGAGGGTCCACCAAAAGCTGGAAAAGCACATGGGATCCTAAGAGCAGGAGGCAGGACAGGGAGATTAGGATTCTGGGGAGCTGTGTCCCTCTATCCCAACTGCCCTAATGCCCCCAATTTTGATGACCTAGTTGTGGCCACAGGAGAAGACCTCACCACTACCAGTGCTGCAGGGACTTGGGCCTCTGGGCACTAAGCCCATGCTAATGAGCTGGTTCTTTTTTTTTTTTTTCCTGATGGCACGATCTCGGCTTACTGCAACCTCCACTTCCCAGTTTCAAGTGATTCTCCTGCCTCAGCCTCCTGAGAAGCTGGGATTACAGGCACCTGCCACCACGCCTGGCTAATTTTTCTATCTTTAGTAGAGACGAAGTTTGACCATGTTGGCCAGGCTGGTCTCGAGCTCCTGACCTCAGGTGATCCTCCCACCTCAGCCTCCCAAAGTGCTGGGATTCCAGGTGTGAGCCACCACGCCTGGCTCAATGAATTTTTCTGTATATATGTGCACCTGTGTGTACTAGTTTCCTGCAGCTGATATAACAAACTATCCCAAACTTGGTGGCTTAAACAACATAATGTGGCCGGGTGCGGTGGCTCACGCCTGTCATCTAAGGCCAAGGCAGGCAGATCACCTGAGGTCGGGAGTTCAAAATCAGCCTGACCGACATGGAGAAACCCCATCTCTACTAAAAATACAAAATTAGCTGGGCGTGGTAGCTACAGAGGCTGAGGCAGGAGAATCGCTTGAACCTGGGAGGCAGAGGTTGCGGTGAGCTGAGATCATGCCATTGCACTCCAGCCTGGGCAACAAGAGTGAAACTTGGGTCTCAAAAAAAAAAAAAAAAAAAAAACCACCAAAACCATAAATGTATTCTCTCAAATGTTTTCTCTCCTGGGGAAAGAAGTCTGAAGTTGGTATCGCAGGACTGAAATGGAAGTGTTGGCAGGGTCATGCTGCCTTGGAGGCTCTCTGGGAGAATTCCTTCCTTGCTTCTTCCAGCTGCCAGCTGCTGGCACTCCTTGGCTAGTGGCTGCTTCACTCCAATCTCTCTCCATCTTCACATTGCCTTCTCCCCTTCTGTCTTCTCAAATCTCCCTCTGCCTCTCTCTTATGGGACACCTGTGATTGCATTTAGATTCACCCGGGGAATCCAGGCTAAGATCTCCATCTCAAGATCCATAACTATGACATCTGCAAAGACCCTTTCCCAGATAGGGTAACATTGACAGACTCTAGAGCAGCAGTCCCCAAGCTTTGTGGCACCAGTCCCTGTTTCGTGGAAGATGTATTTTTCCACGAATGAGTGACAGGTAATGTGGGGGATAGTTTCAGGATGATCCAAGTGCATGACATTAATTGTGTACATTAATTCTGTTATTATGACATTGTAATATATATTGAAATCATTATACTTCACCATCATGTAGAATCAGTAGCCTGAGCTTGCTTTCCTGCCTCTAGATGGTCCCATCTGGGGGTGATGGGAGACAGTGACAGATCATCAGGCATTAGATTTTCATAAGGAGACGGCAACCCAGACCTTGGCATGCACAGTTCACAATAGCGTTTGTGCTACTATGAGAATCTAATGGCCCCTCTGATGTGACAGGAGACAGAGCTCAGGCAGAAATGTGATTGATGGGGAGCAGCTGTACATACAGATGAAGCTTCGCCTCCTGGCCCACCACTCCACCTCCCATTGTGAGGCCTGGTTCCTAACAGGCCAGGGACTGTTAGTGGTCCGTGGCCCAGGGACTGGGGACCCCTACTCTGAGGTTAAGACTGGATATAGTTGGAGTTATTCAGCCTACTGTACAGTGTAACCACCACCCAGATCAAGATTCAAAAGATTATCTTGCCAGGCACAGTGGCTCACGCCTGCCTGTAATGCCAGCACTTTGGGAGGCCAAGGCAGGTAGATCGCCTGAGGTCAGGAGTTCAAGATCAGCCTGGCCAACACGGTGAAACCCTGTGTCTACTAAAAATACAAAAAAAAAATTAGCTGGGTGTGGTGGCAGGAGACTGTAATCCCAGCTACTCAGGAGTCTGAGGCAGGAGAATCGCTTGAACTTGGGAGGTGGAGGTTGTGGTGAGCTGAGATCGTGCCACTGCACTTCAGCCTGAGTGACAAGTGCAAACCTCTGTCTCAAAAAAAAAAAAAAAATTCTCTTTATCCTAGAAGAGTCTCCTAGACCATGGGTAACTGCTCTTCTGATCTGTAACACTGTAAATGAAATTTTCCTCTTTTTGAACTTCATGTAATGGAATCATACTACGTCTGTATTAATCATACTGTATATATGTATTTCTCTCAAGGATATCTGAGATTCATCCACATTGTTACATGATTCAGATCTTTTAAAAAATTTTTTCCTTTTTTTTTTTGAGACAGAGTCTTGCTCTGTCACCCAGGCTAGAGGGCAGTGGCACGATCTCAGCTCCCTGTAACCTCTGCCTCCTGGGTTCAAGCAATTCTCCTGTCTCAGCCTCTCGAGTAGCTGGGATTACAGGCGCCCGCCACCATGCCCGGCTAATTTTTGTATTTTTATAAAGATGGAGTTTCACCATGTTGGCCAGGCTGGTCTCAAACTCCTGACCTCAGGTGATCCACCTGCCTTGGCCTCCCAAAGTGCTGGGATTACAGGTGTGAGCCATCACCCTCATCTCTAGATAGCATTTTAGATATGAATACTGCCTTAGTCCATTTGTGCTACTATAATGGAATGCCTGAGACTGGATAATTTATAAGAAACAGAAATTTATTTCTCATAGTTCTGGAGGCTGGGAAGTCCGAGATTAAAGTGGTGGCATCTGGTGTGGGCCCTCTTGCTGTCTTCACATGGCAGAAAGCAGAAGTCAAGCAGGGACAAATGCTGTGTTCTCACATGTCAGAAGAGTGAAAGGAGAGAACCCACTTCTGCGAGCCCTTTTAATGGAAGCATTTATGTATGAATGAGGGCAGAGCCCTCATGACTTAAACACCTCCCACTAGGCCCTACCTCCCAACACTGTTGCATTGAGGATTAAGTTTCCAATTCACGGGGCATGGTGGCTCAGGCCTGTAATCTCAACACTTTGGGAGGCCATGGTGGGCAGATCACATGAGGTCAGGAGTTCGAGACCAGCCTGGTCAACATGGTGAAACCCTGTCTCTACTAAAAATACAAAAATTAGCCAGGTGTAGTGACAGGTGCCTGGAATCCCAGTTACCTGGGAGGCTGAGACAGGAGAATCAATCGAACCAGGGAGGCAGAGGTTGCAGCGAGATTGCACCACTGCACTCCAGCCTGGATGACAAGAGGGAAACTCCATCCCAAAAACAAAAACAAAAAAGTTTCCAATTCATGAATTTTGGGGGACACATTCAGACCATAGCAAATATACTACAATTTATTTATCAATTATCCTATTTCCAGTTTAGAGCTATTAAATAAAACTGCTGCAAGCAGGCTGGGCGTGATGGCTCACGCCTGTAATCCCAGCACTTTGAGAGCCTGAGGCGGGCAGATTACTTGAGCTCAGGAGTTCAAGAACATCCTGGGCAACATGGTGAAACCCTGTCTCTACCACAAATACAAAAAAGTAGCTGGGTGTGGTGGCGCACACCTGTAGTCCCAGCTACTTTGGAGTCCCTAGGAAGTACTAGGAAGCAGAGGTTGCAGTGAGCTGAGATTGCGCCTTTGCACTTCAGCCTGGGCGACAGAGTTAGACCCTGTCTCAATCAATAATTTTAACCTGCTACAAATATTCTTGCTCATGTCTTTTTTATTTTTGTCCAGGAAAGTATATGTTTATTATTCAAGTAACTACAAATAGAAAGCCAGAGGGGAGCCTCAGGCTGGGAGAAATAATGTCTATGTCCTCTCCAACAGAACAGGGGGAGAAGGAAGCCCCTAGACCTCCAAGGTCAACGCAGGGCTCCTCTCCCCACAGTCTGCTGCAGCATCCTAGGCCAGGGCCCACCTTCTCTGGGACTAGGGGAGTCAGTAACCCAGCTGCTGTGCCCTAGATTCCCTTCCCTGCAAAGAGAGTATCTTGGGGGAGGGGAATGTCAGCAGAACAAGTGGAGGCAATGAGGATAAATATTTTGCACTGGCAGCAGCGGCAGCAGTAATGATCAATATCTAAGAATGCAACACTGAACAAAAAAGCGCCATGACTGTCCGGAGGTAATTTACACACAGAGGAAAAATGGAAGCAGACCTTGGAAATTAGGGAAGAGCAGGAAGGGTGGGAGTGGGCAAGGCCAGCTCCTTGCTGTTAGTGTCCTGTCTGAGGAAAAGGGAAACTGAGGCCTAGAGTAGAAGTAGACAGGGTTGGGTGAGTGGCCCTAGCCTACCTTAGGTGGCTGCCACAAGGAACCTGAGCATCACCTAGACCTTAACCGGATCAAAGGTGACTGTATCTCCATCATTGCAATAGATTCTCTGATGCCAGGATGAGGGCAAGGTGGGCTGGGACTCCTGTGAAGAGGGGGTAGGGGACTAAACCTCCCTCCTCACTCCACCCACCTTCCTTCTTGGACCACAAAAGTATCACCATCCAACCTAGTACAGGAATGAGGGAGGGTGAGGAAGAAAGGCCTGGCACGGTAGCTCACGCCTGTAATCCCAGCACTTTGGGAAGTCGAGCCAGGCGGATCACAAGGTCAGGAGTTCAAGATCAGCCTGACCAACATGGTGAAACCCCGTCTCCACTAAAAATACAAAAATTAGTCAGGCGTGGTGGTGCATGCCTATAATCCTAGCTACTCAGAAGGCCAAGGCAGGAGAATTGCTTCGACACGGGAGGCAGAGGTTGCAGTGATCCGAGATCGTGCCATTGCATTCCACCTTGGGTGACAGAGTGAGACTCCACCTCAAAAAAAAAAAAAAAGGAAGGGAGCTGTGAATCCCACGTGGCAACAGGGACACCAGTTACTTGGGGACATCCTTGGGGCCAAGCACTCCCCTCCACTAGCCACACCTGCTGCTGCCATATGGCAGAGAGGGACACGTCAAAACGAGATGGGGCTTGGGCTCCTTTCAAGGCCAGGAGAGCCTTCCCCTTCACTTTATGGGGAACCATAGGGAAGAGTGGGGAGCAAAGGGACTCCCAAACCAAGAACCCACTGCCATGTCCCTACTGCCAGGACAGTGGGGAGACAGGCATAGGATGTGGCTAAGTGGGCCTGGTCCAGGAGGCCAAGTGTATGTGTACGAACTGAAACCAAAAGAGCACTCCCTCTCGGCCACTGGGTCCTGCAGTGGCCGGTGTGCCCTGTTCTACATGAGGGTGAAGACGCAGGCAGAGGCTCTGGAGAGCGGTGGGTGATGCATGCTGCCCATGTCTTTTTTTTTTTTTTTTTTTTTTGAGATGGAGTCTCACTCTGTCACCCAGGTTGGAGTGCAGTGGCAAGATCTTGGCTCACTGCAACCTCCGCCTCCTGGGTTCAAGCAATTCTCCTGCCTCAGCCTCCAGAGTACCTGGGATTACAGGCACCCACCACCATGCCCAGTAAATTTTTTTATTTTTAGTAGAGACGGAATTTCACCATGTTTGCCAGGCTGGTCTCAAACTCCTGACATCAGGTGATCTACCCACTTGGGCCTCCCAAAGTGCTGGGATTACAGGCATGAGCCACCTCGTCCGGTCCCTAAACCGCTCCTAAGATCAATGCTTGAGATCCTGTGCAGACCCTGCCCTTGATGGATCAGCTGGCCCCACCCAGATCAATGAACTGGCTCTTCTGATCTTGTGGCCTCACCCGGGAACTGACTCAGCACAAGAGGACAGCTCGGACTCCCTATGATGTCATCCCTGACTAATTAGCTCTCCTGGCTCACTGGCTTTCCACCCACCCACCAAGTTATCCTTAAAGACTCTGCTCCCCAAATGCCTGGGGAGACTGACTTGAGTAATAACAAAACTCTGGTTGGCTGGGCGTGGTGGCTCATGTTTGTAATCCCAGCACTTTGGGAGGCCAAGATGGGTAGATCACTTGAGTTCAGGAGTTCGAGACAGGCCTGACCAACATGGTGAAACCCTGTCTCTACTAATAAGGGAGGAGACCACCCCTCATATTGTCTTATGCCCAATTTCTGCCTCCAAAGAAAGAAAAAGTAAAAACTAAAAGACAGAAATGAAATCCACAGGCAGACAGCCCGGCACTGCACCCTGGGCCTGGTAGTTAAAGATCGACCCCTGACCTAATTGGTTGTGTTATCTGTAGATTACAGACATTGTATAGAAATGCACTGTGAAGGCCAGGCACGGTGGCTCAACCCTGTAATCCCAGCACTTTGGGAGGCCGAGACGGGCGGATCACGAGGTCAGGAGATCGAGACCATCCTGGCTAACATGGTGAAACCCCGTCTCTACTAAAAAATACAAAAAACTAGCCGGGCGAGGTGGCGGGCGCCTGTAGTCCCAGCTACTCGGGAGGCTGAAGCAGGAGAATGGCATAAACCCGGGAGGCGGAGCTTGCAGTGAGCCGAGATCCGGCCACTGCACTCCAGCCTGGGCGACAGAGCAAGACTCTGTCTCAAAAAAAAAAAAAAAAAAAAGAGAAATGCACTGTGAAAATCCCTATCCTGTTTTGTTCTGATCTAATTACCGGTGCTTGCAGCCCCCAGTCATGTACCCGCTGCTTGCTCAATCAATCACGACCGTCTCACACGCACCTACTTAGAGCTGTGAGCCGTTAAAGGCACAGGAATTGCTCATTCAAGGAGCTCGGCTCTTGAGACAGGAGTCTTGCCGGTGCTCCCAGCCAATTAAACCCCTTCCTTCTTTAACTCGGTGTCTGAGGAGTTTTGTCTGCATCTTGTCCTGCTACATTTCTTGGTTCCCTGACCAGGAAGCGAGGTGAATGGTGGATGGTCAAGGCAGCTCCTTAGGCGGCTTAAGCCTGCCCTGTGGAACATCCCTGCTGGGGACTCCGACCAGCCCAAGCAACGCGGATCCTGAGAGCTCCCCCGGTACGCATTTGCCCCGGTGGGACGCCTCACCAGAGCAGTGTGTGGCAGGCCCCCGTGTAGGATCAATGCAGTGGCTGAACACCGGGAAGGAATGGGCACTTGGAGTCTGGACATCTAAAACTTGGTAAGACTAGTCTTTGAAACTTGCCCACTCCATTTGAGTGGAAGCGTGGCCTGATCACCCATGGTGTGCCTGTACTGGCACTTTGGTTTTGGTTTTGATTTGGTTTGAATTGCTTGACAGGACCGCTCTTGGGAACTTGCCTACTCCATTCGAGTGGAAGCACGGCCTGATCACCCACGGTGTGCCTGTACCCGTACTTTGGTTTTGGTTTTTGACTTGACTTGGATTGCTTCATACTTTGGTTTTGGTTTTGACCTGGGTTGGATTTCTGGATACTCTGATTTTGGTTTTGATTTTGGTTTGGTGTAAACTGCAAGTGTGTGTGCCCTTTTTACCCATTCTTTGTTTTGTGGTGTGCGTGTGGTGTGAGCGTGGTGTTTTGTCTAGAGGAAACATGGGTGAGGCACAAAGTAAGCCCACCCCATTATGAACTATGTTGAAAAAAAAGGATTTAAGGGAGACTATGGAGGACTGTGACACCAGGAAAACTTAAAACTTTGTGTAAGATAGACTGGCCAGCGTTAGAGGTAGGTTGGCCATTAGAAGGAAGCCTGGACAGGTCCCTTGTTTCAAAGGTATGGCACAAGGTAACCTGTAAGCCGGGGAACCCAGACCAGCTTGTTTTAGATCCCCTGCCCCCCACACACGGCGGTTGAGAGAACAGCAGCATAAGCGGCTGGGCCGAGGCAAGGAAAGACCAGCAGAGAGAGAGAAAGGAAAGAGACCGAGAGGAAAAGAGGGAAAGAGAGAGAGAGGAAGAGATGGAGAGGAAGAGACAGATAAAGAGGGAGTCAAGGAGAGAGAGAGAGAAAGACAGAGGCAGAGAGAGAGAAGAAGAGACAGAGGCAAAAGGAAAGTCAAAGAGAGAGAGACAGAGTCAAAGAGAGAAAGAAAGAGTTAAGAAAAAAAGGCCAGGCGCGGTGGCTCAAGCCTGTAACCCAGGACTTTGGGAGGCCGAGACGGGTGGATCACGAGGTCAGGAGATCGAGACCATCCTGGCTAACTTGGTGAAACCCCGTCTCTACTAAAAAATACAAAAAAAAAACTAGCCAGGCGTGGTGACAGGCGCCTGTAGTCCCAGCTACTTGGGAGGCTGAGGCAGGAGAATGACGTGAACCCGGGAGGCGGAGCTTGCAGTGAGCCGAGATCCGGCCACTGCACTCCAGCCCGGGCGACAGAGCGAGACTCCGTCTCAAAAAAAAACAAAAGAAAAAAAAAGTGTACCCTAGTCCTTTAAAAGCCATCATACCAATTCTAATTTGGGCAAAACAAGGTCTTATTAATAGTAAAGGATAGGCCGGGCGCGGTGGCTCAAGCCTGTAATCCCAGCACTTTGGGAGGCCGAGGCGAGCGGATCACGAGGTCAGGAGATCGAGACCATCCTGGCTAACACGGTGAAACCCCGTCTCTACTAAAAATACAAAAAGAAATTAGCCGGGCGTGGTGGCGGGCGCCTGTAGTCCAGCAGCTACTCCGGAGGCTGAGGCAGGAGAATGGCATGAACCCGGGAGGCGGAGCTTGCAGTGAGCCGAGATCGCGCCGCTGCACTCCAGTCTGGGCGACAGAGCGAGACTCCGTCTCAAAAAAAAAAAAAAAAAAAAAATAGTAAAGGATAATTAAAATCCCAAACTGAAAAGGTTTTCAACAAAAGTAAAGTTTGCTAAAGGTTAACAGCGTAACATGTATTATAGTAATTCTATTCTTGTGGCCTTAGACAGTCTAGTCCCACAGACATAAAAAAAAGTTTCGCTTTGGAAAAAAAATGGCTATCATCTTCGAAAAAAAAAAAAAAGAGGGGGAGGGGGGGCCGGAATTTATATAAAAAGAGTGTTATATGGTAAATTCTTGTCCTGAAATAAATTAACTGGTTGTTTAAAGAAAGAAATGTTTGTAACAAGTCAGAAAGTTAAGGCATGTCAAAAAATTGCTGGTAAAAATCGTGAAACAAAAAAAAAAGTTATAAAAAAGTGCGTTAAAGAAAGAATTTATGCAAAAAATGTTGTATAATTTAAAAGTAGCTAGGCCTCCTGAATGTAAAACTATTAAAAAAAAAAAAAAGAAGTTTATGTGCAAGGTGTATAAGAAAAGCAAAATACACCTTTGGTAAAAGGATTATAAGGAGGCGTGAGAATGTACATTTTTACCTACATTAAAAAGTTAAAAATTGCTGTTTTGAAGGTTTAAGCAAGGTTTAAAACATTAATTGTAGGCCGGGCGTGGTGGCTCAAGCCTGTAATCCCAGCACTTTGGGAGGCCGAGACGGGCGGATCACGAGGTCAGGAGATCAGGACCATCCTGGCTAATCCGGTGAAACCCCGTCTCTACTAAAAATACAAAAAAACTAGCCGGGCGAGGTGACGGGCGCCTGTAGTCCCAGCTACTTGGGAGGCTGAGGGAGGAGAATGGCATGAACCCGGGAGGCGGAGCTTGCAGTGAGCTGAGATCCGGCCACTGCACTCCAGCCTGGGCGACACAGCGAGACTCCATCTCAAAAAAAAAAAAAAAAAAAAAAAAAACATTAATTGTAAAGAACATTCTGTGTGTAAACATATTAGCTAAAGTTAAAGAAGTATCATCCAGTCGTTCTGTGAACTGGACATTCGAGTAAAAGCATAACAGGTTTTTCTTACAGCACCAACCTGCTTTTTAGCAAAAATTATAAAAGGTTAAAAAGAGTCTATAATATCTTACCTTATGGTCAAACATTAAAAATTAAATAAATATGCCCACAAGGTTTTATTAAAATTAGGTTTAACATTAATAACACACTAATATAAAGATAACATTTAGCTTATCTGGCATAAAAATCATATGAGAAGCGTTGTTAAATGTAAAATGGTATTTGGCTTTCTTTGGTTTAAAAACTAATAAAAATAGGTGCTAAAGGAAATTTCTCAGTAAAAAGGCACTAAGGACTATAAAGTCCATTGCCAAGGTCCCCACATTTAAAACAAAAGGTCAATTTCTTAAAAGTGATATACTTGGTTTATCTTCCACTTTCCTTTCTCACAAAAACAAAACAAAACTAAACTAAAGGTCTTTTAGCACATGTACCACCCCTAGAATTTCTGGTAAACCAACACCAGCCTGAAGATCATGTTCTCATCGAAAGGTGGAAAGAAGAAAAACCTTACCGGTGCGGTGGCTCATGCCTGTAATCCCAGCACTTTGGGAGGCCGAGTAGGGCAGATCATGAGGTCAGGAGATAGAGACCATCCTGGCTAACATGGTGAAACCCCGCCTCTACTAAAAATGCAAAAAGCCAGGCGTGGCCGCGGGCGCCTGTAGTCCCAGCTACTCTGGAGGCTGAGGCAGGAGAATGGCGTGAACCCGGGAGGCGGAGCTTGCAGTGAGCCGAGATTGCGCCACTGCACTCCAGCCTGGGCGACAGAGCGAGACTGTCTCAAAAAAAAAAAAAAGAAGAAAAACTTGAGCCAGCCTGGGAAGGACCCTACCTTGTGCTGCTAACCACCGAGACTGCTGTTCGTACAGCAAAAAAAGGATGGACCCATCACACCCGAGTCAAGAAAGCGCCACCACCTACAGAGTCGTGGGCCATAGACCCAGGGGAAAACCCTACCAAACTAAAGCTAAGTAAGATTTAACCCTTTTAATTTATTCTATTACTCTTTCTTCTTTCCTCGTTCTATTGCTGACCATCTAGTTATTAATATAACCATGTCAAGTTCGCCTCAAACTATTGCATTTAATGCTTGCCTTGTTATATCCTGTGAGGACTTGACAAGGCAAGGACAGCTTTCTACTTCAGAAAAGTACCTCTGCCCCTCCTGACTCTCCTCAGACTGGGCATTAGTAAACTAGGACCATTTAATACGGGGAGATTTTGATAAAGACCCCAGTGCCAACCAGGAGTCTTGCCCCCCGATGTACAGCTTTCATGCCATAGTTGGTCCAACGTTCTGTGGACCACTAAAGAGCAAGGATGGACGGCCCCAACTGGTTTTTGTAATTTCCCTAAAACCATACATTCATTTTACTAGAGGATCATAGAAGTTAAAGACTTAAAACAAACTTGAGCAATTAAGGCAGGATACCAAGATGCAAATGCCTGGTTAAAATGGATCAAATATTCTATCTGCACATTAAACAAAAGCAATTGCTATGCTTGTGCACACGGCAGGCCAGAGGCCCAGACTGTCCCCCTTCCGCTAAGGTGGTCCTCCAGTCGACCAGGCGTAGGCTGCATGATAGCTCTTTTCCAGGATTCTACAGCCTGGAGTAATAAGTCATGCCAAGCTCTCTCTGCTATATCCCAAAGTCCCTGCGGGTCAGTCCCCGACGGCCATCCAGCTTCCGTCTCCCAACACTAAGTTCACTTCATGTCTTTCACGACAGGGAGGAAATGTAGCATTTCTTGGAGACCTGAAGGGACGTGATGAGCTTAAGAATTTTCAAGAGCTTATCAATCAGTCAGCCCTTGTTCTTCCCCAAGCGGACGTGTGGTGGTATTGTGGTGGACCTTTACTGGGCACTCTGCTGAATAACTAGAGTGGCACTTGTACTTTAGTCCAATTGGCTATCCCTTTCACCCAGGCGTTTCACCAACCAGAAGGGGGGAAAAAAATAAGACATCATAAAGTGAGAGAAGCCCCTTATGGGTCTTTCAACTCTCATGTCTATTTAAACGCAATTGGAGTCCCACGAGGAATACCAGATCAATTTAGACTTGAAATCAAATAGCTGCAGGATTGGAGTCAATATTTTGGTAGGTGATAGTTAATAAAAATGTAGATTAGATAAACTATATCTATTACAACCAACAGCAATGAGCTTTTCATGAGTTAAAAGAAAAACTCATGTCGGCACCAGCCCTGAGGCTACCTGACCTGACAAAACTCTTTACACTCTATGTGTCAGAAAGAGAAAAAATGGTAGTTGGAGTTTTATTTTATTTATTTATTTATTTTTTGAGACGGAGTCTCGCTGTGTCACCCAGGCTGGAGTGCAGGGGCGTGATCTCGGCTCACTGCAAGCTCCGCCTCCCGGATTTATGCCATTCTCCTGCCTCAGCCTCCGAGTAGGTGGGACTACAGGCGCCCGCCACCACGCCCGGCTAGTTTTTTGTATTTTTAGTAGAGACGGGGTTTCACCATGTTAGCCAGGATGGTCTCGATCTCCTGACCTCGTGATCCACCCGCCTCGGCCTCCCAAAGTGCTGGGATTACAGGCGTGAGCCACCGCGCCCGGCCTGTAGTTGGAGTTTTAATCCAGACTGTGGGGACCTGGCCAAGGCCAGTGGCCTATCTCTCAAAACAACTAGACAGAGCTTCCAAAGGCCGGCCCCCAGGTCTAAGGGCCCTAGCAACAATGGCCCTGTTAGCACAAGAAGCAGATAAACTAACCCTTAGGCAAAACCTGAATATAAAGTCCCCCATGCTGTGGTAACTTTAATAAATACCAAAGGACATCATTGGTTAACAAATGCTAGATTAACCAAGTACCAAAGCTTGCTATGTGAAAATCCCCACATAACCATTGAAGTTTGCAAAACCCTAAACCCCACCACCTTGCTCCCGGTCTCAGAGAGCCCAGCTGAACGTAACTGTGTAGAGGTGTTGGACTCAGTTTATTCTGGCAGGCCCGACCTCCGAGATCTCCTTAAACATCAGTAGACTGTAAGCGGTGCGTGGATGGGAGCAGCTTCGCCAACCCCTGCCGAGTGACTCTGAAGAAGACAACAAGCCCTGCTCCAGTCACACCCGGAAGCCGACTGGTCCACGCACGGCTGAAGCATGAGGAAACTCGTTGCGGGACTCATTTTCCTTAAAATTTGTGGTTGTAAAGACTTCAACTGACCTTCCTCAGACTGAGGGCTGTTCCCAGTGTATACATCAAGTCACTGAGATAGGACAAAAGGTTGCTACAGTCCTATTGTTTTACGGTTATTATAAGTATACTGGAACTCTAAAAAGAACTTGTTTGTATAATGTTATTCTATACAAGGTATGTAGCCCAGGAAATGACCAACCTGATGTGTGTTACGACCCATCTGAGCCTCCCATGACCACAGTTCTTAAAATAAGATTAAAGACTGAGGACTAGTGGGGGTTCATAAATGATACGAGTAAAGTGTTAGTCAAAACAGAAAAAAAAAAAAAAAAGAAAAGAAAAAAAGGGTGCCCAAACAAGTCACCTTAAAATTTGATGCCTGTGCTGTCATTAATAGTAAGAAGTTAGGAATAAGGTGTGGTTCTCTTAATTAGGGAAGAGGCTATATGGCAGAAAATAAGTACATCTGTCATAAATTAGGACTGTGTGGAAATAAATGGAAATACTGGTCTTGTGTCATTTAGGCCACTTGGACAAAAGGAAAAAAATGATGAAAAGGATCCAGTCCACCTTCAGAAAGGAAAAAATGGCTCTTCCTGTACTAAGGGTCAATATAACCCCTTAGAGCTAGTAATAACCAATCCCCTTGATCCTCACTGGAAAAAAAGAGGAGTGTGTGAGCTTAGGAATTGATGGGGCCAGACTGGATCCTTGAGTAAATATCTTGGTCCGAGGAGAAGTCTACAAACCCTCTCCTGAGCCAGTGTTTCAAACTTTCTGTGATGAACTAAATGTATCAGTACCAGAAATTCCAGGAAAAACAAGAAATTTGTTTTTGCAATTAACCGAGCATGTAACCCAGCCTCTCAATGTCACTTCATGTTATGTACGTAGAGGAACTGTAATAGGAGATCAATGGCCATGGGAAGCCCGAGAATTAGTGCCTACAGACCCAGTTCCTGATGAATTCCCAGCTCAAAAGAATCACCCTGATAATTTCTGGGTCCTAAAAGCCTCTATTATTGGACAATATTGCATAGCTAGAGAAGGAAAAGAATTCACTCACCCTGTAGGACGACTTAGTTGTCTGGGACAGAAACTGTATAATGGTACCACAAAAACAGTCACTTGGTGGAGTTTAAATCAAACAGAGAGGAATCCATTTAGCAAATTCCCAAAGTTGCAAACCATGTGGACCCACCCGGGGTCTCACCAGGGGACTGGACAGCCCCCACTGGATTGTATTGGATATGTGGGCATAGAGCTTATGCCAAATTACCTGACCAGTGGGCAGGTAGTTGTGTTATTGGCACTATTAAACCATTTTTCTTCCTACTGCCCATAAAAACAGGCGAAATCCTGGGCTTCCCTGTCTATGCTTCCCGTGAAAAGAGAAGCATAACTATAGGAAATTGGAAAGATGATGAATGGCCCCCTGAGAGAATCATACAATATTATGGGCCTGCTACTTGGGCACAAGACAGCTCATGGGGATACTGGACCCCAATTTACATGATCAACCGAATCATACGATTACAAGCTGTCTTAGAAATAATCACTAATAAAACCAGCAGAGCCTTGACTATTCTGGCCTGGCAAGAAACTCAGATGAGAAATGCTATCTATCAAAATAGATTGACTCTCAACTACTTGCTAGCCGCTGAAGGAGGGGTCTGTGGAAAATTTAACCTTACTAATTGCTGCCTACACATAGATAATCAAGGGCAAGTAGTTGAAGACATAGTTAGAGATACGACAAAACTGGCACATGTGCCCGTGCAAGTGTGGCATGGATTTGATCCTGGGGCCATGTTTGGAAAATGGTTCCTAGTGCTAGGAGGATTTAAAACTCTTATAATAGGAGTTATAATAATAATAGGAACCTGCCTACTGCTCCCTTGTTTGATACCTGTACTTCTTTGAATGATGAAAAGCTTCATCACTACCTTAGTTCACCAAAATGCCTCAGCACAAATGTACTATATAAATCACTATCAATCTGTCTTGCAAGAAGACATGGGTAGTGAAAATAAAAGTGAGAACTCCCACTAATAAAATGAGTGAGAGTCTCAAAAGCGGGGAATAAAGGAGGAGACCACCCCTCATATCGTCTTATGCCCAATTTCTGCCTCCAAAGAAAGAAGAAGTAAAAACTAAAAGGCAGAAATGAAATCCACAGGCAGACAGCCCGGCGCCGCACCCTGGGCCTGGTAGTTAAAGACTGACCCCTGACCTAATCGGTTATGTTATCTATAGATTACAGACATTGTATAGAAATGCACTGTGAAAATCCCTAACTTGTTTTGTTCCGATCTAATTACCAGTGCATGCAGCCCCCAGTCACGTACCCCCTGCTTGCTCAATCACGACCCTCTCACATGCACCCCCTTAGGGTTGTGAGCCCTAAAAGGGACAGGAATTGCTCACTCAGGGAGCTCGGCTCTTGAGACAAAAGTCTTGCTGATGCCCCGGCCGAATAAACCCCTTCCTTCTGTAACTCCGTGTCTGAGGAGTTTTGTCTGCCGCTCGTCCTGATACACTAAAAATACAAAAAAATTAGCCGAGCATGGTGGGGCATGTCTGTAATCCCAGCTACTCTACCCGGGAGGGCTGAGGCAGGAGAATTGCTTGAACCCGGGAGGTGGAGGTTCAGTGAGCTGAGATCACGCCATTGCACTCCAGCCTGGGCAATAAGAGCAAAAACTATGTCACACACACACACACACACAAAAACTCTGGTCTTCCTCACAGCTGGCTTTGCCTGAATTACTCTTTCTCCATTGCAATTCCTGTCTTGATGAATCGGCTCTGTCTAGGCAGCCGGCAAGGTGATCCCCTTGGGCAGTTACACAACCAGCTTTCCATCTTGCGAACAGTCTGATCTTTGCATAGATTTTTAAAAATCCAGTTTGACAATGATTATCTAATATATTTTTTTCATATCAAACGTTTCTATCCAGCGGGAATCTTTGAGCTGGATTTTTTCCAACATTATCTCCCTTTGCAGCAAATTTGAAATAAAAAATTTTAACCTGTGGTCATATAAGTACATCTTCTCATGTCCTCTCTTCCCACCACCTCTGACACATACCTGCACTTTTATTATTATTATTATTGTTATTATTTTATTTATTTATTTTGAGATGGAGTTTTTGCTCTTGTTGCCCAGGCTGGAGTGCAGTGGTGCGATCTTGGCTCACTGTAATCTTCACCTCTCCGGTTCAAGCAATTTTCCTGCCTCAGCCTCCTGAGTAGCTGGGATTACAGGCACGAGCCACCACACCTGGCTAATTTTTGTGGTTTTAGTAGACATGGGGTTTCACCACGTTGGCCAGGCTGGTCTTGAACTCCTGATCTCAAGTGATCCACCTGCCTCAGCCTCCCAAAGTGCTGGGATTACAGGCGTGAGCCACCTGCCTCAGCCTCCCAAAGTGCTGGGATTACAGGCGTGAGCCACCTGCCCAGCCAGAACTACACTTTCAGAGAGAGCCACTCACAAGAGAAAATTGGGCAAGAGGCCGGGTGCGGTGGCTCAAGCCTGTAATCCCAGCACTTTGGGAGGCCGAGACGGGCGGATCACGAGGTCAGGAGATCGAGACCATCCTGGCTAACATGGTGAAACCCCGTCTCTACTAAAAAATACAAAAAACTAGCTGGGCGTGGTGGCGGGCGCCTGTGGTCCCAGCTACTTGGGAGGCTGAGGCAGGAGAATGACATAAATCCGGGAGGCGGAGCTTGCAGTGAGCTGAGATCCGGCCACTGCACTCCAGTCTGGGTGACAGAGCCAGACTCAGTCTCAAAAAAAAAAAAAAAAAAAAAAAAAAAAAAAAAAAAATTGGGTAAGAAAAAAAACTAAGGTTTTCAATGAAGAAACTATAGGGTGGGGGTGGGGAGGCATATCCACAGCCACATCTTTTGTTTAATCTTTCTGAAAGATCCCCCAAGTTTCCTTTAACAGTTTCCTGGCACTCCTTAAACCCTGGTGGCCTAAGGCCGGGTGCGGTGGCTCACGCCTCTAAGCCCAACACATTGGAAGGCCGAGGCAGCAGATCACCTGAGGTCAGAAGTTGAAGACCATCCTGGCCAACATGGTGAAACTCCGTCTCTATAAAAACACAAAAATTAGCCAGGCGTGGTGGCGCCTGTAATCCCAGCTACTCAGGAGGCTAAGGCAGGAGAATCACTTGAACCCAGGAGGCGGAGGTTGTAGTGAGCTGAGATCGCATCACTGCACTCCAGCCTGGGTGACAGAGTGAGTCCTTGTCTCAAAAAAAAAAAAAAAAAGAAAAAGAAAAAAATGGCCGGGTGCGGTGGCTTATGCCTCTAATCCCAACACTTTGGGAGGCCGAGGCGGACGGATCATGAGATAAGGAGTTCGAAACCATCCTGGCTAACACGATGAAACCCCATCTCTACTAAAAATACAAAAAAAAAATTTAGCAGGGCATGGTGGCAAGGGCCTGTAGTCCCAGCTACTCGGGAGGCTGAGGCAGGAGAATCGCTTGAACCCAGGAAGCGGAGGTTGCAGTGAGCCAAGATCGCGCCATTGCACTCCAGCCTGGCAACAACAGCAAAACGCCATCTCAAAAAAAAAAAAAAAAAAGAACCTGGTGGCCTAAAGGGCACCCCACTCCCTCCTGCCCCCTGCCCCACATGGCACGTAAAAAGGGGAAGAAAAACTCAAAAGCCCAAGTATTCAGCAGTCTCTGCCAATGGCAGATCAAAACAGAGGTAAAAGATCTTCAACCAAATTAAATTTGATTTACATAAGTCTCTTTTTGATCACATTTCCTGCAGCGTCTTACCCCACCCCGGACTCCCCCCGGCAGGTGTCCCAAGCCCCTCCCCTCCAGTTTATCCCTAACCCGTCTTGAGGGCCTGGGCTCCCAGTTCCCTCCCTCAAAAGATCTGTCGTCTTTCAGACACTCCGTGAGCGCAGAGACTGGTTTACACCGCCTGGAATCCAGTCTGACAGGTGGTGTCAGGAACCGTAACTGTTGGCATGTTCACCACCACTGGGGTCCTGCAGGCAGAGCTGGAACCGGCCACTGGGACGCAAGCCCTCTGTGCACCGCCCAGACCCACGCTGAGAGCCTGTGACTCCAGGAACCTCATGTAGAAGCTCCTGGAAGTTGGCCCAGAAGGACTGCCCAGCACCCACCCACCCACCCCAGCCACGTCAGGTGGGAGCACAGGAAATGTCCCAGGGTCTGCAGAGGGATCCTACAGACCATTCTCTCTCCCATCTGCCTTCTTTTTTTGTTTGTTTGTTTTGTTTTTTGAGACGGAGTCTCGCTCTTGTTGCCCAGGCTGGAGTGCAATGGCGCGATCTCAGCTCACTGCAACTTCCACCTCCCAATTGCAGTGATTCTCCTGCCTCAGCCTCCCGAGTAGCTGGGATTACAGACATGTGCCACCACATCCGGCTAGTATTTTGTATCTTTTTTTTTTTTTTTTTTTTTTTGAGAGGGAGTCTCGCTCTGTCGCCCAGGCTGGGGTGCAGTGGCTGGATCTCAGCTCACTGCAAGCTCCATCTCCCGGGTTCCCGCCATTCTCCTGCCTCAGCCTCCCGAGTAGCTGGGACTCGCCCGGCTAGTTTTTTGTATTTTTTAGTAGAGATGGGGTTTCACCGTGTTAGCCAGGATGGTCTCGATCTCCTGACCTCGTGATCCACCCGTCTCGGCCTCCCAAAGTGCTGGGATCACAGGCTTGAGCCAGCGCGCCCGGCCAGTTTTTTGTATCTTTAGTAGAGATGGGATTTCACCATGTTGGCCAGACTAAGCTCCCGATCTCAGGTGATCCACCCACCTCAGCCTCCCAAAGTGCTGGGATTACAGGCGTGAGCCACGCCCCGGCCTCCATCTGCCTTGTCATTCTAATTAACTGCTGGGGATACCTTTTGTTAACGGTAGAAAGTTATGCAAATGACCGAAGTTGGTATTGTTATTACTAAGAGGCGCTGGGTTTCAAAATCAGTTTGAATATTCTAGCACCGAATCTTGTCTGTCCTGTGCCTGGGGACCTGCACACTGTTTGTCTTTTTCCCCCTGTGTGAATGGCAGGGTTGAGGCCTTCCTGCTCGCAAAGTGGGTGGTTTGCCAAGTTACCTGGGGTGTACATAGAACTTGAACTTTGGAGTCAGACTGGCACAGGCTGGGTGCTTCCCCTGCGCCTTGGTTACTGTTTGCCCTTATGCAAGTCTCTTGGCTTCTTGGAGTCTCAGTTTTCTCATTGGTGGAAGAGGAGCGAACACCGTCCATAGAGAGCTGCCATGGTGACCATCTGCGAGCTGATGGAGGTAGAGTCCCTGGTGCCCTTTAGGGTGGCAATTGTGCCAGTGCTCCAAAGGACCAGGACCAGGTGGCAGTGGCTGTCTGGAACTGCTGTGGAAGAACTGGCAAGGCTGCCAGATTTCGCAAATAAAAATACATACACACGGTTAAATTTGAATTTCAAATAAGCAGCTAAATTTTGTTGTATAATTATATCCCATGCAGTATTTGGAATATACTTATACTGAAAAATTAGTCAGGCGTGATGGCTCACGCCTGTAATCCCAGCACTTTGGGAGTCCAAGGCGGGCAGATCACCTGAGGCCAGGAGTTCGAGACCAGCCTGGCAAACTTGGAGAAACCCTATCTCTACTAAAAACACCAAAATTGGGCCGGGCGCGGTGGCTCAAGCCTGTAATCCCAGCACTTTGGGAGGCCAAGACAGGCGGATCACGAGGTCAGGAGATCGAGACCATCCTGGCTAACACGGTGAAACCCAGTCTCTACTAAAAAATACAAAAAACTAGCCGGGCGAGGTGGCGGGCGCCTGTAGTCCCAGCTACTCGGGAGGCTGAGGCAGGAGAATGGCGTAAACCCGGGAGGCAGAGCTTGCAGTGAGCTGAGATCCGGCCATTGCACTCCAGCCTGGGCGACAGAGTGAGACTCTGTCTCAAAAAAAAAAAAAAAACACCAAAATTGACTGAGCGTGCTGCTGCACATCTGTACTGCCACCTACTTGGGAGGCTGAGGCACAAGAATTGCTCAAACCCAGGAGGCAGAGGTTACAGTGAGCCTCAGTCGCACCACTGCACTCCAGCCAGGGCAACAGAGAGAGACTCTGTCTCTAATAATAATAATAATAATAATAATAATTCATTATCTGAAATTAAATTGAACTAAGTGTCCTTTTTTCCTTTTCTTTTTTTTTTTTTTTTGAGACAGGGTCTCACCCTGTCACCCAGACTGAAGAGCGGTGGAGTAATCATGGTTCACTGCAGCCTTGACCTCCTGGGATCAAGTGATCCTCCCACCTCAGCTTCCCAAGTAGGTAGGACTACAGGTGCAAGCCACCATTCCCGGCTTTTTTTTTTTTTTTTTAAATTTTTGGTAGAGATGGGGTTTTGCCGTGTTGCCCAGGCTGGTAACTGAGTGTTACTGTGTTTTATTTGGCTATCCTAAGAAAAGAGGTTAAAGTGCTTAGAATGGGGGGTCTTGCTGAGAGATCTCTTCATTTGGGATTGGGAACTCTGGGAGAGAGTCCTCAAGAGCCACTGGAAGAAACATGGGCCAGGGAGGCTGAGGCAGGAGAATCGCTCGAACCTGAGAGGCAGAGCTTGCAGTGAGCCAAGATCGTGCCACTGCACTCCAGCCTGGGTGTCAGAGTGAGACTCTGTCTCAGAAAGAAAAAAAGAAAGAGAGAAAGAAAGAGAGGAAAGAAAGGAGAGGAAGGGAAGGAGAAACGTGGGCCAAAGGAGGAGAAGGATCTAGAATACCAAGGCCTGGAGAGGGCAATGACCTCCTGACCTGGTTCACTACCTGCTGATCTCAAGCCAGCAGCAAACACATTCTGGAAGCCTGGATGGGGGCTAGGCTTAGCTGGACCCGGCTCTCCAGCCTCCAGCCTACATACTGCCCCCTCCATCAGTCAGGAGCCCATGCCCCAACCCACTTGTCCCTGAGCCAAGAGACAGCACGGAAGGAGCTACATCAAGGTGGGAACCCTGGAGCAAAGCTAGCTCCGTGTTCATTAGCCTCCAAGGAGCCAGATTGCAGGAAGCCAGGAGCAGGACACACCTCAGAGGCAGTTTAACTTGCTGTGGCCAGACTGGCCACATTCACATCCTGGGTTGGACATGGGACTGCTCCATTCCTTTAGCCTCTGGGAGGACATTCATCCAACAAGCATTTCTTCATGTCCTTTGTCCATCCCACAGACAACCTCCAACTCACCCACCGTCTCCCTGAAACTCTACCCCCTCTCCCGGGGGTCACCTATCTGCTTCTCTCCCTCTTCTACCTCACCCCATCGGCCCCAGTGGGGCCATCTCTGAGGATCTCTGGGTCCATCCTGCTGTTCGGCTCACTCATTTTCACTCTCCCGACCTGCTGCAGCCTCCTCCCCACTCCCCATTGGTTCCAGCTCAGTTCCAATAGAAGCAGGTCTCGTCTTGCCATTCCCCTGCTGCAAATCTGCCCATTTTGCATCGGAGGCCAAGTCCCAGCCCTCAGGGAGAGAAAAGCAGGACAAACCAGGGTGTCTGAGTAAAACATGCCTCTTCCAGTCTTCCTAGATAAAGGTTACTCATCCCAGGTGAGGGGCTGCGGGAGACAGCTCCTGGGAGGGCCGAGGGTCCAGGCTGCCAGGCCATCTCATCTGCAGGGTGGGGAGGAGAGGCACAGTGCCTCAGCCAGGGGCCAGGGCCAAAGCCCACTCCACTTACAGACTGGCCTCTGGGTTTCTATTGCACAGGCTCAATCTTTTTTTTTTTTTTGAGGTGAGGGGGAGGGACGGAGTTTCACTCTTGTTGCCCAGGCTAGAGTGCAGTGACTCGATCTCAGCTCACTATAACCTTCGCCTCCCCAGTTCAAGCGATTCTTCTGCCTCAGCCTCCTGAGTAGCTGGGATTATAGGCGTGTACCACCACGCCCTGCTAATTTTGTATTTTTTGTAGAGATGGGGTTTCCCTGTGTTGGTCAGGCTGGTTTCAAACCCCTGACCTCAGGTGATGCACCTGCCTTGGCCTCCCAAAGTGCTGGGATTACAGGTGTGAGCCACTGCACTCAGCCAATCTTATTCATAATATGAAAAATGTATATTAAGGGGGACGGGGATGTTTTATTTATTATTATTACTATTAGTTTTTGAGACAGAGTTTTGCCTTTGTTGACCAGGCTGCAGTGCAACACAATGGTGTGATCTCGGCTCACCGCAAACTCCGCCTCCCGTGTTCAAGCGATTCTCCTGCTTCAGCCTCCCGAGTAGCTGGGGTTATAGGCATGTGCCACCACACCTGGCTAATTTTGTATTTTTAGTAGAGACGGGGTTTCTCCATGTCGGTCAGACTGGTTTCAAACTCCTTACCTCAGGTGATCCGCCCACCTCGGCTTCCCAAAGTGCTAGGATTCAGGTGTGAGCCACTGTGCCCGGCCTCTTATTTATTAATTAAGGTATTTATTTTGAGATGGAGTCTCACTCTGTCGCCCAGCCTGCAGTGCAGTGGCACAATCTATGCTCACTGCAACCTCCGCTTCCGGGTTTAAGCAATTTTTGCCTCGGCCTCCCAGTAGCTGGGATTATAGGTGCCCACCACCATGCCCGGCTAATTTTTGTAATTTTAGCAGAGATGGGGTTTCATCATCTTGGGCAGGCTGGTCTTGAACTCCTGACCTCATGATCCACCCGCCTAATTTTTGTATTTTTAGTAGAGATGGGGTTTTGCCATGTTGCCCAGACTTGTCTTGAACTCCTGACCTCAGGTGATCTGCCCTCCTCGGCTTCCCGAAGTTCTGGGATTACAGGGGTGAACCACTGCACCCCGCTGGGGCATGTTTTTATAATATACATGAAAACTGTGAGAAAGAACATTCCACTTATCAGGTTGGCAAAACAAGGAAAACAAAATAACTCAAGTGAGTGAAGGTGTCTGTTCTTTGTTTTTGTTTGTTTTTTGTTTGTTTGCTTGAGACAGGTCTCCCCCGTCACCCAGGCTGGAGTGCAGCGGCACGATCATGGCTCACTGTAGCCTCAACTTTCTGTGCTCCAGAGATCCTCCTACCTCAGCCTCCCAGGTAGCTGGGTAGCAGGGACCACAGGCGCATGCCACCATGCCCAGTTAATTTTTGTAGTTTTTGTAGAGACGGGGTTTTGCCATGTTGCCCAGGCTGGGGATGAAGGTGTCTAAAACAGGCCCGGCCACACATTGTTTGTTGGTGGGAAAGTTAATTGGTACAACTCCTTTGTGGGGCAAACTGGTAATATCTGTCAAAAAATGAAATACACAACCTCTTTGTTCCAGTAATCCCACTTTCAGAAATTTACACTACAGCTACACAAGTAACCCAAGATATATATAATGTGCACCAGGACAGACATTGCAGCATTTCTTTTTTTTTCTTTCTTTTTTTTTTTTTTCCCCCGAGACGGAGTTTCGCTCTTGTCGCCCAGGCTGGAGTGCAAAGGCGCGATCTTGGCTCACTGCAACCTCTGCCTCCTGAGTTCAAGCGATTCTCCTGTCTCAGCCTCCCGAGTAGCTGGGATTACAGGTGTGCGTCACCACACCTGGCTAATTTTTTTTTTTTTTGTATTTTTAGTAGAGAAGGGGTTTCTCCATGTTGGTGAGGCTGGTCTCGAACTCCTGACCTCGTGATCCACCCGCCTTGGCCTCCCGAAATGCTGGGATTACAGGCATGAGCCACCGCGCCTAGCTGCAGCATTGTTTTCACAGCTAAAGTTTGGAACTACATGGCGGCTGGTTAAATAAATTATGCTACAACCATCAATTAAATATTATGTACTATTACAAAGAATGAGGCAACTAGGTACTAAAATTGTCATCTTAGTTAAGATATATTATATACAAAAGTAAAGTGCCAAACATGTAAAGTTGGTGATTTAAAAACACATGAGGGGCCGGGCATGGTGGCTCATGCCTGTAATCCCAGCACTTTGGGAAACTGACGCAGTCAGATCATGAGGTCAGGAGTTCGAGACCAGCCTGGCTAATATGGTAAAACCTTGTCTCTACTAAAAATACAAAAAAGTAACCGGGAGTTGTGGCATGTATCTGTAGTCCTAGCTACTCAGGAGGCTGAGGCAGAAGATTCACTTGTATCCAGGAGGCAGAGGTTGCAGTGAGCCATCATGCCACTGCACGCCAGCCTGGGCAACAGAGCAAGACTCCGTCTTAAAACAAACAAACAAACAAAAAACATGTGACCAAGCACGATGGCTCACACCTGTAATCCCACCACTTTGGGAGGTCGAGGTGGGTAGATTACTTGAGCTTAGGAGTTGAGACCGGCCTGGGCAACATGGTGAAACCCTGCCTCAAAAAAAAAAAACAAAAAAAAAACAAAAAAACAAAAAAACAAAAACACAAAAGCAAAACAAAACAACACACACAGACACACACAAAAATTAGCCAGGTGTGGTGGTGTGCTCTTGTAGTCCTAGCCACTCGGGAGGTTGAGGTATAAGGATCGCTTGAGCTCAGGAGATGGAGGTTGCAGTGAGCTGAGACTCCAACCTGGGTAACAGAGCAAGATTCTGTCTCAAAAAAAAAAAAAAAATTATGGGCTGGGCATGGTAGCTCATGCCTATAATCCCAGCACTTTGGGAGGCTGAGGCAGGTGGATCACAAGGTCAAGAGATGGAGACCATCCTGGCCAACATGGTGAAACCCTGTCTCTATTAAAAATACAAAAATTAGGCCGGGCGCGGTGGCTCAAGCCTGTAATCCCAGCACTCTGGGAGGCCGAGACGGGCGGATCACAAGGTCAGGAGATCGAGACCATCCTGGCTAACACGGTGAAACCCCGTCTCTATTAAGAAATACAAAAAACTAGCCAGGCGAGGTGGCGGGCGCCTGTAGTCCCAGCTAGTCGGGAGGCTGAGGCCGGAGAATGGCGTGAACCCGGGAGGCGGAGCTTGCAGTGAGCTGAGATCCGGCCACTGCACTCCAGCCTGGGTGACAGAGCGAGACTCCGTCTCAAAAAAAAAAAAAAAAAAAAAAAAAATACAAAATTTAGCTGGGCATGGTGACACATGCCTGTAGTCCTAAGTACTCGGGAGGCTGAGGCAGGAGAATCGCTTGAACCTGGGAGGCAGAGGTCGTAGTCAGCCAAGATCGAGCCACTGCCCTCCAGCCTGGCAACAGAGCGAGACTCCGTCTCAAAAAAAAAAAAAAAAAAAAAAAAAATATATATATATATATATATACACACACACACACACATATATGTATATACACATAAAAATATATAAATATATATATGTATATACACATACATGTAAATGTAAAATATGTATAAAATGTCTCTAGAAAGATAAGAAAGAGGTAACAACAGTGGGTGTCCTAGCTAGGGTGAAGTACTGTGAGACCAGGGATAGCAGTGGGAAGGAGAATGACTTTTTGGTGCCTTTTGACTTTTATGCATGTATTTCACGTATACACAGGAAATATATATTTCATATTTTATATGTAAAAAGTATATATGCATATGTAAATAATTTTAAAAGCAAGCAACTTTTCTCCTGCAGTGTTCCACTAGAGGAGATGATGAACATATTAAATAGCTGCATGGCCCTGGGCCAGGTCCTCCCTCTCCCTGGGCCTCAGTTTCTTGTTTAGACAATGGGAGTTTTGGATCAGGAGACTATTCCTACACTCTTCTTAAATATTACTTCTAATCAGTCAAATGAATACTGGTGCAGTGACCATAAGATAACATTTGGCTGGGCGTGGTGGCTCACGCCTGTAATCCCAGCACTTTGGGAGGCTGAGGCAGGCAGATCACCTGAGGTCAGGAGTTCGAGACCAGTCTGGCCAACAAGGTGAAACCTCGTCTCTACTAAAAATACAAAAATTAGTCGGACATGGTGGCACACTTGTAATCCCAGCTACTCAGGAGGCTGAGGCAGGAGAATCACTTGAACTCAGGAGGTGGAGGTTGCAGTGAGCCAAGATTGCGCCACTGCACTCTAGCCTGGGTGACAGATCCAGACTCCACCTGCAAAACAAAAACAAAAACAAACAAACAAAAAAACGGCCGGGCGCAGTGGCTCACACCTGTAATCCTAGCACTTTGGGAGGCCAAGGCAGGCCGATTGCCTGAGCTCAGGAGTTCAGACCAGCCTGGGCAACACGGTGAAATCCCGTTTCTACTAAAATAAAAAAAATTAGCTGGGCATGACAGTGTGCGCCTGTAATCCCAGCTACTCGGGAGGCTGAGGCAGGAGAATTGCTTGAACCTGGGAGTCAGGGGTTGCAGTGAGCAAAGATTGTACCACTGCACTCTAGCCTGGCGACAGAACAAGACACTGTCTTAAAAAAAAAAAAAAAAAAAGATAATATTTGATGGCATGCAGGGGGCATAATATAAAATGGTGTTGTTGAAACCAGGATGCAGTGCCCATCACCTCAGGGACAGCGTCATTTCTCTGACCCCGACTAGGTACCCATAGGCAAAGCTGCATCTGCCTGGACTGGAGGAGCCTGCCGGGGCCCTGCTAGCTCCTGCCGAGGTCAGCTCCCCAGGCCTTGGCAACTTATCCTGCCTCCGCCCACTGAGGCCCTAGGCTGGCCCAGGGGCGGAGCTGAAGGCTGGCCTGTCTCTGGCTTCCTCCTTACTCTATCAGGCTCTGCCTAGTTTACCTGTCTGCCTAGACTCTCCTCCCCTCCTTCCTGTGCCCGTTCAAAGGAGGTAGCTCTGGCACCATGCTAAAGCTGGAATCCTACCCCACTCCTTTCCTGAGCCAGGTCTTTGCAGGTGGCTGGGAGACCCGAGATGCCTGGCCACAGCCATCTGAGGCCTCAGAGTACACACAAGACCCAGCCTCAGCAGGAAGCCACCTTGTTCCAAAGTACTGGGTCTTCCTCTTAATATAGTACTGGGCCTTTCTCTTAATATTTGAAGCCAAAGGAAAAATACATGGGAATCAGAGGAGTCAAAACTGGACACATTTCCTGCTCCTCATTCCCCCTTCTTTTCGTCCTGAGTTTGGAATCAGAGGACTTCAGTTCCTGTCCTAAGTTAGCCCTGGCTCCCTGAAGAAGTCACTCCCCTTCTTGGGGCCTCATTTGCAAGAAGAGGGGCTTGGGCTCAGAAAGCTACATATTAACAGGTGTTCCCACGTGGTTCCAAGGCAGCTTTTTTTTTTCAGTGACAGGCTTTTTTTTTTTTTTTTGAGACACAGTCTCGCTCTGTTGCCAGGTTGGAGTGCAGTGGTGCAATCTCAGCTCACTGCAACCTCCACCTCCCAGGTTCAAGTGATTCTCCTGCCTCAGTCTCCCGAATAGCTGGGATTACAGGCATGCGCCACCACGCCCAGCTAGTTTTGTTTTTGTATTTTTAGTAGAGACGGCGTTTCACTGTGTTAGCCAGGATAGTCTTGATCTCTTGACCTTGTGATATGCCCGCCTCGGCCTCCCAAAGTATTGGGATTGCAGGCGTGAGCCACCAGCCCGGCCTGTAGTGACAGGCTTTAAGAAGCAACTGTGGCCAGGCATGGTGGCTCACGCCTGTAATCTCAGCACTTTGGGAGACTGAGGCAGGCGGATCACTTAAGGTCAGGAGTTCGAGATCAGCCTGGCTAACATGGTGAAAACATGTCTCTACTAAAAATACAAAAATTAGCCAGGCGTGGTGGTGGGCGCCTGTAATCCCAGCTACTGGGGAGGCTGAGGCAGGAGAATTGCTTGAGCCTGGGAGCCAGAGGTTGTAGTGAGCTAAGATCATGCCATTGTGCTCCAGCCTGGGCAACAGAGTGAGACTCTGTCTCAAAAAAAAAAAAAAAGATAAAGGACGAACCCACTGGTTTGCAACAACTGGAATGAATCTTAAAATAATTATGCCAGCCTGGGCAACATAGTCAGACCCCTGTCTCTACAAAACATTTCAAAATTAGCCAGGTGTGGTGGTATGTGCTGGTCGTCTCAGCTACCTGGGAGGCTAAAGCAGGAGGATCGCTTGAACTCAGGAATGTGAGGCTGCAGTGAGCCATGATTTCACCACTATACTCCAGCCTGGGAGACAGCAAGACTCTGTCTCAACACTAATAATAATAATTAATTAATTAATTAAAAATAAATAAATGGCCAGGCACAGTGGCTCATGCCTGTAATCCCAGCACTTTGGGAGACCAAGGCAGGCAGATCATGAGGTCAGGAGTTTGAGACCAGCCTGGCCAACATAGTGAAACTCCCATCTCCACTAAAAATACAAAAATTAGCCGGTGTGATGGCAGGTGCCTGTAGTCCCAGCTACTCGGGAGGCTGAGGCAGGAGAATTGCTTGAACCTGGGAGGCGGAGTTGCAGTGAGCCGAGATTGCACCACTGCACTCCAGTCTGGCGACAGAGGGAGACACCATCTCAAAAAATAAATAAATAAATAAATAAATAAATAAAATAATTATGCTGAGTGAAAGAAGACCAAAGAGAGTACATAGGTTTGCTTTCATTTATAAAAAATTCTAGAAAGTGACAGAAAGGGGATCAGAAAGCGGCTGGAGTGAAAGGAAAGAGGGAAACATTACAGCAAGGCACAAAGAAACTTTTAGGTGTGATGGAGAGGTTTATTATCTTAATGGGGTGATGTTTTCATGAGTGTTTACAGTATGCCAAAACTCGTAAGTTGTATGTCAATTATCAGGTCATTTTAAAAGGTGATGATGAATGAACATGTGTTCAGCATATACCCTAAATGCAGCCAGACACTGAAGTCGCTTGTGGAAATCAACTGGATGCATTTTTTTTTATTTTTTGCGATGGAGTCTTGCTCTGTTGCCCAGGCTAGAGTGCAGTGGCATGATGGCTTACTGTAACCTCTGCCTCCTGGGTTCAAGCAATTCTCCTGTCTCGGCCTCCCAAGTAACTGGGATTACAGGCACTCACCACCACACCCGGCTAATTTTTGTATTTTTTGGTAGAGACGAGGTTTCACCATGTTAGCCAGGCTGGTCTTGAACTCCTGAACTCAAGTGACCGACCAGCCTCGGCCTCTCAAAGTGATGGGATTACAGGCTTGAGCTGCTGTGCTTGGCCATGGATGATCTTAAGAACAAAGAAAAGAAAACCCAATTTGAAGTGAGATAAACAATAATAAAATGTACCATCTCATCTACCTGGAAGGCCAGAGGCTACAGGGACAGTTTGACTGCTCCCCTTCTAGTACCAGACGCTATATTGAGCTACATCACGGAAGCTCCATAATTGTCAGGGAACTTAGCTACAAATAACGGAATCTACTCTAACTAGTTTAAGCAGCCAAGGAATGTATTTAAAGATATAAATGACTCACACAGTCTCTGAGAGGGATAGAGAATTGGGCTTGGAGGCTACTTGGCCGGGAACAATACCCAAATTTTGCTGCTGGACTGTTATCAGCAGAGCCTCTGCTTTTTGCCATCACTAGGCATTGCAGCTCACAAGTGGAAGGGGTGTCTCTACTCCCGGGGCCTCCACTCCCACTGCCCTCAAAAGCTCTGTGTCAGCCAGGCACGGTGGCTCACGCCGGTAATCCCAGCACTTTGGGCGGATCACGAGGTCAGGAGATCGAGACCATCCTGGCTAACACGGTGAAACCCGGTCTCTACTAAAAATACAAAAAATTAGCCGGGTGTGGTGGCGTGCACCTGTAGTCCCAGCTACTCGGGAGGCTGAGGTAGGAGAATCGCTTGGACCAAGGAGGCAGAGATTGCAGTGAGCCGAGATCATGTCACTGCACTCCAGCGTGGGCGACAGAGAGAGACTCTGTCTGAAAACAAACAAAACAAACAAAGAAAAAAAGCTCTGTGTCTACAGCATTCTCATCCTCGTACAGCTCACCTCCGAATGGATATCAACTGCATCTGATTGGATGAGCCCGCACCGTATGCCTGAGTGCTAGCTACATGGGAAGCTGGGTACAAGAGTCTGTCTTCTACCTTGGGGAGGCAGAACTCATCGTGTCTTGACATAGAATGGGTTTTCAAAAAGATGCTGAATGGCCGGGCGCGGTGTCTCACACCTGTAATCCCAGCATTTTGGGAGGCCGAGGCGGGCGGATCACTTGAGGCCAGGAGTTTGAGACCAGCCTGGCCAACATGGTGAAAACCCATCTCTACTAAAAATACAAAAATTAGCCGGGCATGGTAGCACACACTTGTAATCCCAGCTACTCGGGAGGCTGAGGCAGGAGAATCCCTTGAACCCAGGAGACGGAGGTTGCAGTGAGCTGAGATTGCACTACTGCACTCCAGCCTGGGCAACAGATGGAGACAGTCTCAAAAAAAAAAAAAAAAAAAAAAGAAAAGAAAAAAGAAAGATGCTGGGTGGTGACAATATTAAAAACATCCACTATAAGCCCTATTAGAGATTATCCCAGCCTGGTCAACATGGAGAAACTCCATCTCTACAAAAAATACAAAATTTAGCCAGGCGTGGTGGCAAGTGCCTGTACTCCCAGCTACTTGAGGGACTGAGGCTAGAGAATCACTTGAACCCCGGGCAGTCAAGGCTGCAGTGAACTATGTTCCTGCCACAGCACTCTAGCCAGAGTGACAGAGTGAGACCCTGTCTCAAAACAAAACAAATAAACAAAGAAAACAAAACAAAAAAAAGAAAAGAAAGAAACTAGAAAATAAAGAAAAATCAGAATGCTGTACCTGTTGATGGAAGTTCACAATACTGCATATGAAAGAGTCTAGGAGGCTGGGCACGGTGACTCACGCCTGTAATCCCAGCACTCTGGGAGGCCGAGGCAGGCAGATCACGAGGTCAGGAGATCGAGACCATCCTGGCTAACACGGTGAAACCCCGTCTCTACTAAAAAATACAAAAAACTAGCTGGGCGCGGTGGCGGGCGCCTGTAGTCCCAGCTACTCGGGAGGCTGAGGCAGGAGAATGGTGTGAACCCGGGAGGCGGAGCTTGTAGTGAGCCGAGATCATGCCACTGCACTCCAGCCTGGGCGATAGAGCGAGACTCTGTCTCAAAAATAAATAAATAAATAAAAAATACAAAAAATTAGCCAGGTGTGGTGGCGGGCGCCTGTAGTCCAAGCTACTCGGGAGGCTGAGGCAGGAGACCCCAAGGTGATCAAGTTGCTAGATCCGACTACTGCTTTACACGAAATACAGAAAATAGGAATGTTAAATGATACCGTGAGGACACAATCAGTAAAACCCAGATTTTGTTTTTTCTATCTGTTTGTTTGTTTTCTGAGATGGAATTTCACTTATTGCCCAGGCTGGAGTGCAGTGGTGCGATCTTGGCTCACTGCAACCTCCGCCTCCCAGGTTCAAGCGATTCTCTTGCATGAGCCTCCCGAGTAGCTGGGATTACAGGCGCCCACAACCCCGCCCGGCTAATTTTTTAGTATTTTTAGTAGCGACGGGGTTTCACCATGTTGGCCAGGCTGGTGTCGAACTCCTGACCTCAGGTGATCCGCCTACCTTGGCCTCCCAAAGTGCTGGGATCACAGTCATGCGTCACCGTGCTTGGCCTTAAATCCAGGTTTTAGGAAACTGTATAGGAACACATGACAAATGTTCTTTAATAAATTGCAAGAAAAAAAGAAAGATTTTAGAAGATGGAACCTCGTGATTAAAAGAAACATGAGAGACATATTAACCAACCAAAACATATGGCTCTTTTTTAGATCATAATTCAAACAAAGTGTAAAGAGAATAATGATGATGATGATGAGATGGTGGGAATATTTGAACACTGAATATTTGATGATATTAAAGAATTATTTCACACCTGTAATCCTAGCACTTTGGGAGGTCAAGGCACTTGAGCCCAGGAGTTCAAGACCTGGGTTTGTGAGCAACATGGTGAAATCCTATTTCTACAAAAAATACAAAAATTAGCCGGGTGTGGTGGCATGCACCTCTCATCCCAGCTTCCTGGGAGGATCACTTGAGTCTAGAAGGTGGAGGCTGCAGTGAGTTGTGATCATGCCACTGCACCCCAGCCTGGTTAATAGGGCGAGACCCCATCTCCAAAAAAAAAAGAGATAGAGGCCAGGCCCGGTGGCTCACGCCTGTAATCCCAGCACTTTGGGAGGCCAAGGCAGGAGGATCATGAGGTCAGGAGTTCAAGACCAGCCTGACCAACATGGTGAAACCCCGTCTCTACTAAAAATACAGAAATTAGCCAGGCATGTTGGCGCCTGCCTCTAATCCCAGCTACTCGGGAGGCTGAGGCAGGAGAATTGCTTGAACCCGGGAGGTGGAGGCTGCAGTGAGCCAAGACCGTGCCAATGCACTCCAGCCTGGGTGACAGAGCAAGACTCCATCTCAAAAAAGAAAGAAGAGATGGAATTGCTGGGGGCTGGAAGGATGTTACAAGGTCTCCCTCAATTCTTACCATGCTGGCAAAGCCGAGTCCAGCCAGAGAAAGCTGTAGCCTTCAGAGAGCTGCAGAGGGTTGTATTGACAGCAGGGCACCTTGGTAAGCCTGGGGCCATGTGTCATCCGCTGCAATTCCTTTGGAAGAATTAATGTTATTGCTTTGATGATATGGCTATATTTTCATACACATTTCCAAAGCCAGGTGTGGTGATTTATGTCTGTAATCCCAGAGCTTTGGGACGCCAAAGTGGGAGGATAGCTTGAGCTCAGGAGTTCAAGATCAACCTGGGCAACATAGCAAGACCCCATCTGTAAAAAAAAAAAAAAAAAAAGAAAGAGGCCGGGCGCAGTGACTCACGCCTGTAATCTCACCACTTTGGGAGGCTGAAGCGGGCGCAGCACAAGGTCAGTTCGAGACCAGCCTGGCCCATATGGTGAAACCCCGTCTCTACTAAAAATACAAAAATTAGCCTGGCATAGTAGCAGCTGCCTGGAGTCCCAGCTACTCGGGAGGCTGAGGCATGAGAATCACTTGAACCCAAGAGGCGGAGGTTGCAGTGAGCCGAGATCGCGCCATTGTACTCCAGCCTGGGTGACAGAGCGAGACTCCTTCTCAAAAAAAAAAAATGGCCAGGCGTGGTGGCTTACTCCTGTACTAAATGGCTTAGCCTCCCGAGTAGCTGGGATTAGAGGCAGGCGCCAACATGCCTGGGCAATTTTTGTATTTTTAGTAGAGACGGGGTTTCACCATGTTGGTCAGGCTGGTCTTGAACTCCTGACCTCATGATCCTCCTGCCTTGGCCTCCCAAAGTGCTGGGATTACAGGCGTGAGCCACTGGGCCTGGCCTCTATCTCTTTTTTTTTGGAGACGGGGTCTTGCTGTATTAACCAGGCTGGGGTGCAGCGGCATGATCACAAGTCACTGCAGCCTCTACCTTCTAGACTGGCCTATACTCCCAGCACTTTGGGAGGCCAAGGCAGGTGGATCACGAGGTCAGGAGTTCAAGACCAGCCTGGCCAAGATGGTGAAATTCCGTCTCTACTAAAAATACAAAAAAAAAAAAAATTAGCCAAGTTTGGTGGCAGGCGCCTGTATTCCCAGCTATTTGGGGGGCTGAGGCAGAGAATTGTTTGAACCCAGGAGACGGAGGTTGCAGTGAGCCAAGATCATACCATTGCACTCCAGCCTGGGCAACAGAGCAAGACTCCGTCTCAAAAAAAAAAAAAAAGGAATTATCCAGGCATGGTGTTGTGCACTCACATTCCTAGCTATTTGAGAAGCTGAGATGGGAGGATCCCTTGCGCCCAGGAGTTGGTTACAGTGAGCCATAAGCACACCACTGCATTCCAGCTTGGGTGACAGAGCAAGATCCCATCTCTAAAACAAAAACAGAAACAATACACACTTCCAAAGTAGAGCCAAACAGAATAACCAGATGTACTTATGCTTTTTGGGGGATTGGGGAAGTACATGGAGTGTTTATGGGGACTCTGTCAAAGATAAATAGTCACGGGCTTGCTCTTGTGCAATTCAACATGCACCGTTCAGAGCGACGCGCTGTGCGGGAAACACCATCCAAGATGAGCCGTGCTGAAGAACTAAAGCACAGTTTCTATCTCAATCAGAATCTCTAAGGCAGTGGGTTAAATGCCTTTGATTTTCTTCAGGAATGATAGCTGCCTCTTAAGGGCAAGATTGCAAGATTTTTATGTCTTCATATAGGGCAAGAATTAGGTCTTGAATGCTGCAAGATTGCCCGTCATTGCCAGCTCTTTCTCATTTGCACATACCTGCTGAATGAATGTGTGGAAAATAAGTGAATGAATAAGCAAATGATTGTCTGAAGGAGCAAATAAGTTAATTTTTAACCATATCAGGAATAAAACGGGGTCATTACATATGAGCTCCTTTTGCTCCTCTGGAAAGAAAGCAATTCTTTTGAGATGAAATCTTGCTGTTGCCTGGGCTGGAGTGCAATGGCACGATCTTGGCTCACTGCAACCTCTGCCTCCCAGGTTCAAGCGATTCTCCTGCCATAGCCTCCTGAATAGGTGGGACTATAGGTGTGCGCCACTACGCCCAGCTAATTTTTGTATTTTTAGTAGAGACAGGGTTTCACCATGTTGTTTGGCCAGGATGGTCTTGATCTCTTGACCTTGTGATCCTCCCACCTCGGCCCCCCAAAGTGCTGTGAGCCACCACACCTGGCAGAAAGCAATTCTTTAAAAATTGGACCTGGCCGGGCACAGTGGCTCATGCCTGTAATCCCAGCATTTTGGGTGGCCAAGGCAGGTGGATCACAAGGTCAAGAGTTCGAGACCAGCCTACCAAAATGGTGAAACCCCATCTCTATTAAAAATACAAAAATTAGGCTGGGTGCGGTGGCTTACACCTGTAATCCCAGCACTTTGGGAGGCCGAGGCAAGCGGATCATGAGGTCAGGAGATCGAGACCATCCTGGCTAACATGGTGAAACCCCGTCTCTACTAAAAATACAAAACATTAGCTGGGCGTGGTGGCAGACGCCTGTGGTCCCAGCTACTTGGGAGGCTGAGGCAGGAGAATGACGTTAACCCGAGAGGTGGAGGTTGCAGTGAGCTGAGATCACGCCACTGCACTCTAACCTGGGCAACAGAGTGAGAGTCTGTCTCAAAAAAAAATAAATAAAATAAAATAAAAAATACAAAAAATACAAAAATTAGCTGGGCATGGTGGTGCACGCCTATAGTCCCAGCTACTCAGGAGGCTGAGGCAGGAGAATCACTTGAACCCAGGAGGTGGAGATTGTGGTGAGCCAAGATCGCACCACTGCACTCCAGCCCGGGCGACAGAGTGAGACTCCGTCTTAAAAAAAAAAAAAAAAAAAAAATTAGCCAGGTGTGGTGGTATGCGCCTGTGATCCCAGTTACTCAGAAGACTGAGGCAGGAGAATTACTTGAACCCAGGAGTCAGAGGTTGCAGTGAACCAAGATCGTGCCACTGAACTCCAGCCTGGGAGACAGAGCAAGACTCCGTCTCAAAAACAAAAAATTGGACTCGATGGCCAGGTGTAGTGGCTCATGGCTGTAATCCCAGCACTTTGAGAGGCCAGGGCAGGAGGATGGCTTAAGCCCAAGAGTTTGGGACCAGTCTGAGAAACACAGCAAGACTCTGTCTCTAAAAAAACAAACAAAAAAATAGCTCGATGTGGTGGCAGACACCTGTAGTCCCAGCTTTTTGACAGGTTGAGGCGAGAGAATCGCTTGAGCCTGGGAGGTTGAGGCTGCAGTGAGCTGTGATGGTGCCATTGTACCCTAGCCTGGGTGACAGAGTGAGATCCTGTCTCAAAAAAAGAAAAAAAGGACCTGTTGCTTAGAAATGTTAAGTTTGGCCAGGTGTGGTGGCTCACACCTGTAATCCCAACACTTTGGGAGGCCGAGACAGTCAGATCACTTGAGGTCAGGAGTTCAAGACCAGCCTGGGCAACATCGTGAAACCCTGTCTTTACTAAAAATACAAAAAATTAGCTGGGCGTGGTGGCTACCTGTAATTCCAGTTACTTGGGAGGCTAAGGCAGGAGAATAGCTTGAACCCGGGAGGTGGAGGTTGCAGTGAGCTGAGATGGTTCCATTGCAGCCTGGGCGACAAGAGTGAGACTCTGCCTAAAAAAAAAAAACAAAAATGAAAAAAGAAATGTTACGTTCAAAAGGCATAGCTCTCAGGATTTGAACCATTAAGGAATCAGCTCACAGCCTCTTCATACTCATCAAACTGCGGGTTCCTTTATCCTTGTGTATTTGCATGCGCCCCCGTACCTGTAAAGAATGGGCAAGGGCGGGTGTGGTGGCTCACGCTTATAATCCCAGCACTTTGGGGAGCTAAGGCAGGTGGATCACCTGAGTTCAGGAGTTCAAGACCAGCCTGGCCAACATGTGGAAACCCTCTCTACTAAAAATATAACAATTAGCCAGGCATGGTGGCACACACCTGTAGTCCCAGCTACTCGGGAGGCTGAGGCAGGAGAATTGCTCGAACCTGGGAGGTGGGGGTTGCAGTGAACCGAGATCTCACCATTGCACTCCAGCCTGGGTGACAGAGTGAGACTCCCTCTCAAAAAACAAACAAACAAACAAAAAACAACAAAAAATAAAAAACAGCCAGGTGCGGTGGCTCACGCCTGTAATCCCAGCACTGTGGGAGGCCAAGATGGGCAGAACACCTGAGGTTGGGAGTTCGAGACCACCCTGACCAACATGGAGAAACCTCATCTCTACTAAAAATACAAAATTAGCTGGGTGTGGTGGCCTGTAATCCCAGCTTCTTAGAAGGCTGAGGCAGGAGAATCGCTTGAACCCAGGAGGTGGAGGTTGCGGTGAGCCAGAGATCGTGCCATTGCACTCCAGCCTGGGCAAGAAGAGCGAGACTCCATCTCAGAAGCAAAAACAAAAAACAAAACAAAAGAATGGGCAAAAGTTCATGAAAAGGGCTGATTTAGGTTCTAGATGGGGTGAGGTATTAAAGAACTTTAATGTATAAGATGATATTTGTGAGGTCATGCTCAGTGGTTCATGCCTATAATCCCAAAGACTTGGGAGACTGAGGCTGAAGGACCACTTGAGGCCAGGAGTTCAAGATCAGCCTGGGCAACGTCGTGAGACCCCTGGTACTACAAAAAAAATCTAAAAATTAGCCAGGTGTGATGGCGAATACCTGTAGTCCTAGCTCTTCCAGAGGCTGAGGTGGGAGGATCGTTTGAACCCAGGAGGTCAAGGCTGCAGTGAGCTATGATGGTGCCACTGTACTATAGCCTAGGTGACAGAGTGAGACCCTGTCTTTCAAAAAAAAAAAAAAAAAAGACAATATTTATGTTAAGCCTTGAAGGACGAAGCAAGAAGGGAATTTCTGAGCAACTGTGACTTACCAAGTATTCTGCTGAGCCTTTGTCGCATTTTCTCATTTAATCTTCCCAGTAATCCTGTGAGGTTGTATTCCCGTTTTATTACATGACAAAACTGAATTGGCAGGCGGGAAGTGAGGCTGTCAATATTTCAGAGCCAGCCTTTAGTCTCAGAACTGCCATTTGGGGAAAGAAGACTGGTAAATTGGCAATTTCAGCACAGGTACTGTTTCTCACCAGCCAGTGCTGGGCAATAAATAAAAAACCAAAAACTTGTTCTCGAACTTGGGAGGCGGACATTGCAGTGAGCCCTGATCCCACCATTGCACTCCAGCCTGGGCAACAAGAGCGAAACTCCATCTCAAAAAAAAAAAAAAAAAAAAAAAAAAGGCCAGGCGCAGCAGCGCACACCTGGAATCGTAGCACTTTGGGAGGCTGAAGCAGGTGGATCAACTGAGGTCAGGAGTTCGAGACCAGCCTTACCAATATGGTGAAACGCCGTCTCTACTAAAAATACAAAAATTATGGGCCGGGCGCGGTGACTCACACCTCTAATCCCAGCACTTTGGGAGGCCGAGATGGGCGGATCACAAGGTCAGGAGATTGAGACCATCCTGGCTAACACGGTGGAAACTCCATCTGTACTAAAAATACAAAAAATTAGCTGGGTGTGGTGGCAGGCGCCTGTAGTCCCAGCTACTCAGGAGGCTGAGGCAGGAGAATGGCATGAACTCGGGAGGCAGAACGTGCAGTGAGCTGGAGATTGCGCCACTGCTCTCCAGCCTGGGCTACAGAGTGAGACTCCATCTCAAAACATAAAATAAAATAAAATAAAATAAAATAAAATAAAGTAAAAATAAAAACACAAAAATTAGCTGGGCGTGCTGGTGTGTGCCTGTAGTCCTAGCTACTTCGGAGGCTGAGGCAGGAGAATTGCTTGAACCTGAAAGGCAGAGGTTGCAGTGAGCTGAGATCATGCCACTGCACTCCAGCCTGGATGGCAGAGCCAGACTCCATCTTAAAAAAAAAAAAAAAAAGAATGTCTGAGCCAGCCAGACAATTAGGCTGGGAGGCTCTAAACCTGTACTGTTCAGTCACAACCACTAGTCACATGAGCGCCTGAGATGTACTTTTTTTTTTTTTTTTTTTGACACAGAGCCTGGCTCCCGGGTTCAAGCGATTCTCCTGCCTCAGCCTCCCAAGTAGCTGGGATTACAGGTTTCCACCACCACGCCTGGCTAATGTTTTGTATTTGTAGAAGAGACAGAGTTTCACCATGTTGGCCAGGCTGGTCTCCAAGTCCTGAACTCAGGCAATCTGCCTGCCTCGGCCTCCCAAAGTGCTGGGATTACGGGCGTGAGCCACCACACCTGGCCTGTTTTCCTTTAATTATTATTATTATTTTTACTTTTTTGTCTACAAAAAGTTAGTAAAGTCAATACAGGCTTATTCTGTGGTGTCAAGAACACAGAATAAGCCTCTGTTAACTTTACTAACTTTATTTTAGATAAAAATATTTTTAAAAGGCTGGGTGCAGTGACTCACGCCTGTAATCCCAGCACTTTGGGAGGCTGAGGCGGGCAGATCACGAGGTCAGGAGATCGAGACCATCCTGGCTAACACAGTGAAACCCCGTTTCTACTAAAAATACAAAAAAATTAGCCAAGCGTGGTGGCGGGCACCTGTAGTCCCAGCTACTTGGGAGGCTGAGGCAGGAGAATGGCGTGAACCCGGGAGGCAGAGCTTGCAGTGAGCCAAGATTGTGCCACTGCACTCCAGCCTGGGCGACAGTGAGACTCTGACTCAAAAAAAAAATATTAAAAAAAGAACATGAGGCACGTTATTTGGTAACACCCTCTGCCAGGTACACAAACCCAAATACCCAAATTTAATAAGCATAGTCCTATACTTATCCGGGAAAATTACCCTGTTATTAATTTTATAGGATTCATGAGTTCATTCAAGAGATATTTGTTAGGTGCTACTGCATAGTATTATATTAAGCTCTGTGAACAAAGACATGAAAGAGAGTCCTGCTATCACAAGCTTATACACAGAAAAGAAAAATAATCAATTGCAATCCTGCATGACAAATGCTAGGATAAGAGATGTAATACAAGCTGGAAGCAGGAAACAGGAAGATAAGATTAGTTTAGAGATTGCCAGAGGTATTCTGGAGGAAGTTGCTTCTTTCAAGGATCTGAAAGATGGATTTGTAGATATTAACCACAAACATTTAGCAGAAAAGAGTGGTGTTTGTTTGTTTTTGAGATGGAGACTCGCTCTGTGGCCAGGCTGGAGTGCAATGTGTGATCTCAGCTCACTGCAGCCTCCGCCTCCCGGGTTCAAACGATTCTCTTGCCTGAGCCTCCCGAGTAGCAGGTGTGCACCACCACGCCCGGCTAATTTTTGTATTTTTAGTAGAGACAGGGTTTCACCATGTTGGCCAGTATGGTCTCCATCTCTTGACCTCATGATACCCCTGGCCTTGAACTCCCAAAGGGCTAGGATTACAGGCGTGAGCCAGTGCACCTGGCCCAGAAAAGAGTATTTTAAGCTACTGGAACACCAAATGGAAAGACCTTTTGGAGAAAGGAAAGAAGTGTAGTGTGTCAGAAGTAGAGTGTGTTAGGATGAGGCTAGAGCATCCCTGGAGACCAGATTGTGAAGGACAGGCCTTTAAACCAAAATGGGGTCAGGCGTGGTGCCTCACGCCTATAATCCTGGCACTGTGGGAGACTGAGGCAGGCGATCACTTGAGGTCAGGAATTCGAGACCAGCCTGGCCAATAGGGTGAAACCCTGTCTCTACTAAAAATACAAAAATTAGCGGCTGTGGTGATGGGCGCCTGTAGTCCCAGCTACTCGGGAGGCTGAGGCAGAAGAATCATAGAACCTGGGAGGCAGAGGTTGTAGTGAGCCGAGATCCAGCCATTGCACTCCAGCCTGGGTGACTAAGCGAGACTCCATCTCAACAAAAAAGAAAAGAAACAGGGTCTCAACCGGGTGTGGTGGCTCACACCTGTAATCCCAGCAATTTGGGAGGCCGAGGTGGGTGGATCACTTGAGGTCAGGAGTTTGAGACCAGCCTGGCCAACATGGTGAAACCCCATCTCTACTAAAAATATAAAAATTAGCTGTGTGTGGTGGTGGCACATGCCTGTACTTCCAGCTACTCGGGAGGCTGAGGCAGGAGAATAGCTTAAACCTGGGAGGTGGAGGTTCTGGTGAGCCAAGATCAGGCCACTGCATCACTGCACTCCACCCTGGGCAACAGAGCAAGACTACGTTTAAAAAAAAAAAAAAGAAAAGAAAAAAAGAAAAGAAAAGAAATGATGGTCAGGATGGGTGACTGGAAACTGAGAATCGGGGTGTGGTGTGGTTTTGGGTGACAAGACTGTCTCATGGGAGAGACCATGTCTCATAGAGAGGCCAGCTGGTGGGAAGGGGAGGAGAGGAAGTCATGTGGTGAGAGGCGGGGATACTGGATGGGTCATTCACGTGAGTTATTAGGTCCCCAAGGAGGAGGGCCAGAGTAGAAGGAAGAGAAGGGCTGTGAGGCAGGAACCAAAGTTTGTGATGAGTGGGTCTGCAGGTCACAGCACCAAAGGGGAGTAACAAGTGCTGCAGCTGGATGGCATTAACCTCAGATGAGCTAGGGGCTGGCTGGGTGCGGTGGCTCACACCTGTAATCCCCAAAATTTGGGAGGCCAAGAATGGGCAGATCACTTGAGGCCAGAAGTTTGCCAGCCTGGACAACATGGTGAAACCCCTTCTCTACTGAAAATACAAACATTAGCCAGGCGTTGTGGTGGGCATCTGTAATCCCAGCTACTTGGGAGGCTGAGGCAGGAGAATCGGTTGAACCCAGGAGGCAGAGGCTGCAGTGAGCTGAGATCATGCCACTACACTCCAGCCTCAGTGACAGAGTGAGACTCAGTCTCAAAAAGAAAGGGCTGGGTGCGGTGGCTCACACCTGTAATCCCAGCACTTTGGGAGGCCGACGTGGGCGGATCACCTGAGGTCAGGAGTTTGAGACCAGCCTGGCCAACATGGTGAAATCGCATCTCTATTAAAAATACAAAAATTAGCTGGGTGTGGTGGTGTGTGCCTGTAATCCCAGCTACTTGGGAGGCTGAGGCAGGAGAATCACTGGAACCTGGGAGGCAGAGGCTGCAGTGAGCCGAGATGATGCTACTGCACTCCAGCCTGGTTGACAGAGCAAGACTCCATCTCAAAAAAATAAATAAATAAAAATAAAGGCCAGGCGTGGTGGCTCACGCCTGTAATCCCAGCACTTTGGGAGGCCGAGGCAGGCAGATCACCTGAGGTCAGGAGTTTGAGAGCAGCCTGGCCAACATGGTGAAACCCAGTCTTTACTAAAATACAAAAATTAGCTGGGCGTGGTGGCACATGTCTGTAATCCCAGCTATTTGGGAGGCTGAGCCAGGAGAATTGCTTGAACTCGGGAGGTGGAGGTTGCAGTGAGCCAAGATCGCGCCACTGTGCTCTAGCGTGGATGACAGAGCAAGATTCCATCTCAAAAAACAGAAACAAACAAACAAAAAAGTGAAGGCCCAAGTGCAGTGGCTCACAAGTGTAATCCCAACACTCTGGGAGGTCAAGCCGGAAAAGATGGCTTGAGGCCAGGAGTTTGAGAACTGGTTTAGTATGTATGTATGTATGTATTTATTTATTTATTTATTTTTGAGGCAGAGTCTCACTCTGTTGCCCAGGCTGGCACAATTTCAGCTCACCACAACCTCTGCCTCCCAGTTTTAAGTGATTCTCCTGCCTCAGCCTCCCAAGTAGCTGGAACGACAGGTGCGCCACCATGCCCGGCTAATTTTTGTATTTTCAGTAGGGGTGGGGTTTCACCATGTTGGCCAGGCTGGTCGAACTTCTGACCTCAAGTGATCTGCCCATTCTTGGCCTCCCAAATTTTGGGGATTACAGGTGTGAGCCACCGCACCCAGCCAGCCCCTAGCTCATTTGAGGTTAATGCCATCCAGCTGCAGCACTTGTTACTCCCCTTTGGTGCTGTGACCTGCAGACCCACTCATCACGAACTTTGGTTCCTGCCTCACAGCCCTTCTCTTCCTTCTACTCTGGCCCTCCTCCTTGGGGAGCTAATTACCCATGTGGATGACCCATCCAGTACCCCCGCCTGTCACCACGTGACTTCCTCTCCTCTCCTTCCCACCAGCTGGCCTCTCTATGTTCCCATGAGACAGTCTTGTCACCCAAAACCACACCACCCCCTGATTCTCAGTTTCCAGTCACCCATCCTGACCACCATTTCTTATCCTTCCAGCTTACTTGCTTTAGTGTTCATACCACGCAACTCTTCCACCTCAACAGGACCCCGTTCAGTGTGCCACTTTTTCACTATCCATCATTTCCCTCCTGTTTTCTCTTCCTTCTCTTCCGAGCTTAGAGAATAGTCCATTACTACCTCCCTTCTCTGCATACACCCTCAACAAACTGGGTTGTTTGTCCCCCTCTCTCTGCATTTTACTTGCCTGGCTGATCCTCAAGCCTGAATGAACCCAACTACCAGTCATAACTGCACCTGAGCAGCTGAACATTACTGGAAAAAAAAAATAAGAAAAACCTCAACTGGACCTACAGGTTGCACTTTCAGTTCATGACCACAAACCTCAAATAAGCTCCCAGCATTGAGACCTCCACCTCTTTGCCCTATACTCAACCTTCAGCCCACACTGCTCTGGCGGCCCTCAGCACCGCTCCATCAACATCCTCCATCAGGGTCAACAGCAACTTCCCGGTTTCAGAATTCAGAGCACACCTCTCAGCCTTCGTCTTTCTCTACTTCTCAGCAACACGGAGCTGTTGATCCTTCTTTCCTTCTGGGAACATTTTCCCATCTTGGCTTTTGCAACACCACACCAACTTTCTCTCTTCTTTTGTCTTTTCTTTCTCAACCTCCACGGCTGGCTCCTTCTCCATCTGACCTCTAAATCTTGAGGTGCTTCAGGGCTAATTTTTAGGCCTTTTTATCCTTATTTTATTTTATTTATTTATTTAATTATTTATTGGAGACAGAGTCTCACTCTGTCCCCCAGGCTGGAGTGCAGTGGCACCATCTCGGCTCACTGCAAGCTCCGCCTCCCGGGTTCAAGCAATTCTCCTGCCTCAGCTTCCCGAGTAGCTGGAATTACAGACACGCGCCAACACGCCTGGCTAATTTTTTTATTTTTAGTAGAGACAGGGTTTCACCATGTTGGCCAGGCCGGTCTCGAACTCCTGACCTCAAGTGATCCACCTGCCTCAGCCTCCCAAAGTGCTGGGATTACAGGCATGAGCCACAGCGCCTGGCCCATTTTTTATTATTTTTATTTTTTTTGAGATGGAGTCTCACTCTGTCTCCCAGGCTGGAGTGCAATGGTGCGATCTTGGCTCACTGCAACCTCCACCTCCCAGGTTCAAGTGATTCTCTTGCCTCAGCCTCCTGAGCAGCTGGGAGTACAGGTGCCCGCCACCACACCTGGCTAATTTTGTATTTTTAGTAGAGACGGGGTTTCGCCATGCTTGCCAGGCCTGTCTTGAACTCCTGACCTCAGGTGATCCACCTGCCTCAGCCTCCCAAAGTGCTGGGATTGCAGGTGTGAGCCACAGCACCCAGCCTATTTTTTTATTTTTATTTTTTTACAGACAGAATCTTACTATGTCACTCTGGCTGGAGTGTGGTGGTGCCATCATAGCTCACTGTAGCCTTAAACTCCTGGGCTCAAGTAGTCCTCCTGCCTTAGTCTCCTGAGTAGCTAGAACTACAGGCACGCACCACCATGCCTGAGTAAATTGTTTTCATTTTTTTTTTGTAGAGAGACAGTCTCACTATGTCACTATGTTGCCTAGGCTGCCTGTTTGTTTTGTTTTTAAATATCATTACACATTCTCCCCAGGAAACCTAATACTGACCTCTACAAATTTACGTCTGTAACTTTGGTTTCTTCGTTGAGCTTGTCTTATTAGCATATGCTAATTTGACACCTTTGATTGGATGTCTAATAAAGACACAAAACATAACTCATCCAAAATAGATGACTTGATATCACTCCGAACCCTATTCTCTTTTTTTTTTTTTTTTTTTTTTTTGAGACGGAGTCTCGCTCTGTTGCCCGGGCTGGAGTGCAGTGGCCGGATCTCAGCTCACTGCAAGCTCCGCCTCCCGGGTTCACACCATTCTCCTGCCTCAGCCTCCCAAGTAGCTGGGACTACAGGCGCCCGCTACCTCGCCCGGCTAGTTTTTTGTATTTTTTAGTAGAGACGGGGTTTCACCGTGTTAGCCAGGATGATCTCGATCTCCTGACCTCGTGATCCGCCCGTCTCGGCCTCCCAAAGTGCTGGGATTACAGGCTTGAGCCACCGCGCCCGGCCCCGAACCCTATTCTCGTCCCCAATCAAACCAGTTATTCCAGAAGTCATAAACCCAGGAATCATCCTTGATTCTTCCCTTTCCCCATCACCCACATTTATTAGCAAGACCTTTCCATTTTAATTCAAAACTGTATTTCAAATCCTTTCCCATTCCACTCTGCTGACAAATTTTTTCATCCTTGCCCCTATTCTGGTTCAAACCATCAGGAACTTTGCCTCATCTTCTGTGACAGACTTCTAACTCGTCTTCTAGCAATCTTTTCTCTTTTATTTTTCTCCTCTCCTTTTTTTTACGTTTTTTTTTTAGAGACGGGGATCTCACCATGTTGCCCAGGTTGGTCTTGAACTCCTGGGCTCAAGCAATCCTCCCACTACAGCCTCCCAAAGTGCTGAGATTATAGGTGTGAGCCACTACACCCAGCCCTCTTTTCAATAAATAACAAAATGAGCTTTAAAAAATGTAAATCTGGTGGCCGGGCACGGTGGCTCACGCTTGTAATCCCAGCACTTTGTGAGGCTGAAGTGGGCGGATCACAAGGTCAGGAGATCGAGACCATCCTGGCCAACGTGGTGAAACCCCATCTCTACTAAAAACACAAAAATTAGGTGGGCGTGGTGGTGTGCACCTGTAATCCCAGCTACTTAGGAGGCTGAGGCAGGAGAATCACTTGAACCTGGGAGTTGGAAGTTACAGTCAGCGTTACTGTACTCCAGCCTGGCAACGGAGCAAGACTCCATCAAAAAAAAAAAAAAAAAGGTAAATCTGGTGGGGCACAGGGGCTCACATCTATAATCCCAGCACTTTGGGAGGCTGAGGTAGGTGGATCACCTGAGGTCAGGAGTTTGAGATCAGCCTAGCCAGCATGGTGAAATCCCGTCTCTACTAAAAATACAAAAATTAGCAGGGTGTGGTGTTGCACACCTGTAGTCCCAGCTACTCTGAAGTTGAGGCAGGAGAATCACTTGAATCCAGGAGGTGGAGTTTGCAGTGAGCCAAGATCACGTCATTGCACTCCAGCCTGGGCGACCAGAGCCAAACTGTGTCTCAAAGAAAAAAAAAAAAGTAATCCAGATCACTCTCCTCCCAAGGCTTTTATTTATTGCAACTAAACGATATTCTGAACTCTTCACTGTGGTCAACAGGGTCCTCTGGGATGAAACCTGCCTGCCTCTCCAACCTCCACTTATAGCTGCTTTTTCGTTAGGCTCTAATGGAGGTGCCCCACCCATGCTGACCTCCTTTCTGGCCTTTTTATTATTTTTCTAAATTTTTTATTTATTTTTTATTATTTAAAAAATGAGATGGCTGGAACTTGTGGGTTGCGGGGGAGAAGGTGGGTGGGTCTCACGATGCTGCCCAGGCTGGCCTCAGACCCCTGGGCTGAAGAAATCCTCCTGCCTCAGCTTCCCAAAGTGCTGGAATAACAGGCTTGAGCCACTGCATCCCACTCCACCCTTTCTAGTCTTTGTAGCAGCTGATAATTCTCAATTGAGAATCTTTCCTAGCAGCGGGCTTTAGCGGTAGCCATCTCCTCTGCATGGAATGCCCTTCCCCAGATTCATCAAATGGCATATCCTGTTTGTAATCTCATCCCAATTGAAATATTTTCAAAGGCCTTCCCTATCTTATCTAGAACAGACCCTATTCCTCAGTTTTTCACTCACCTTATTCATTTCCATCTTATCACTTATCATAATCCAATGCTGATTATTTTATTTTTATTTATTCATTTATTTTGGAAACAGGGTCTTGCTGTGTTGTCCAGGCTGCAGTGCAGGGGTGTGATCATGGCTCATTGCAGTCTCAACTTCCTGGACTCAAAGGATCTTCCCACCTCAAGCCTCCTGAGTAGCTGGCTAATTATTTTTTTATTATTTTAGACAAAGTCTTGCTCTTGTTCCCCAGGCTGGAATGCAATGGCGCCATCTTGGCTCACTGCAGTCTCCGCCTTCTGGGTTCAAGCGATTCTCCTGCTTCAGCCTCCCGAGTAGCTGGGATTACAGGTGCCTACCACAACGCCTGGCTAATTTTTATATTTTTAGTAGAGACGGGGTTTCACCATGTTGGCCAGGTTGGTCTTGAACTCCTGATCTAAGGTGATCCACCCGCCTCAGCCTCCCGAAGTGCTGGGATTACAGGCGTGAGCCACCGTGCCCAACCAGTTTTTAAATTTTTTGTAGAGATGGGGCCTCACCTTGTTGCTCAGGTTGGTCTCAAACTCCTGGGCTCAAGAGATCTACCTGCCTCGACCTCCCTAAGTGTTGGGACTACAGTTACGAGCTACCAGGCCCGGACAAATGTAGTCCTTAATAGTTGTCTCCTTTTTTTTTTTTTTTTGAGATGGAGTCTCATTCTGATCTCAGCTCACTGCAACCTCCACCTCCCGGGTTCAAGCGATTCTCGTGCCTCAGCCTCCCGAGTAGCTGGAATTAAAGGCATTTGCCACCATCCTGGGCTAATTTTTATATTTTTAATAGAGACGGGGTTTCTCCATGTTGGCCAGGTTGGTCGCAAACTCCTGACCTCAGGTGATCCACCCGCCTCAGCCTTCCAAAGTGCTGGGATTACAGGCGTGAGCCACCGTGCCCAGCCAGTTTTAAAATTTTTTGTAGAGATGGGGCCTCACCTTGTTGCTCAGGTTGGTCTCGAACTCCTGGGCTCAAGAGATCTGCCTGCCTTGACCTCCCTAAGTGTTGGGACTACAGTTATGAGCTACCAGGCCCGGACAAATGTAGTCCTTAATAGTTGTCTCCTTTTTTTTTTTTTTTGAGATGGAGTCTCACTCTGATCTCAGCTCACTGCAAACTCCACCTCCCGGGTTCAAGCGATTCTCGTGCCTCAGCCTCCCAAGTAGCTGGAATTAAAGGCGTTTGCCACCGTGCTGGGCTAATTTTTATATATATATATATATATTTTTTTTTTTTTTGAGACGGAGTCTCGCTGTGTCGCCCAGGCTGGAGTGCAGTGGCCGCATCTCAGCTCACTGCAAGCTCCGCCTCCTGGGTCTACGCCATTCTCCTGCCTCAGCCTCCCGAGTAGCTGGGACTACAGGCGCCCGCCACCTCACCCGGCTAGTTTTTTGTATTTTTTTTAGTAGAGACGGGGTTTCACTGTATTAGCCAGGCTGGTCTCGATCTCCTGACCTTGTGATCCGCCCGTCTCGGCCTCCCAAAGTGCTGGGATTACAGGCTTGAGCCACCGCGCCCGGCCAATTTTTATATTTTTAATAGAGACGCGGTTTCTCCATGTTGGCCAGGTTGGTCTCAAACTCCTGACCTCAGGTGATCCACCCTCCTCAGCCTTCCAAAGTGCTGGGATTATAGGCGTGAGCCACCGCGCCTGGCTGTTGTTTACTTTTTGACTGTTCTGTCCCATTAGATGTTAGTGTCATGAGGGTAGGAACCTGGTCAGTGTAGTTTACACCTAGACCTCAAGTCCTAGGATTGTGTCTAGCTCACAGTAGTTGCTCAGTAAATGTTTGTTAAATAAAGCAATACAGTTAGACAGTTGGGTGTGCAGGGGTTCAATCAGGCTTGAGGATCAGTCAGGCACTAAAATGAAGAGAGAGGGAGACAAACAGCCAAGTTTGTTGAGGGTGTATGGAGAGAAGGGTTGTAGTAATGGACTATTCTCTAAGCTCAGAAGAGAAGGAAGAGAGAACAGGAAGGAAATGGTGGATAGTAAAAAAGTGGTACACAGGGCCGGACATGGTGACTCACGCCTCTAATCCCAGCACTTTGGGAGGCCGAGGTGGGCGGATCACGAGATCAGGAGGTTGAGACCATCCTGGCTAACACGGTGAAACTCCATCTCTACCAATAATACAAAAAAAAAAATTAGCCAGGCGTGGTGGCACGTGCCTATAGTCCCAGCTACTCGGGAGGCTGAGGCAGGAGAATCCCTTGAACCTGGGAGGCGGAGGTTGCAGTGAGCAGAGATCGTGCCACTGCGCTCCAGCCTGGGCGACAAAGTGAGACTCCGTTTTAAAAAGAAAAAAAAAGTGGTACAGAGAACGGGGTCTTGTTGAGGTGGAAGAGTTGCGTGGTGTGAACACTAAAGCAAGTAAGCTGAAAGGATAAGAAATGGTGGTCAGGGTGCATGACTTGAAACGAAGTATTGGGGTGTGGTGGAATTTTGGTTGGCGAGACTGTCCCACGGGAACATGGAGAGGCCAGCTGGTGGGAAGGGAAGGAGAGAAGTGAAGTGAATGACAGGGAAGGGTACTGGATGGGTCATTCACGTGGGTAATTAGGTCCCCAAGTTGGATAAAGAGAAGGACTCTGAGGCAGGAGGAGAAGTCCGTGATGAATGGGTTTGCAGGTCACAGGACCAAAGGGGAGTGGCAAGTGCTGTAGCTGGATGTCATTAACCTCAAAGGCGATAGGGCCCAGGTGCAGTGACTCACGCGTGTAATCCCAGCACACTGGGAGGCCAAGGCAGGAGGATCGCTTGAGGCCAGGAGTTTGAGACCAGCCTAACCAACGAAGTGAGACCCACTCCCCAGACTTGGTCCGTCATACCAATGGCACCCAGTCACCCATGGTGGTCCCCACTCTTTCCTATATCCAATAGATCACCAAGGCCTATATATTCTTTGTACTTTTTTTTTTTTGAGACGGAGTTTCACTCTTGTTGCCCAGGCTGGAGTGCAGAGGCGCGATCTCAGCTCACAGCAACTTCCCCTTCCCAGGTTCAAGTGATTCTCCTGCCTCAACCTCCCAAGTAGCTTACAGGCCTGCACCACCATGCCTGGCTAATTTTGCTTTTTTTTTTTTGAGACGGAGTCTCACTCTGTCTCCCAGGCTGGAGTGCAGTGGTGCGATCTCGGCTCATTGCAACCTCCGTCTTCTGGGTTCAAGCAATTCTTCTGCCTCAGTCTCCCAAGCAGCTGGGACTACTATTAGGTGGCCACCACCCCCAGATAATTTTTGTATTTTTAGTAGAGATGGGGTTTCATTATGTTGGCCAGGCTGGTGTTGAACTCCTGACCTCGTGATCCACCCGCGTTGGCCTCCCAAAGTGCTGGGATTACAGGAGTCAACCACTGTGCTAGGCCCTAATTTTTTATTTTTATTTTTTTATTATTTTTTTATTTTTTAGATGGAGTCTCGCTCTGTCGCCCAGGCTGGAGTGCAGTGGCCGGATCTCGGCTCACTGCAAGCTCCGCCTCCCGGGTTCACGCCATTCTCCTGCCTCAGCCTCCCGAGTAGCTGGGACTACAGGCGCCCACCACCAAGCCCGGCTAGTTTTTTGTATTTTTTAGTAGAGATGGGGTTTCACCATGTTAGCCACGATGGTCTCGATCTCCTGACCTCATGATCCGCCTGTCTCGGCCTCCCAAAGTGCTGGAATTACAGGCTTGAGCCACCGCGCCCGGCCTAATTTTGTATTTTTAATAGAGATGGGGTTTCTCCATGTTGGTCAGGCTGGTCTCAAACTCCTGACCTCAGGTGATCTGCCGGCCTCGGCCTCCCAAAGTGCTGGGATTATAGACGTGAGCCACCTCACCTGGCCACCAAGGCCTAAATATTTTTATGTACACTCCTTAATCCAAGCCTTAGTTACTGCCACAATCTCCATAAGGGTCTCCATTGGTTTTTTTTTTTTTTTTTTTTGAGACGGAGTCTCGCTGTGTCTCCCAGGCTGGAGTGCAGTGGCGTGATCTCGGCTCACTGCAAGCTCCGCCTCCCAGGTTCACGCCATTCTCCCGCCTCAGCCTCCCAAGTAGCTGAGACTACAGGCGCCCGCCACCACGCCCGGCTAGTTTTTTGTATTTTTAGTAGAGATGGGGTTTCACCATGTTAGCCAGGATAGTCTCGATCTCCTGACCTCGTGATCCACCCGCTTCGGCCTCCCAAAGTGCTGGGATTACAGGCTTGAGCCACCGCGCCCAGCCTCCATTGGTCTTTTAAAATTTTTATTAAAAAAAAAAATATTTTGGGCTGGGCACAGTGTCTCTTGCCTGTAATTCCACTACTTGAGGAGGCTGAGGCGGGTGGATCACTTGAGCCCAGGAGTTCAAGTCCAGCCTGGCCAAGATGGTGAAACCTGTCTCTACTAAAAATACAAAAATTCGCCAGGCCTGGTGGCACAGGCCTGTAATCCCTGCCACTCGGGAGGCTGAGGCATGAGAATCACCTGAACCCGGGAGGCAGAGGTTGCAGTGAGCTGAGACCGTGCCACTGTACTCCAGCCTGGGTGACAAAGGGAGACTGTTTCAAAACAAAACAAAACACACTTTTTTGTAGATAGGGTCTTGCTCTGTCACCCAGGCTGGTCTCCAACTCCTGGCCTCAAGTGATCCTCCTGCATGGAGTTCCCAAAGAACTGGGATTACAGACATGAGCCACCACAGCCTGCAGGGCACTGGTCTTGACCTTCCCTGCCTCATGTATTCTCTGCAGCCACAGCAAAACATTCAAAATGCAAGTCTGCTATTCTTCTACTCCTAGTTAAAACTTTTCAGGGGCCTCCCACTGTTTGAGGATTAGGTTCAATTTCCAATCCTGTATCCAACTCTCATCTTTCACAAGATTTGGAGATTATTACAAAAAATAAATCTTAAGAAACTAGGAATAGGCCAGGCGCAGTGGCTCTCGCTTATAATCCTAGCACTTTGGGAGGCCGAGGAAAGCGGATTGCCTGAGCTCAGGAGTTCGAGACCAGCCTGGGTGACAGAGCAAGACCCTATCTCCAAAAAAGTGTGTTTTGTTTTGTTTTGAAACAGAGTAAAACTGGGCAACATGGTAAACCCCATCTCTACTAAAATACGAAAGCAAATTAGCCTGGCCTTGAGGCGTGCACCTGCAGTCCCAGCTACTCAGGAGTCTGAGGCAGGAGAATTGCTTTAACCAGGGAACCCAGAAGGTGGAAGTTGCAGTGAGCCTGCACTCCAGCCTGGGCAACAGAAGGTAGGAATAGAAGGAAATCTCCTTGATTTGTTAAAGTGAAACATCAAAATTGTCCCTTTGGTCTATTTGATAGGGAGGCAGTGGTTCACATCTGTAATCCTAACACTTTGGGTGGCCGAGTTGGAAGGACTGCTTGAGCCCAGGCATTTGAGACTAGCCTGGGCAACACAGAGAGACCCCTCTCTCTCTCTCTCTTTTTTTTTTTTTGAGACGGAGTCTCGCTCTGTCGCCCAGGCTGGAGTGCAGTGGCCGGATCTCAGCTCACTGCAAGCTCCGCCTCCCGGGTTCACGCCATTCTCCGGCCTCAGCCTCCCGAGTAGCTGGGACTACAGGCGCCCGCCACCTCGCCCAGCTAGTTTTTTGTATTTCTTAATAGAGACGGGGTTTCACCGTGTTAGCCAGGATGGTTTCGATCTCCTGACCTCGTGATCCGCCCGTCTCGGCCTCCCAAAGTGCTGGGATTACAGGCTTGAGCCACCGCGCCCGGCCTTTTTTTTTTTTTTTTTTTTTTTTTGAGATGGAGTCTCTCTCTGTCCGCCAGGCTGGAGTGCAGTGGCACCATCTCAGCTCACTGCAACCTCTGCCTCCGGGTTCAAGCAATTCTCCTGTCTCAGCCTCCCAGGTAGCTGGGAGCATAGGCGCCTGCCACCAGGCCGGGCTAATTTTTGTATTTTTAGTAGAGACGGGGTTTCACCATGTTGGCCAGGCTGATCTCGAACTCGTGACCTCAGGTGATCTACCCGCCTTGGCCTCTCAAAGTGTTGGGATTACAGGCGTGAGCCACCCCGCCCCGCCGAAACCCCCCATCTCTATAAATCAAATAAAAAAATAGCAGGGCATGGTTGTGTGGTGTGTACCTGTAATCCCAGATACTAAGGAGACTCAGATGGGAGGATCCCTTAAGCCCAGGAGTTCCAAGCTGCAGTGAGCTATGATCACTGCATTCCAGCCTGGGCGACAGAAAGAATTGCTGTCCATAAATAATAATAATAACACGGCCGGTTGCGGGGGCTCAATAATAATAGGGCCAGTCGCGGTGGCTCATGCCTGTAATCCCAGCACCTTTGGGAGGCTGAGGCCGGTGGATCACTTGAGGCCAGGAGTTTGAGCCCAGCCTGGCCAACATGGTGAAACCCCATCTCTACTAAAAATACGAAAAATTTGCCGGGCGTGGTGGTGGGCGCCTCTAATTCCAGCTACTCAGGAGGCGGAGGCAGAAGAATCACTTGAACCCGGGAGGCGGAGGTTGCAGTGAGCCGAGATCACGCCACTGTACTGCAGCCTGGGCGACAAAGCGAGATTCGGTCTAAAAAAAAAAATCTTTTTGTGCACTCTTCATGTAAAGAGAATTATCAGCATATATTGCCTCTATTTTGGTGTTTGGTTAAAATGGGGCACACCAGTACTAACTTCGGCTTTCTAACAATTCCTAATTCGCACACCATGTGGCAGTGTTAGATGGCTTTTGGGCGCTCGCCAACGACAAGACATCTACCACTTCTTTTGGCCCCTTCGCTCCCATATCCATTACTTCAATCCAGATGCTGTATTTGACCCTCCGCGACCTCTTTGTCATGGCGTCCGCGGGGCGTCTACCAGCGGAGACTTGGGCTGGCAGCCGGGCGTCGACCTTCCCAAAATGGCGACGACAGGGACAACTGCGCTCAGGGGGCGGGGTTCCGCCGCCGGGGGCGGGGCGGGAGGCCGAGGGGTCGGGCTAGCGGGCGGGACGCTTCCCAAGTCGGCTGTCTCAGCGCGCCTGCGCCGAGCGGCCCTGCGCGCAGTGAGGCAGTGGCGGGGGAAGGCACCGGTGGGGCCGACGGGCGGGTTGAAGGAGGGAAGCGGGCGAGCGAAGTCCCAGTGCGCGCCGCGGCAGCCCGGGCACCCTCCCCTTCCGGGCGTGAGTCGCTGTGAAAAGAGCTGAAGCGAGCGGACTCGCACCGGCAGCGAGGCGCCGCTCCCGCCGCCTCAGCCCGGCCTCCCTCGGCTCCGGCGCTCCGGTCGCGGGGCCCGGGTTCCTCGGCACACCCCGCTCCAGCCGCCCCCAGAGCCTGTCCCCAGCCCTTCGGAAGCCCCGGCGCCAGCCCGGGCCCTCGGCGGGGAGGATGACGGAGCTGCAGTCGGCACTGCTACTGCGAAGACAGCTGGCAGGTGAGCAGGCGGGCGGCGGGCCGCCGGGCTCGGCCGCGATCGCAGACAGCCGCTGCTCGGTCCCTCTTCTCCTCCTCCCGAGCCAGCGGCCGCACGGCCGAAGGGGTCCGGGCCTGCGAGGGTGGGTACCTCGAGGCTCCGGTCCCGGCCGGGCCCAGCCGTTCTCGCCTGGCTCTCGAAGGGCATTGGGGGCGGGGACGCGACCCAGCTCCGGGCCGGGGACCGGGCCTGGCGCCCGGGGGATCGGAGAGGAGGCGGCCCCCCCTCCCCCACCGTTCTGTAGGACGTTGCGGGGGAGGGGCTGTGTGCGGATCCCCAGGCCGGGGCCGCCAGCCTGGAGGGGCGGGTCCCGGGCTCAGGTGCTGCCGGGGTCGCCGGACCTTCGGGGCCGGCTGGAGCGTCCGGGCCCAGCGTGGCTGCGAGTCCCAGGCTCGGTGTCTGAGCCGCAGGGGGCGAGGGCGGGCGGAAGGGACCTGCCCTGGCGGGATAGGTGAGGCGCACAAAACTTCTCCCCGGGCGGCGCTGGGTCCGCGGAGTTGGGGCCGACAACAAAAGCGCCGGCCTCGGCGGCCTCCACGCGGGCGCGCGGGTGCCGGAGACCCTGGCGGGGTGCGGAACGCCGCCTCGCCTGCCTCCGCCTGGCACGGGCTCCGGCTGCGCCGCCCGGCTGGGGGAGGGTAGGAGCGGGCCGCGGGAGAGCCGCTCGCTGGCCGGCTCCGGGCTTTGTGCTCGCCGCGATTCCTGCTCCTGCGCAGGCCCGCAAACCCCGGAGCTGCGCCCGCAGACTCTGGCCCGGGGCGGCGGCCGGGTCGGCCTCTCCGAGGAGCCTGCGGCCCCCCTCCCCCATTGTCCCGGCCTCCGGCCGTTTGCGGCTTCCAGGTTGACTTTTTAGGGGGTTGGCTCCTACTCTGCTAGGACTGTGTGCGCAGAGCATGCGCACTGGAGACGTCCGTGTGCGGAGTGGAAGGGGGGAGGCGGGTTGGTGGCTTCACAATGCAGCCCCACGTGCTGCCAGATTTAAAGAGAAATGAACCAGCAGTTACCCCTGCTGTACAACGCCCGGCGTGTGTCATTCTCAGTTCAAGCGATCTTCCCCCTACCCACTCTACAACCAGTAGCCTCCGGCCCTCAGCAGAAGCCAAAGACTGGAGTGATGAAATCTGTCTTTGAAATACATTTACTAAGAGTTTGAGGTGTTCGTTAAATCACCTTTATAGCTTCTTAAGGAAAAGATTGTCAGGGGTTCTTACAGATAGTATAATTGGGTTTATTATTAGACCATGAGCAAGCAGGTTTGGACAAGTATTAAAGTTCTAGATGCTCGGGGGAGTTCGCTTCCAGTGAATGGAGAAGTTCTAATGATACTACAGGATACTCATCAAAATTATGTACTGGAAAAGCACTGAGGCCGGGCGCGGTGGCTCACGCTTGTAATCTCAGCACTTCGGGAAGCTGAGGCGGGCAGATCACCTGAAGACAGGAGTTCAAGGCCAGCCTGGCCAATGTGGTGAAACACCCGTCACTACTAAAAATACAAAAAATTATTCGGGCGTGGTGGAGGGCGCCTGTAATCCCAGCTGCTCGGGAGGCTGAGGCAGGAGAATTGCTTGAACCCGGGAGGCATCGCTGCAGTGAGTTGAGATCGCCCCATTGCATTCCAGCCTGGGCAACAGAGCGAGACTCTTCAAAAAAAAAAAAAAAAAAGAAGGGCCGGGCGCGGTGGCTCATGCCTGTAATCACAGCACTTTGGGAGGCCGAGGCGGGCGGATCACGAGGTCAGGAGATTGCGATCATCCTGGCTAACATAGTGAAACCCCGTCTCTACTAAAAATACAAAAAATTAGCCGGGTGTGGTGGTGGGCGCCTGTAGTCCCAGCTACTGGGGAGGCTGAGGCAGGAGAATGGCGTGAACCCCGGAGGTGGAGTTTGCAGTGAGCCGAGATCGCGCCACTGCACTCCAGCCTGGGCGACAGAGCGAGACTCTGTCTCAAAAAAAAAAAGAACTTTATTGCATCTTTTTGTAAATTTTGAGGCAGAGTCTCACTCTATCACCTAGGCTGGAGTGCAGTTGCGTCATCTCGGCTCACTGCAACCTCCGCCTCCTGGGTTCAAGTGATTCTCCTGCCTCAGCCTCCCGAGTAGCTGGGATTACAGGCGCGCACCACCACGCCCGGCTAATTTTTTGTATTTTTGGTAGAGGCGGGTTTTTACCATGCTGGCCAGGCTGATCTCCAACTCCTGACCTGGGGATCGCCCGCCTGGGCCTCCCAAAGTGTTGGGATTACAGGCGTGAGCACCGCGCCCGTCTGCATCTTGACATTTATAAACACCTTTTCTGTATACTTTTTTGTTTGGAGGAGGGAATTAAGATTTCCCCAATTCTTTAATCAGAATAAGTTTTATGTGGTGAATTGTTAAACAACTTGAGGTACTAGGTATTAAAACATTGAATTGTTACATAATGGAAAAGATAAACATTTAAAAGGTGTAAAAGAAGTTATGCATTACTAAGAAAGTAAAATAAGACATAACAGTGTCAGCAGCAGCGATGTGTCAAAACGATTTCCTATCCGTTTTTGAACCAGCTCTAGATTTTGTTGGTCACTTGGTTCTGTTCTGCCCTCTTTTTTTTTTTTGGACAATGTATATGCAAATATTAATAAAACGTCCCAAAGCTCTTTACTAATGATTGACTTTCTGATGGGGCATACTAAAATACACTTTAAGATAGAGGAGAGAGCAATTTAATTTGTATTTTTTCAGGCCTCATTGTAAAGTTACTTAGCTGCAGATTTAAGTTTTCCTGTAGTCTCGCTCTGTTTTTCAGGCTCACTGCAATCCGCCTCCCGGGTAAATTCTCCTTACTTAGCTGGGCTGCATTTTTTTTTTGATTTTTTAGAAAGTTTCACCGTGGTCTCCATTCCTGACCTGCCAAAGTCTGGGATTACAGGCATGAGCCACCGCGCCCGGCCTTCCTGCCTTCTTTATGAGAAACAATGGGATTGTTTTTAATATGTTTTGAAAAATTTGAAGCATGTGAATTAACATGCTCGAAATGTACAAAGTAGTAGGGCAAGGCAAATGAATTTTAATTGAAATGTAAACATATAAAATTTATTGGAAAGATTTGATAACTACACAGAGTGTGAAATAAAAGCCTGTTTTATTTTATTTTTGAGACAGAGTTTTTACTTTGTTGCCCAAACTGTAGTGCAGTGGCGAGATCTTGGCTCAGGACAACTTCTACCTCCAAGTTCAAGTGATTCTCCTGCCTCAGCCTCTGAGTTGCTGGGATTACAGGCACCTGCCACTGTGCCTGGCCAAGTTTTGTATTTTTAGTAGAGACGGGGTTTCACCATGTTGGCCAGGCTGGTCTCGAATGACTTCAGGTGATTCACCCACCTCGGCCTCCCAAAGTGCTGGGATTACAAGTGTGAGCCACCCCACCTTTCACGGAGGTTGGAGTGCAGTGACATAATCTCGGTTCACTGCAACCTCCACCTCCCAGGTTCAAGCGATTCTCCTGCCCCATCCCCTGCTCCTCCCCACCCCCACCCGCCCCGAGTAACTGAGATTACAGGTGTGTACTACCACGCCAGGCTAATTTTTGTATGAGTGGCTACATTTATTGAACCTCTAGTCTGTCAATCCTTAAGGATTTAAATTAATTACTTGGGAGAATATATGGGGTATGTTTTGTTGATAACTTAATGAAGAACCTGGTTACTTTGAGAATTGAACACAGTGGTTCCTTGGGTTGTGGAGTTCCTCAGTCTTGGCGCCACTGACATTTTGGGTTGAGTCTCGTTGTGGGGCCTGTTCTGTGCGTTACAGAATGTTGAGCAGCATACGTGGCCTTCACCCACTAGATGCCAGTAGCATCCTCCCTTAGTTGTGACAACCATAAATGTCTCTATTGCCAAATGTCTCCTGAGGGACAAAATCATCCCAGGTTGAAGATTACTGAGTTAAAATGTTTCAGAAAAGACCATTATGGCTAATTGTTAAGCAAATAAAGACACCTAACATATTCATGAAATCAGATAGGTTGTGTATTTCTCTATGGATATTATTAGACTATGACTTACTCCTTTGCAAATTCAGCCGTGGCAATTCAAGTTTTGCAGTGCCTTATGTTAAACACTAAGAAATCCCTCAGCACTAGAGATACTTTTAAAACATTTTATCTTTTGAAAAGGTATTATAAGCATTGGTTAAAAATGCAAAGAGTACAAAAAAGCATAGTCTTTTCACCCTGACCACAGGTTCTTTTCATGGAAGCAACACATCACTGACAAATTTTTTTTTTTTTTTTTTTTTTTTTTTGAGACAGTCTTGCTCTGTCGCCTAGGCTAGAGTGCAGTGGCACGATCTCGGCTAATTGCAACCTCCGCTTCCTGGGTTCAAGCGATTCTTGTGCCTCAGCCTCCCAAGTAGCTGGGATTACAGGTGTGTGCCACGATGCCCAGCTAATTTTTTGTATTTTTAGTAGAGATGGGGTTTTTGCCATGCTGGCCAGGCTGGTCTTGAACTCCTGACCTCAGGTGATCTGCCCACCTTGGCCTTACAAAGTGGTAGGATTACAGGTGTGAGACACTGCGCCCGGCCCCTCTATTGCATATGTGTATTTTTTTTGAGACAGAGCTTCACTCTTGTTGCCCAGGCTGGCGTGCAATGGCATGAGCTAGGCTTACCACAACCGCTGCCTCGCCAGGTTCAAGCGATTCTCCTTCCTCAGCCTCCTGATTAGCTGGGATTACAGGCTTGTGCCACCACGCCTGGTCAGTTTTGTATTTTTAGTAGAGACAGGGTTTTTCCATGTTGGTGAGGCTGGTCTCGAACTCCTAATCTCAGGTGATCCACCCGTCTCAACCTCCCAAAGTGCTGGGATTACAGGCGTGAGCCACTGTGCCAGGCCAGTTTTATTATATAGTTTGTTAATACACATTGTATTTTGTGATACTTTCACATATAGTTGTCAAATTAGGTGCATTGATCATTATTTAATAGAGTAGATCTAGGGTGTAAAATCTGATAATCCAGTGACTATCATTGTTGCCTTTTTTTTTTTTTTTTTTTGAGAGGGAGTCTCCCTGTGTCTCCCAGACTGGAGTGCAGTGACGCAATCTCGGCTCACTGCAAGCTCCGCCTCCCGGGTTGCCACCATTCTCCTGCCTCAGCCTCCCCAGTAGCTGGGACTACAGGCGCCCACCACCGTGCCCGGCTAATTTTTTGCATTTTTAGTAGAGACGGGGTTTCACTGTGTTAGCCAGGATGGTCTCTATCTCCTGACCTTGTGATCCGCCTGCCTCAGCCTCCCACAGTGCTGGAATTACAGGCCTGAGCCACCACGCCCTGTCCCCTATTGTTGCCTTTTGACTTCCTTTTCTCAGGTGAAGAATGTCTGATTGCTCTGTCAAGATGAGTTTCAATCCTTGCCTCTTTCGGCTTTGGGTACTTCAGTACAATTTTTTTGTTGGTGGTAGGGTATGCCAAATTATGGTAAACTGTAGTGTGGGCATTCCTTTGCTTTAAGCAAGTAAAGTATTAATTAAGCACTCTTTTAATGAGATCAGTTTGATTTAGGATAAATAATTTGGCATTTCTTAATTATTGAAATTTTTTTTAGATTTAAATTTTTGTTAGAATTTAGATGACTTCTAAGGGTACGTCTAATGTTACCTTTCATTGGTTTGTAGGAAATAACTTTTCAGAGAAGGAAGTGTGGGCTTATGGAAACACTCTGGCAAGGTAAACACAGTGTAGGTTTATATGGTTAACAGCATTTCAGGTACAGAAAAGTACAAATCACAAAAAGCAAACATTCTCCGAATTCTGGTAATGAACATGATTATTATAAACAGATACATGATAAAGAATAAAATGTGGGCCGGGCGCGGTGGCTCAAGCCTGTAATCCCAGCACTTTGGGAGGCCGAGACGGGCGGATCACGAGGTCAGGAGATCGAGACCATCCTGGCTAACACAGTGAAACCCCGTCTCTACTAAAAAATACAAAAAACTAGCCGGGCGAGGTGGCGGGCGCCTGTAGTCCCAGCTACTCGGGAGGCTGAGGCAGGAGAATGGCATGAACCCAGGAGGCGGAGCTTGCAGTGAGCTGAGATCCGGCCACTGCACTCCAGCCTGGGCAAGAGAGCCAGACTCCGCCTCAAAAAAAAAAAAAAAAAAAAAGAATAAAATGTAGTTCCAGGAAATAAGATATTTAAATGTTACAATAGAACATTCTAAACTTTTTCCCCTTAGTGCAAGATAGTATTGGGCTAATTTGAGTTAATCAGAAGTTTTTTTTTTGAGATGGAGTCTCGTTCTGTCGCCCAGGCTGGAGTGTAGTGGCGAGATCTTGGCTCACTGCAGCCTCTGCCTCCTGGGTTCAAGTGATTCTACTGCCTCAGCCTTCTGAGTAGCTGGGACTACAGGCGCACGCCACCACCCCTGGATTATTTTTGTATTTTTAGTAGAGACGGAGTTTCACCATGTTGGCCAGGATGGTCTTAATCTCCTCTGCCCTCCTCAGCCTCCCAAAGTGTTGGGATTACAGGCGTGAGCCACCGCGCCCGGTCTAATCAGAAGTTTTTATCAGTGCTGTTCCATTGATAGATTTTGGCCCTCAGAGAAACTTCTGGAATAAATAATGTATTGCTGTTGCTGTAGAGATGTATACCTCTTTTTATGAAGTTACGTTCTAGACTTGCAACAAGTTAATTTTTATAAGGGGAAATATTTTATTTTACCTTTTATTTAACCTTTATACCCATGTCCAGTGACTTAGAAAAACTGCTACTGCTGTATCTTTGCTTTTTTTCCTTTAGCTTTTCTTATCTACTCTTCTATTGGCTAGGGATATGTTAAAAATATAAAGAATTGGCCAGGCGCGGTGGCTCAAGCCTGTAATCCCAGCACTTTGGGAGGCCGAGACGGGCGGATCACGAGGTCAGGAGATTGAGACCATCCTGGCTAACACGGTGAAACCCCGTCTCTACTAAAAAATACAAAAAACTAGCCGGGCGAGGTGGTGGGCGCCTGTAGTCCCAGCTACTCGGGAGGCTGAGGCAGGAGAATGGTGTAAACCCGGGAGGTGGAGCTTGCAGTGAGCTGAGATCCGGCCACTGCACCCCAGCCTGGGTGACAGAGCAAGACTCTGTCTCAAAAAAAAAAAAAAAAAAAAAAAAAAAAAAAGAATTTAAATTTTTACCTGGCAGCTGTTTGTTGTTTGCTTTAATCTTGTAAAGCAAGATTGCTTTTAAGTAAGTTTATCAAATTGGAATTTTTAAGAAACGTTCTTTATGTCAGGAGACACTGTTTTCATTTGCTTTTGAATGTACATGCATTTTAATTACATTATCATATTCTTATGTAAGGTATATATTTTCTAGGGTTTCTATGTTAAGACAGAGTAATGCTAGGCAAAGAGTTCTTTTTCCTCTTTTCTTTTTTTTTTTTTTTTGATATGGAGTTTTGCTCTTGTTGCCCAGGCTGAAGTGCAGTGGCGCAATCATGGCTCACCGCAACCTCTTGCCTCCCGGGTTCAAGCGATTCTCCCACTGCAGCCTCCCGAGTAGCTGGGGTTATAGGCATGGGCCACGACACCTGGCTAATTTTGTATTTTTAGTAGAGACAGGGTTTCTCCATGTTGGTCAGGCTGGCTTGAACTCCTGACCTCAGGTGATCCACCCGCCTCAGCCTCCCAAAGTGCTGGGATCACAGGCGTAGGCCACCGCATCCAGCCTATTTTTTTTGTTTTTTTTTGAGATGGAGTTCTGCTCTTGTTGCCCAGGCTGGAGTACAGTGGCGGGACCTTGGCTCACTGCAGCCTCTGTCTCCTGGGTTCAAGTGATTCTCCTGCCTCAGCCTCCCAAGTAGCTGGGATTACAGGCACCTGCCACCACGCCCATCTAATTTTTGTATTTTTAGTAGAAAGGCATTTCACCATGTTGGCCAAGCTGGTCTCGAACCTCTGACCTCAGGTGATCCACCTGCCTCAGCCTCCTAAAGTGCTTGGATTACAGGCGTGAGCCACAGTGCCCAGCCTATAGACTATTCTTTTTTTTTTTTTTTTTGAGATGGGGTTTCACTCGGTCATCAGGCTGGAGTGCAGTGGTGGATCTGGCTCACTGCAACCTCTGCCTTTCAGGTTCAAGCGATTCTCCTGCCTCAGCCTCCCGAGTAGTTGGGACTACAGGCGCGCACCACCACACCGAGCTAATTTTTTTTTTCTTTTTGTATTTTTAGTAGAGTTGGGGTTTCACCATGTTGGCCAGGATGGTCTTGATCTCTTGACCTCGTGATCCACCTGCCTCGGCCTCCCAAAGTGCTGGGATTACAGGCGTGAGCCACCCCGCCCGGCCTAGACTATTCTTTAGAACAGCCTCAGGTTCTCAGTGAGATTGAGTTAGAAGGTACAGAGATTTCCCAAATACCTCCTGCCCCCACTCAAGCATAGCTTCCCTCGTTGTCAACATCACACAGCAGAATGTTACAAATGATGAACCTACTTTGGGTAGTTCTATCTTTAATTTTTTGAGGAATTTCCAAACTTTTTCATAGGCCTTGCACCATTTTACAATCCCATCAGTAGGTAAAAGTAAGGTTCCAATTTTTCCACATCTTTGCCAACACTTACTTATTTTTTTTGATAAAAGTCATCCAAATAGGTGTAAGATGAAATCTCATTGTGTGGTTTTTGTTTTGTTTTTTGGTTTTCCTGAAACAGGGTCTTACTCTGTTGCCCAGGCTGGAGTGCAGTGCTGCGATCTCAGCTCACTGCAGCCTCGAACTCGGGCTCCAGCAGTCCTCCCACTTCAGACTCCTGAGTAGCTGGGACTATAGGCACATGCCACCACACCAGGCTAATTTTTGTATTTTGTTTTGTAGAGATGGAATTTCAATCATGTTAACCAGGCTGGTTTCGAACTCCAGAGTTGAAGCCATCTGCCTGCCTCTGCCTCCCAGACTGCTGGGATTACAGGTGTGAGCCACCACACCTGGCCCTCATTGTGGTTTTGATTTGCATTCCTCCGATGGTTACAAAGTGGTGCGTCTTTTTACATGCTTTTGGCCATTTGTTTGTCATTTTTGGAGAAACGTCTATTTAAAGTCTTGCCATTTAAACAGTCAGGTTATTTGGCTTTTTCTTTGCAGAGCGGTAGGGGTTCTTTTTGGGTATTATTTTAGCTATTAACCCCAATAGATACATGATCTGCAAATATTTACTCCCATTTGGTAGGTTGCCTTTTCACTCTGTCGATCGTATCCTGTGATGCACGACTGTTTTAAGTTTGGTGTAGTCTAGTTTGTCTATTTGCTCTTGTTGCCTGTGCTTTTGGTGTTATATCCAAGAAATCACTGCTAAGTGCAGTGTTATGAAGCTCTTCTCTTACGTTTTCTTCTGGGAGTTACAGTTTTAGGTTTTATATTTAGGTCTTTTTTTTTTTTTTTTTTTTTGAGGCAGAGTCTCGCACTGTTGCCCAGGCTGGAGTGCAGTGGCGCGATCTTGGCTCACTGCAGCCTCCACCTCCCAGGTTCAAGCAGTTCTGCCTCAGCCTCCTGAGTAGTTGGGACTACAGGCGCGTGCCACCACGCCCGGATAATTTTTGTATTTTTAGTAGAGACGGAGTTTCACCATGTTGGCCAGGATGGCCTCGAACTCCTGACCTTGTGATCGGCCCACCTCGGCCTCCCAAAGTGCTGGGATTACAGGTGTGAGCCACCGCGCCTGGCCAAGTTAATTTTTATGTAAAGTGCAAGATAAACGTCCAACTTCACTATTTTGCTTGTGGATATCCACAACTTTTCCCACCACCATTTGTTAAGAGACTAGATTGTCCTTCTCTATTGGGTGGTCTTGGCACCTTTGTATAAAATTCTGGAAATGACAAAATTATAGCGATGGATAATAGTGTTCAGGGATTTAGGGACATGAGAGATATGTGGTATACAGCAACATGAGGGATCTTTGTAGTGATGAAGAGTTTTGTATCTTGATAGTGATTACACACATCTGCAAATGTGATAAAACTGCATAGAGCTACACACACACACACACACACACAGTGATGACATCTGAATACAATAGTCCTCCCTTATCTGCATGGGATACTTTCCAAGACCTCCAGTGGATGCCTGAAACTACAGATAGTCCTGAACCTTGTGCTTTTTCCTATGACAGGTATTCTATGATCGCATACCTGTAATGGGGTTTAATTTACGTTAGTCATGGCAAGATTAACAACAATGATAATAAAACAGAGCAATGATAACAATATGCCAGCATCACTACTCTTGCACTTTGGGGCCATTATTAAGTAAAACAAGGGTTACTTGAACCCAAGCACTGCTAAGTCATAGGCAGGAGGGACAGTGTGAGATTTCATCATGCTACTCAGAACAACAGAAAATTTAAAACTTAGGAATTGTTTATTTCTGTTATTTTCCATTTAATATTTTGACTGGTGGGGGGACTATAAAGTATATGGATTGTACCACCGTCAATTTCTTGGGTTTGATATTGTGCTAGACTTACACAGGATGTTAACATTTGGGAGAAACAGGGTAAAGGTTACAGGAAACCTTTCTGTACATTTCCCCCTTGTCCTATGGGACTGTATTTCAGAATAAAAAGTTTTTTTAAAAAGTCACCTGTAACCGTGCGTTATTATCCATCCTTTTTCAAATAAAGAACTTAATATTTGTAGTTACAAACACAACTACATGGTTGCTCTATTAACATGTTCAAGGAACAGGAAGTTGAAGTAGAGAAACCTGTAGTTTAAGACAGAAATTCTATCTTAATTTTTTAAATTATTTATTACTTAATTTATTTTTGCGATCAAAGTCTTGCTGTGTTGCTCAGGCTGCTCTTGAACTCCTGGGCTCAAGCGATCCTCTTGGCTTGGCCTCCCAAAGTGCTGGGATTACAGGCGTGAGCTGCCATGCACAGCCACCATCTTAATTTTAAATAGCAGTCTTCATTTAAACTTGTGTGGTTGCTTGCAAAATGGAATAAAGCATCAGCATAAAAGTTTATTTATTGAGCCCTTATATGCCATTGTATTGAGATGCTATGGGAACACAAAGGTAATTGATGTGATATCCCAACCTTGAGGTGCTACATTGAGTAGCACTATGTAAGAAAAGATTTATATTTTTATTTATTTATTTATTTAACTGTTTTTTGAGACAGAGTTTCGCTCTTGTTGCCCAGGCTGAAGTGCAGTGGCGCCATCTCGGCTTACTGCAACCTTCACCTCCTGGGTTCAAGTGATTCTCCCGCCTCAGCCTCCTGAGTAGCTGGGATTACAGGCGTGTGCCACCATGCACAGCTAATTTTTTGTATTTTTTAGTAGAGAAGGGGTTTAACCATGTTGTTCAGGCTGGTCTTGAACTCCTGACCTCAGGCCATCTGCCCGCCTCGGCCTTCCAAAGTGCTGAGATTACAGGCGTGAGCCACTGCGCCTGGCCGCAAAGTTTTAATGCAGTACATATATGTATATGTACAAGGAACAGAAAGTGGCATTGAAGGAGAAGTGTTTAATTATGGGGGGAGTACAGAGAGATGAGGTAAGGCTTCATAGGAAAAAGACTATGTTTATATACAGCAGAATCAACATTTCAGTTCTCTTAATAGCGTTAGGTTATATCCTTTTTTTTTTTTCTCGAGACAGAGTTTCGCTCTTTTTGTCCATGCTGGAGTGCAGTGGCATGACCTCGGCTCACTGCAACCTCCACCTCCTGGGTTCAAGCGATTCTCCTACCTCAACCTCCCGAGTAGCTGGGGTTACAGATGTGAGCCACCACGCCTGGCTAATTTTGTATTTTTAGTAGAGACGGGGTTTCTCCATGTTGGTCAGGCTGGTCTTGAACTCCCAACCTCAGGTGATCCACCCGCCTCAGCCTCCCAAAGTGCTGGGATTACAGGCATGAGCCACCATGCCCGGCCTTTTTTATTTTATTTTTTTTAAGTGAAACAAGTTTATTAAGAAAGTAAAAGGAATAAAGAATGGCTACTCTGCTGGGTGTGGTGGCTCTCGCCTGACCAGCCTGACCAACTTGGAGAAACCCCCTCTCTACTAAAAATACAAAATTAGCTGGGCATGGTGGTACATGCCTGTAATCCCAGCTACTCAGGAGGCTGAGGCAGGAGAATCGCTTGCACCCGCGAGGCAGAGGTTGCAGTGAGCCAACACCATGCCACTGCACTCCAGCCTGGGGAACAAGAAATTCCGTCTCAGAAAAAAAAAAAAACAAAAAAGAATGACTACTCCATAGGCAGAGCAGCCAGTAGTAAATTAATTTTTTTTTTTTTTAACTCTTGTTGCCCAGGCTGGAGTGCAGTGGCGCGATCTCGGCCCACTGCAACCTCCCCCTCCTGGGTTCAAGCGATTCTCCCGCCTCAGCCTCAGAAGTAGCTGGGACTGCAGGCATGCGCCACCACAACTGGCTAATTTTTCTATTTTTAGTAGAGATGGAGTTTCACCATGCTGGCCACGGCTAGTCTCAAACTCATGACCTCAGGTGATAACACCCACCCCTGGCCTCCCAAAGTGCTAAGATTATAGGCTTGAGCCGCTTGCTCCCAGCCAGTAAATGAATTTCTAAGAAAATAGTCTGGCAGGCCTGGCGTAGTGATTCATGCCTGTAATCCCAGCACTTTGGGAGGCTGAGGCAGGTGGATCACCTGAGGTCAGGAGTTTGAGACAAGCCATGGCCAGCATGGTGAAACCCTGTTTCTACTAAAAATACAAAAATTAGCCGGTCGTGGTTGCACATACCTGTAGTCCCAGCTGCTTGTGAGGCAAATCACAGCAAATCTTTGTTTTGTTTTGAGACAGGGTCTTACTCTGTTGTCCAGACTAGAATGCAGTGGCACCATCAAGGCCCACTGCAGCCTCCACTTCCTTGGCTCAAGCAATCCCCCTACCTCCCTCCCTATAGCTGGGACTATACGCATGCACCGCCACACCTGGCTAATTTTTCCTTTTGATAAAGTCTTGCTTTGTCACCCAGGCTGGAGTGCAAGGATGTGATGATGGCCCACTGCAGCCTCAATCTCCCAGAACCAAGTGATCCTCCCACCTTATCTGCCTGAGTAGCTGGGACCACAGGCACGCACCACCATGCTCAGCAAATTTAAAAAAATTTTTTTTGGTAGAGATGGGGTTTTGCTGTGTTGCCCAGGCTGGTCTTGAAGTCCTGGGTTCAAGCAGTCCTCCCACCTTGGCCTCTCAAAGTCCTGGGATTAGACACATGAACCATTGTGTCAAATCTTTGCCCCAGCCAAATATTTGAAGTAAATAAAGAAATTGGTAATTTCTCCAGTCTCACCTTCTTAAATGCTGATGGAGCTGGCTAGCAGAAAGTTTTATTTTCTGATAAAACTCGAGCCCTTTCCTTCCCAGAGTGTTTTGTTTTTTTTTTTAATTAATATTTTGGGAGTTCTTCGTTTCCTTTGAGAATCTGGTAAGAGTTAAAAGGCCTCCTGAGAAAAGCGCACATACATAACTTGGTATGTAATTTCAGAGGGTTCTTTGATCTGTGGAGTGAAGCTCATTTATGCAGATCTAATGCCGTCTCTCTTTTTTTTTTTTTTTTTTTTGAGACGGAGTCTCGCTCTGTCGCCCAGGCTGGAGTGCAGTGGCCGGATCTCAGCTCACTGCAAGCTCCACCTCCCGGGTTTATGCCATTCTCCTGCCTCAGCCTCCTGAGTAGCTGGGACTACAGGCGCCCGCCACCTCGCCTGGCTAGTTTTTTGTATTTTTTAGTAGAGATGGGGTTTCACCGTGTTAGCCAGGATGGTTTCGATCTCCTGACCTCGTGATCCGCCCGTCTCGGCCTACCAAAGTGCTGGGATTACAGGCTTGAGCCACCGCGCCCGGCCATGCCGTCTCTTAAATCAGCAAGTTTGATGCCTGTTTTGTGTGCTGTCGGGATGCTGTTTGGGCATTTCAGGAACTTGTATTCTGTAGAAAAATAAAAGTTCCATAATACAGCTGCTTTAGGGTTGTCATTATAGAAGAAGTCAAGAAAAGCTGGCTTCTACCAGTCTGGTTCATGGAGGGCTTTGAGGAGGAGTTCATGACACTTCTGCTTGACCTTTAAAAGATCCCTCAAATTTGACACGCAGAAAGAGGAAAATATTTAAGGCTGATGGAAAAGAACAAGCAAGACAAAGTTTATGCTGAAAGAAGTTGTATAGTTGGAGTATATGATAAACTGAACTAGTGGGAAAACTATCTGGAAAGGTTGAAGTTTGTGGAAGACCTTAAAAATGCTGGGGTAGGCCAGGTGTGGTGACTCACACCTGTAATCCCAGCACTTTGGGAGGCCAGGCGGGAGAATCTCTTGAACCCAGGAGGCAGAGGCTGCAGTGAGCTGAGATCGCGCCACTACACTCCAGTCTGGGTGACTGAGTGAGACTCTGTCTCACTCACACACACACAAAAAAGGCCGGGCGCAGTGGCTCACACCTGTAATCCTAGCACTTCGGGAGGCCGAGGTGGGCGGATCACGAGGTCAGGAGTTCCGAGACCAGCCTGGCCAGCATGGTGAAACCCCGTCTCTACTAAAAATACAAAAAATTAGCTGGATATGGTGGCGCGCACCTGTAGTCCCAGCTACTTGGAGGCTGAGGCAGGAGAACTTCTTGAACCCAGCAGGTGAAGGTTGCAGTGAGCCAAGATGGCGCCGCTGCACTCCAGCCTGGGCGACAGAGTGAGACTGTGTCTCAAAAAAAAAAAAAACAAACAATCGAGCTGGGCACGGTGGCTCACGCCTGTAATCCCAGCACTTTGGGAGGCCGAAGTGGACGGATAATGAGGTCAGGAAATCAAGACCATCCTGGCCAACATGGTGAAACCATGTCTGTACTAAAAATACAAACATTAGCTGGGCAGGTGTGGTGGCACATGCCTGTAATCCCAGCTACTCAGGAGGCTGAGGCAGGAGAATCGCTTGAACCTGGGAGTCGGAGGTTGTAGTGAGCCAAGATCACCACTGCACTCCAACCTGGTGACAGAACGAGACTCCGTCTAAAAAGAATAAAATTTAATATATATATTAAATTTTTATATATAAATTTTTATATATTAATTTATATATATATTAATTATATGGGGTATAAAATTTAATATATATGTTGAGATGGAGTTTTGTTGATTGACACTAGTTTATATCAGTTGATAATACAATATAGATACTTCACCACAATATTATAGGCATTCTTCCCCCTTCTTACATTTTTTTTTTTCCATTTACTTAATTTCAGCAAGAGACACTTGTTGAAACACCTTCAGTGTCTCATCAAGGTCCTTATTTTTCTGTCAAAGTCTTTTTTTTTTGAGATGGAGTCTCACTCTGTCACCCAGGCTGGAGTGCAGTGGCACGATCTTGGCTCACCGCAACCTCCGCCTCCCAGGTTCGAGCAATTCTGCCTCAACCTCCTGGGTAGCTGGGACTACAGGCGCGCGCCACCACGCCTAGCTAATTTTTGTATTTTAGTAGAGATGGGGTTTCACCGTGTTTCCCAGGCTGGTCTTGAACTCCTGAGCTCAGGCAGTCTGCCCGCCTCGGCCTCCCAAAGTGCTGGGATTACAGGCGTGAGTCACTGCACCCAGCCTCACACTATTTTTGAATGAGCGGGATTCAAACATTTTCTCAGTAGGAATAGCAAAAACATCATTATCAGGAAAATGATACAGCTGTATTATCTATAATACAGCCACCACGCCCGCCCCCAAAGTATTTTCTTTAATGAACAACTCTATCATGACTGTAGCTTTGCTAACTGTGTAATTTTAAAAATTACTACAAAAATTAACATTGTTTTCTTTTTGGCTTTTCCTCCCATGTCTCTGAAGTTCCTGTCTGGTCCTCTGCTGTAGTGGCCTTAAATTTCCTACTCAGCTGACTGTCCATATTTTCCAAAAGAGAAAACTAAGTTTCACTTATTTGCAGGAGCAGAACCAAGACAGCTAGACTTCATTAATCTCCGAATTTGTCCTTTAACAAAGTTTAGGCTGGGTGCAGTGGCTCACGCCTGTAATCCCGGCACTTGGGGATTCCGGGCAGGAGGATCGCTTGAGCCCAGGAGTTGGAGGCTGCCATGAGCTGTGAGCGCATCACTGCCCTCTAGCCTGGTTGACAGAGCAAGACCCTGTCTTAGAAAAACAATATTTAAGTTAGATCTACACAGAGAATGAATATAAAAATTAATGTTGATACGGTGATCCCTTTTCTACTTAGGTCCTGGGGAGCCTGTGGGGTCATATGATCCTTTGATTTTATCACTGTTTTTGAGGGTGAGTCAAATATATTTAAAAGACGGAGTTTTCGCCATGTTGGCCAGGCTGGTCTTTAACTCCTCACCTCACCCGCCTCGCCCTTTCAAAGTGCTGGGATTACAGGCGTGAGCTACCGCACCCAGCCAAGACCACTGCATTTTATACCACTGCACAGTCTGTTAAATTCTGAAGTCTTTGTAACTTTTAGAAGGGGAACTAATAACTATTGGTAATGGCCGCATCTGGTATTTTGAGTCTGTTTGTCATCTTTTGTGCTTTAGGATTCTAAAACTAAATTACTTATTTAAGGTTTATATATAGAGAGGAGTGTTATTCTGAGGTCTTCCTTTATATTCTTTCACCCTAGGTAAACAGAGGATTGTATTTCCCTATTTTTTTTGTATTTAGCAGTGCATAAGGTTTATATTATCCTCATTAGTACTTTAGGCTGTGATAATTTCTTTTTTCTGTTCATTCTTTTTTCTTTTTTTCACTTGTCACTGACAAAGCTCGGAATAATTTCTTATTTTCAGACTGCTGTGAACATTTATGGTGTGATCGTTCCCCCAGGAAAAGACTGTATTTTCGCTGTCTTCTCTGGTTATTTCTGCATCTCTGCCCTAGGATGGCATCTTTGCTCTTCTTCTGCCCTTAGCATTTGCCTAATGGAAACAACAAAATTGTTGTTATCCAGTTTGGTTTATATTTAACTCTTGCAGGTGCAGCAGTGGCACAGATGAGGGTATTGTGTTGCCTGCTACCCTCTTCGGCATCTACGTCATATGCTATGGCTGTTGGGGAAGCAATACGACTGTGATAGGCTTTTTGTTTTTAAATAAACCTTTTTAAAAGAGTTTCAGATACACAGAATTGTGAGAATAGTACAGAGAGTTCTTCTATACCCTGCATTCAGTTTCTCTTATTTTTAACTCTTTCCCCCACCCCCATGAGATAATCTCCGTCTGTTGGCCAGGCTCACTGCAACCTCTGCCTCCTGGGCAGAGGCGGTTCTCCTGTCTCAGCCTCCTGAGTAGCTGGGATTACAGGTGCACGCCACCACACCTGGCTACTTTTTGTGTTTTTAGTAGAGATGGGGTTTTGCCATGTTGGCTATGCTGGTCTGGAACTGCTGACCTCAGGTGATCCGGCCTCCTAAAGTGCTGGGATTACAGACGTGAGCCACCACGCTCAGCCTCATACTATTTTTAAATGAGCTGGATTCAAACATTTTCTCTGTAGGAATGGCAAAGACATCATTATCAGGAAAATGATGTAGCTGTATTATCTAAGAGTGATTTAAATAGATAACTTACAATCTAAATAATTATGTCTAAGTTGCTGGGTGCACATTTTTACAATTAGTTTAATTTGGAGAATGACACTGTTCAGAGCCAGACATTCTCTGAATTCTTTATTATTTATTTTGAAATGTTCAAGGTGATACTTGTTTTAACTGCCCTGACACTGTTCTTTTTTTGTTTGTTTGTTTTGAGACAGGGTCTTGCTCTGTTGCCCAGGCTGGAGTGCAGTGGCACACTTGTCAGCTTTACTGCAGCCTCCACCTCCCAGGTTCAAGCAATTCTCCTACCTTAGTCCCCCGAGTAGCTGGGATTACAGGCACACCACCATGACTGGCTAATTTTTGTATTTTTGTTAGAGACAAGGTTTCACCATGTTGGCCATGCTCGTCCCGAACTCCTGACCTCAGGTGATCCACCCTTGTCGGCCTCCCAAAGTGCTGGGATTACAGGCGTGAGTCACTGCGCCTGGCCGACAATGTTCTAAGTTAATTACATTAGCCATAATATGTAAGATAGAAATTTGCTCATTTGTGTATAAGAAAGAAGATTCCGAAAAAGTTTTAAGGGCTGGGTGCAGTGATTTAATTTCTGTAATCCCAGCATTTTGGGAGGCCGAGGCAGGAGGATTCCTTGATTCCAGGAGTTCTGAGCAAGATGGTGAGGGCCCCCTCTCCCACTTTGGAGGTATGCTATAAGTAACAGGCCTTTGAAACTCATTTTGGGTATTGTGAAGATGTTATATTACAGTGTCCTTTTATTTATTTATTTAATTTGAGGTTAAACGTTTTTTTTTTTTTTTTTTTTTTGAGATGGAGCCTCGCTCTGTTGCCCAGGCTGGAGTGCAGTGGCGCGATCTCGGCTCACTGCAAGCTCCAACTCCCGGGTTCACGCCATTCTCCTGCCTCAGCCTCCCGAGTAGCTGGGACTACAGGTGCCCACCACCACGCCTGGCTAATTTTTTGTATTTTTAGTAGAGACGGGGTTTCACTGTGTTAGCCAGGATGATCTCAATCTCCTGACCTTGCAATCTGCCCGCCTTGGCCTCCCAAAGTGCTGGGATAACAGGTGTGAGCCACTGCGCCTGGCCAGTTAAATGTTTTACTTTTAGACAACTACATGACATGTTTTTCTTAAAAACAATGCCTCCATTCCAAAGAAATTGCAGTCAAAATAAATGAAGAGTTCAAGATGACATCAGTTCCATTTGTCTTAAGTTCTGGTGTTGTGTGAATGACAAACAGCAGCCAGTTATGATGGCAGGTGATCTGAAGTAATTGCCAAATTTGTTAACGTTTTTCTATTTCTAAACCATCCTTAAAGAAAAACATATATGGGGTCACACCGTTCTCACTGACTTCTATTGAAAATGTAAGCTGGAGCTGGGCGCGGTGGCTCACGCCTGTAATCCCAGCACTTTGGGAGGCCAAGGCAGGCGGATCACCAGGTCAGGAGTTCGAGACCAGCCTGGCCAACATAGTGAAACCCCCGTCTCTACTAAAAATACAAAAATTAGCCGGGTGTGATGGTGCACACCTGTAGTCCCAGCCACTCGGGAGGCTGAGGCAGAAGAATCACTTGAACCCAGGAGGCGGACGTTGTGGTGAGCCAAGATCACGCCACTGTACTCCAGCCTGGGCAACAGCACGAGACTGTCTCAAAAAAAAAAAAAAAGAAAGAAAATGTAAGCTGTATGGATGAGACTGCAGAAACTCATCTACTGTGAAGGACCATACGAGCCAAGTGTATTAGCTGTCTAATACATATTTAGGATTATTTTGGTATAAGTCTGGATAAGGAGCAGCGAAGGGGAAGGGAGGCTGTGGTTTTTACAGGCAAGGATTTAGGCTTTTACTCTGAGTGAGGTATGCATGGTTATTGTTAGATTAGTACTAACATTTGATGTTTAATTAGTGTAAAAGGCTTTCAGAAGGTGGAAAGTATGAGTGTTAAAATTAGTCTTCAGATTACTGGTTGAAAATCAGATTGTATTTTAAGGTTAGTCATTTTTATAAAGAGGAAGTTGTTTAGCAATTCTGAATCCTATATTGTTGAAATATCAGTAGCAGATGCTAGAATCCTATTAGTAATCACAAGGTAAAGTGAATTCTATTTTTTTTTTTTTTTTTGAGACGGAGTCTCGCTCTGTCGCCCAGGCTGGAGTGCAGTGGCCGGATCTCAGCTCACTGCAAGCTCCGCCTCCCGGGTTCACGCCATTCTCCTGCCTCAGCCTCCCGAGTAGCTGGGACTACAGGCGCTCGCCACCTCGCCCGGCTAGTTTTTTGTATTTTTTTAGTAGAGACGGGGTTTCACCGTGTTAGCCAGGATGGTCTCGATCTCCTGACCTCGTGATCCGCCCGTCTCGGCCTCCCAAAGTGCTGGGATTACAGGCTTGAGCCACCGCGCCCGGCGGTAAAGTGAATTCTAAAAGTGCAATCTTGAATTATTCAACGCTTGGTATCCAAATTATATGAAATATAATCATCCATTTTATGATTTTGAATAGAACTGTAGGTTGTTTTCTTAAATAAGAGTTGTTCTTCCTCCGCCTTCTCATTTTGAGTCCCTGGAATCTGTTCTATTTTTACTTGTGGATCTACATACTAAAGCTGTCTCTGATTTCATGCTCTGAAGATCAACAAGAGACCTTCTCTTGTAAGATGAGAATTGTGTAGTAGGTGACTATCAGAAGAGTAAACAAGTCTTAAGTCTGTAAACATTTTTTCAGTAAAGGCAGCGGAGTACCAGATATCTCTTGTTACTATGACTAAAGAAAGTTCAATGGTCAATTAAGTAGCTGTTTACTAGCCTTGATAAGTAATTGCTAGAAGTAATAGTAATTGTTTTCATAGTTTTACTGAAGGTTTATTTACTGTATATGTGATTTTTTTTTTTTTTTTTTTTTTTTTTTTGAGACGGAGTCTCGCTCTGACGCCCAGGCTGGAGTGCAGTGGCCAGATCTCCGCTCACTGCAAGCTCCGCCTCCCGGGTTCGCGCAATTCTTCTGCCTCAGCCTCCCGAGCAGCTGGGACTACAGGCGCCCGCCACCTCGCCAGGCTTATTTTTGTATTTTTAGTAGAGACGGGGTTTCACCGTGTTAGCCAGGATGGTCTCGATCTCCTGACCTCGTGATCCGCCCGTCTCGGCCTCCCAAAGTGCTGAGATTACAGGCTTGAGCCACCGCGCCCAGCCTATGTATGTGTGATTTTTAAAGTTTTAAAGGGATCAATGAAAGTAATATATGGGGAATATTTGTAAGTTACTGGAAATAAGCCAGGAATTGAATTTTTAAAAGTGCCTTTCAGAGTAAATTATATTTCATTTTCTTTATAGAATGAAAGTGGAATAATATTGTTTAAAATTCAAATTGAGCACCATTTGTACTTTTCAGGCCATTAGAATCTGCTCGAGGCGTGTGTGGGAAATATTATTTGATTCTTTATTATATTACCTTTGGCTAAAAATTGCAGAGAAGACTTTTTGACATCCTCAAAAAAAGTAATAAACAACTCCCTGAATCTAAAATAAAAGTTGGAAAAAAGTCATGAACACTAAGTTGCTCATGAGGGGCTTGGACTTCCTTGTATTTCTGGCCACCCATTTGGTGCTGTCACTCTGTTTGTCCCTTCTGGGCTTCTTGCTTTAATGTGACATCATATCAGACTTTTAATTCTGATTAATGTATTTACAAAGCTCATTTAAAATTTTCAGTAATTATGTTTGTAATTTGAAGTTTGATTCTTTGTTTCTTAGCCACATAAGCATTTTTGAATTTTGAATTGTGGGAAATTTCTGAAGGCAGGTAAAATACTTATTTTTTAATACCTTAACTCTCATCCCTTTTATTTTTTATATATTTAGAGACAGAGTCTCACTCTGTAGCCCAGGCTGCAATGAGGTGGCAGAGTCATAGCTCACTGCAGCCTCAAACCCCTGGGCTCAAGTGATCCTCCAGCCTCAGCCTCCCAGGTAGCTAGGACTATATCACCACATGGTGCACCACCACACCCAGCTAATTTTTATTTTTGTTTTTTGTAGAGATGGGGGTTTCTCACTGTGTTGCCCAGGCCAGTCTCAAACTCCTGGCCTCAGCCTCCCAAAGTGCTAGGATTACAGGTGTGAGTCACCGCACCTGACTGAGAGCTTTTTTTTTTTTTTTTTTTTTGAGACGGAGTCTTGCTCTGTCGCCCAGGCTGGAGTGCAGTGGCCGGATCTCAGCTCACTGCAAGCTCTGCCTCCCGGGTTTACGCCATTCTGCCTCGGCCTCCCGAGTAGCTGGGACTACAGGCGCCCGCCACCTCGCCCGGCTAGTTTTTTTGTATTTTTTAGTAGAGACGGGATGGCAGATATACAGAATTGTGAGAATAGTACCACAATTCACCGTGTTCGCCAGGATGGTCTCGATCTCCTGACCTCGTGATCCGCCCGCCTCGGCCTCCCAAAGTGCTGGGATTACAGGCTTGAGCCACCGCGCCCGGCCTGAGAGCTTTTTTCTTTTTTCTTTTTTTTTTTTTGAGACGGAGTCTCGCTCTGTCGCCCAGGCTGGAGTGCAGTGGCCGGATCTCAGCTCACTGCAAGCTCCGCCTCCCGGGTTCACGCCATTCTCCTGCCTCAGCCTCCCGAGTAGCTGGGAGTACAGGCGCCCGCCACCTCGCCCGGCTGGTTTTTTGTATTTTTTAGTAGAGACGGGGTTTCATTGTGTTAGCCAGGATGGTCTCGATCTCCTGACCTCGTGATCCGCCCGTCTCGGCCTCCCAAAGTGCTGGGATTACAGGCTTGAGCCACCGCGCCCGGCCGAGAGCTTTTTTCATACGGAGTTTCACTCTTGTTGCCCAGGCTGGAGTGCAGCAGTATGATCTTGGCTCACTGCAACCTCCGCCTCCCGGATTCAAGCGATTTTCCTGCCTCAGCCTCCCGAGTAGCTGGCACTACAGGTGCCCATCCCCATACCCGATTAATTTTTTATAGTTTTAGTAGAGACGGGGTTTCACCATGTTAGTCAGGATGGTCTCAATGTCCTGACCTCGTGATCCACCTGCCTTGGCCTCCCAAAGTGCTGGGATTACAGGTGCGAGCCACCGCACCAAGCCGGGCTTCTTGATTGTAGTTTCTTTGTGGTACACACTTTGTGTAACACTCAGTGTTAATAGCTCTAAGTACTTACACTTGATTGCTTTCTTTCTTAGTATACTATTTATTCCTCCTATGAACTTGCTTTACGATTGAGAATAACCTTGGCTCCTCCTTCAATAAATGAAGGACTTCGTGCTGTGTTAGAAACCTTTTGGAGTACCATTGTATTTGCCTGTTTTTGTCTTTTGGCAAATAGTCATTGCTATTTTTTTCCAGAAACACCCCCAGAGCTTTAGTCTCCAGAGTTTGTATCTGTTGCAACTGAGGAGAAATCTACCTGTGTAAATTTTTCCACTCCTCTTGAAAAAAGGTTTGAAGAAGAGTATAGTGAAATGCCACCCAAACCAACCTTCGTATATATGAAAAAAGCGCTTGGACATAAAAAATGTTTTTTTGAGATAGAATCTCACTCTTCATCCAGGCTGGAGTCCAGTGGCATGATCTTAGCTCACTGCAACCTCCGCCTCCCGGGTTCAAGCAATTCTTCTGCCTCAGCCTCCCATGTAGCTGGGACTACACCTCAGGTGACCCACCCACCTCGGCCTCCCAAAGTGCTGGGATTACAGGCATGAGCCACCGCGCCTGGTCTGGACTTGTTATTAATATAAAATTCTAGAGCCTTTAAGCCATAGGATCATGTAAAAATTACCTTACATTGGCACTTTCAATTTAAAGTGCTGACAGATCACACGTAATCTTCAAATTTAATTCTACATTTCACAAATATTTGAGTGCCTACTTTTGTAAACATAGCAGTACATTAAAGAACAGGACATAAAAGTTTTGCTGGTACAAAGTTTTGCAGTTAGGCCGGGCGCGGTGGCTCACGCCTATAATCCCAGCACTTTGGGAGGCCGAGACGGGCGGATCACGAGGTCAGGAGATCGAGACCATCCTGGCTAACACGGTGAAACCCCGTCTCTACTAAAAAATACAAAAAAAACTAGCCGGGCAAGGTGGCGGGCGCCTGTAGTCCCAGCTACTCGGGAGGCTGAGACAGGAGAATGGCGGGAACCCGGGAGGCGGAGCTTGCAGTGAGCTGAGATCCCGCCACTGCACTCCAGCCTGGGCGACAGAGCCAGACTCCGTCTCAAAAAAAAAAAACAAAAAACAAAAAAAACCCAAAGTTTTGCAGTTAGTGTGGGAAGACAGATGCTAAACTAGATAATTAAGTTAAAAATGTGGTGTATTAGGTAGTGCCCTGGAGAGAAAATAAAGCGGGAAAAGGGAATGAAAAGTTGAGGGTGGAGCATTGAGGTCTTGAAGAGCTTTCCAGGCCAAGTGAGGAACAGTACAGGGGCGCTGTGGTGGGAGAGAGGCCTGGCAGGGTCAGAGTAGCAGCAAAGGGTGTGGAGGGGAGGCTGTGTGGTTTTTGACAGGTAAGGATTTAGGCTTTTACTCAGAGGGAGGTAGCCGTGAGGTTTTTCAGCACTGGAGTGATATGACCTGATTTACATTTTAATGAGATCATTCTTGGCTTGCTATGCTGAGAATATAGACTGCACGGAGAGTCAGATGAGACATGATACTAGCTTGGACCTGTATTGGAGCCGAGGACAAAGTGGTTCGATTCTTGGGTATATTTCCTAAATAGAGCTGTTGGAATTTGCTGGTGGAATAGAATTCTTTTCCTTTTCTTTGAGACAGAATCTCGGTTTGTTGCCCAGCAGGAGTTCAGTGGCACAATCATGGCTCACCGCAGCTTCGAACCCCTGGGCTCAAGCCTCAGCTTCCCCAGTAGCTGGGACTATAGGCATGCACCACTGTACCTGACTACTTTTTAATATTTTTTGTAGAAATGGGGTCTCACTTTGTTGCCCAGCCTGGCCTCCTAAAATGCTGGGATTACAGGTATGAGCTACTGCGCCTGGCTTAGAAGGAACACAATATTTGGAGGGTAGAGTGTGTGAGGGAGTGTGAAGGGTAGAGTGTGTGAGAGAGTGTGTCAAGGGTAGAGTGTGTGAGAGAGTGTGTCAAGGGTAGACTGTGTGAGAGAGTGTGTCAGGAGTTCAGGTTTTTGGCCTCAACACCTGAAAGGATGGAGTTGACATTAACTGAAATGGAAAAGAAAGACTGCAGGACAAGAAGGAAAGATTACCAGCGGCTCAGTTTTGAATTTGCTACTTTTGATTCGCCTGTTAGACATGGAAGTAGAGAAGTCACATAGGCAGCTTACTGTATTTGATCTGGAATTCAGTGAGGAGGTTTGGCTTAGAGATATAAAGTGGGAAATTGTTAGCATATGGATTGCATATAAACCATGAAGTTGGATGGGCTCAATAAGGGAGTAAAGGTAGATAGGTGAAGAAGATTGAGGACTAAGTCTTGGGACACACTGGCACTGAGAAGCCAGATAAATAACCAGAAGCTAGTGAAGGAGTGTCAGTGGCATCAGTGAGGTGTGAGAGGAGGCAATCCAGAATGCCATGGCCTGTAAGCCAAGTGAAGAAAGCTTCAAGGGAAGAGAGATCAGCTGTGTCAAAAAAGAGTTTGGATAAGATAAGGACGGATGAGTGACCACTAGAGGTGAATGGTACTTTGAGAAAGGCAGTTGCACTGGATGGATTGGTATGAGCCTGAGAGAATGGAAGGAGAGCAAGTGGAGATAAGGAATGAAGACAACTCTTAAAGTTGTACTGTAAAGGGGTGTTGAGAAATGGTGCAGTAACTGGAGGACTTGTGGGCTTCATTTGTGTGTGTGTGCATCTGCGTGTGTGTGTGTGTGTAAAGGTTGGAGAACTGCTAGTAGCATGCTTGATGCTGATGGGATTGAATTTAGTAGAGAGAAGAACTGATGACACAGGAGAGGGTAGGAATTTCTGGAGCAGTGTCTTTGAGGACATCTGAGTGGGGAGAATGAGATGAGATCTAATTACTGGTCAGTTTGGAAGCCTTATTAGGAGCAAGGGCAGTTGATCCAGAGAAACATGAGAGAAGGTAGAAAAGTAAATACATCGGCAGAGATTCAGGTTAGAAGATACGTCTGGGTAAAATGGGGAACATTTTCATACTTATCTCATTATTTTTGTGAGTATTAAGTTTAATACTTATAAAGGGATGATTACAGAACATAGTAGTACTCAGTAAGTGTTGACAAATTGTTAAGTTTGTAATATTTATAAAGTTACAATGTGATTTACATGACCAGCTTCTTTCAGTGTGTGACTAATACTCTGAAAATACTGGCTTTTCATTTGAGCCAGATGGCTCAGTCAGTAATTTCTAGTTGCCATCTTTTTTTTTTTTTGTAAAGGCACTGGGCACCAAAGGTGCTACTCACACAGAATATCAACTTGAAACTCACCCTGGAAAGACAAGATTTTCGTAGTTCTAATCAGAAACATTGTAATTTTGTTATGTTCATGTTACGGTATTGAAGGTGATTTTTTTGTTTTTGTTTTTTTAAATATGTGAATAAAGGGGCCGGGTGTGGAAGGCCGAAATGGGAGGGTCACTTGAGACCAGGAGTTTAAGACCAGCCTGGTGAACACTGTGAGACCCCCATCTCTATTTAAGAAAAAAATAAAAAATAAATAGTATGTTGGTTATTAGTTCGTTCTCATGTTACTGTAAAGAATTGCCCGAGACTGGATAATTTATAAAGGAAAGAGGTTTAATTCACTCACAGTTCTGCATGGCTGGGGAGGCCTCAGGAAACTTAAAATCAAGGCAGAAAGGGAAGCAAACATCCGTGCTCAACATGGCGGCAGGACAGAGAGGTGCAATGTGAAGCGGGGAAAAGCCCCTTTATAACATCAGATCTCGCGAGAACGCACTATCACGAGACTAGCATGGGTGAACGCCCCCATGATCTAATCACAGCCCATGAGGTTTCCCCCCCTCAACGTGTGGGGATTACATTTAGGATTACATTTCAAGATGAGATTTTGGGCAGGAACACAGCCAAACCGTATCATGTGGGTAAAAATTCCTTTAGTAAAGTTGTAACATTGTCTGATGGAAAAGGGGATTTGTTTTCATTTTGGTTAGAACAGAAGTAGTAAAGAAATCACGTATCCATATATACGTAATTGTAGTTTTAGGACCAGTTGTAAAGTTAGTGCAGATAAAGTGGGAACATTAGAAGGAGAGTTGGAACCAAGAGGTACCTGGAAAATCTACTCAAAACTCTCACTGGATTTAAGTATATTCCTATTTTGAAAATTCAGTAGATATGTTCTCTAAGAACATCAGAACCTCAGTATCAGTTTAGGGCAAGATGGAGGATGGAAGAATGAAAGAGGGGATATAAAGAAGTTTTATTAGGTTGGGCATGGTGGCTCATGCCTGTTACCCCAACATTTTGGGAGGCCAAAGTATGAGATCACTTGAGCCCAGGAATTTGAGACCAGTCTGGGCAACATAGGGGAGACCCTGTTTGTACCAACAGTTAAAAAAAAATAGCCACATGCACCTGTGTTGCCAGCTAATCAGGAAGCTGAGGTGAGAGGATAGCTTGAGCTCAGGGCTGCAGTGAGCTATATGACTGCACCACTGCACTCCAGCCTGTGTAACCCCAGGCGGAGAGAAGTGAGACTCCATTAAAAGAAGGAAAAGAAAAGAAAAAGGAAAAGAGAGAAGGAATAAATTTTATTGTTATTTTAAGAAAATTTGGCTTTGGCTTTTTTTTTTTTTGAGACGCAGTTTTGCTCTTGTTGCCCAGGCTGGAGCGCAATGGCATGATCTCGGCTCACCACAACCTCCACCTCCCGGGTTCAAGTGATTCTGCTGCCTCAGCCTCCCGAGTAGCTGGGATTACAGGCGTGCTCCACCACGCCTGGCTAATTTTGTATTTTTAATAGAGGTGTGGTTTCTCCATGTTGGTCAGGCTGGTCTCAAACTCCCAACCTCAGGTGATCTGCCCAAAAGAGTTAAGAATGAGTTAAGAGCTTGGACCAGGTGTGATGGCTCATGCCTGCAATCCCAGCACTTTGGGAGGCCAAGGCAGGTGGATCATCTGAGGTCAGGAGTTCAAGACCAGCCTGGCCAACATGCTGAAACCCCACCTCTACTAAATACAAAAAATTAGCTGGCTGTGGTGGCAGGTGCCTGTAATCCCAGCTACTCGGGAGGCTGAGGCAGGAGAATCACTTGAACCCGGGAGTTGGAGGTTGCAGTGAGCCGAGATCATGCCACTGCACTCCAGCCTGGGCAACAAGAGTGAAACTCCATATGAAAAAAACTCTCAGCTGGGTGCGGTGACTCACACCTGTAATCCTAGCACTTTGGGAGGCTGAGGCCAGGAGTTAAATATTTTGACTCCCACTCCAGATCATCAAATTGTTTTGAGAGTAAATGAGTTGAAGCACGCATACTGCCTAGTTAGACCAGTGTCTGAGATAAATACAATACAGAGTTTGCTGTTATAATTTAGAATTTTTATTGAGTATACTCTGCTGTGTATGCACAGTTGGCTCAGGAAATGAATTGGGAAGCTTTTCTGTTTCATAGGATAGTTTAATAAGAGAATTGAAATTACTCTTTACTTACTATGAAAATGTCTGAGACTGGTATTTGGAGTGGGTGGGGAGCTAACTGTGTAACTCATGCGAATGTTCAGAAGTTATTGAAGTATTTTCTAATTCTATTAGATGCTTTTGACAATTTATATTTTCCTAGAAAATCATCCATTGTATCTATGTTTAAAATTTAGCAGCTTAGGATTTACTGCAAATGTATTTTATGCTTATTTTGATTTCTTCTCTATTATCTTACTTCCTTTTCAGTCCCTCATTTCATATAATTGTCGTTTTAGTCCAGCTAATAGTTTGTCTGTTTTATTTTCCCCTCCCATCAAAATATAGCGCCTAGGTTTTTTTTTTTTTGAGATGGAGTCTCACTCTGTCACCCAGGCTGGAGTTCAGTGGTGCGATCTCAGCTCACTGCAACCTCCGCCTCCCAGGTTCAAGTGATTCTCCTGCCTCAGCCTCCCGAGTAGCTGGGACTACAGCCACGTGCCAGCATGCCTGGCCACTTTTTGGATTTATAGTAGAGATGGGGTTTCACTGTGTTAGCCAGGATGGTCTTGATCTCCTGACCTCGTGATCTGACCGCCTCGGCCTCCCAGAGTGCTGGGATTAGAGGCATGAGCCACTGTGCCCGGCCGCTCCTAGGTTTTAGAATTAATTCTGCAGGCTTCTGTTCTCTTACTTGAGTAACTTTGAATTCCCTTTATCTGATTTTTAAACGTTTATTTTTTAACCTTGAGTTGAATGCTCATTTAATTCTTGCTCGGTTGAAGGTGTTTAGGCTGTGGCTCTTCCTCTGAGTATAACTTTATTAGTGTACCAAAGGTTTTTTCTCTTTCTTTCTTTCTTTTTTTTTTTTGAGACGGAGTTTCATTCTTGTTGCCCAGGCTGGAGTGCAATGGCGTGATCTCGGCTCACTGCAACCTCCACTTCCCGGGTTCAAACGACTCTCCTGCCTCAGCCTCCCGAGTAGCTGGGATTACAGGCATGCGCCACCACGCCCGGCTAATTTTGTATTTTTAGTAGAGTCAGGGTTTCACTATGTTGACCAGGCTGGTTTCGAACCCCTGACATCAGGTGATCCACCTGTCTCAACCTCCCAAAGTGCTGAGATTACAGACGTGAGCCACTGTGCCCACTTTCTTTTTCCTTTTCTTTCTTTCTTTCTTTTTTTTTGAGACAATGTCTCCTGCTGTTACACAGATTAGAGTATAGTGGTGTGAACACAACTGATTACAGCCTTGACCTCCTGGGCTCAAGGGATCCTCCCACCTTAACCTCTCAAGTAGCTAGGACTACAGGCATGCGCCAGGATGCCCCCCTAACTTTTTTTTATTGTTTGTAGAGACAGGGTTTTGCCATATTGCCCAGGCTGGTCTTGAACTCCTGAGCTCAAGCAGTCTGCCTGCCTCAGCCTCCCAAAGTGCTGAGATTACAGGCATGAGCCACTGGGCCCAGTCGTATCAGAGATTTTTATATGGGCAGTTTTTATCATTATTATTTTCTAGGTAATCTCTATTGATTTTGATTTACATTACTCCATTCAATTACTTGAAGTAATTTAAGGAGAGACAGTACATAACTGTCAAGTCTACTGCATTAAGGGGAGTAACTTCATTGTTTAATTCTCAGATTGTGGTATAGACTATTTCTGCTTTCTTGAAATGTTTGAGGTGTTAATGGCCTAAATAGATGATCAGTTTTTATAACTGTTGCATAGAGACTTGATCTCATTCTTTCATATGTTCAGCCATTTTGTCGTTTATGTATTTGATCTTTCAGGAAATGGTAATCCTCTTATATTCTTACTTCTGCCTAAAGATTTTTCTTATATTTCTTTAAAATTTTTGTTCTGGCCAGGCGCAGTGGCTCACATGTAATCCCAGCCTGGCCAAAATGGTGAAACGTCGCCTCTACTAAAAATACAGAAATTAGCTGGGTGTGGTGGTGCATGCCTGTAATCCTAGCTACTCTGGAGGCTGAGGCAGGAGAATCCCTTGAACCCGGGAGGCGGAGGTTGCAGTGAGCCTCACACCATTGTACTCGAGCCTGGGCGACAGAGCAAGACCCCGTCTCAAAAAAAAAAAAAGAAGTTTTTGTTCTAACTATGTATTATGAAGATTTTGGTGTATATAGTTTTATAACATATCTTTATAGATTGTAATCTTGATCATTATAAGAAATGACCCTTTTCTGCCTCCTTTAATTTTTCAGTTTGAATTCAACTGGTTTTAAAAGGGTGTTTATACTTGCTAGATATACTTTTATCTAACCTTTTACTTTTAACTTATCAAAGTCTCTATTTTAGGTTTGTGTCTTGTAGACCCTTGTAGTTGGATCAAGGTTAGTCTTGACTCAATTTGAGATGCTTTTAATCATTTACATTAATGTTGCATATTTTGCTTTGCTTATATAATATTAGTGTATTTGTTTTGTTGTCATCTATAGTTCGCTTTTGGTTTTCTTTCTTTTCTTTTCTTTTTTTTTTGAGGCAGAGTCTAGCTCTGTTGCCCAGGCTGGAGTGCAGTGGCGTGATCTCGGGCTCACTGTAACCTCCGTCTCCGGGGTTCAAGTGATTCTCCTGCCTCAGCCTCCCGAGTAGCTGAGACTACAGGCGCCTACCACCATGCCCAGCTAATTTTTTGTATTTTTAGTAGAGACCGGGTTTCATCATGTTGGCCAGGCTGGTCTTGAACTCCTGACCTCAAGTGATCTGCCCGCCTCGGCCTTCCAAAGTGCTGGGATTACAGGGGTGAGCTACAGCCTCTGGCCTAGTTTTCTTCTTTTAAACTACATGGTTTTCTTTATTTGCTTTTCCTTCTCTCTTATATACTGTATTTCGTTATGTCTCAGATACCATTGGTGGTTGTGTGCTTCATTATTTTGTATACCATTAATACAGTTAAATGCTGTCAAAGTATGACATTCCATTGATTGAAATATGCATGCTGATTTCAGATAGACAAATGTGAAAAAGGTACATCTTAGAATAAACATGGTAGTTTGTAGTTCTGTGGGTATTATAAAGCTATAGCTTTAATATATTTAAATCTATTGTGTTTATCAAATAGTTTTTTCAGGAGTGGTTGAGTGCTCTTATGTTTAAAAATGTCTGTTAGTGGCTTTCACAAGCAAAATGATGTTTTGGCTGGTTACAGAATTTTTGGGCTACATTTCCCTTTCCCTTAATACCCAGCAGACACTGTTCCATTATCTTCTGGCATCTAGGGTTACTCTAGAAAAGTCTGGGCCAGCCTGACTGTTTTTTTCCCTTTGTAGGTGACCTACTTCTGCCTGAGTATTGCTAGAATTCTTTCTTTATCCTTGAAGTTCAGTAACTTCATCAGGATATAACTCGGTCTTGGTGTGATTCTCTATTACATTTTCCTGTTAAATGGTAAGCCATTCAAACTGCAGATTCAGGAATATTTTTTTATATACCTTTTAATATGATTCATTTTTATTTTTCTTTACTCAAGAAACATCAGTTTTACGATAGTTTGTCTTTATTTCCTGTCTTCCATTTCATTAGTTTTCTAAATGCTTCTTTGTTCTTTTCTGCTGTGCTCGATGTAATTTTCTTGAGATTTTGTTTGATACCATGTTTTCATCAGTATCAGGTTGACTACTTCCTATATGTGATGTGGTTTTCATTTTGCCAGTGGCTTCAGTACTTCATTCAATTTTATATATTTATGTCTGTGAGTTGTTCTTTCAACTTGTCTCATTTATTTCCCTCTTTTTAAAAAAGCTTTTACTTAACAGTGAAACAGGTAAAACCACCTGTCATCCCAGCACTTTGGGATGCTGAGGCAGGTGGATCACTTGAGGTCAGGAGTTCGAGACCAGCCTGGCCAACATGGTGAAACCCATCTCTACTAAAAATACAAAAATTAGCCGGGCGTGGTGGTGGGCGCCTGTAATCCTAGCTACTCGGGAGGCTGAGGCAGGAGAATCGTTTGAACTGGGGAGGCAGAAGTTTCCGTGAGCTGAGATTGTGCCACTGCACTCCAGCTTGGGCGACAGAGACTCCCTCTCAAAAACAAACAAACAGGTAAAACCACATTGTTTTTGAGCAGATGGGTTAAAACCAGTTACACAGTGGCTAATATTAAAATTTACTCTCTAAGAAGTGATGAGTAAAATGGTTTTATCAAGTCTTGAGTTTTATTAATGGCATGAAATATAGAAAAGCCATTATTTGCAGGCTTAGATATACTGTTTTTTGCAGTTGGATAAACTTTTGTATACAGTAGAAATCTGATTTTGCTATGTGTTTTTGTTTATGAGGGAGAAGTGTTCAATGACTTTTTCCCCTGTCATTGAAAATCTATTGAAGATTTTTTTTTCATTCAGTGAGTTACAAAATATACTAGAAAAATATAATGGAAATGTGCCTTGCGTAGTGGCTTATGCCTGTAATCCCAGCACTTTAGAAGGCCAAGGCAGGTGGATGGCTTGAGCCTAGGAGCCTAGGCTGCAGTGAGCCATGATCATGCCATTGTACTCCAGCCTGGGCAACAGAGTGAGACCCTGTCCAAAAAAAAAAAAAAAAAATTTCATGGAAATTATGTTCTGCCATTCATGTGCCACAATTCAAGACCTGCTATGTGATTTTCTCGTGAATGCCAGTTGCCTCTTTGTTTTATTCTGAAGAAATGAAGGTGATCAGTGATAAGCCCCCTGGTCTTCATTCAGGGCTGAAGGGAATAGTGAAAATTGTGAACGTGTGCAACTTGTGGTTACTAAGTGAGACTTTCACTGCGATTTATGCAAAAGGTGTAAGTCTTTTAATTTTTTTTTTTTTGAAACAGAGTCTCTGTCACCCAGGCTGGAGTGCAGTGGCACGATCTCAGCTCACTGCAACCTCTGCCTCCTGGGTTCAAGAGATTCTCCTGCCTCTGCTTCCCGAGTAGCTGGGACCACAGGTGCATGCCACCACACTTGGCTAATTTTTAGTATTTTTAGTAGAGACAAGGTTTCACTGTGTTAGCCAGGATGGTCTCGATCTCCTGACCCCGTGATCCGCCTGCCTCAGCCTCCCAAAGTGCTGGGATTACAGGTGTGAGCCATCACACCTGGCTAGCACCCAGCTGATTTTTGTATTTTTAGTAGAGATGGGGTTTCACCATGTTGGCCAGGCTGGTCTCGAACTCGTGAGATCAGGTGATCTGCCTGCCTCGGCCTCCCGAAGTGCTGGGATTACAGACATGAGCCACTGCGCCCAGCCCGTCTTTTACATTTTAAATAGTTTAGCTGTTTGGAGAACAGGCTCTCCCGTAAGTTTTTTTCTTCTCTTCCTTTTTTTGAAATGATGGCTGAGATACAAACATTCTTTACATTACTTTTGATGTTAACAAAGGTTATTTCAGTAGACTTGCACATTTAGAGTATGCCAGCAACTTACTCAATATTGCGATAGGTGGAATTTACGGTCTAGTGTCTGAATTGTAGCTTATCCTCAACCATCAAAATTGTTATCCAAATTTCTTGTGTTCCAAACTTAAGGATTGTTGTGTTTCACTGCCAGTGACATGGCTTTTTCCTAAAGTGATACATACTTTTAAGTAATTCATTTATTGGGCAAATATTTACTGCCAGAGACTGTCACAGGTCCTGGGGCTATATCAGTAAATAAACGAAAACCCTTGTTCTTATAGAGCTTGCATTGTAGTCAGGGTAGGAGAGAGAAGAATTAATAGAAAGTGTAGAGTGCTGTGTGGAAACTAGAACAGGCAAAGAAGATAAAATAAGGAGTGTGTAAGGGGGTGGGGTTTCATTAAAAATAGGGTGACAGTGGACCGAGGAACTCAGGTAAAGGAGTGAATCATGTAGAGGTTAGGTACAGCAAGCACAAAGGCCCTGAAAGGGGGCTGACCTGAATGCTGGAGGGAGGTGGCAGAGCAGTTAGCTGAAGGTTGGAGAGAGATGCTGGTTAATTCTGAAGGACCCTATAGGCCACCATACAGGCCACTACTCTGAGTGAGAATGGGAAGCCGTTGGTATAGTGACATGACGTGACTCACGTTTTTCCAGGGTTACTTCTGCCTGCTGGGTTGAGAGTAGATACAATAGGGAAGGTATTTTCCATAGTACCCCAGCACACGTATTTTATTAAACGTTTATGGCTGAAATGAAAGCTTCACCAACAATATCCCTATTTTATTTTTCATTTCCGTTAGGAAAAATAGGTGCTGGTTATGTCCCACTAGATCTGTTTCATGACTGTGTGACTTAAGGTTGAAAAATACTGCCAGATAGGATATAGCCTCTGACTTAGTGGACAAGAAGTAAAATTGAGGTTTGTGTATGAAAGCAAAGTGAACACAATGTAAAATAAAAAAAAAGAATAAAAACTTAAAAATCAACATTATAGGCCGGGCGCGGTGGCTCAAGCCTGTAATCCCAGCACTTTGGGAGGCCGAGACGGGCGGATCACGAGGTCAGGAGATCGAGACCATCCTGGGTAACACAGTGAAACCCCGTCTCTACTAAAAATACAAAAACTTAGCCGGGCGAGGTGGCAGGCGCCTGTAGTCCCAGCTACTCGGGAGGCTGAGGCAGGAGAATGGCGTGAACCCGGGAGGCGGAGCTTGCAGTGAGCTGAGATCCGGCCACTGCACTCCAGCCTGGGCGACAGAGCGAGACTCCGTCTCAAAAAAAAAAAAAAAAAAATCAACATTATATATATGTGTATATACTTAGCTTTAAAAAACCCAAATAATCAAATAGCAGTGATTCTAGAGGCCTAACAGTGAACAATGCATTCAGTGAAGGATAATGAAGAATTCCCCAGAGGCAAGTGCTTTTAAAACCTTTCAGGTTCAAATCTCCTGGGGGCTTAACTCCATGCTTCTGAATAATATATTTATAGTGTTTATTTTTTGGTTTATCAGCTGTAGACATTCTCTGTTGACTTCTTGCTATGGCAGATGTTTTCAGTCCCACTTCTCACTACTGACCTTCCTCGTACGACGGTCACTGAACTGGCGCCTCTCTGGGGTTCTGCCCAGAAGATTAGCCTTCCTCCTTCGCCGCAGCTCCTCTGTGAGTATTCTGCTCTCTGCTCCCTCCACTCTGCTCGCTCAGTTCACGTTCTTCCATCGTCTTCATCTTTCAGAGCCATGGGCAATCCACCTGGTCTTTTTAATAAATATTTTACATTAAAAAGTTATTTTTAAATTTCTTTAGAAAAATTTATTTAACTTCTTAGGAGGGAGAAGAGATGAGCACATGTGCCCACACTGACACCTTAAACTAGAAGACAAGATTCGGCCAAAGCTTTTTGTTGTCAAAAGTGTGTAGTGTATGTGTTTTAAGAGTTAGATATATTTAGAATATCTTATCTTTTAAAAAATTGTGAATATTTCCCCATGTCCTGAAATGCTCTTTTAAAGTGTTTTAAATAGATGCAGAGCATTCTTGCATATGCTGGTACTATCATATTCCCCACATCTTGACTTCTGGGTTTTCAAATTATAATTGTAAACCACTTAAATTATAACTAATGCTTCTGTGGATTTTCCTTATGAAAACATTTATACATAATCCTTGATTATTTCTCTTCAGATAAATTTCTGTTCATTTCTTAGTCAAGGAAAATAAATATTTTTGAGGTTCTTCATAAATATTACTGATTGCCTTCTAGAAAGGCTTTGCTAATTTGTATTTCCACTATTAACTGTATCAAAGTGCCACTTTTTATTGTGTTCTTAATACCACCAGGAACTTTAAAAAAATGTTTGATTCTGCTAGGTAAAAAGAATTATTTTAAAAATTCCCGAGAAAGGTGAACACCTTGACAGTTTTGAATTTGTGTGTGTGTGTGTGAAAGGTTTATGTGAGCAATTATTTGCCTTTTAATTTTTCATGACTATTTTGGCATTTAGAAATTTTTTTTTTGGGGGCAGGGCACAGTGGCTCATCATGCCTGTAATCCTAGCACTTTGAGAGGCCAAGGTGGGTAGATCTCTTGAGGTCAGGAGTTGGAAACCAGTCTGGCCAACATGGTGAAACCCTGTCTCGAATGAATGAATGAATGAATGGTATTTATTTTTTTGAGATGGATTTTCACTCTTGTTGTCCAGGCTGGAGTGCAATGGTGCTATCTTGGCTCACTGCAACCTCTGCCTCCCAGGTTCAAGCAATTCTCCTGACTCAGCCTCCCAAGTAGCTGGGATTACAGGCTTGTGCCACCACACCCGGCTAATTTTTGTGTTTTCAGTAGAGACCGTGTTTCACCACATTGGCCAGGCTGGTCTCGAACTCCTGACCTCAGGTGATCCTTCCACCTCGGCCTCCCAAAGTGCTGGGATAACAGGCGTGAGCCACTGCGTCTGGCCGAAATTTTATTTTTTTAAATCATCCAATTAAGTAGGCTTTCCATTTATTTTTTTGACACTTAGACTAATGTTTCCCATTCCTAAAATCAAGTAAGACTGTGAAAAATTTGAAGATAGCTTTGAATTTGGAGTGGGGTATGGAAAAGTGCCTGGGAGAAACTTGGCAACAGTTGATCTAGAAACAGTTGGGCTTTGGCTTGTGTTAGAAATCTGCTGTCATTTAGATTTTCGATTGTTGCTGTCTTCATGTTTCCTGTTGCCTCATACCGTAGAAGGTGTTAAATTGTTAGACACTTCCATGAGTGTACTTCATACATGTAAAACATTGTAGACTCATGAGACGTAACTCATTGCTCTGGGTAGTCGAGCTAAACTAGTCTTTCCACTCAGAGAGCATGATACTTAAGCGTTCTTCCAGTGAGTCATGAATTGTCATCAGGGAATTGCCCAATATTTGGCTTAATTCCATTAGGAATTGCTACTGGTGATAGTTTAGTCCTTATTTAGTTTTAGTCTAAGAGAGCCTTACTGACATTACTATAAATCTTAAGGGAAAAAAAGCATACCTTTAAACAAGCCTGATGGCAATGGACTAGTCAGGATAGTAAGAAAAAGTTATATTGGGAAGAGAGAGATGGTGTATGAATTGGCTACAAAAGATACTTCAGTATTACTTTGAAGACAACCCTGATTTCAGTCGTGGTTGAAATCCTTAATCAACCACAAAAATGTCTTACATTTTAAATACATTAAAGTCCTCAAATTATGGAAATAGTATCTTCTAAGAAGTTGATTAATAGTAGAAAGAAGAGTCTCAGTCTTTTTTTTTTTTTTGAGAGGGAGTCTCATTCGCCCAGGCTGGAGTGCAGTGGTACCATCTGAGCTCACTACAGCCTCTACCTCCCAGGGTCAAGCAATCCATCTGCCTCAGCCTCCCTATTAATTGAGACCACAGGCACATGCCATCATGCCCAGCTAATTTTTTTTTTTTTTGAGACGGAATCTCGCTCTGTCACCAGGCTAGAGTGCAGTGGTGTGATCGTGGCTCACTGCAACCTCCGCCTCCCGTGTTCAAGCGACTCTCCTGCCTCAGCTTCCTGAGTAGCTGAGACCACAGGCACGCACCACCACACCCAGCTAATTTTTGTATTTTTAGTAGAGATGGGGGGGTTTGTTTCACCATGTTGGCCAGGCTGGTCTCGAACTCCTGACCTCAGGTGCTCCACTCACCTCAGCCTCCCAAAGTGCTGGGATTACAGGCGTGAGCCACTGCACCCAGCCCCGGCTAATTTTTTTTGAAAAGTTTTTTGTAGAGACTGGGTTTAGCCATGTTGCCGAGACTGGTCTTAAATTCCCAGGTTCAAGTGATCCACTTGATTCGAACTCCTGGGCTCAGAACTGGTCCCAGACTGGTCTCGAACTCTTGGGTTAAAGCGATCCACTCAACTCAGCCTCTCAAAGTGCTGGGATTACAGGTGTGAGCTGGTGTGCCCAGCCTCAGTCTCATTTCACCTGAATACAATAATGTATGGTTTTGGTGTATTTTTTTCCCACCTCTGCCTCCCGGGTTCGAGCAATTCTCCTGCCTCAGCCTCCAGAGTAGCTGGGACTACAGGCACACGCCACCACGCCTGATTAATTTTTTGTATTTTTGTAGAGACGGGGTTTCACCATGTTGCCCAGGCTGGTCTTGAACTCCTGAGCTCAGGCAATCCACCTGCCTCCGCCTCCGTAAGTGCTGGGATTACAGGTGTGAGCCACCACACCAGGCCGCCATTGTCATTTTTTAATGCAGCACAGAAGCCCATCAAGTGGTAGTCACATAATTTCCTAATTTAATTTTGAAAAAATTTTAGATGAATTCCAATTTTCTATGTGCTTAGGTTTCTTTTATAAGTTTGAATAAATGTATAAATAATTTCAGGGTTATTTTATGGGTTCTTGGTATGTCATGCAGATAAATTGTCGTAAATGGAATAAGATACAGAGGAATGCAAAAGAAGCTAAGAAGCAAGCGTGACAGCATCCTCTTACTTTATTGCGTTCTCTGCAGTAGTCAGGGTATAGGGCAATGAATTCAGATCAGAATCATAGACTTTATTGTATCTCTTGTTAGCCAAAATATTTAAGTTATCTGACATTTACTAGGTCTATTAAATCACCCAAGGGAAGAACTTTTTTTTGTATGCATAGGTAGTAAAGGGCTTTTGCAAAAAATCCAATATGTTGATATTTTAGACATCATAAAATAATATACACCGTGTACATTTACTTTAAAAATTAACTTGTGAAAAGCATTTCTCATTTTGTTCACTTAATTTTTAAAGAGAGCCAGACTAGTTTATCTTAATATATGGGTTCTCTGCTGGGAGAACCAGATTAACCATCATTCTAGTCAAGGCTTAAGTTTCCATTCTGTAAAATAATGACTTGCAACTTGGTGGAATTTGATATTCTTTCCAAAACTAAGAAGTTCGGAGTTATTTCTACTATCTGTTTCTTTAACAGTGAGACTGAGCGTATCGGCCTACTTGCACTGCACATGGGCCAAAATGGGCCTGTCATAGGAGAAACTCTACAGAAAGGAAAGGAGAAAGGGTTCCTGCAGAAGGAAGAGGAGGGCAGATTTGTTCTCAGAGGTCAGTTATATTAAGGCAAGGATGGCAGATGTCTCATCATGGATTTATTTGGCGGGTGTGGCTGCTGAGTACTGTATTGGGAGGAATCTTAAGTACATGGTAGATTATTAATGGTGCCTTCTTTGGGTGTGGGCCGCATCGAAGGCTTGAGGGTGATTCAGAGTAATGACACAGTCCATCTATATTTTAGGATCTGCCACACAAGGAGGTGGGAATATGCTTGGCTTCCATTTGATGTGTCCCACACTTCAGATTTGTATATCGGACTTTTTAACTCCTCCATTGTACTCTTCCCCCCTTCTCACTACTGCACTTAACTATTAATAAACAAACATACAAACCGGTAATTCCTCATCCCTCTTTATCCCCAGCCCCTGGCAACCCCCATTCTATTTTCTGTCTCTGAATTTAACTTCTCAAGGTATTTTCTTTTTCTTTCTTTCTTTCTTTCTTTTTTTTTTTAATTGCGACAGAGTCTCACTCTGTTTCCCGGGCTGGAGCGCAGTGGCGCGATCTTGGCTCACTACGACTTCTTGTTCCCGGTTCTAAGTGAATCTCCTGACTCAGCCTCCCAAGTGGCCGGATCAGGGGTGCCCGCTACTATGCCTGGCTAGTTTTTTTTTGTTTGTTTGTTTTGTTTTGTTTTGTTTTTTGAGACAGAGTCTTGCTCTGTCACCCAGGCTGGAGTGCAATGGCGTGATCTTGGCTCACTGCAACCTCTGCCTCCTGGGTTGAAGTGATTCTCCCTGCCTCGGCCTCCCGAGTAGCTGGGATTACAGACATGAGCCTGTAATAGACATGCCTGGCTAATTTTGTATTTTTAGTAGAGACAGGGCTTGGCCATGTTGGTCAGGCTGGCCTTGAACTCCTGACCTGAGGTGATCCACCTGCCTCGGCCTCCCAAAGTGCTGAGATTACAGGTGTGAGCCACCGCACCCGGTCAATTTTTGTATTTTAGTAGAGACGTGGTTTCGCCATGTTGGCCTGGCTGGTTTCAAACTTCTGACCTCAGGTGATCCACCCGCCTTGGCCTCCCAAGTGCTGGGATTACAGGTGTGAGCCACCATGCCTGGCCACAAGGTATTTTCATGTAAGTGGAATCATACAATATTTATCCTTTTGTATCTGGCTTATTTCACTTAGCATAATATTTTCAAGTTCGTTCACTTTGTAGAATGTATCATAGTTTCATTCCTTTTTAAAGCTGAATAACGTCCCGTTGTATGTGTATATACTATACTACACATTTTGTTTATCCATTCTTCTATTGGTTGACATGGGTTATTTCCACATTTTGACTGTTGTGAAAAATGCTGCTTTGAACATTGGTGTGCAAACATCTGTTTGAGCCCCTGCATTAATTCTTTTGCATATATAACCAGAAGTGAAATTGCTGGATCATATGGTAATTCTAAGTTTAATATTTTGAGGACATGCCATACTGCCTTTCACAATGGTTACATCCTTGTACATTCCCATTAGCAATGCACAGGGTTCTAATTTCTCTGCATTCTTGTCAACACTTGTCATTTTCTGTGTGTGTGTTTAATAATAGCAATGCTAATTGGTGTGAAGTGGTATCTCATTGTGGTTTTGAATTTCTTCTATTATTAGTGATACTGAGCATCTTTGCATTGTGCTTGTTGACCAGCCATCTTTTCATCTTTGGAGAAATGCCTATTCAAGTCATTTGCCCATTTTTGCATTGGTTTTGTTGTTGTTATTGAGTTGTATGAGTTCTTTTTGTATTCTGGATATTAATCCTCTATCAGATATGTGATTTGCAAATATTTTTCCCATTTTTTGGGGGTTGCTTTTGATGAATAAAAGTTTTAAGTTTCAATGCAAATCATTTATTTTTTCTTTTGTCTCCTTTGATCTTGGTGTCATGTCCAAGAGTTTGTTGCCAAATCCAGTGTCATGAAGATTTTCTCTTATTTTTTCACCTGAGAGTTTTATAGTTTCAGCTCTTATGTTTAAGTTTTCATTTCATTTAGAGTTAATTTTTGCATATCATGTAAGGAAAGAGTCCTTCATTCTTTTGCTTATGGATATCCAGTTTCCCTAGTGTTTTTTTCTGTCGCCCAGGCTGGAGTGCAGTGGCATGATCTCGGCTCACTGCAAGCTCCGCCTCCTGGGTTCACGCCATTCTCCTGCCTCAGCCTCCTGAGTAGCTGGGACTACAGGCGCCCGCCACCACGCCCGGCTGGTTTTTTTGTATTTTTAGTAGAGACGGGGTTTCACTGTGTTAGCCAGGATGGTCTCAATCTCCTGACCTCGTGATCCACCCGCCTTGGCCTCCCCAAAGTGCTGGGATTACAGGTGTGAGCTACCACGCCTGGCCCCTAGCGTTGTTTATTGAAAGATTTTCTTTCCTCATTGAGTGGTCTGGTCACCCTTGTTGACAATCAGTTGGCCGTATGTGCAAGGGTTTTATTTCTAGGCTTTTATTTTGTTTCATTGGTCTGTATGTCTGTCTTTTTGCCAATACCACACTGTTTTGATTATTGTCGTTTTGTAGTAAACTTTGGAATCAGGACCTGGGAGTTCTCCAACTTTGTTCTTGTTTTCAAGCATGTTTTGGCGATTTGGGATGTGAATTTTAGGATGGGTTTTTCTATTTCTGCAAAAAAAGTTGTTGGGATTTTGATACAGGGATTACATTGTATTTGTAAATTCCTTTGGGTGGATTTTTTTTTGTGTTTAAGGAAAAGATTCAGTTGTTTAGAAGTCTCTTAAGCTCTCTTTATTTTACTTTTTGGTCTTTCCAGCATATGTCTCTTTCATATTTTCACTTATACAGAATAGTGGGTATATATGTGATACATGCAATGTAGATACATACAAGTTTAAGAGTTCTTTTAAAACGAATACCATGTAACCGCTAGCAGGTGAAGAAATAGTTGGTTGAAGTTTTAAAACCACTGAGGTAGAGCATGAAAAGTCCACCCACGTCAGAAAACAGAACCATATTATTCAGGATGCCCTAGGAAGAATACTGGTTTGAATATGTGTCATTATTTAAGGGTTACCCGAGTTCTGGGAGCCTGGGAGAACAGCCTAGTGGTGTAGCAAGAGTAGGGAATCTTGAGTACCTATCTGAAAACACTTTGCTCCGGAAACCACTTAGTTAGAGTCTAAATTTGTAGTCCGTTTTGTCCAGTATTGGGAGGGAATGAGATTAAGAATCAAGTAGCTAGAAAATACTTGCCTGTTACAGCTGATTGGTATTGTAATAAGACTTGAGGGCTGGGAGCGGTGGTTCATGCCTGTAATCCCGGCACATCAGGAGGCTGAGGCGTGTAAATCAGTTGAGCTCAGGAGTTTGAGACCAGCCTGGGCAACGTGGTGAGGCCCCATCGCTACAAAAAATACAAAAAATTAGTCTGCATGGTTGTACATGCCTGTAGTCCCAGGTACTCAGGAGGCTGAAGTGGGAGGATCACCTGAGCCCAGGAGGTGGAGGTTGCAGTAAGCCAGGATCATGTCACTGCACTCCGGCCTTGGCAACAGAGCAAGACCCTGTCTCAAGCAAACAGACAAACACATAAAAAAGACTTGACGCCATTTATTTATTTATTTGTTTATTTTTGAGACAGAGTCTCATTCTGTCGCCCAGGCTGGAGTGCAGTGGTGTGATCTTGGCCCACTACAACCTCTGCCTCCCAGGTTCAAGCCATTCTTGTGTCTCAGCTTCCCCAGTAGCTGGGACTATAGGCGCACACCACCACATTTGGCTAATTTTTGTACTTTTAGTAGAGATAGGGTTTCACCATTTTGGCCAGGCTGGTCTCGAACTCCTGACCTCAGATGATCTGCCTGGCTTGGCCTCCCAAAATGCTGGGATTACAGGTGTGAGGCACCATGCCTGGCCCTATAAGATACATTTAAATAGTGCCTGGTAACATAGACAAGAAAGTTAATTTGCCTTTCTGACTTAGAAAGATTTTAGGAGAATCTGGCATTTGAGCCAAGACTCTTTTTTAAATTATTTTTCATTTTTTTACTCGGAATCTTGCTTTGTCGCCCAGACTGGAGTGCATTGGTGTGATCTCGGCTCACTGCAGCCTCCACCTCCTGAGTTCAAGCAGTTCTCTGCCTCAGCCTCCCGAGCAGCTGGGATTATAGGCTCACGCCACCATGCTTGGCTAATTTTTGTATTTTTAGTGGAGATGGGGTGGTTCATGGCCCATGTTGGCCAGGCTGGTCTCGAACTTCTGACCTCAAGTGATCCACCTGCTTTGGCCTCCCAAAGTGCTGGGATTACAGGCGTGAGCCACTGCACCCAGCTTCTGGCCTGATTATTTTAAGTGGGAAAAAACAAGGCTTTTCTAGCCTACTAAAAATCCCCAAACTAAAATACTTCATTTCCTCTTCTCCTTGCCCCAGTTTGGTGGAACCATTTGAATGTGAGTAAGTGGCAGACATGATATCTCACTTCTCAGTTTAGTTTGCCATTCCTAAGAAGAAGAATATTCTCATCCATAACCATAGTATCATTTTGACATTAATTACAGCTATTAAACTTTTCCCACTTGTTCCAGAATGTGTAACAGCTATTTTTTTCTGATCCTGGATCTGCTCAGTGTTTATGTGTTGCATCCCTCCCCTGCCCAACAATTCTTTGCCTTTTTGTTAATACTTAATTTTTTTAGAGCAGTTTTAGGTTCATAGCACAATGGAGCAGAAAGTAGAGATTTCCCATATACCCCACACCCCACACGTGCACACCTCCCCTTTATCAACACCCTCCACCGGAATGGTACATTCGTTATGACTGATGAACTACATTGACATGTCATCGCCCACAATCCATTGTTTATATCAGGGTTCACTTTTGGTGTTGTACATTCTATGGGTTTAGAGAAATATTTGACGTGTATCTACCGTTACAGTATCATACAGAATACTTTGATGGCCCTAAGAATCCTCTTGAGATCGGATTTTTGAAGATTTTAAACTAGTTGTTAAGTAGAGTATCCTATTCAACATTGTGGATTTTTCTAACTATTTTCTCAATAAATCATTTAACTGGCTGGACATGGTGGCTCGTGCCTGTGATCCCAGCATTTTGGGAGGCCGAGTTGGGAGGATCACTTGAACCCAGGAGTTTGAGACCAGCCTGGACAATATAGTGAGACCCCATCTCACTTTATAAATAAAGCAATTATTTCACTTATTTCCACATCCCCTATATTTCCTGCAAACTATAGCAGTACTATCTAATAGAAATACGAGAACCACAAATGAGAGCCTAATACGTGTTTTTAAAATTGTAACCACGTTTAGAAATGTAAAAAGATAGGTAAAATTCATTTTAATAATTTATTTAACAATACACCTAAAATAAAATTTCAAGATGCAATCAGCATAACTTTTTTTTCTCACAAAGTCTTCAAAATTCCAGTTTATATTTTACATTTGCAGCGCATCTCTATTAAGACTAGCCACTTCTTAGGTGCTTAGTAGCCACATGCGACTAGTGGCTATTATATTAGAAAGTGCAGGTCTAAGAAGCTTGATTTGATTCAGTGTAAACATTTTGGGGGAGGGGCAAGAGTATGTCATAGATGAAGCTTGTGTATACCATTTTGCATCAGATAAGAAGATACACGTTCTTGGGTTAATGGTTCCAAATTTGAACAGTTATTTGGTGATTGCCAGATTTCTCTGTTGTCAAGATGCATTATCTCTTTGTGCTGGTGAGTAATCTGGGGGATGATGCTTGGGCATCATATTCCGTTCTCCAGTGACCTTTTCACTGAATGGTTTTAGCATCCATTGATCATCCTTGCCTGGATTATTACATTAAGGGTTGTGACTGAAATGCTCTAAATATATCTACGTAACAAATTTCCACCCCTTTCTTGCATTATATAAAGCCTTAAAAATACTAGTTTCTGTCAGGTGCAGTGACTCATACCTGTAATCCCAGCACTTTGGGAGGCCGAGGTAGGCAGATCGCTTGAGCCCACTTCGAGACTAGCCTGGGCATCATGGTGAAACCCTGCCTCTACAAAAACTACAAAAATTAATTGGGCATGGTGACATGTACCTATAGACCCAGCTACTCAGGAGGCTCAGGAGGGTTGCCTGAGCCCAGGAGGTCAAGGCTTTAGTGAACCATGATTGTGCCACTGCACTCCAGCCTGGGCGACAAAGCTATTCTCTCAACCCAGTCTTCTTAGTAAGATCTGATAATTTTTGCTTTGGGAGATGACTTTCTGTAAACTTTGGAGGTCAGCAATAAATTGAAAGGGATTGGTTTCTTATTTGATTAATTCGTTTTCATTTTGATGAATTCATATGTCGTCTTAGGTTCTTCCTTAAAGTCCTTAGTTAAAGGAGTTTTGTCTTCATCATCATCCTGCATCAGAAACTGCATCAGTAATTGACATTTAATGTCATAGGTTGTGATGAGTCCTTGCGTTTGTTTTACGGGTTGGTCTTAAGTATTGTTGGGTGTTCAGAGTATATCAGCAGAGGCTTTAGCTTAACATCCCTCTCAATTTTTTAAATAGAAAAGCAATGTTAGCCTGACACGTTTTCTTATCTTACAAAAGATGAATTCCTTAAGAAAGGTCTGTTTTTGTCAGTTACAAATTTGCTTTCTAATATTTCTATCTTTATTAATGGTTTTCTGCAATTCATTGGGGGAAAGTTTGTTGCAGTCTTGCTATCAGCAGAAGCTAATTTATTTATCAATGATATTTAATTTTTGCTTTTATGTACTGTTCTTAAACCTCTCAGACAATTCAGGGTTTGCTTTGCAACTCAGCTGCTCACCAAATTCTCCTGTTTCTCCACTTTGACCTTCATAACTTTGGAGATAATAAATGCACATTGCTGTTGCCACACAGTGCTCAGTGGTTCCATGCTGCTTGCAGCTATAAATTTGTTGTATAAAGTATTACCGTAATGGTTAGAAAAGCACCATGCTATGTCCAAGTCATCAACATTGCCTTCATTTGTATTTCTCTTGCATAGAAACGGTCTTATGTGTGATGCAGGGGATATACTTAGAGTCGGGGGCTTGAGTTTTGGCTCCCTTGCCTTAACAAATGCATTACTTCCAGTTTTTTCTTTCAATGTATGTGCTTTCCTAGGCCTCTTCGTTAGGTTCACCTGTATTTTCCCAGGACATCCCATTTTCTTAGAAGCCATTTTTACTTAATATGGAGAAGATCGTGTACAAGATGCCTTTCAGTGGAAGTTATATTTCATGCACAACATTTCTGATCATGCAACAGGGCTCTCTTCTTTTGCTAATGTGATGATAAGGAGAAGAAGCACATACAAATAAATAGTTATTTGAATTAGAGAAACGTGATCTCCTAATGCCGTCTTAGGGAAGGGTTTGAGGAGGAGTTCAGGCGTGATGGGAAGATACAGCAGAGAGAGAATTAGTGTCAGTATGTCACAGCTACTTCGACACAATCACACCTGTTGTTCCCCTTTGGAAGAAATCTTGGATTGGAGCTGGCATGGTCTGCTGCTTACATTATTCCTTCTTTCTTATGTCAAGAAGTGGGTAGAGACTACTTAGAGGAATGAGGAGTCAACACCGTCTTAATATGTGTTTGTGAGTAGAACATTTTGTATTTGTATTACCTGTTCCAGTTTTTAACTTTGTGCATTTTATGTGAATCTACTTCTTATACTTGCATTAAAAGTAGTTTATTACTTGGTCATATCTTAGAAACCTGTCATTCAGATTGTTGTATTTCAAAATGTAGACAAAGCTGTCATTCTGACTTGTTTGGCTTTTGAGTTTCATATCATACTTAGTCCAATCGAAATACACAAAAGAAAAATTATATTATCTTGCTGATTTTCACATTTCAGACTTTTGCTTTAATTATAATAAATTTTATAGACACACATTTGAATGGCACACTAATAGCCTAGGAAAATTGGGGGTTTAAATGTAAATATTGCCTTCATACCTTAGACTCTAATAGCAACAAACATTATGCAAATTGGCTGGGCTCACCTGTAATCCCAGCACTTGGGTGGGCGGGGTGGCAGGTGAGCTCAGGAGTTCAAGACCAGCCTGGGCGACATAGGAAGACCTTGTCTCTACCAAAAATACAAAAAAAAAAAAGTCAGACGTGGTGGTTTGTGCCTGTGGTCCCAGCTACTGAGGAGGCTGAGGTGGGAGGATTGCTTGAGCCCTGGAGGCAGAGGTTGCTGTGAGCCATGAACACACCACTGCACTCCAGCCTGGGCCACAGAGTGAAACTCTGTCTCCAAAAAAAGAAAAAAGGCCACAGTGCTTAAAAAGCCCATCCAGATAATAAGAAAAAGGAGAATCACTCAATGTAAAAAAAAGGGGTGGGGAAATAAAAATATATAAATGCACCAAAGATAAATTGCCAGTGGCAGAAGGATGCCCGGTGTTAGCTAGTGGTAAAATACCCAGTGTTAGCAAGACTGGAGGGAAATAGTTACCTATAATGTTTCTGGGATAATACATTGAAGTAAACATTTTGTGGTTTGATATATATGTTCCTTTGACTTAGAGTTCAGTTTATAGTTTATATTCTAGATATACTTCCACAGATGTACAAGGAGAGTGCAAAGTTTTCTTTTTAAATTAAATTAAATTAATTTTTTTTTTTTTTTAAGATGGGATCTTGCTCTGTTGTTCAGGCCGGAGTGCCGTGGTGCGATCATAGCTCACTGCAGCCTCAAACTCTCTTGGGCTCAAGAGATTCTCCCACTTCATCCCCCAAAACAGTTGCGGCTACAGGTTTATACCGCCTGGCAATGGCAGCATTATTTTTTCTTTTTATTTATTTATTTTATTTTATTATTATTATTTTTTGAGACGGAGTCTCGTCTCCCAGGCTGGAGTGCAGTGGCGCGATCTCCGCTCACTGCAAGCTCCACCTCCTGGGTTCACGCCATTCTCCTGCCTCAGCCTCCCTAGTAGCTGGGACTACAGGTGCCCGCCACCACGCCCAGCTAATTTTTTTGTATTTTTAGTATAGACGAGATTTCACTGTGTTAGCCAGGATGGTCTCGACCTCTTGACCTTGTGATCCACCCGCCTCAGCCTGTCCCAAAGTGCTGGGATTACAGGCTTGAGCCACTGCGCCCGGCCTTTATTTATTTTTTAAAAGACTTTTAAATACTCATCATTTCTTTTTACCTTTCTTTTTGTTTTTTCACTCCTCTCACCTCGTACCTAGGCAGCATTATTTATATTTGAGGGGAAAAAAAAAAGAGGTGTGGTGGTGGAAACAAAGTATCGAATGTTCAGACTATGCTAAGTGGCCATCAGTTAGAAAAGGGTGATTCCATTTCTGTATAGTGTATGGTGGTATAGCCCAAATCTGAAAAAATACACAGCAAATTGTTAGCAGTGGTTGTCTCTGGAGAGTAAGAAGGTGGAGTGTCTCATGCCTTCTATTTTATTTTCCTATGTTACTTTAGGATAAATGGCCTTTTTTCATTATTTAAAAAATCAAAGTATATAAAAGAAAGTTGAAAATATTCTACTACTTGGTAATAACCACCACCACCTACAGATACCTCCCAGTGTTGGACATCCTTGCATCTACCTTTCAGGGCATGTACGCAGGCTGAAATCTGGGGTTGTAATAGGTATGCCATTTATATACTTTAAGCTGCAAGTTGCATACGAATGACAACCCAGCTAAGGTAATGTTGAAGAAATTATTGACCTATAGATAGATATTTATATCAAGAAGAGATTAATTTCTAAAAGAGTCAAAGTTGAGAGAAGAAAATTGATAAAAAACCTCTAAGTAGTTTTGAGACTCTTGACGGAACCCACTGACTTATTGATGTCCAGGATGAGGGAATAAACACATATGTGTTCCTTAGTACCTCTCTGCCTTTCCTTCCCTCCATTCCCTTCTCATTTTCTAACCATAAATGTATATATTTAGTAATTTGTTATTATTTTTTAACATAGAAATCCTGATAATGTAAAATTACAATAATACAGAAAATAACAATGTAAAATCCTGATAATATAAATTTATATATAAATCCTGATAATGTGAAAATAGGACCAATGACAACAAGAAAATAATACACACACACACGTGTGTGTGCGCCCCTTGGCAATGGCAGCATATATTATTAAATATATATACTTACAGAAAAGCTTATAGCATTCATGGTGGTTTGGTTTTATTTATGCATTTACATGGGGTTGGTAACTACACTGGTCCCTTTCACCTCTGTTTTTCTATGACAGAATTGTTTATTTTGATTCATTTCCCAGCATTTATTTCAAAAAGTACCAAAGTCCTTAAAGTTTACAATACTTATGAATGTGTATTGCCATCTTATTTTGACTTCTTGTTTGGGCTTTCTCTCTCTGTCTCTCTCTCTCTCTTTTTGAGACAGGTGCTTAGGCTGGAGTATAGCAGCATGCTTACAGCTCACTGCAGCCTCGACCTCCTGGGCTCAAGTGATCTGCCCCCTCAGCCTCCTGAGTAGCTGGCACCACAGGCGCTTGCCACCATGTCCAGCTAATTTTTGTATTTTTTGTAGAGGTGGTGTCTCGCTGTGTTGTCCAGGCTGGTCTTGAACTCCTGGGCCTCCCAAAGTGTTGGGATTACAGGTGTGAGCCACCGTGCCTGGCTGCATTTCTCATTCTTTGTATCACATTCTTCTTCAGGATTCTGTATTTATTCACGTCACTGTTACTTACCTACATTGAGTATTGTGGGGAAATCTGAGGCTAACCTGGTTGGTTCTACCCACCCACCTATATTGGACTTGTTTTTTCCCTTCCTAAAGTTCAGTGCCTCCTTTGACAGATGTTTTACTGTTTATTTTGTACCAGTTTTTTTCTGAGTTGTGGGATATGTTTTCAATCTGTTTTTTACTTATTATAGAAGGCTTTGTAGATTTATGCCATATTCTGATCTCTTCAGGAATGCCAGCTTAACTTATGTAAATCTCCTTTGTTTATTATCTTTACTCTTTATCGATTTATCTTTTCATTAGAAGTATTTCTTAAAGTTATGACCATGATTTGTTTTTAGTTGTTTTTTGTCTGTGTCTCGCTTTCCTATAAGGTCTCCTGTTGCTCTATAATGTTTTCTTTCGGGTCTTCTTTTAAAAATATGTTTCTGTAATTTCTTTGAGACTGTTTTTCTGAAGTCCTTCTGTTTTTTTACATGTATTATTCGGTGGTTGAAATGAACTTAAAGTGAATTGGAAATTGAAGAATCTCATGACTGTGCTTGCTTCATTCAGCAGCGGCATGTTTACGGCTCACTGCAGCCTGAGAACCACCTTTTTGCCCCGTGTAATTGGGGGAAGGTAAAAGGACAGTTGAGAACCACTGGTGTTCAAGGGGAAACTGATTAGAGACCAACTGGGATGTAAACTTAAAAATAGGGCTTTACAAGTGAAGAAGGTGACATTCTTAGTTGGAAGTGACAGGAATTCAACTAAAATAAATTTAGACAAAAAAGGAAAACTGACTTTTAACTAAGTTTATAGAAGGGCAGGAGTAGTACCAGGTGTAATAAATCAAATATCTGTTTGGATCTCTTTTTCTTGCTTATTCTTTGTTTTGGCTTCATTCTCCTTGAGACTTGAACTGTGACTATTGGCAGCTCTCAGGCCTTTATAGCCCAGCTTCCCCACTCTGAAAGACCACTCCCTCCTGTGGCTTTGGGGCCCGGGGGCCTTGTCTGGCAGTCCTGCTAGAAACATAGTTGGGCGTGATGTTTGAAGCCGGGTAGTATTTTCCAAAATAAATATTTCAGGCATGGGCTTGTTCTCAAGATTCTGAAGAGCATGGATGTATTCCTTTTATATCCTGTAGCCTAATTAATGAGCGGTTTTAAAGGAAGGAAATGGACAACTAACATTTATTGTACCTTAAGATGGGTCAGACTTTCGCATATAGAGTGTCTCCTCTCTGTGTTGCAACGTTACCATGGGCTTTGCCATCCTTTACTGATAAAGAAAATGAGACTAAAAAAATAGAAATGATCTGTTTAAGTTGTCCAGGCTAGTAATACTGACAAAATATCATATGCTGTGCCCAAATTTTCCATTGTGAAGTGACATTCAGAAGTCCCCAGAAATCTTTATCAAATTTATTTGTATAAAATAGGTGAGATCAAAGTAAGCTGTTTGTGTGACACTGTAAGCTAGTGCTAGGGCATAATTTCGGTATTGCGAGGAGCTCCTGCGGCAACATATCTTGGCAGAGATGTATGCTTATGCTATTTTGTATAATTTATGCGCAAGCAACAACATACTTAGGACTTAATATTGAAGAACCCTTACGCCTGTGATTGAAGAGGCTGTGATAAGCAGGGTGAAATACTGCAGGTAGCAGAATGTCAGTAAGTGTTACTTTAGGAATGTGGTCCAGAATTCTGCCAAGCAAATCCTTTTGGGAAGCATATTGACAAATTCTTATTAAGAGATCATCTCTGATCTGCTTGGCTTGTCTGTTTCATTTTCCTTGTGTTTTTGAAGCACGGGAAAAGAAATTGGGTTGGATATGTTTTGTTTTGTTGTGTTTTGAGACAGGGTCTCACTCTATTTCCCAGGCTGGAGTGCATTGGTGTGGTTTTGGCTCACTGCTCTTTCTCCCTCCCTCCCAGGCTCAAGCAGTCCTCCCGAGTAACTGGGACTATATAGGCACATGCCACCATGTCCGGCTCATATTTTTGTTTGTTGGGTTTTTTTTTTTTTTTTTTTTTTGAGACGAAGTCTCACTCTTGTCGCCTAGGCTGTAGTGCAATGATGCGATCTCAGCTCCTTGCAACCTCCTCCCAGGTTCAAGCAATTCTCCTGCCTCAGCCTCCTGAATAGCTGGGATTAGAGGCACTTACTACCACGCCTGCCCAATTTTTGTATTTTTAGTGGAGATGAGGTTTCACCATACTGGCCAGGCTTGTCTTGAACTCCTGACCTCAGGTTATCCCCCTGCCTCAGCCTCCCAAAGTGCTGGGATTACAGGTGTGAGCCACCACGCCCGGGCAATGTATCACTATATTGCCAAGCCTGGTCTCAAATTTCTAGGTTCAAGTGATCCTCCTGCCTTGGCCTCCCAAACTGTTGGGATTAGAGGCCACTGAGCCTGGCCTTGAATTTTTTTTTTTTTTTTTTTTTTTTAATTTAAGAGACACGGTCTTGCTCCAAGCTGGAGTGCAGTGGCACCTTCTTGGCTTACTGCAGCCTCAAACTCCCGGGCCCAAACCATCTTCCTGACTCAGCCTCCCCAGTAGCTAGGACTGGGTCGCTGTATGTTGCTGTTGCCTAGGCTGATTTTGAACTCCTGACCTTAAGTGATCCTCCCACTTTGGCCTCCCAAAGCACTGAGATGACAGGTATGAGCCACTGTGCCTGGCCAAAAATGTTTTTGATTAGGAAATCAGCTAGCCTGTAGCCCATGTCTTGGTATAAATAAAAAATTTTAATTTTAAGCAAATTTTTAAAGTTTACCAGAAATTTGTAAAGATTATTAAATTGATGCATCTTAAAATCTAAAGAGGAAATAAACCTTTGTGATTGCTGTACTTGACTTTTTTCAGTATTAATTAATGGAAGGTTGAAGGACGGGAACGTTTTTGCAGTTACTTTTGGTGACTTGGTTTGTGGCATTTTTATGTTTTACGGTAACATGGCAATTTATTCCTCTGATGATAAGGTCAAAATTATTTTGACAAATTATCTCAATAGTTAGGAGTAATTATGTACTGTTTGGATAAAAGGGTCTATCTATGATCTCAGAAGTTCAAAGCGAAGCTGCTATAAAAATAGTTACTTTACAGACATACACCTTGCAGCCAACTGTGTTGTATAAATAAACTTGACAGGAACTCATATTCCCGGAGTAGGAGACCACAGTCATCCAGACACAAAGGAAAATCATTACTAGGCTATAAACCCCCCTTTGTATTTGACTTTGTAGAAGTTAGACTTAGCCAACAATTGGTCTTGGCAAAGTACACTTACAGTTAAAAGTAGCTTCTTTTCTTTTCTTTTTGAAATGAAGTCTTTGCTCTGTTGCCCAGGCTGGAGTGCAGTGGCGCGATCTCGGCTCACTGCAAGTCCCGCCTCCCTGGTTCAGGCCATTCTCCTGCCTCAGCCTCCCGTGTAGCTGGGACTACTGGCGCCTGCCACCACGCCCGGCTAATTTTTTGTATTTTTAGTAGAGACGAGGTTTCACTGTGTTAGCCAGGATGGTCTCAATCTCCTGACCTCGTCATCTGCCCGCCTGGGCCTCCCAAAGTGCTGGGATTACAGGCGTGAGCCACCGCGCCTGGCCAAAAGTAGCTTATTTTTTTAGTAGTCAAGTACAAAATGACATCTAGTTGGGTCTTGGAATGTTATTCTGAGAATCTGTATTTTGCTGAGGTGCAGTGAAGGTTTATTTTTACGTAATGATCAACAATACTGAAAGCATTATTTTAGGCTATATTAAACTTTTTTTAGATTAAAGAAAATGTTTTAAGGAAACTTTTAAATGCCCAATAATACCAAAGTAGACAGATAGAGATGGGCATAATGAGCCTCTGTGTGCTCCCCCAGCCCCCGGCGTGATTAGGTCATGGTCAGTCTCGTTTCACCCATCTTAGCCCTCTCCCTAATGACTGTGAAGTACATACTAAACATGATCATTTTTCTGTAAATATTTCAGTATCTCTAAAAATGGTAGGAAAACCCCCAGCACAACACCATTGCCAGACTCAAAAAAGGAAACAACAATTGCTGGATATTGTCTAATGTCTCGTTACTCTTCACATTTTCATTTGTGTCATAATTGTCATAAATTTTAAAAAAAGTTTGAATTCATTGTCTTTTGTGCTCTTTGCAGTATATTTGCTGAAGATTCCATGTCTTACTCTTTAGAATATCTAGAGTAGATCTTGCTAATTGTGTCCCAGGGATGTCCTTGAACATATTTCTCTGTTTCTGTTCTTTGTGAATTAGTTATTGTAGTTAGGGGCTCAAACAGGTTAGGTTTGTGAGGTGACTTTACTTCATACGTGGTGGTTTGTTCATTTTTCAGGAGACGTGTAATATCTGGTTGTCTTTTAAAATGCCTGGATTAAATGATAAAATGGCCAATGTTTCAGTTGTTTTTCATTTTTTAGCTGGAATATTTTTGTAGAGAGAAACCTCATTTGATCAAATGGTAATTACTGTTTTGATTACTTGGCAATATAATTTGTGTAATAAAAAAGGATCACACTAAATACTGATTCTTTTGCTTTTTAAAATTGGTTTTCAGAATAACAAAATGATTTACCAGCATTCTGTAGTGGTGATAAATTAGTTTTTTGTTTTTGATTTCACAGTTATAAACTCATGGATTTAAACTTGCGTATTTCAGTCATTTGTCCCATATTTGACCAGTGGAGGCCCTCTTCAAGCTGGCTCTTGAGTCCCTTTCACAATACCATAGTATTACTCGATAGCTTCCTTTTTGTCTGCTATGTGTGAGATGAACCTAACATTTCTTGCTCTAGACCTGGAGTCAGCCATTTCCCTGAAGAGCCCTGGTCTGTTTTAGTGATAAATTCATATTTAGAGACCACATTCTGGGTACTACTGGGCTGTTCATTTTTTCGAGGCTTTTTCAGTGGACAGATCTGAGAACTATATATTTGAAAGCCATATCATTTTATATTGATTCTTCCAATTCCGATTCAGAAATGCAGGGTTTTTACTTTTTATATGCTCTTTCTGTTCTTTTTAGTCTTATTCTTGGTAATGACTCTATCTTAGCAAGTCTGTTCATGCATTATTTTCCATTACTTAACACTTACCAAAATCATTACTCTCAAGGACATTTCCTTGTCCCTGGGTTTCCTTTTTATTCATGGCTTGTAGACCACTCTGGCCCACAGTGATTTCCAGATTCATAGCATGCAAGCACAACTCTCATTTAACAGTCACCAGACACTCCAGGATTTACTAGTTTTAAAAATTGAAGTATAACATTGACAGGAAAGTACATACATATTATGGACAGCATGCTTCTGTACCAGTACACCAGAAGTCTGTTCCATGCCTCTTCCCAGATACTGCTTTCACTTCCCGCTGCAAAAGACACACAGAGAGAGAATGCCATTGTCCTGATTTGTAATACTAGTGGTTAGTTTTGCCTCCTTTAGAGCTGTAAACTTTTGTGTTTTAGCATTCATGACTTGTGAGAAAGAGAGGCCTTCTAGCCCTTCCAACTCTTAATTGTATCTCTAGATAGCATTCAGAAAAGATGTTATCTTCATCTTTGGCACTCTCAAAACTCCTAATACCTTAGGAATATAAGTAGAAGGTCAAGCATGCTCACTTTTTGGTTTTAGTTCCCCTTTTGATTTACAGAAGCTCTATTTGTATTAGGGATTTTAAACTTCTCCCTATTATGTTGCAAATATTCTTTTTTTTTTTTTTTTTTGAGGTGGAGTCTCGCTCTGTCGTATGTTGCAAATATTCTTTCCCAGTCATTTGTATTTAGACTTTATTGCTGTACTGCACTTAAAGTATTTTGTGTAGCATTATTTGACTGTTGAGTTTTGTGTCCTGCATAGGTCACCTCTACTCAAAGTGATGTGAAAAAACTCAATTCTGTATTTGCTTTTAGTTAGGTTTTATACCTCTTTGTTTATATCTGTAATCTGTCTGGATTTGAATATAGTGTGAGGTATCCATATCAACATTTAAACACAGATAGGATGTTTTAACATCTTTCAGGCTTTTCCATTAAAATAAAACTTGCTTGAATTTCATTTACCTGGGACTACTACACTTTTCCATCTACCGTCAAACTTTTAGAAAAAATTTCCACTTGGGTTTTTCCACTTCATCTTCTCTTTGTCGACTCAGCGTTTCCTGCATGGATTCTATCTTACCTTCACGGCGACACTGCTTATGCCTAGGGCAACTGTGGCCTGTTTTTTTTTTTTTTTTTTTTTTAAATTGAATCCAGTGGACTGAATATAGACCCCTTCTTCCCTGAGCTGTATGTGTTTATCATCGTTGGATAGTTTCTCCTTTAAATGCAACTCCTTTAGCTTTAATAAAATGTTTTCTTGGCTTCTTGGCTTCTTCTTCTTCTTCTTTTTTTTTTTTTTGAGACGGAGTCTCGCTCTGTCGCCCAGACTGGAGTGCAGTGGCGCGATCTCCACTCACTGCAAGCTCCGCCTTCCCGGGTTCCCGCCATTCTCCTGCCTCAGCCTCCCAAGTAGCTGGGACTACAGGCGCCTGCCACCGCGCCCGGCTAATTTTTGTATTTTTAGTAGAGACGGGGTTTCACCGTGTTAGTCAGGATGGTCTCGATCTCCTGACCTCGTGATCCGCCCGTCTCGGCCTCCCAAAGTGCTGGGATTACAGGCGTGAGCCACCGCGCCCGGCCTTTTTTTTTTTTTTTTTTTGAGATGGAGTCTCGCTCTGTCGCCCAGGCTGGACTGCAGTGGTGCAATCTCAGCTCACTGCAAGCTTTGCCTCCCGGGTTCACACCATTCTCCTGCCTCAGCCTCCCAAGTAGCTGGGACTACCAGATGCCTGGCTAATTTTTGTATTTTTACTGGAGATGGGGTTTTACCATGTTGGCCAGGCTGGTCTCAAACTCCTGACCTCAGATGATCCTCCCGCCTCAGCCTCCCAAAGTGCTGAGATTACAGATGTGAGCCACTGTGCCCAGCTTGATTTATTTTTAAGACAATGTGTTTTTTTGTCCCTAACAAAAGGCATTTAATACTAAGCCCATCACCATTTCTTCCCCTCTCCTGGAAAACCAGTACCACCGCCTATGTTTCTCATTTCAGTGAATGAACAGATTTCTAGCCTTGCATGGAAATCTGGTGTCAAAAAAAAGCCGGGGCGGGGGGGGAATTCACATTATCGGTAACGGTGTTAAAGTGTACCACTCGGTGGTATTTAGTGTATTCACAATGTTGTGCAACCAACCACCAGCTCTCTCTAGTTTTAAAACTTTTTCATCACACCATTAAATCACCCCATACCCCTTAAGTAATTATGCCCCATTTCTCCCTTCTCTCATTGTGTAATCTACTTTCTGTCTCTCTGGATTTGCCTATTCTGGATATATCATATAAAATAAGTTGTATAATGTGTGACCTTATATGTCCGGCTTCTCTACCTTAGCCTGATGTTACTGAGCTTCATATATTAGTACTTCATTTCTTTCTATGGCTAAATAATATTTCATTGTATGTATATACTGCAGTTTATTCATGTTTGAGTTTCTGCCTTTTGATCATTACAACAAATGCTGCTACAGACATTCATGTACAACTTTCTGTGTGGACAGATGTTAGGTATATACCTAGAAGTGGAATTGCTGGGCCATATGGTAACTCTGCTCAACTTTTTTATCATATGTCATTTTCCTTTAAAAAAAAAAAAAAAAAAAAACCTTTTTGTTTTTTAAACTGAGACAGGATCTGGCTCTGTTGCCCAGGCTGGAGTGCCCTGGTGTCATCTCAGGTCATGGCAACCTCCGCCTCCTGATCGCATCTTCCCACCTCAGCCTCCGTGAGTAGCTGGGTCTGTAGGTGCACACCACCATGCCTGGCTACTTTTTTTCTTTTTTTTTTTCTTCGTAGAGACAAGGTTTTGCCATGTTGCATCAAACTCCTGGGCTCAAACCATCTGCCCACGTCAGCCTCCCAAAGTGTTGGGATTACAGGCATGAGCCACGACGCCCAGCTCATGTCATTTTTGACTTACTACTTTAAGCCCTGCTTCTTTAACATCACCAGGTTAGGGTGATTGATTCTGTCTTCTAAATATCCCTGTTTTCTTCATTGTTTTCGAGGCTATATACTTGAGGTACGCTTTTCAGGATTACTTGAATTGCTTGCTTTTTGTTTCTTTGTCCTCATCATGCCTTATTTACACAATCTTCTACATACTACAAGATTGGTTTTTGCAAATGTAAATCTCATGAGGTCACCCCATTGTTTAAAAGAAAAAGAAAAAAAGAACCACCCTTCAAAGGCTTATCATTGCCCTCTGGATAAAGTCCAAGCATGCAGGGCTTACAAAGGCCCTTTGCTGTCCAGCTTTTGACGTTCTGTTTAGTTTCAGCTGCTCCCCTGCCCCCCGCTGTTCCAGTCATATACTGATTGCCCTATTTCAAGTTTTTGTACATGCTCCTCTACCTAAAGTAGAGGTTCAGATTCTAAACCTTGAATTTCCTCACCCAAATCCTTTATTTCTTTTCTTTGTAGAAGCCTTTTCTTATTCCTCATGATTATGTTATGTGCCTTTCTTTTTTGTGTGCCCTCAAATTCTTGTACTGTTGTTGGAGCACATTGTAATTGCCTGTTTACTTCTCTGGGGATCAGAAGCCGATGTTGGTCAAGTGCCAGAAGATGTAGACGGACTGAAGTACAATCAATAGGAATTTAGCAGAAGCCAAAAGATTATTTGATAAATTATTTAGGGAAGACTTCATGGAAGGGGCTAGTATTGATAGGGACCTTGAAGGAAGCATTCATGAAGGTATGGTACGGTTCTATCGCTTTAAGTGGATTAAGCCTGTTAAATATTCATGCATCTAGACCTAGGAAGAGTCATGCTGGGGGCAGAAGCCATGACAAAAGTGAGGCTTTGGACATTTTTCAGCATTGCTTTTGTATTTACTTCCACAAGCAAAGGACACAATTAGGCCTGCAGAAGAGATGCATGGAAAGAATGGGCAAAAGATTTCAAGAACTTGGGGGTTTTGACAAGAGTAAGAAGCAATGATATACTTTTTGAGTATCATATGGAAAGTGTAAGGAAATTTTCAAGGGTAATTTTGACCATGTAATTTTGTAATAAATAATTTCAGAGCTCACCTATGTTTATAAACCCTGGACTTCTGGTGGAAAATGCAACAACTAGGTAATTTCTGGATATATTATAGAATCTTTCACAAGACTCTTGTGTACAGTGTTGCAGAAAATGGTCCGAGTAATGTAATGGTGTTTATCTAGAAAAAGGTTGGAAATGAGATCACTCATGTAGAAAATAACTCCTCACAGCGCATTTGTGTGTGCTCCACTCCATCCCTCAGTCGACAGGAAAGTGTGACTTTCTGTTTTACTAGAATGTCTGCAACATAGTTGGCACTCAGTACACATATGCATGCATAAACAAAGTAACTGAAAATGCTATTCCCATCTTAATGTGTTTGCACTTTCAATATCTTTAAAAAGTATTTTAGATTAGCCACTTTAAAGTAAAAATACCTTTCTTGTGTATTGAAATACAGTGCTGATTTTAACTATTTGAAAAGTCCAGTTTGCCTGTTATGCAAAAATATTAGACTTATACATATCTCCCCTCAAATTTCAAGAAAAGAAGCACTTCCATGTTTAAACATAAAGTTTTTATTTTTATTTTTGAGACAGAGTCTCGCTTTGTCACCCAGGCTAGAGTATAGTGGCATGGTCTCGGCTCAGTGCAGCCTCTGCCTCCCAGGTCAAGTGATCCTCCTGCCCCAGCCTCCTGAGTAGCTGGGATTACAGGTGTCTACCTCCATGCCTGGCCAATTTCTGTATTTTTACTAAAGACAGGGTTTCACCATGTTGGCCAGGCTGGTCTTGAACTCCCGACCTCAAGTGATCCGCCCTCCTTGGCCTCCTGAAAGTGTTGAGATTACAGGTGTGAGCCACCACGCCCGGCCTAAATAATAAATTTTCACTGTTGACTTTCTCATATTTTGCTGGCATGTTGTTAAATCCTAGTCGTTGAAATAATACCATCTCTGATTACCCCCAAAATTAATATCTCCTCAGTTACCTACACATTGGTTCAGTCGTCGGTAGCACTCCGAGCTGTATTATACTGTCTTTCATCCTTAGGCAAAGCTGCGTGAGAATGATGGCAGGTAGTACACGAGAATTACACACCTGTTGAGACTCCCACCAAGTCCTTTTCAAACCACTCTACTCTTGCGTGTTCTTTGTCCCCACTTTCCAATTTGAGCCAATGAGTACCCAATTCCACTGGCAGGTAAAACATGATAATTTTGTGGGTGATTGATACGTGCATTCACTATTGTGATTGTTGTGTTGGTTCCTCTGGTGTATACATATATCAGTACTTATTAAATTGTTTTTTGTTTTTGTTTTTGAGATGGAGTCTTGCTCTGTCACCCAGGCTGGAGTGCAATGAATGGCGTGATCTTGGCTCAATGCAACATTTGCCTCCCAGGTTCAAGCAGTTCTCCTGCCTCAGCCTTCTGAGTAACTGGGATTATAGGCGCATGCCACCATGCCCAGCTAATTTTTAAATTTTTATTTATTTATTTATTTTTAATTTTTATTTTTTTTTTTTTTTGAGACAGAGTTTTGCTCTTGTTGCCCAGGCTGGAATGCAATGGTGTGATCTCAGCTCACCGCAACCTCTGCTTCCCAGGTTCAAGCAATTCTTCTGCCTCAGCCTCCTGAGTAGCTGGGATTACCGGCATGCGCCACTACACCTGGCTAATTTTGTATTTTTAGTAGAGACGGGGTTTCTCCATGTTAATAGGCCGGTCTCAAACTCTCGACCTCAGGTGGTCCACCTGCTTCGGCCTCCCAAAGTGCTGGGATTACAGGTGTGAGCCACTGTGCCTGGCCAAATTGTGTAATTTAAGTCTGTGCAGTTCACCGAATGTCAGTTATACCTCATTAAACTGTTTAAAAATTTCTCATATGGTCTGCTCACCGTTAGTAGGCCAGTACTTTATTAAGTCTGGTGTCTCCGGAAACATTTTGGGCCCTGCACCCCTGCTCACCTGCTCCTTAAGGTCCCTGTCTTGGCTTGTGTGCCCCCAGCTCGCTAGTTCCTCACCTCTCGTTTCCCACCCTGTCATTCTTTCTCCATGCCACGGCACTCTCTTTAGAAGAGAAGAACCTCATGATGCTACAGCCATTCCTGTATGCTCTAGCTATTACTCTTAAGCTAATCCTGTGTCCCAGAGGCTGTGGCTCTCAGACGGTCAACATACACAGATAAGACTTATGGGACCTCTGCTCTCCTTGTGCTCAGAGATGGATGGGCACACAGGAGCACTGTAGGAGCAGGTCCCCACGACTACAGGGACATGTCAAATAGGAGTACAAATGTTAGTACAAATGAAAGTTATTAAGCTCAGTATATTCCAATGAAAAGGTATGATTAGACACTCTGAAAGCATACCCTAAAGACAGCAGCTTAAGAATTGCCAACTTGATTTGATTTCTGGGGTTCCCCCGAACGAGAATCTCTGGGGGATGGGCCTGGATATCTGCATTTTAATAAGCTTCCTTAAAAGACCACTGTAGGGCCACCCAGAATGACAAGAGCCTGGCTGGACACCAGTAGAAGTTGATCTTCTGGAGAGTTTGCTTTACCCAGGGCTTTCTTACAGTATAGACATGAAAATATTTTGGCCATCAAGTAGCATCTTGCCTGGCAAGGTATATCTGTTTGATGGTTTAAAACTTATATATAACATGTATGCTCAAGTTCTGTAATTTATCTATTGGATGAAAATTTTGTGCTTAAATGTATTGATTAAACTTTGCTTTTTCCACAGAACTCAACAAAAATCCAGTGGAAGGCTTTTCTGCAGGTTTAATAGATGACAATGATCTCTACCGATGGGAAGTCCTTATTATTGGCCCTCCAGATACACTTTAGTAAGTATAATGGGACTGACATCTTCAAAATGGAGCTCTTTTAATACATTGAGTTAAAAACTATTTCGGCAGGCTGGGCGTGGTGGCTCACACCTGTAATCCTAGCACTTTGGGAATGGGTGTGGTGGCACGCGCCTGTAGTCCCAGCTACTCAGGAGGCTGAGGCAGGAGAATCACTTGAACTCAGGAGGCAGAGGTTGCAGTAAGCTGAGACCACACCATTGTACTCCAGCCTGGGTGACAGAGTGAGACTCCATCTCAAAACAAAACAAAGCAAAAACACAAGTATTTTGGCAAACTGAAATGAAATTATTTTTTAAGGAGCAGGAGAAATGGCTGTATTCAGTATCCTTTGTACTGAATTGGATCATCGAAGAGTTTTCGTGTTCTCCTTGAATCTCTAATGTCTAAGACCTATTGCTATTAAAAATAATAGTTTCAGGCTGGGTGTGGTGGCTCACGCCTGCAATCCCAGTACTTTAGGAGGCTGAGGTGGGTGGATCACCTGAGAGGTCAGGAGTTTGATACCAGCCTGGCCAACATGGTGAAACCCTGTCTCTACTAAAAATATGAAAATTAGCCAGGCGTGGTGGCATACCTGTAATCCCAGCTATCCAGAAGGCTGAGGCAGGAGAATCACTTGAATTCAGGAGGCAGGATAATTGTATATTTTTTGGACATTTTAATTGAGAATGTATTATACACATCAATGTTTTAAGAAGGCTAAGGAGAATTTTCAAGATCGTCTATTTTCGTGGTTCTCTACTTGAGTCCCCACTGAATACTGGTTAGAATCTAGGTGTTCTTATCCTATACTAAACTAATGGTCACTTTCTCCTAGTTTGTTGAAAGTTATTGTTAGACTATATGATAATCTGTTAACTGACTATTAATTGTTAAACCAATGACTTAAGGATAGACAACAATGTAGTGGTATTAAATAAGAGTAGAAGAGAAGTAGAATTTTAAAAATATTTCGTGTAGTACATTTCTAGATGCAAAGACCACAGTCGTATTTTTCTGCTCTGAGTGTTTGCAGACTAACTTAAATTTACTAGTATGTATTGTTTTGTAAGATGCATCTGCCAGGCGCGGTGGCTCACGCCTGTAATCCCAGCACTTTGGGAGACTGAGGTAGGCAGATCACGAGGTCATGAGTTCGAGACCAGCCCGACCAACATGGTGAAACCCTGTCCCTACTAAAAAGACAAAAAAATTAGCCGGGTGTGGGGGCGCGCGCCTGTAATTCAGCTACTCAGGAGGCTGAGGCAGGAGAATCGCTAGAACCCAGGAAGTGGAGGTTGCAGTGAGCTGAGATAGCGCCATTGCACTCCAGCCTGGGTGACAGAGCGAGACTCCATCTCACACACACACACACACACACACAAAGATGCATCAAGACTTCCTTACATTGGTGACTGATACAAGTTTCCATGCTTTTTACAGCAGTTCAGGTATTGGGGGAAAAAAAGGAAGTGACCTTCTTAAAGCCAACAACTGAGTGACAGGGACAGATCTAGATCTGAGTTTCTTGAGGTCTGGACTATACTTTCTCATTTAACCTTCATCTCAATGGTGCTAAGTGGGTAAGGATTTGGATGCATCAAACAGTTTTTTTGGTGACGGTCAGGTAGTTGTTTTTAGGTTTTCTGAGTTAGTAGCTCTTTTCCTCCTCAGAAAACAGCTGATGGAAAAGAAGATTTGGAGCTATTTCTCTGCCAGGCTAGGCTGATATGTAGAGTTGAACCGTCGTGTGGACATTTGTGTTTGTGATAACGATTGCCAATCCGAAATTTTGCTGATGTGTTTCCTGATAGTAGTTTGCATTGATGAGTTTTACAAATTGAGATAACTGAATTTGGCCACCCCACATGATTAAGGTTTTTGGCAGATAACAGTAGCCATTGAAGACCATCTGGAAGTGCTTCCTCCTAACCTTACTGTTATTTGAAAGCAAATTTCCTAACAGTTTTTTCACCAAAAGATGCTTGATGCAGCCAGATCCTTACCCACTTACCACACCTGGGATGTGAGCCCGGTGAAGTTCAGATCTATTCTTGTAGTTTTTCAACATCACCACCTTGGGAGACACAGCAACATTTCAGTGACAGAATCTAGTTACCCTTGTATTACATACATGAAAACAAGAAAAACTCTTCTAAACTGATGTCTGTATGGAGCATTGGTTGGGAATCCAGATTTGAGCTCAATTCTAAGGGCCTCATTGAAAATTTTTTTTTTTTTTTTTTTTGAGATGGAGTCTCGCTCTGTCTCTCAGTCTGGAGTGCAGTGGCGCGATCTTGGCTCACTGCAATCTCTGTCCCCTGGGTTCAAGTGATTCTGCCGTGTCAGCCTCCCAAGAAGCTGGAATTACAGGCACCTGCCACCACACCTGGCTAATTTTTGTATTTTTAGTAGAGATGCTATTTCACCATGTTGAGCAGGCTGGTCTCGAACTCCTGACCTCTCAGGATTAGATATACACCATTTTGTTACAATTGCCTACAGTATACAGTACAGTAAAATGCGCTACAGGTTTGTAGCCTGGGAACTATAGGCTGTATCCTAAAGCCCAGGTATGTAAGTAGGCCATACCCTGTAGGCTTGTGTATGTTCACTCTGATGTATAAAATCGCCCAAGGACGCCTTTCTCAGATCATAACCCTGTCGTAAAGCCTCGCATAACTGACTGTATGTTGTGTACCTCCAGCTCCACCAAAGAGAAACACTTTTTCTTTTTTTTTTTTTTTTTTGAGACGGAGTCTCACGCTGTTGCCCAGGCTGGAGTGCAGTGGCGCGATCTCGGCTCACTGCAAGCTCCGCCTCCCGGGTTCCCGCCATTCTCCTGCCTCAGCCTCCTGAGTAGCTGGGACTACAGGCGCCCGCCACCGCGCCCGGCTAATTTTTTTGTATTTTTAGTAGAGACGGGGTTTCACTGTGGTCTCGATCTCCTGACCTTGTGATCCGCCCGCCTCGGCCTCCCAAAGTGCTGGGATTACAGGCTTGAGCCACCGCGCCCGGCCGACACTTTTTCTTTTCACTAATAAAAACCCGTTTCTGGGCGGGCGCTGTGGCTGACGCCTATAATCCCAGCACTTTGGGAGGCCGAGGCGGGCAGATCACGAGGTCAGGAGATCTAGACCATCCTGGCCAACATGGTGAAACCCCGTCTCTACTAAAAATGCAAAAATTAGCTGGGCGTGGTGGCGCGCACCTGTAGTCCCAGCTACTCAGGAGGCTGAGGCAGGAGAATTCTTGAATCCGGGAGGCGGAGGTTGCAGTGAGCCAAGATCACACCACTGTACTCCAGCCTGGTGACAGAGCAAGACTCCACCTCAAAAAAGAAAACAACACCGTTTCTGGTATTTGGTGTACATTTTTGAAAGCGTTGGCTGTTGACTTGAGATGTGAATCACAGCAGTGTTTCTGGCAGCTCCTCTGGAGTGTGTATATGCTGCTGAGAATACTGGTGGTCACTTCTGGCCTGTGCCTTCCTGAGATCAGTAGCCTTTGCTCAGGAAAGAGAGAGAGCGTGTTCCTAGGGCAGGACCTGAGAAAGGCAAAGCAAGATACAGGGGGATGAAGAAAGGTTTGTTAGAAGTAGGCCTTTTAAAATGCTACCAAGGATCATGTACTTCATAGAATGGATTTGTCGTTGGCTGGGCGTGGTGGCGTACGAGGCCGAGGCGGGCAGGATCATCTGAGGTCAAGAGTTGGAGACCAGCCTGACCAACACGGAGAAACCCCATCTCTACTAAAAATGTAAAATTAGCCGGGCATCGTAGTGGGTGCCTGTAATCCCAGCTACTCGGGAGGCTGAGGCAGGAGAATCGCTTGAACCCGGGAGGCAGACGTTGGCGGTGAGCTGGGATCGTGCCACTGCACTCCATCCAGCCTGGGCAACAAGAGGAAAACTCTGTCTCCAAAAAAAAAAAAAAAAAGGTTGTCTTAACAGAAAGTAAGAAAGTAGTGATGTTCTTGTAATTATTTCAGTGGAATGGAGAGAGTAGAGGCCATCTTGGAATTGTTTGAAGAGCGCTATTGGGAGTGAATGTATATACCTTATGTATAAATAACTGCCTGTGAAGGGAAGTAGAGGCTTGTACTGGGGGGAAGGGGTGTTACAGGATTGAAAATAAATTAGTATAGGCTCAGATGGTACCCAGACCTAAGTGGTTAATTCACTACTTTATAATTAGGTAATAGAAATAATACTGAACCAAAATTCTGTAAAAGCTGGTGTGATTATCTCACCGTGCCGTCATTAGCCCTCATTTAGTCACTAGAGGGCACTCCACTCTCTTCAGTCTATGTGATTGATAACTGGTACATTCAAGGGTTACTTTGAGACTCCTATAGTTGCCACAAGTCTTAATTCAGTCATACTCATCTTTATATTGCATTACATGTTTATTTTTATTAATGAATCTTTCCAGTGCAGTAGTCTTTAAGGTTTTTCTAGGAAATGTACACTCTGAACTGGTAAGGTATACCAACTATTTTCAGACTGATTATTAAGCAGTATGGATAACCACTCATATCCACAGAAATTGAAATTTCAGGTAGAAGTGGCAACAGGTTTGTAGTAAGGAAGTTTAGGATGGGCACAGTGGCCCATCACGTCTATAATCCCTGCACTTTGGGAGGCCAAGGGTGGAATGTTTGAGCTCAGAAGTTGGAGATCAGCTTGGGCTACATGGTGAAACTCTGTCTCTACAAAAAAAATACAAAAATAAGTCAGGCATGGTGATGCATGCCTGCAGTCAGGAGGCTGAGGTGGGAGGATCACTTGAGCCCAGGAGACTGCAGTGAGCCAAGATCATGCCACTGCACTCTAGCTTGGGCAACAGAGCTAGACCATGTCTTAAACAAACAAACAAAAAAACCCAGAAAGTTTAAGAAACCTGGATATCACTGTATAATTATAACATTTTATAAATTATTAATGAATGATGTCTGTGTATTTTCTATCTCTCTTTTCCTTTCATCACCAATGGCTGGTCTGTTCAAGGAGTATGCCTTATCTATTTATTTTGTTTTTAAGCACTGGCAATGGTATGAAAAATTTGGAGAATCTTAAGATTATGTGTTTTGTAGTATTGCCTTACCTTGGGTGGTTGTAGAAAATGAAGAATCAGTTAACCAAAACTCAGAATTACATTCTTTTACAGTTGCAAAATTCTATTCCAGTTATAAATTATTTTTATAATTTATATTCCAGTTATAAATTTATTTACTGTAAGATGTAGAGGCAGAAGCCATCTGTTCTGTAATGAAATTCTGGAGGGAATGAACCTAATGCCTGCGTTGCTTAGAAATTGAATGATCAGTGGTAATGCCTTGCTGTTTATCATGTAGTGTTCAAGGACATGGACTTTGGGGACTGCCTTTGGTTAGCTCTCTAACTCTACCACTCTTAGTTGAGTGACTTTGAACAATTACTTAAATTTGGTCTTAGCAGTTTCATTTCTAGGGTAAAAACCCTATGCTTAGGAAATGTTTCAGACTTTCAATGTTCTATTGCTTATAACAGCAAAAAAAAAAAAATCTTACTTTTTCCCCTTTTGCGGTTTTGTTATTTATCTTTGTAAATGTCAATTATAATTTGAAGGACACTTTGTAGTTACTAATTAGATTATATGAAAAACTGTATGGAAAGTTTGTACTCTAATATTGTGTCCCTAAGAAATTAGGGTCCTCAGTAACAGAGAAATAAACTCAGAAGGGTCACTGCTCAGCAGTCCACATAACCACAGAGTAGAGCATAAGCTACTGGTTGTGAATAGAAAGAGACTTCATAAAAATCTTCACATATTTTCTAGCATTATTCCCTACCACTAAAGGGAATGCCTGTGACAATGCCATTTTTTTTTTTTTTCTGCTATAAGATAAAGGAAAGGTCATATCCCTAAGATACATACATTATCATATCCCTAAGATAACAGAAGCTCCAGTGTTTTTCTTTTTTCACTGTTCTTTTCGGAAGTTCACCTGGATGTTCCAGAGCAGTTTTCTAAACCTTTCATTGTTGATTGGCCTTTTGTAGAATTCTTCAGCAACATACAGTACAGAAGACCCAGGCTAAAATAGTTCTCACAGATACACTTTGAAATAGGTGTATTTGGATATAAATATAACTTGCCATTCCATTATTTTTTCTAATGACTAAACTCTAAATTTTTTAAAATGGAGATTTTCAAACCAATGATGTGCAAAGCCATTCTCATGACACAGTCATTTAAACTTATTAAGTATGGGCAAATTTTATTTCTCCCCTTTGTCTTGTGGAGTAATTGAGGTTCTCACCCTGGGCATGATTCACAAAATAAGAGTAAGACCACAGATAATAGTGACATAGAAACACAGGCAATGAAGAAAACTTGTAAAAAACAAATATCCCCGAGTATCCTGTATCATCCCAGCAGTGATGGAAATGATGGGCAACCCAAGATTCTGAATGGAGTGCGTGAAGCCATATGCAGTTCCCAGTTGATGTTCAGGAACTACAGATGCCACTATTGGCCATAATGCACAGGCAGGCAATGACTAGGAGATTCCCAGAGGACACATAGCAACCCAAGGGCTCCACATCATAAAGGCCAGCATCATGTGGGACACAAGAGTGGCTGTGACCACACACACAACCCAGATGCAGTTCTTCCCTGTGTCATCCACCGGGAGCCCAAATACTGGGTCGTGGGAGCTGATACGACATATACAACACTGTTCATTGCACTTGCTGCCTGGAAAGAAAATCCAAATTTCTCGTAAAGAAAACTTTCCCAAGTCTAATAAAAGGGAACATGGCAACACGCTAGCAGACACAGATGATAAATATGAGCCACAGGGGTAAGGAGAAATCCTTTACATCAGTTAATTTAAAAACTCTCCCCCCCCCCTCTTTTTTTTGTTCTTTATGAAGGATTCTCTCTGCTCTGGGATCTAAGTAAGCAAGAGCCAAGGAAGGCACAGATTAGTGAAAGAAGACATGTTACCTCCAGTCTTAAGTGTGACTCCAGGGGTTGTGTGACCAGCAGAACCCCACGAAGCTTCAATCTTAGAATACAGCCAACTCATGAAGTTCATGTTTACTGTACTTCCAATTCTAGCCACGCTAAATTGTTGGAGTCCAAACACCAGGTTTAATTCTTTGTCTTTAAACCAGCTCACAGCATATGTATTCTGGGCAACTGCTAAGCACTCCCCACCAATCCTAAACACAAGTCTTTCAAATTCCATCAGCCAAAAAACATTAAATATTCCACTCAGAACAAAAACAACCTGTCCAATGCAAATGAAACAGCTAAAAATAATTGTGCCCCATCATATTCCAAATACTCGGTCTTTTAAAAAGCGACCAAAGAAACACAAAACCACACTGGGCCAAGAATACCAGGCATATAGCAGCATGAATTGCATGGTGTTCACCTGCATATCCCATTTATCCTGAGTCCGAAGGGCAGCAGGATTATTATAACAAAAATAGCTGCTGAAGCCAAGGAAGAACATCAATAACAGCAGCAAAAGTCACAGACAGGCGGCTGGAGGCCACAGAAGGGCCAGCGGCAGCCATGCTTTCTCATCCTTCTCCTCCACTACACCCGCGGGAGACCGAGAGGCGGAAGGGGTGATGACTCCAGGACCCGGCGGAAAGCAGTGCCCGCAGAGCACAGCCAAGGCAGTGATCACATGACTCCCAAATATCTTAGACTAGTAGATAGTGAACTGTGGGAAATAAAATGATCGGACAAGAGACAGGTACAACAGGACTACAGATTAACAGGAAATGTTGAGCTAATTTCAGACGGCAGCATGCAGCACATCATTTAAATAAAATAAATATGGCCGAGTGGTAGGTAGGACTTGATCCTTGTAAGATTTTTATAATTTAACACCAAAACAGTAAAGGAGGCCTCATGGAAGAAACTTGAACTAGGCCTGGGATTTTCAACCCTTTCAAATTTGAAACTGCTGGTTACTATCTCCTTTTTTTTTTTTGAAGCAGAGTCTCACTCTGTCGCTCACTGCCACCTCTGCCCCCCAGATTGAAGCAATTCTCCTGCCTCAGCTTCCCGAGTAGCTGGGATTACAGGCACCTGCCACCATGCCTGGCTAATTTTTGTAGTTTTTACTAGAGATGGGATTTCACCATCTCGGCCAGGCTGGTCTTGAGCTCCTGACCTCATGATCCACCCAACTCAGCCTCCCAAAGTGCTGGGATTACAGGTGTGAGCCACTGTGGGCGGCCAATACACCTCTTTTTAATATCATGATAGTAATTGTATTGTAGTATCTGTGATGAAGATAATATGTAATGAAAGATATTTTGAATTCATTGATGCCTTTTTAAAATTGTATTTATTTTATTTTTTTATTATTATTTTTGGAGATGAAGTCTTGCTTTGTGGCCCAGGCTGGAGTGCAGTAGCGCGATCTTGGCTCATTGCAACCGCTGCCTCCCAGGTTCAAGTCATTCTCCTTCTTCAGCCTGCTAAGTAGATGGGATTACAAGCGCCCGCCACCACGCCTGGCTAATTTTTGCATTTTTATTTTTTATTTATTATTATTATTATTTTTTGAGACGGAGTCTCGCTCTGTCGCCCGGGCTGGAATGCAGTGGCCGGATCTCAGCTCACTGCAAGCTCCGCCTCCCGGGTTTACGCCATTCTCCTGCCTCAGCCTCCCGAATAGCTGGGACTACAGGCGCCTGCCACCTTGCCCGGCTAGTTTTTTGTATTTTTTTAGTAGAGACGGGGTTTCACCGTGTTAGCCAGGATGGTCTCAATCTCCCGACCTCGTGATCTGCCCGCCTCGGCCTCCCAGAGTGCTGGGATTACAGGCTTGAGCCACCGCGCCCGGCCTAATTTTTGCGTTTTTAATAAAGGCAGGGTTTCACCATGTTGGTCAGGTTGTTCTTGAACTCCTGACCTCAGGTGATCTGCCCACCTCAGCCTCCCAAAGTGCTGGGATTACAGGCGTGAGCCACCGCACCTGGCCACAATCATCTTTGTATATCAAGAGTGAATATGTGGCATGTTAATGTTTAGTCGACAGTGTTATTGTACTCTGTGGGTTTTGGGCTTTCTCTTTGCTAATTTGGCTGCTTGGTAGAAGTTTGCATGCACAAGTTGGGTACTACTGAGTTAAGCATTTAAAAAAAAAAAAAAAGGCAGGTAGGCCGGGCGCAGTGGCTCACAAGGTCAGGAGTTCAAGACTAGCGTGGCCAACATAGTGAAATCCCTCTACTAAAAATGCAAAAATTAGCCAGATGTGAGAATTAGGAGAATCGCTTGAACCCGGGAGGCGGAGGTTGCAGTGAGTCAAGATTGTGCTATTGCACTCCAGCCTGGGCGACAGAGCGAGACTCCGTCTCAAAAAAAAAAAAAAAAAAGAAAAGAAAAAGGCGGGGGCAGGTAGAATTTCCACAGGTAAAGTAGAAGGAGGGGTTCACAGACAGGAGAAAACAGAAACACCATGGTTGCTTTAGAGTGGGCAAGGCCATTTTCAGATAGAGTGAAAGTTGTGTGCTTTAAATCTTTAGGGCCACCCTTTTAGTTGAATTTGGTGGACATTTTAGAGGTTGAAAACAATTTAGAGGGTCTAAATCGGTTTTTCACGATGAAGATTCCAGTCAGCTGTTGCGAACCTTTTGCGTGAATGTAACCAGTCCAAAGTAAGTGACACGGGAAAGCCGACTCCATGTTGTCAAGGAATCAAGTGGCACGTGGCTGCCAGGAGAATCCAGTGCAGGGGCTTTGTGGCTGTGCCTTTGATGTTCTTTTACATAGACTCTCTTTTTTTATTTTATTTTTTTATTGAGACGGAGTCTCACTCTGTCACCCAGGCTGGAGGGCAGTGGCACAATCTTGGCTCACTGCACCCTCCACCTCCCAGGTTCAAACAATTCTCCTACCTCAGCCTCCCAAGTAGCTGGGATTACAGGCGCCTGCCACCACATTTGGCTGTTTTCTGTAATTGTGGCTTTCAAACCCGTAATTAGAAATACGTTACATCATGGCCCAGTGCATACATATGTGTATATAGATTAGTGAAGAAAACACATACATAGATTATATAACTGACGCTACTTGTGATAAACTCTGTTTTCTATTTTTGTTAGCAAAAAAATTTTGCGAGTGACTCATTAAATTGCTTTTGCAGCCCTGTTTGAAAAAATAGTCAATATAATCAGTATATCCTAAGACCCATTTTGGCACTAACTCACATAGAGCACAGGAAGAGAAGATAAAGACTTAACTCTTGGTGTAATGCCCTCTTCACAACAGCTATTCCAGTCTCTCTCTATTCCCTCAAGCCCTCAGGCTTCTTCCCTTCCATAGACAGCCTCATCAGTTTTGAAAAGGAAGGCCCTACGGTGGGCCTTAATTCAGTTCTTCATTTTTTCTGAGTATCTCTTTTAAAGCCCTTGATTTGTACAGTTTCCCCATCTAGTTACTATCTTCTTCAACTGTTAAACTTTTTGTATAAATTGTCCTGTTTATTATGCTTGAGTACTTTACTACCCTGTTCTTTAACCCTTTACAGTTTTTTTTTTTAAATTGCGTTTTACTAAAAAAATTGTGTGGTCAAGGTCACTGACTTTTTATACTGTGAGTCCTGTGACATTTCCTAATTATTCAGGAATGTTTAGTGTTAATGATCTGTCTCTTTTTTTTTTTTTTTTTTTTTGAGACAGAGTCTTGCTCAGTCGCCCAGGCTGGAGTGCAGTGGCGCAATCTGGGCTCACTGCAAGCTGCGCCTCCCGAGTTCATGCCATTCTCCTGCCTCAGCCTCCCGAGTAGCTGGGACTACAGGCGCCTGCCACCACGTCCAGCTAGTTTGTTTTTTTGGTATTTTTAGTAGAGACAGAGTTTCACCATGTTAGCCAGGATGGTCTCAATCTCCTGACCTCATGATCCACCCACCTCGGCCTCCCAAAGTGCTGGGATTACAGACGTGAGCCACCACACCTGGCTGATCTGTCTCTTGTTTTAAACTTAATCTGCACCTCCCCCATGTCTTATGATCAGAAAAAGCGATAAAAATTCATACTTGCTTGTGAACAGTTCAAGCTATATTAAAATGAGCAGAGAGTAAAAGATCTCGTAACGCTACACTATTGTTAGTTAACTATTGTTATGTACTGATGTCCTGTTTCTGGACATTTTTCCATGTGTATACCAACACACCCCCAATTTTTCACTTTTTCTTTCATTTCCTTTCTTTTCTTTTCTTTTTTTTTTTCTTTTTTTTTTTTTTTTTGAGACAGGGCCCAGCTCTGTTTCCCAGGCTGGAGTGCATTGCACTGGCACAATCACAGCTCTCTGAAGCCTCAACTTCTTGGACTGAAGGGATCCTTCCCACCTCAGCCTCTTGAGTAGCTAGAATTACAGGCATGAGCCACTGTGTCTGGCCTCCTACTATTTCTTTAAAGACAAGTGAGCTAATTTTAGAAATACCTGCTCTTAAAAACTTAACAATAGATTCCTCATATCATTCCATGACCACACTTACTACTGATAATTTTTCTTGGTAGATATTTTCCTTCTGCCACTAAAATGATAAGCTCCACAGTGCTCTCTAATGCTCTGTTCTCTGTTGTATCCTTTTATGTAGACCAGTGGTTAGAGTAACTGGGTAATCAATGTGTATTTGTTCAGTGAATGGAAACCATTTAATGAGCTGAGAATTTCATTTCTCACTGATCTGAAACAACCACAATCATGACTCTAATGGTTGGACACATTACAATAGAAGAATCACATGTGCAAGTGGTATTGCAATAAAGAAATTTTAAGTGGTCAATGTACTAGAGGGGACCTGGTGGCTAGTTTAGATTTTAGTCAGATGAAATCTTTCTAGAGGTAACGTTTAAGCTGAGTACTGAATGATTATCAGAAGACAAAGGGAGAAAGGTATTTCCAACAGAGGAAACATTTAGTGCCAAGGCCACAAGACAGGAATTTAGTATTTTTGCCCTTTAAGGCTGACTGGATCTCTTTGGTTTTAGTTAGTGTGTACAAGTCACTGTATTGTTCTTTTGGTGATTCCTTGAGAGTGATTGCTAATTCAGTGTGAGTGGACTGAGGTGCGTTGTCTGAAGTAGCAGTCACGGGCTTATTTCACATGGCTGGTGGCTACGTTATTGGACAGCACAAATACAGAACATCTCCAATATTACAGTTCTCTTTTACAGTGCTGTTCTGGAAAGTCACTAGAATATCAACTCCTTGAGATTTTTTTCGCTGCTATACCCCTAGAGTTTGACACATAAATGCCGAGTAAATATTTGGTAAATGATCAAATGAATAAATGGATAGATGGAGGCAGTATATCTGTTCCTAGATAAGGAAAAAGAAAATGTGCATAAGTTTTGAGATGAGAAAGGGTTTGATGTGTTTAAGAACAGAAAGAAGACTGGTTAGAACAGAGAGGAATGACAGTTTGAAATCAACGTAGAGAAACTAGTGATGTTAAACCTTCTGAATTTTGTTTTAAGTGCATTGGGAAGTGATGGAAGGGTTTGTAGCATAGCAGTAATGTGATCTGATCTGATCTGGTCTGAATGTCTTTTTAGCAGATGATTTCATTTTACTAGCTCTCTTGAAAGTTTAATTAAAGTGATAGCGATGACAGTTTACTCAACTAGTTATTTGAGAAAGTAACTGCCTGTGGGGAATCCAGATTATTTGTTTACTTCATTTTCGGTGTTAGTGCTAGCCCCCTTGTTTTATATTTGTTTTAACAATTCTATGCTTAAAAGCAGGAACTTATAGGCAAGAACTTCTTTTTGTTCTTTTTTCCAGTGAAGGTGGTGTTTTTAAGGCTCATCTTACTTTCCCAAAAGATTATCCCCTCCGACCTCCTAAAATGAAATTCATTACAGAAATCTGGCACCCAAATGGTAAGTTTATCTAGTTTTACTTTTACATTTGTAAATGTGATGACCTGTCATTGAAGTGTTGAAGGTCAATAAGAAAGATCTGTTTCTCAGTGAAATTGCTTTGGCATGTTTGTACTGTGTTCATTGTGCACATGGCTGTGTACTGAAACCTTTAAAAAGAGGAGAGGCCAGGCACAGTGGCTCATGCCTGTAATCCCAGCACTTTAGAAGGCCAGGCAGGCAGATCACTTGAGATCAAGAGCTGGAGACCAGCCTGGCAAACATGGTGAAACCCTGTCTCTACTCAAAATACAAAAATTAGTCACGCGTGGTGGCACATACCTGTAATCCCAGCTACGTGGGAGGCTGAGGCATGAGAATCACTTGAACCCGGGAGGCGCAGGTTGCAGTGAGCTGAGATTACACCACTGCACTCCAGCCTGGGCAGCAGTGTGAGACTGTGTCTCAAAAAAGAGAGAAAGAGAAACAGAGATCATGGGGAAAAAGTTATTTTTTAATTTATTTACTTAGTTTTCAGTTTGGTTTGAGACTCATATTTTAAACCAGAGGCACAGTTACGGAGCGATAACATCAATAGAGCTCCTATAATTAAGCGAATAATTATCAAGGTATTAGGTGATTCACTGGCTATTACAAAGAACACAGAAATTATGAAACCTGGTTTTGTAATTTATAGTTTTTCCTATTATTTTTATACCATGGACAACTCTTCTATGTATATTCTTAGGTGTGAGATTACTGACAGTGTCATATGAAACAACATATTATATTTTTTAAGCCTGGAAAGCATCTAGTATGGCTGTGCATGTAGCGATGACATTGACTCTTTTTGCTTAAAGAAGAGCTACCACTTCAAATCCACATTGCGGCCGTTCTCCTGCCTAGCCAGCTGCCGCTGGACTCTCTCCCCTGTATATAAGCCCCCAGTAACTACGTCTTATTTAAAAAACAACAAAAAAAATTCTCTATTTTTATAAAGTAAAATAAAATCCCCAAAGGTTAGGCTAGATAAGCTATATTTGTAAAACAGTCTCTGAACTTTTGGCTTTGTTTTGTATGTTAGAACTTGCAGAGCTTTCTTTTCTAATTATTTTGACTATGTAATCAGAGTTGTCTCTTTAGGCTATTACACTCATTTGCATTTTGCTTCTCATCATCAAGACTTCTGGGTGCAGGGAATAGAAACACGTAGATAGTGGTTTTAAGCTGGAATCAGTGAGACAGGAATGAATGATTGAATGAAGTTAAACAAGGATTTATCAGAAGGATATGGAATGTGTAATAGAAGCCAAGGCTTGAAAAACAGATGGGCGTTATGAGAGACTGGAACTGGCAAATGGAAAAGTACTGGGAGCCAAGGGACTTAGCATATTTTATTGCATCTAAGGCAGCAGTGATCATAAAAGATAGTTATTTTTCCTACCAGTGAGAAGGGGAAAATATCTCTTAACAGTTTGTGGCAGAATGCATTAACCGTATTCCTGCATGATGCGGGCATGCATGAATGGGTGACACTTGCCTCCTGTGCTTTGACTTTTATCTCTTCCTAGGCTTTCCGCAGTTTCTTCTTCTACCTTCACTTGCATTACTCGATTATAATAGGCAATCGTTTTGCACCTGTTTCGGAGAAGCTATAACAGATTCTGAATGTTGGCTTCACCACAGATTAGCTGTGTAACTCTAGGCAAACCCTCTTGGAGCCTTAAGCTAGCTTGCCTGCCTGCCTCCCTCCCTCCTTCCGTCTCTCCTTCCCCCACTCTGCCCTTCCTTTTCTCCTTCCTTCCCTCTCTCGCTCCTTCCTTCCCTCCCTTCCCTTTCTCCCATCCCTTCCTGTCCTTTTCTTCTAAGACAGGGTCTCACTTTGCCACCCAGGCTGCAGTACAACGGCATGATCACAGCTCACTGCAGCCTTGACCTCCTGGGCTCAAGTGATCCTCCCAAGTAACTGGGATGACAAGGACACATCATCACGCCCAACTAATTTTTGTATTTTTTTTGTAAAGATGGGGTTTCACCATGTTGTTGGCCAGGCAGGTCCTGAACTCCTGGGCACAAGTGATCTGCCCACTTTGTCCTCCCAAAGTACTGAGATTGCAGGCATGAGCTACCATGCCAGGCCTGTGTTTTCTATCTGTGAAAATTAAGTGAAAACATACATGTAAGCAAATACATGGGAGACTTCCCTTCTGGTAAGAAAACAGCAATCACCTAGGTAGTTTAAGAGGACAACTGATAAAATGGTGTTATGTTTTGTTTTAAGATTGAAGAGACTTTTTATTTTTTTCTTTTCTTTTTTTTTTTTGTTTCTTTTTTTTTTTGAGACGGAGTCTTACTCTGTCGCCCAGGCTGGAGTGCAGTGGGCCGATCTTGACTCACTGCAACCTCCATCTCCTGGGTTCAAGTGATTCTCCTGCCTCAGCCTCCTGAGTAGCTGGGATTACAAGCGTCCACCACCACGCCTGGCTAATTTTTGTAGTTTTAGTAGAGACAGGGTTTCACCATATTGGACAGGCTGGTCTCAAACTCCTGACCTCAAGTGATCCGCCTGCCTCAGCCTCCCAAAGTGCTGGGATTATAGACATGAGCCACCGCGCCCGGTCTTAGATGGAATTTTGAACGAAGATGATGCTTGGCTTGAACTTCATTCTTGAGGCTGTAAGGCCTTGTTTAATTAATGACTTTTAAAGCTGTGCATAATAGTAGGTTGTCATGACAAAAAGAGAAAATGACAAAAAATGAAAAAGCTATGTAATAGGTTCCTCTTGTATTTTCCTTCTTGAAAGATTACACTCATAGAGGATTGGAAGGGGAAGTCAGAGATAGCAGGGAGGTAGAGCATTTTAGCAATCATTTGAGTACAAAGCAATAAAAGCTTGCACTAAGAATAGTGTCGCAGGAAGGGCAGTTTAGTTTCTTTGACTTGACTGCCAGAGGTGGATGGTAATGGAGAAGTAAGAATTTAGGATTGACTGGCCATTTGCAAAAATAATTATAGAGTGAAAACCATAATGAAATACCACTTTTTACCTACTAGGATTCCTATAATCAAAAAGATAATAACAAGTGTCAATGAGGAAGTAGAGAAATTAGAACTCCAGTGTACTACTGGCAAGAAGGTAAATGGTGCGGATGTTTGGAAAAGACTCTGGCAATTCCTCAAAAGGTTAAGCATAGTTACCATATGACCTGCAGTTCCAGTCCTAGGAACCTAACCAAGAAAACTGAACACACATGTTCAGAAAAAACTTGAATATGAGTGTTCATAGCAGCGTTTATTATTCATAACAGCCAAAAAGTAGGAACAGCCCAAATGTCTATCAGTTGATAAATAGAAAAACAAAATGTGGATCCATGTAATGGAACTTTATTTGGCAATAAAAAGAAATGAATTACATGATACTGTTCTCTTAAGAAAAGAAAGAAATGGCCTGTAATCCCAGCACTTTGGGAGGCCGAGACGGGTGGATCACGAGGTCAGGAGATCGAGACTATCCTGGCTAACACGGTGAAACCCCGTCTCTACTAAAAAATACAAAAAACTAGCCGGGCGAGGTGGCGGGCGCCAGCTACTCGGGAGGCTGAGGCAGGAGAATGGTCTAAACCCGGGAGGCAGAGCTTGCAGTGAGCTGAGATCCGGCCACTGCACTCCAGCCTGGGCGACAGAGCGAGACTCCGTCTCAAAAAAAAAAAAAAAAAAAAAAAAAAAAAAAAAAGAAAAGAAAGAAATGAAGTAGCATAGATGAACCTTGGAAACATTATACTAAGTGAACAAAGTCAGTCGTATAAGGTGACATAGGTTACGATTCTCTTTATATGAAATGTCAAGAATAGGCAAATCCATAGGGACTGAAAGTAGGTTAGTGGTTCCTTACTCCTGGAGGGGAAGTGAAGGGATTGAGGAATGGTTGCTAATTGGTACTGGGTTTCATTGTAGGTTGAAAATAGTCTAAAATTGATTGTGGTATTGATTGTACAACTCTGTAGACATACTAGACAGGAACCATTAAATTGTGTTCTTCAAATAGGTAAATTGTATAGTAGGTGAACTATAGAGATGTTATAAAATTATTATAGGGAAATAGTTTTATATGACTGACCTTACATATATTCAGTTTTTCTTGTGGTATACTTGCTACATCCAGTTAGATAATTAGGTAAAACTAGTCTAGGGTTCAGCAATGAGCTTAAGGGCCTTGGAAGTTACTGTATCAAGATGATAGATAACATCATAATGAGTGGGTTAATTTTCCTAGGGAAAGTACAGTTAATGTTGGGGATTAGGATAACATCCAAGGTCAGATTAAGGAAGATGAAAACTAGAAAGTGACTGAGACAATGGTTCAAGAACCAGGGGAAAACAAGAGTACCACAGATGCCAGGGGAGGAAAATGTATCCAGCAAAGTGTTGTCATAGTATTAGTTGTCTTGGCCCAGAGGGGTGACTTCAGGTAGGTAAAAGTACCCAGGAGAATAAATATGTTATCCAGACCACTTGTGGACACAGTTGTAGCATCCTGCTAAGGAGAAGAAGCCAGTTTCTAGGAGAATAAAGGAATACCCGAGTAGTAAGTAAATAGATAAGATGAGGGTAAATCAATTTTTCAGAATTTTAGATGCATGGCTTCAAGAAAAAGGAGATAGCTAGAAGTGTATGCATTGTTTAGGTAGCTTAGTTTTGTTTGTTTGTTTTGGTTTGGGTTTTTTTTTTTTTTTTGAGACAGAGTCTCACTCTGTTGCCCAGGCTGGAGTGCAGTGGCTCATTGCAACCTCCGCCTCCCAGGTTCAAGCGATTCACTTGTCTCAGCCTCCTGAGTAGCTGGGATTACAGGTGTGTGCCACCAAGCCTGGCTAATTCTTGTATTGTTATTGGAGATGGGTTCACCATGTTGGCCAGGCTGGTCTCGAACTCCTGACCTCAGGAGATCCGCCTACCTCAGCCTCCCAAAGTGCTGGGATTACAGGCCAACCGTACATTACAGTGGGCCAAGCCATTGTGCCCAGCCCAGGTAGCTTAGTTCCATCTCTAATGAACACTGAAATGAAAGAAAAAAGTAACAAGCAAAAATCATACGGGGAAAACTGAGAAACATTTTGGCAAGAGAAAAGTAAACATTAAGTACATAACTGGCTAAAGGATAAGAACAGACATTTCACAAAAGAGGAAAGACATACAGGTTATATCCATGGAAAGTTGTCACCCCAAAGCATTTAGAAAAGTGAATTAAACCAGATGTCATATATCAAATTTAAACAGCATCAATAAAGGAAAATGTTCATCTTGATGAGGCAATGAAATGGACATCTCAGATTGCTGATGGCAGTATAAATTGATACAATCCTTTAAACTATAGTTTGATAATAGGTATTAAGCCTAAAAAATATTCTCATTCTAAAATAAACTGTATGTTTAAAATGACATGAGAAGGTTAAAAATGTAAAGATCCCGGATTAGCGATAGCTTGATTTTTTAAAAAAGAAAAATGGATCTTATATTGTGGTGTTAGAATTCTGTGCACATACCTAATAGCATGTTTTTAAAGAAAAATGATTTGGAAAAAATCCTTATTACACAATAAGTACAGAAAACATTGTAAAACAGTAACACTCTATGCTGAACTTTGTAGCGTTACAAGTTTCGATGGTCTTTTTTTTTTTTGAGATGGAGTTTCACTCATTGCCCAGGCTAGAGTACAATGGCGCGATGTTGGCTCACGGCAACCTCTGCCTCCTGGCTTCAAGCAGTTCTGCTGCCCCAGCCTCCCGAGTAGCTGGGATTACAGGCATGTGCCACAATGCCTGGCTAATTTTGTATTTTTAGTAGAGATGGGATTTCTCCATGTTGGCCAGACTGGTCTTGAACTCCTGACCGCAGGTAATCCACCCTCCTTGGCCTCCCAAAGTGCTGGGATTACAGGCTTGAGACACCACGCCTGGCCCTCAATGTTATTCTTGCCCCGATTCTATTTTAGTTAATAGATTTTACTAGCAGATAGGGATGGATTGGGAAGAGGAACCTTAATTATAGAAAAACTCATACATAAAACATTGAAGACGTGGGCCTTTCCTGTCATATATTCACTCCTGTACTTCTCTGTCACATGTGTGCCTGGCATGCAGTAGGCATTGAAAAAGTATTTGTTGGCTGGCGCAGGGGCTCTTTCCTGTAATCCCAGCCCTTTGCGAGGCTAATGTGGGAGTGTCCCAAGTGTGTGGGACCAGCCTGGGCAATATAGTAAGACGATATCTTTACCAAGAAAAAAAAAAAAAAAAAGCCAGGAATGGTGCCATGTGCCTATGGTCCCAACTACCTGGGAGGCTGAGGTGGGAGGATTGCTAGAGCCAGGAGTTTCAGACCAGCCTGGGTGACATAGTGAGACCCCATCTCTACCAAAAAAAAAAAAAGCCAGGTTAGCCAGGCATCATGCCATGTGCCTGTGGTCCCAGCTACTTCGGGGACTGAGGCAGGAGGATCGCTTGAGCCTGGATAGAGCTGTGATCATACCACTGCACTCCAGCTGGGTGACAAAGTGAGACCCTGTCTCGAAAAAAACCAAAACAGCAACAACAACACCAAAAAATAAGAATTTGTTGAATTAAGAGAGCAGTGATATTGATTGGTATATACAGACTTTGATTCTGATTACCCAGAGTTCATAACAGCAGAAATACTGATGTTGTGAAATGAAAAATAAGATTTAGAATTATATTTATTCACAAATTTGTTAGACTATATAGGATAAGTTAGGAATGAAATATACATAAATATTGTCACTACTCAAATTCCTTTCTAAAATTTCTTCCTCAAAGTGTGCTTTTAAAAAAAATTTACAGTGGGTAAACGTTACCATAAAAGATTCGTTTCACAATAGGGATTATTTGTATGATGTATAAATGAATTAGTGGATTAAGATTTTTTTTTAATCAATAAGTAGTATTTTACTTTTTGCCGAACCACTTAAACAGGTCAATACATGTCTCCTAAAAATAAGGATGTTTTTCTTATTAAATGTGTTCATGGAAAGGAGGCCTCATGAGTGTCATATATGTTGATGAGTTTTCATTGGCAGTATGGCATGTTTGTTTTGTGAATTTGAATATACTCCTTTCCCAGAAAATACAATTTTGCCTTTATATGATTGTAAAAATACATTTCTTAGGAAAATCTCTCGGCCTTTGACTATCACTAATTTAAGTCGGTAAGTTAGTGGGGAAACTAGGAAGCCATTACATAGAAACTCAGTTGCTGGTATTTGGAAAAATATGCTTTCTGCAAATGAATGCATCCAATAGTTGCTATTTATTCATTTATTATATTATACTTAGGACATGTAAATGTTAGGCACCATCTATATACTAGATAGCTTTATGTTTTACATATATAAAAAGATAGCTTACATTCCTACTGGGTTTGTCAGATGGATCCTGTGTATTTGGTAAAATCTATACTATAGTCTTCCTAAAAAAGTCAACACGTTCCATTTTGGACATTAACTTCTGTATATGTGTCATGTTTGATAAAGGCACTGTGTGAATCAGGGTCACATTTGTAATTGATAATTTTGTGTATAACCAAATTAGCAATATATGAAACAAGCCTCTTCTTGAATTTTGCAGTTGATAAAAATGGTGATGTGTGCATTTCTATTCTTCATGAGCCTGGGGAAGATAAGTATGGTTATGAAAAGCCAGAAGAACGCTGGCTCCCTATCCACACAGTGGAAACCATCATGATTAGTGTCATTTCTATGCTGGCAGACCCTAATGGAGACTCACCTGCTAATGTTGATGCTGCGGTAAGGCGGTCACACGTCTTCCCTTCACTTTCCCTTGTGATAAAACTTGAACTATAGTTAGTATGTATGTAAGTATGCATGAATGTGTGCATGCATGTGTGTGTGTGTGTGTGTGTATATGTATCTTTCCATAGTTCTTATTTTTGACAAAATAAATACAAATATATTTATTTATGTTTTTTTTTTTTTTTGAGACAGGGTCTCTCTCTGTCACCTAGGCTGGAGTGCAGTGGCACCATCATAGGTCACTGCAACCTCAAACTCCTGGACCCAAGTGGTCCTCCGGCCTTGGCCTCCCAAATTGTTCCAATGACATGTGTGAGCCACCATGCCTGGCCAAAAGTGCATATTTATTGTATACAACTTGTTGTTTTGAAATATGTATATGTTGTGGAGTGACTAATTGAGCTAATTCACATACGCATTACCTCACATACTTACTAATTTTGTTGTGGGAACACTTAAATTCTCCTCTCCGCAGTTTTCAAGAATACTGTACGTTATTAGGATGGAAACTGTGACACCCAATTTAGAATGGGGGGTGGGATGGGCAGAGCAGAAGTGTAGTTTTTCAATGCAGTCAGATTTTTATCAACTTAAAATGGCTTGTCGTAGCTATGAAATTTTTTTGTAAGCCTCATGGTAACCACAGAGCAAAATCCTACAGTAGTTAACACAAAAGATAAAAAGTAAGGAATCGGGGCTGGGCACGGTGACTCACGCCTGTAATCCCAGCACTTTGGGAGGCTGAGGCGGGAGGATCACAAGGTCAGGGTATTGAGACCATCCTGGCTAACATGGTGAAACCCCGTCTCTACTAAAAATACAAAAAATGAGCTGGGTGTGGTAGCAGGCGCCTGTAGTCCCAGCTATTTGGGAGGCTGAGGCAGGAGAATGGCTTCAACCCGGGAGGCGGAGGTTGCAGTGAGCCGAGATCATGTCACTGCACTCCAGCCTGGGAGAGACAGAGCGAGACCTGGACTCTAAAAACAAAAGCAATTGTCATACCTAAGACAATTTAATGCCTAGTCTAAAGTTCATGTTATTATCCCCAAGTTCTCAATTTTCAAAAGTTTCACATCTGTAAAAAAAAATGTATTAGTTAAATGAACACCACCATACCTTTCACCTAGATTCACCAATTGTAGAAATTTTGCAACACTTTTTTCTAAACAGTTTGAGAGTAGTTTATAGATACCATAACCCTTCACCCCAAAGTGTTTCAGGATCTGTTCCCTAAGAACAATTCTGTCTTTCCATATGACAGACTTACTTACAGACTTACACAGTACAAGTCTGTCGTTGATGTGGTACTATATACAATCTATATTCACATTGGATTGGATTGTCCCGTATTCTTTATAGCTGCCACACCCCCATCCTGCAGCTTTTTTTCTTTTTAAATCCAGAGGCTAGTCTAGGAACCTCTGTTATATTTGTATTCAAGTTTTATTAGTTTACTTTAATCCAGAATAGTTCCTAGTTCCTTAGCCTTCTCTCCTTCTTTGAAAAGCCTTTCATTCTTATTCTGAGAACCTTTGTTAGTACTATATACCAAAGCCAGGGCATAAAATTTACCTTTTTTCTTAGGTTAATAATAACTTGGGTGGAATCTTATATCTAGACTAAGACACTATAGATAACTCCCTTTGAAAGCTGTGACTGAAATTAATAATAGAATTGAACTAAAAACTGCAGAAAACTATCTTTCTATTTAATCAAGTATTAGTCTAAACAATGTAAGAGATGATAAGGGAGAAGGGGTGATAGCTGCATTAAAAGAAATCCTAGGGAATCATTTTGAGAGAGAACTGATGAATGTTTATTTGGTTCATGCTCAACTATCAGCAATTTTAATAATAAGATCAGAGTTGGCTGGGTGCGGTGGCTCACACCTATAATCCCAGCTCTTTGGGAGGCTGAGGCGGGCAGATCACAGGTCAGGAGTTTGAGCCATAGTGAAACCCCCGTCTTTACTAAAAATACAAAAAAATTAGCCAGACGTGGTGGCACGTGCCTGTAATCCCAGCTACTTGGGAGGCTGAGGCACGGAAAATTGCTTGAACCTGGGAGGCGGAGCTTGCAGTGAGCCGAGATTGCACCACTGCACTCCAGCCACAGTGACAGTGCGAGACTCTCTCAAAAAAAAAAAAAAAATCAGAGCTGACAAGTTGCCTTTTTTATTTTACGTATGTATTTGCCCTTTTGAAACAGAGTCTTGCTCTGTCGCCCAGGCTGGAGTGCAGTGGCGTGATCTCACCTCATTGCAACCACAACCTCTGCCTTCCGTGTTCAAGCGATTCTCCTGCCTTAGGCCTCCCAAGTAGCTGGTATTACAGATGTGCGGAACCACACCCAGCAATTTTTTTGTGTGTTTTTAGTAGAGGTGGGGTTTCACCATGTTGGCCAGGCTGGTCTCGAGCTCCTGACTTCAAGTGATCCGCCCACCTCGGCCTCCCAAGGTGCTGGGATTACAGGCATGAGCCACCACATCCAGCCCTTTTTTTTTTTTTTTTTTTTGGTGACAGAGTCTCACTCTGTTGCCCAGGCTGGAGTGCAGTGGCGCGATCTCGGCTCACTGCAACATCCACTTCCCAGGTTTACATCATTCTCCTGCGTCAGCCTCCCGAGTAGCTGGGACTACAGGCGCCCGCCACTACCACTGGCTAATTTTTTTGTATTTTTAGTAGACACAGGGTTTCACCGTGTTACCCAGGATGGTCTCGATCTCCTGACCTCGTGATCCGCCCGCCTCGGCTTCCCAAAGTGCTGGGATTACAGGCATGAGCCACCGGCCCCTGCCCTGGCCCTTTTATCTTAAAGAAGAGTAAATTAATAGCCAATAACCAAGACCATGAATATGCAAAAATGTTTATTAACCCTCAAAATAGCTGAGTCGCAAAAAAAGCCAAATGTACTGCCAAAGTAAAGTTATTCTCTTGATGTTAAACATTTTCCTACGTGTTGAAATAGGCCTTAATGTGAAGTTGAAATATGCAAACTTGAGTTCTAGTCCAAACACCACAAATTGTGCAAAATCTATTCCATTTTTTTTTTTCTTGAAACCCACTGATTCTTTCTTCTGATTTAACTAGTTAGTTGTCTCATATTAAAACCAAAAACCATGACTTATAAACAGTTTACTATTCTTTTTTTGAGACAGAGTCTCACTCTTACTCAGGCTGGAGTGCAGTGGCACAATCTCAGCTCACTGCAACCTCCACCTCCCAGGTTCAAGTGAGTCTCTTGCCTCAGCCTTCTTAGTAGCTGGGATTACAGGCGCGTGCCACCACATCTGGCTAATTTTTGTGTTTTTGGTAGAGACAGGGTTTTGCCATGTTGGTCAGGCTGGTCTCAAACTCCTGACCTCAGGTGGTTCACCCACCTCAGCTTCCCAAAGTGCTGGGATTATAGTTGTGAGCCACCACATCTGGCCCAGTTTACTGTTCTTACTTGCTTTTTCTTCTTGCATATTACACCTTTGATCATGTTTTCATAGTATTGTTTTTCTGACCTCTCAATCAGCAGTACATATTCCAGGAAACCCCCATTTTTCTTAGCCACCTCTTTCCTGGATCCCTTTATTCTTTGGCTCCATGTGTTTTTTTTTTTTTTTTTTTTTTTTTTTTTTAAATATGTAGTCTCCCTCTGTCGCCAGGCTAGAGTGCAGTGGCACAATCTCAACTCACTGCAACCTTTACCTCCCAAGTTCAAGCAATCCTCCTGCCTCAGCCTCCTGAGTAGTTGCGACTACAGGCACATGCCACCATGCCCAGCTAATTTTTTGTATTTTTAGTAGAGACGGGGTTTCACCACGTTGGCCAAGATGGTCTTGATCTCTTTATGTCTGATCTGGCCGCTTTGGCCCCAGATTTGATTGACTTTCTCAGCCTGCTGCTTAGCTGACTTGCTCAGATTACCCCTTCACTGCTCTTCTCAATTGAATCTTTTGTTTCATGGATCCCATTTCTTCTTTTTTTTCTTGGTTGATTTCCTCCTTCAACCTAGAGTAATCTCTTAGGGTATGTGGCAATGAAATCCTTAGTCTATTTATGATGTAAGGTGCTTTTATTCTTCCCTTATACTTGATTGATGCTTGGTTTCTAATATTATAGGAAGAAAATCAAATTTACGTAGAATTTATATTTTACCATTTATTATTGCCGATGTGAAAATTGATGCTAGGTTGATTCTTTTCCATTTTTAGGTGACTTGTTCTTTTTTCCTTTTCTTTTTTTTCCCCATTGTCTTTAGGTTCTTTTCTTTATTGTTGGTCTTTGGAAATTTCACAGAGTTGTGTGAACTCTTTTTAATTTGCCAAATTAAAATTTGCTTTAATTTTAAAGACTACCAGCCCTGGGAAATTTTCCTTTTAAATTATTTTGAGGCTGGGCGTGGTAGCTTATGCCTGTAATCCCAGCACTTTGGGATGCTGAGGCAGTTGAGTTACTTGAGGCCAGGATTTCGAGATCAGCCTGGGCGACATGGTGAAACCCAATCTACAAAAAGTACAAAAATTAGCTGGGTGTGGTGATGTGTACATGTAGTCCTAGACGCTCCAGAGGCTGAGGTGGGGGGATTGATTGCATGAGCTCAGGTGTTCAAGCCTGCAGTGAGCTATGATCACCGCTGCACTTCAGCCCAGGCAACAGAGTGAGACCTTATCTCAAAAAAAAAAAAAAAGAGAGAAAAAGAAGTGACAGTCTGGCGAAAAAAGAAATGGTATTTATGTCATTCAAAGCTGTATGGCTATATAGCTATATGGAAGACAAAGCAGGTACTAAACTGAAAATAAGGGTTGGAGGAAGAGGTGTCATTTAAATTCCAAAATGAAGGAGTAATTGTTTTTGGCACCAATACCCACACTAGCAGTTCTTTTATTTATTTTTTGGTTTTTCTGAGACAAGAGTCTCGCTCTGTCGCCCAGGCTGGAATGCAGTGGCGCGATCTTGGCTCACTGCAACCTCTGCCTCCTGAGTTCAAGCGATTCTCCCACCTCAGCCTCCTGAGTAACAGGGATTATAGGCGTGTGCCACTATGCCTGGCTAATTTTTTTGTATTTTTAGTAGAGATGGGGGTTTCACCATGTTGGCCAGGCTGGTCTTGAACTCCTAACTTCAGGTGATCCACTTGCCTCTGCCTCCCAAAGTGCTGGGATTACAGGCATGAGCCACGGTACCTAGCCTAGCAGTTCTAATTATAGTATTCTTCAGTATATTTATACAAAATTTATATATTATCATTATTATTTTGGGAAAGTTAACATTTTGATATAGGTGAGGGAAAATGTTGAGTATACAGACTTTCAGTTAATCTCTATTTTCAGTCCCTCTTTTTTTTGAGCGACGGAGTCTTGCTCTGTCGCTCAGGCTGGAGTGCAGTGGTGCGATATTGGCTCCCTGCAACGTCTGCCTCTCAGGTTCAAGCGATTCTCCCGCCTCAGCTTCCCAAGTAGCTGGGACTCCAGGCGTGCGCCACCATGTCCAGCTGATTTTTGTATCTTTTAGTTGAGATGGGTTTCATCATGGTGGCCAGGCTGGTGTTGAAGTCTTGATCTCAGGTGATCCTGAGGTCCTGCCTCGGCCTCCCAAAGTGCTGAGATTATAGGTGTGAGCCACCATGCACGGCCTCAGCCCCACTTTTTATTCAGGCTCTTCTCAGATTTGCCATTTCCAAATTTTAGCTTCTTTAGGCCTCTGTTTAATAGACCCATTTCCCTTTGTTTCCCCTCTCCCCCAATTCCTCTCTGTCTGGCTCTCTCTCTCTCCTTCCCTTCTCTTCCCCTCCCCTCATTACCCCACTGTTCTGTTCCATTTTTGCATGTCAGACAGTGACAGTGATAATTGTCATGTGTTTTTCTCTACACTAGAAATGGTACTTAGTATCATCTCAATATGATGCATCCCACCTACCTACCTTACGTTGCAGACATGTTTATGTTTATATTCTGGTAGTTTCCAATAGGGAGAGTTGGTAATCCTTCAGATTAGCAACTGAATGTCTTTTTTTTTTTTTTTTTTTTGAGACAGAGTTGCTCTGTCGTCCAGGCTGCCGTGCAGTGGTGCCATCTCAGGTCACAGCAACCTCTGCCTCCCCGGTTCAGGTGATTTTCCTGCCTCAGCCTCCTGAGTAGCTGGGATTACAGGCATGGGCCACCACGTCTGGCTAATTTTTGTACTTTTACTTTCAACATACTGGTCAGGCTGGTCTCAAACTCCGGACTTCATGATTCACCCACCTCGGCCTCGCAATGTGCTGGGATTATAGCCGTGAGCCACGGCGCCTGGCCTGAATGTCTTATTTGTGTATTTTAACTTTCTTTTTCAGTGTAATACAAAACTGTAAATGTTCTTTTGTGATCTTTTTCTTTTTTAAAGATAATTTTTAATGTAGAGGGAATTTGCATAGGAGATTTCTGCCTGTATATCCTGGTAGTGTCTTGCAAAAGTATGTCTAACTGCTTTCTACCTTATCAGCTTTATAATATTTTTGAAGTGGACAAATCACCAAGGGATTACATTCAAAATTAAAATAAATATTTGAGATTATAAAGAGGAGTTTGCATGAAATCACTTGATACTGCTTTTTTAATCTACAGAAAGAATGGAGGGAAGATAGAAATGGAGAATTTAAAAGAAAAGTTGCCCGCTGTGTAAGAAAAAGCCAAGAGACTGCTTTTGAGTGACATTTATTTAGCAGCTAGTAACTTCACTTATTTCAGGGTAAGTTTATTTTAAATATCATACTTTTGTTTTTTTGTAAGTATCATATTAGTTTTTGGAAATTGTATGATTTGGGTATTTGAATTACATTTTTTCATTGACTTCATTTTTTAATGGTATTATCCAGTAGTCTCGTTCTTAAAACTACTGTATAATCTGCTTGCTTTTCTCCTAAGACATCAACTGTTTTTGACTAGATATTCTGCTTTCATATGGTTAGTATGCTGGTGGCCTATTTCTTTTCACTGATGGTAAAGTTTCTAATGATAAGGTTCTTATTTCAGTTTAGTTTCTTTGTTTGACTTTTTGATCTAGCATCCTGATCACTTGGGCACTAATGTTTCTTACATCTTTTTTTTGTTTTTGAGACGAGTCTCGCTCTGTTGCCCAGGCTGGAGTACAGTGGCGTGATCTTGGCTGTCTGCAAGCTCTGCCTCCCGGGCTCACGCCATTCTCCTGCCTCAGCCTCCCCAGTAGCTGGGACTACAGCACCTGCTACCACGCCCGGCTAATTTTTTGTATTTTTAGTAAAGATGGGGTTTCACAGTGTTAGCCAGGATGATCTCCATCTCCTGACCTCCTGATCCGCCCACCTCGGCCTCCCAAAGTGCTGGGATTATAGGCATGAGCCACCACTCCCGGCCTCTTATATCTTCATATACTGTATTATGTAGGGTATAGGCAAGACTATTAGCCATCTACCTATTCAAGGTTGGTCTTCTGGCTGGGCACAGTGGCTCATGCCTGTAATCCCAGCACTTTGAGAAGCCGAGGTGGGTGGAACACCAGAAGTCAGGAGTTCGAGACTAGCCTGGACAACAAGGTGAAACCCTGCCTCTACTAAAAATACAAAAATTAGCTGGGCCGTGGTGGCGTGCACCTGTAATTTCAGCTACTCAGGAGGCTGAGGGAGGAGAATCACTTGAACCCAGGAGCCGGAGGTTGCAGTAAGTCAACATCGCGCCATAGCACTCCAGCCTGGACAACAGAGCAAGACTCTATCTCAAAAAAAAAGCAAAAAACAAACAAAAAAAAGTTGGTCTTCTGTCTCCTTGGTCTTTACAGATAGGGCCAGTAGTAAAAACTTGCCTTTCATTGTATAACATCTGTCTACAGTTTATGTTAGGTCTAGAAAGGAGTCAAAGATGGAAGGCACCCATCTACCTTAGAAGAGAAAATAATATAGATTAATTGCCCACATGTGGGTTATTTGGTCTCTTCTTTTAAAAAATTAAATATTGAAATGATAGAAACTGAAGTGAAGACTATCCTTTCAGGGGTCGTTTCTATAGTTTGTTACTATAGAAGTTTTCTGAAGGCTTAGAGCACCAAAGGATACAACATTGAGCTTGCTTCAAATTCAGCTGCTTTGATTCAGCAAGCTGCAACAGTTAAAAACATAGCAGAAAATATTTATTTAGTATCTGTGTCTCTGAAAAAGGAATAGTTCTGCAGGTTTGTGAATAAGGTCTAAGAGTTGTCCAGCTACAGAAACAAGATGCCAGATGATTCATAAGACCTATTTGTGACATTTAAATTATGCAATAAAAGACCTATTGATTTGTGAGGGTTAAGGGAGAAACTGAAATACAGTGTCCAAAAAAATCACACTTCATGGTACATCTTGAATCTACCTATTTTAAGAAAAAACGAACATTACCATTATCTTCTGTCCCCTACACGCCACTGCTTTCTTCTGTCTCTTTCTCATATTCCTAATTCTGGGTTTACTATTGCTTTTCTTCATAATTTTACCAAATTTGCATTTTTAAACAATATATTTCATGATTTTGAACTGTTTATATGTGGAATGATAACGAATGTATTCTTCTGTTACTTTTATTGCTCAACATTCTTCAGGTTGATCTGTGTTGTTGCAAATAGGTGTATTTCACAAGTGTGCTGTTTCATTTGGTAAATTACTGCTCTACTCCTTACTGTCATTGCAGTTATTTTCTGAATTGGTGTAGGGGTGTTTTTCTTTTTCTGTGATAGAGGGTGGCTCTCCTTGTTTCCTGATTTGCATGTACTGTAAGAGTTTCTCTAGGGTATATACTTAGGGGTGGAATTGTTAAATCAAGGGTACACGTATGTCATTTTGACTAGATAATGCCAAATTATTTTCTAAAGTGTTCCTTCTTTACATAGTCCCATTGGCAAGGATAAATGTTCCCTTTGCGGCCGGGTGCAGTGGCTCATGCCTGTAATCCCAGCACTTTGGGAGGCTGAAGCAGATGGATCACAAGGTCAGGAGTTCAAGACCAACCTGGCCAATATGGTGAAACCCTGCCTCTTATAAAAATATAAAAAATTAGCCAGGTGCGGTGGGAGGCTGAGGCAGGAGAATTGCTTGAACCCGTGAGGCAGAGGTTGCAGTGAGCTGAAAGAGTGCCACTGCATTCCAGCCTGGGCAACGAGAGCAAAACTCCGTTCCAAAAAAAAGAAAAAAAGATTCCCGGCCGGGCATGGTGGCTCACGCCTGTAACCAAGCACTCTGGGAGATGGACAGATCACCTGAGGTCAGGGGTTCGAGATCAGCCTGGCCAACATGGCGAATTCCCGTCTCTACTAAAAAATACAAAAATTAGCTGGGCATGGTGGCTTGGACCTGTAATGCCAGCTACTCGGGAGGCTAAGGCTAGTGAATCGCTTGAACCCAGGAGGTAGAGGTTGCAGTGAGCTGAGATTGCACCACTCCCTTCCAGCCTGGGTGACAGAGCAAGACTCTGTCCCAAAAGAAAAAGAAAAAAAAAGAAAGATTCCCTTTGCTTCATATACTCAATAACATTTGAGATTATCAGAAATCTGAAAGATTATCAATCTGACTTGGCATGGTAGCTTATGCCTGTAATCCCAGCATTTTGGGATCTCATCTCAATGGGCAGATTACTTGACGTCAGGAGTTCAAAACCAGCCTGGTCCATGTGGTGGAAATCCCGTCTCTACCAAAAAAAAATAAAAATTACCAAGGCGTAGTGGTGCACTCCTATAGTCCCAGCCACTTGGGAGGCTGAAGCAAGAGAATTGCTTGAACCCTCTCAATCTGGATATTGTGGACTTAGTATGCATTGCCCTAGTTACCAATGAAACTGCATATCGTTTCATGTGTTTGACCATTGAGGTTTTCTCTGCGAAATGCATGTTCAGGTTTTTAGACTACTTTTTCGGTTTGTTGATTTGTATACTTGTTCTTCTATTTTCTTTCTTTTTTTTTTTTTTTTTTTTTTGAGACGGAGTCTCGCTCTGTCGCCCAGGCTGGAGTGCAGTGGCCGGATCTCAGCTCACTGCAAGCTCCGCCTCCCAGGTTCACGCCATTCTCCTGCCTCAGCCTCCCGAGTAGCTGGGACTACAGGTGCCCGCCACCTCGCCTGGCTAGTTTTTTGTATTTTTTAGTAGAGACGGGGTTTCACCATGTTAGCCAGGATGGTCTCGATCTCCTGACCTCGTGATCCACCCGTCTCGGCCTCCCAAAGTGCTGGGATTACAGGCTTGAGCCACCGCGCCCGGCCTCTTCTATTTTCTTTATGGTATCCTTTGGACAAACTGAGGTTCATATATATATATATATATAATTTTTTTTTTTTTTTTTTTTTTTTTTGGCAGAGTTTCACTCTGTTGCTCAGGCTAGAGCGCAGTGGTTCAGTCTCAGCTCACTACAACCTCCGCCTCCTGGGTTCAAGCAATTCTCGTGCCTCAGCCTCCCAAAGTGCTGGGATTACAGGCATGAACCACCGCACCCGGCCTGAGGTTCTTAATTTTAATGCAGGTGAACTTACTAGTCTTTTTCCTTTATGGATTTTACTTTTCGTTTCTTAGCTAGAAAGCCTGCTCTTTTTTTAACCACCAAAAATCTCTTTTGCCTTTCATATTTGGGTTGAATCCACTGAAATTGATTTTTGTGTATGGTATGAGGTAGAGGTTGAACATTCACAACCACTCCTGGCTTATTTTGTGTTTTTTAGTAGAGACGGGGTTTCACCATGTTGGTGTCTTGAACTCCTGACTTCAGGTGATCCACCTACCTTGGCCTCCCAAAGTGCTGGGATTACAGGTGTGAGCCACAGTGCCTGGCCATGGGCATTTGTCTTTTTCAACGGTTGGCTTGTTTATCTTAATTTTAATTTGTTATTTTTGTGATTAAATGTATCAGATGCGAAGGTTTAAGTCAGAAGTAAAGCTAAAGTCTATCCACCATTTATCCTGTTTTCATGTTTAATGTCTCTGGTTTCTAGAAAAAATTTAGATGTGCTTTTAGATCTTCTTCTTATAACCAGAAGTGCTCCCCTTTACTACGAGATATACCATGCAGTCTAAAAATTGTTCCTATTTTCACTATCTTTTAAAAATCTGCTAGGGAAGTAAATGCCTCAGTAAGTACCTAAACCAATCGTTAGTTGAACTAAAAGTGTAATCATTTAAAAATTGGATTAAATATACATCACACCAAAATCTGTGACTTCACTTGTGTGTTCTAACAATGGGTTATACTCAGAGTATAGTATGCTAGCTTGTCCAGCCTGCAGCCTGTGGGCCACATGTATCCCAGGACAGCTTTGAATGCAGCCCAGCATAAATTCGTAAAATTTCTTAAAACATTAAGATTTCTTTTTCTTTTTTCCTTTTTAAGTTCATCAGCTATGGTTAGTGTCAGTGTATTTTGTGTGGCCCCAGACAATTTGTCTTCCAGTGTGGTTCAGGGAAGCCAAAGGATTGGGCAACCCTGCTATATCAAATGCTTAAATAAATGAGTTTGTCTTCTTTTTATTGAGATGTGCACCTAAGTTTTAAATGTCATTGTCATTACACGATTTTTTTGTATTTAGGCTTTATACCATGGAAACCTGTTTCCTTAGGCCGGGCACGGTGGCGCATGCATGTAATCCCAGCACTTTGGGAGGCCGAGATGGGTGGATCACTTGAGGTCAGGAGTTCAAGACCAGCCTGGCCAACATGGTGAAACCCCGTCTCTACTAAAAATACAAAAATTAGCCAGGCGTGGTGGCGGGTGCCTGTAATTCCAGCTACTTGGGAGGCTGAGGCAGGAGAATCACTTGAATCCCGGAGGCAGAGGTTGCAGGAGGCAGAGGTTGCAGGAGGCAGAGGCAGTGAGCCAAGAGAGTGAGACTCCGTCTCAAAAAAAAAAAAAAAAGTATAAAGATACCTGTTTCCCCAAGTCCGGCTTTGTAGACTGAATAGTCAGCAGCCTCACCTGTCTCTTATCGGAGGCTGGCTTTTCTCACGGCTTTGTCACCACGCACTTTCTGAGTATTTTTTGTGTTTTCAGTCATGTGATGGGACATAGATGTGAACGAAAACTCACTATAAACACTTGAAAAATGTATAGTCTGTCTGGGCTGAACTGAAAATGAAATCAATTTAAGATTATTTGAAAATACATATTTATCTACGTTCAAGTCCATGAGCCACACATATTTTCTCAAAATGCACGGATTACTGTGGATGCTGCTTGGCCCAGGCTTTATCTCACATTTTGTTAGTGTTTACACCTCGCCCTATATAGAGATTATCAGTTTCTTATACCTTATGTTCTAATTCAGCTGCGGGGTAGGAAGAATAGAGAGGAGAAGGAAACAAATCCTCCCCTTGGCACGGATCAGCACCATGGCTACTGCATACCACGGGAAAGGAGGGCTCTGCTCGGCATTAAGGCTAGAGGGACTGTATTCGTTCTTTATTGCTACCTAACAAATTACTAAAACGTAGTGGCTTGAAACAACATTTATTATCTCATGATTTCCATGGCCATGGGATCTGGGTGGTGACTTGGTTGACTCCAGGTCCCTCACAAGGCTGTGGTCAAGGTGTTGACTCAACTGGGGTGCATCTGCTTCCAAGCACGACTGAGTTCCTCCTCACTGCCTGTTGGCTGAAGTTCTCCCTCAGTTCTGTCTCCTGCAGGCCTCTCCGTGAGTCAGTTCACAACATGGCAGTTGGCTTCATCAGAGGGAGCAGGTGAGAGAGGGTGAGCCCGGTGTCGGCAGACTGCCTTGAGGGAAGCAGTCATTCCCAAGCTTCTGGAATCCCTGGTGCTTACCTGCAGTCCGTGACTAGTGGATTAGGTGGGTGGAGTTGGGTTGGTACAGAGGCCTGGTCAACTGGCTCTTTTGTCTTGTTTGGGAATTCTCGGGAAGGTCATTCTAACATAGTATTGACTGAGGCCTTTGTTTCAACTACCTTGAATTAGTTTATCTTCTCCCTTTGTCTAAGCTTGCATCCCTCACTCTTGTTTTTGAGAGCACCTCCTGACAAACCTCAAATCTCTGCTTCAGAATCCATGTCCTGGGGAACTGCCCCAGCGTAAGTGCTAGGCATCATGTAACTCCACACAGTAAGGTAGAAGGCTATACGCCGGGTAACTCCGCACGGCAAGGTAGAAGGCTATGCATCGTGTAACTCAGCACGGTAAGGTAGAAGGCTGCCCGCCTTACCTCGTCGCAGATGTGGGGCATGAGTCCATAGTAATTTCTCACACATTTGCAAAGGCACTGTCCTCTTGGGGAAGGAGGGAACACGTAGAATACGACAGATACATTATACTGGCTTGTAAAGAGCTGTTTGTCTAGCCAGGTAGACCAAGCATAAAATAAAGTAAGGTTAAACCACATTAAAAACTTCAGTGGAGGCCAGGGGCAGTGGCTCATGCCTGTAATCCCAGCACTTCTGGAGGCCGAGGTGGGTGGGTGGGAGTTTGAGACCAACATGGCAAAACCGCTTTCTACTAAAAATAGAAAAAAAAAAATTAGCCGTGATGGTGGTGCGCGACTGTAATCCCAGCTACTCGGGAGGCTGAGGCAGGAGAATCACTTCAACCTGGGAGGCGGAGATTGCACCACTGCACTCCAGCCCGGGTGACAGAGGGCGACTCTGTCTCCAAAAAAACAAAAAAAGGCTTCAGTGGGATTAGAAGCAGACCATGACTCAATTTTGAGTGTTAGAAGTAGGGCTGCTGGTGACATTGCAAGTCTCCAGAGTAGAGATGAAGATCTGTTTGGTGTAGAAAGAGCAGTACTTACCAGGGTCAAGGACAACAGCTTGGAGACTGCACATTTAGGGGACAGGAGGAAGAGATAGAGACTGGCTTGGTAACACGCAGGAGAGTTAGGAGAGTGAGTTCTCACAGAGAGCTCGGAAAGGAAGTTGGTGTTAGAGCTGCTCACCAATCTCATGGTAGAAGAAGAGGAGCAGCACGGCCCCAGTATGGGGGAAGAAGTCAGTGGATTGGTGATGGGTCAAGAGTACACTGGGTGACTGTGTAGGGTGATTTGGAACTTTTGGAAGCATTTTTTGTGAAGGGTAATGGGGAAAATTTCATTGGTATTGGCTGTTTTCACTTACAAGATCATTGAAACACTTAAGATCATTGAAATACTTGCCTGTGATTGAAGAATTACTTTTATTTTTGTCATTAACATCAAAAAGTGGCTTCTATTTGGGAGCACATTGGTCTGTTTTATATATCTTTTTAGATCTTTTTAGAATATTAGGTTTTGTAGCCATATGGAAAATTAAAGACTTGACTCTAGTTTTAGAAATATTAATAAATGGAATAAGACACTCAAGTTCTTTGGTGGTAAACCATCTCCAGATTTTTAGGTTAAAAAGCAGGCATAATTATGAGAAAATTTGAGGCAAATGACCAGTGCAATTGATACAATTTCAATTAATATTGAAACATAAATTCTATGAAGTGGATATGCTTGAAATGTAAATGACTGTTTCAAGTCAGCACCATTTATTTGCAGTGCTGTGCTGGTAATTCAGTTTTCACGTTTACCTTTCTGGAGAAAAGAATGACAAAACCTGCCTTTTCGGTACTGAGGCCTTGTCTCTTTAGAATTTAGTATAAGTTTTGTTAAAAGGGAAGAGGGATGGATTTTCCTTTTCCCCTGCTGAAAAGGGTAATGCTATCTAAAACTGGAACTATGCTATTAAAAGGCTAGGTCACCTGATTTTGTGTTTTTTAAGATGGGAGTCTTGCTCTGTTGCCTAGGCTGGAGTGCAGTGGCGTCCTCCCCTGCCCTGTTCTGCTCCTTTTTTGAAACAAGGTCTCACTCTCACTGTCACGCAGGCTTCAGTGCAGTGGTACACTCATGTCTCACTGCAGCCTTTAACTCTGAGCTCCAAGTTATCCTCCCACCTCAGCCTCTCGAGTAGCTGGGACTACAGGCATGTGCCACCGTGGCTGGCTAATTATATTATTTATTGTAGAGACAAGGGTCTCCTGTTGCCCAGGCTGGTCTTGAACTCCTGGTGTCTAACAGTCTTCCCACCTTGGCCTCCCAAAGCGCTGAGACTACATGCAGGAGCCTCTGTGCCTGGCCATCTCTTGAGTTTCAGTGTATGTCTTTTGATTTTCTAATAAAAATATGTATGTGCATATGTGTATCTGGTGAAGGTGATATATTTGTTATTTAGTACATTTCATGCTTTGCTAAGGGCCGTTTACATTGATTGGTACATGTATTTTGGAAAGACATTTAGCAGTCGTTCTACCTCTCAGGATCTTGCAGGGAGGTCGTCTAAACAGCTTTCTTTCTCCCCACAACAGAGCTTTTGCTATGGTTGCATTTGAGTGATTGTAAAATTGATAAATTTGGCCGGGCGCGGTGGCTCATGCCTCTAATTCCAGCACTTTGGGAGGCTGAGGTGGGCAGATCACGAGGTCAGGAGATCGAGACCATCCTGGCTAACAGGATGAAACCCCATCTCTACTAAAAATACAAAATATTAGCCAGGCATGGTGGTGCACAGTGGCAGGCGCCTGTAGTCCCAGCTACTTGGGAGGCTGAGGCAGGAGAATGGCGTGAACCCGGGAGGCAGAGCTTGCAGTGAGCTGAGATCTCGCCACTGCACTCCAGCCTGGGTGACAGAGCAAGACTCTGTCTCAAAAGAAAAAAAAAAAAGATTGATAAATTCATGTTGGGCTTCAGAAGGCACGCTGAATTTTGAACATGTCTGGTGTGAGTTAAAATTTGCCATAACTCTTAAGTATATTTGGCTTCTCTGTGAGGAATTTAAAATTATATCCCTTGATTTCTTAGTCATCTTCTGTTTGAATTCTTTTGGCCAAAATTGTGCATGGCAATAGATTCAGAGTTTCTGAGTTCTTTGGAACACTTGACTTAAAGATGTAATCCTAATAGGTGTTTCCTTTTCTGCTGTCCTTGGCGCCCCCACCCACCCCCCTTTCAAAGCACATATTAATATAATAAAGACTCTGAAAAGTGAGACTTTTAAAGCTTTAACCACTGGGTTCAGTAGCACATGGCTGTAATCCCAATGCTTTGGGAGGCCGAGGTGGCAGCGTTGCTTGAGCCTGTGGTTCAAGACCAGCCTGGGTGACGTGGTGAGATCCTGTTTCTACAAAAAAATTTAAAAATCAGCTGGGCATGGTGGTGTGCACCTGTGGTCCCAGCTATTTGGGAGGCTGAGGTGTGAAGATCACTTGAGCGCGGAGGCTGCGGTGAGCCGTGTTCATGCCATTACACTCCAGCATGAGGGACAGAGTGGGACTCTGTCTCAAATAAATAACAAACAAAAACTTCAACCTAGTGTTTTTCTAACTTTTTGAACAGGAAAGCCATTTATTGGCTATGTGAACTTACCTCACCTTTAGACGGGGAGACTCCTTCATAATGGTGATGTGAGCATTCAGAAAATGAGTTTGTAAAGCACTTAGCATGCTGCTGGGCATGTAAGACTTGATGAGATGGTCCTGCTTTTTACGTATATGTGTTCTTGACTTACAGTCTAATTTGACGATACGAGGCCAACAGATTGAAAACAGAAACTGTAATTGGGATGGAGGTTCATTTGTGGCAGGCTTTGTGGAGAAAATGGGTTTGAAGGGAGCTATAGTGAGGTGGATAGAATTTAGCAAGTTGGGAAGTGTGGCAATCTTAAGCTGTTTCTCTGAATATCCTCAAATGTTTAAATCACTTGACTTTTAAATCTTCTCTTATGGATTCTAGATTTAATATAAGTTGAAAGACATTTGAAGTATTGAAAAATCGAAATTAGCGCTGTCCATTAGAACTTTCTGTGATGATAAAGACATAGCTGTGCCATTCAGCTTGCCAGTCACTAGCCACATGTGACTGTTGAGCACGTAAAATGTGGTTAACATGACTGAGGAACTACATTGTAAATTGTACTTAATGTCAATTAATTTACATGTAAAATTAAATAGACCCACGAGGCTGTGAGCTACTGTAATAGACAGAAACAAAGTGAGCTCAGAATGAAATGAAGGATTTGTTGCCCAATAAATCTAATACGGAGAAAACCTACTTACAGTTAATTCTTTTGTAATTGATAAATTGACTATATAATGTTGTTTTTGTTGTTGTAGGTCTCCAATTGAGAAACATGGCACTGTTTTTCCTGCACTCTACCCACCTATTGCTGGACTTCTGTTGTACAAGTTGGCAAACACTGGCTGGAACTGGGCTGCAATAAAACATGCCAGTTATCAATGCTGACAAGAGCCTAACAAGTGCCAACTTACAGATGATTACGTATTTGGAATTCTAATGAACTGTTTTAACCTTCAGGAAGAATTGTAAAGACCTGTACATAGCACAACATGATCCGGATAATATATATACTGTTCATGTACATCCACAAATACACCTTGTACCAAATAATGCTTTCTTGTAGTAGAATAAGAATCGTGTAAATTCTAAAAGATTTTAGCAGGTTTTCTTTCCTATTCATTGTTTCTTATCAGTTTAAAAGGATTCCTTTAAGCATGTCAGATGAAAAGCAATTAGGATTAAAAGTTTCCATTTAATTTCCCTTAAACCATTGAGGCTTCATTAAACTCTTTTCACTTACTAAACTTTTGTATCTTCTTTGTTTTGACACACTCCCCTTTGCTTTTATCTCTTATCTGCCAGAATGTTCTCAAATGATTTAGTTCCAATACTGAAATACTTAATAAGCAATTACTTGATTTTTAATGATGACTTCGAAGGAGTCATCACTAGGTGCTTTGTCCTTTTTCTATTCTAGTTGCACCCACCTCTCGGATTGGATATAGCAATAACATTTATTGGCTGTTGTGAGCTCTTGATCCCAGTCATTACCCCCCGAGAACTAAAAATAGATGGTTCTTAATTCAACTTACAGAAAATTTCCCCCAAACAATAGCAAATCTGACTTTTCCCCCTTCAGTTGCCCGGTATTAAGGTTGGATAAACGAAGCATGCACAGCTACAGGCTTTCTACCTAACTTCTGGGTTTGCTATTACAAATACTATTTACTCTCATACCCTTCTCCTTAGTCCTTCATATTTCTTTGCCTCTATTCTTCTATACTGCAGATTTTTCTCACCTATTGTACAAAGAAATTGCGATGTATATTTTCATGTAATTTGATTTTGGAATTCTGTCACCTTATGTAGTGAGTTCTTCCAAAATATAATTTTTTTTTCAATAATTGTCAAGTTGTTGGCTTTTATTGTATTGAATGAAGGCTATAATACTGAATGCCAGAGAAGTGGTTTAGGAAAATCTCAGGTTGATTCCTTATGCAAATGAACTTTTAATACTTGAAAATCACATGGCCATGGCAGTATATGTATTTGGTTCTATCTAGACTCTCATGTGAATCTAAAAGCATTACAGGGGTAAACACTTTGCTATTTGACGTATCCCATCACTAACAATAGTACACTTGGATTTGATTAATGTTTGAGCTTAAATATATTTCATATCATACCATTTTCTGAAACAACTTAAGCAATTGGTAAAATGAACATGTGCAGTGTTAAAGGCAGGCCCTAGGCTCCTTTATGTTGATTGTGAGGTTGTGTGTGGGAAGTAGTCTTTGGCTTATAAGGGATAGAACTTGAAACAGTAGCAGATGGGACATGGTGTTTGATTGTGAGAATCAGTGAGAATTCGTGCATCTCTGCTCTGTGGGGTTTGCAGAAATGCTTTGGCAGAAGAGTGAAGGAACTGCTGCCAAGAGCCCAGACCTCTACAAACGTTGTATGTCCTTTTTTAAGCAGAAATAAAATGGTTGAGGATGTCGTCACAGTAGAGAGTGATTTTTTTCTAAACCCCTGTCTGTTCTCTACTCTGAAGCATTATAAAAACCCGTAAACATTATACAAACCCACAAACCTTATAAAAACCCGTAAATGTGTTGTGACTGGAAATTGATTCATTGGAAACCAGTGTTCTTCAAGAACTTTGTGAGTTGGTTTTTTTCCAAAGACTCTGTAAAAATAGTTGCCCCAAAATGTCAGCACTGTACACCCTCAAGGGACTTGGAATGCAATCCTTTTTCCCTTTTTTTTTTTTTTTTTTAAGAAACTGGGTCTCTCTGTCACCCAGGCTGGAGTGCAGTGGCAACGATCATAGCTAACTGCAGCTTTGACCTCCTGGGCTCAAGTGATCCTCCTGCCTCAGCCTCCTGAGTAGCTAGGACTGTAGGTGTATGCCACCATGCCTGGCTAATTAAAAAAAATTTTTTTTAAGAGATGGGATCCCTCCCTTTTTACTCTTAAATCAGAAATTGTTCACATGGTGGTTGCTTGTGGCAAAATGGAGTTAGAATTTTGCTCTCCTATTGCTGTAATTCTGCTAGCAATCTATTGAGGTGAAACTTGGGATCTGACTCTTCAGCAAGCAGCAAATGACCTAGTAACTCAGGGACAACTATTTTTGAACTTTAAGTGCCACTTTAATGCAGTTACTTTGATAAAACCATGTGTTTTTTTTTTGTTGTTGTTAGGGCTAGCTCTATGGGAGTGGAAGTAAGAGCCAGGAATGAGTGCGTCTCTCTTCACATGCTTTTCCACCTAGTGCCCTGACTCTGTTACACACTGAAACAGGCCTACATAGATGTTACGACTTCCCTTCCTCTGTCAGAGATGTCATCTGTGCCTTTCTCAGTGTTCATCTGATAATGTAAATTTAAATGCCTCTACATTTGATATGAAACCCACACTCAGGTGACACTGAACCAGGTGGCTTTTGTTCCACCAGTGCCTCACCATCGATGTGAGGTGATTCTTCTCTGCTTTAGGAAAACGATATTTTACCCCTGAACTTGTGCCAACCATCAACAACATCTCCTTAGATCTTATGGATTGTAGAACTGTTGGCTGTTTCCTAAATTTATTCCAAGTTCTCGTAGAGGCATGTAGATTTCAGTCTGTGCTCGTATGGGATAGACGATCTCAGTGGCTTTCTGGCCTCTTGAGTTTAAAATCCATATGAGGTTGACTTCTTGTTATTCTAAGGTAACGTGTGTGAGGTTATTCCACTAGTACTGTGATCACGTGGGTGTCAGTATCTTTAACGGCCTTCATTCTTGGTTGGGAAATTTGATTTGATGTGCTCGCTCACCCTCTACAAATTTGCCCGCTCTGGGCTGTGGTGCCTGTGTATCTTTGCCCCTCTGGTCTCCAGTTGGTGGAATTACCTTTTTTTGTACTGCCACTTCTCAGCATCTTTTAAATTTGACATAATGTTGCTTCGTTTCAGTTTTTTTAGTTCTGTAATTTGTTGATTGTATTTAACGATGTGAGTTCTGTTGTGATGTTGACTGTATTGTAAAGCACCTCGTTCATGTGATGGGTGCTCTATAAATCAATAAATGACGACTTAGAGGCTGTATCATGAGCTGTTTTGGTTTTAGGATGCAGGTCTCAAAAGCAAGTTGTGGGACTCTTTCTGTATAAACAGCACATGATGCCAAAGGGACCACAGGGAAACATCGTATTTCACAGACTTTAAAGAAGGAACCGGAGACGTTAGCTTACCTTCCAAGCTGATGATGATGCTCTTTAGATCTCCAGGACGTGGCCACGCACCATTTTAACTCAGAGTCTGTGTGCACTGTGATTTAGAACCTTCAGGTGAGCACATATGAGAACATTATTGGGGATTTTGCCTTTGGCCTCAACTGGCTCTGCCATAAAGATAAGCTGGAAGGTGAGGAACCCAGACTCAAATGTGAACTGTCACATCTCAGTCACCACCTCTGTCCTCTAAACAGATGAGAAAATGCCCCAATATCTGCCCAGGGGTCGTTTAGTAAGTTCCTGACGAAAGAGGTAAGACTGAGTAGAGGACCTTCTTTACAAGATACACAAGATATCAACATCCAGCTTTTCATCCTGAATCCTTACAGATAGTTCATACGGAGTTAGCGTTAGGTGTTGAAAGCTTATTTGTCCTTGACATAAATCGCTAGTGACTATTAAGGCCTCTTCCTTACAAACTCGGAGAAATGAACATGGAGTCAGACTTCTTATTCAGCTAAATTATAAACAAGGAAATCCCCCGAGAGGAGTTTTGGGAAGATTAGGGGTTATTTCCAGAGTGCAAATTCTCGACAAATATATTTGGAATAAACTTGTGGAAGGGTCTAGACAATATCCCCAAACTTACATCAGTTTTAGACATAATCAGCTACTCAAGGTATAGAGCCAAAACGTTTTATTCGCATGCTGCTTCAAATGCAAATGAACAGGTTTTCAGTGGTGTATGTGAGGCACTAGGCTTCCAGGAAAGATGTGGATCTCCCTCTCCCTCTCATGGGATAGGGCTAATAACAACCTTATCAAATTCAACCCTTTCTGCCTTGGGGAGGCCCACAACCCTCAGGATTCAGTTCACAGATCACATTATTTGCTGGGCATGGTATTTCTGGTCAGTTTCAGATGTGTGTAATCTGGCTGCCAAGGCAGGATTAGGCTTTTTGGCTTGTTGAGTTGGTACTCCTCCCTGAGCTTTAGTGAAATGATGAAAGAATTTTGAATTCTGTTCACACAGGTAAATAAACTGAAGGAAAAGCCTTTCACAAAAGGCAACCAAACACATCCAAAGTCATAGGAGCAGCACAGAAAGTCCTAGGCAAGAAACTTGATTTTTTCCTCCTCTCAGCAGTATCCAATGTTCACAGTGACTTCCATTTATTCCCAACAAGAGCGCTGGAAATCAGGTTTTTTCTTTTTGTTGAGCCTCTCTTTTGTGGCAAGCTTGTGCTATGTGTTTTTCCTAAAGGTTTTAGTCACATTCTTAGAAGAAGCTTCCAAAGTAATAATTTCTCATGAGGAAACAGGCTCAGGTTAATTTGCCATCGCTGTGGAGCACACAAGTTGCATGGCTGGGATTCAGTTCCACCGCCTCCCTGACCTACTGGGTGCTATTAGCCCTTCTTCACAGGTCAGGAAACCAGAGCCCAGGAACACTGACTTTTCTAGGGTCAGAGAGAGCATGGATGTGTCGACACTGGTACTTGACTCAGTTCATCCGAGTACCAGTGGAGGTGTCCTCCTCTTCTCGCCCTGCCATAATACTGCACTGCCTCCCGAGTCTGTTCCCCTGTGCTCTTGAAGCTAAGGCAAACGGCATTTATTCCCTTCCTGTTCTTCATGTACCTTGCCTGAGACACCACCACACTAAGTTCCTCTGAATCTGACTGCAAAACCTGAAGTGGGTCTAAACTGAACCATGCTCCAGTGCTCAGCTTTTTCAAGACATCTGTATTTCTGGTTATAGCTAATGTTATAGCTCCATCCAAACCTGGTGGGTGTTGTAGTTTACTGAGTACTACGAGTGCTTTATTTCACAGGCTTTACTACATTCTCTGTAACTCTGGGGTTACAGGCCAGTAAGAGTCCCCCCAAAAGACAAGGGCTGGCTGGGCGTGGTGGCTCACGCCTGTAATCCCAGCACTTTGGGAAGCCGAGGTGGGTGGATCACAAGGTCAGGAGTTCGAGACCAGCCTGACCAATATGGTGAAACCCCGTACCTACTATAAATAAAAAATTAGCTGGGCGTGGTGGCATGTGCCTGTAGTCCCAGCTACTCGGGAGGCTGAGGCAGTGAGGATCAAGGAGGCGGAGGTTGCAGTGAGCTGAGATTGCGCCACTGCACTCCAGCCTGGGCAACAGAGCGAGACTCCATCTCAAAAAAACAAAACAAAACAAACGAACAAAAACAACAGACAAGGGCCCAGGGATACCGTTAAGCCATTTCTAAGATGGGTACTTTGACCTCTGGTAGAGGGCTCCTTAGCGTGAGGTTGTGATGAAGAGGCAGTCAAGCCCCTGAGGTGAGCAGTCCCTTCAGGCGAGTACTTCTTTGATCATGGACATCTAGTCCAAGCACACTCTGAAAGGGCACACGTTTGTTTATTCCTGCATGTGTGCTACTCAAAGGGAGAGGGTCTCTGGTTTTCATCAAATTCTCAAAGAGGGTCTTTAGGAACCATGGATTCTAGTCCCATTTCCTCAGGAAACAGGTAAAATCTGAGAGGCAGCATAAGGCTTGCAAGGACTTGCCCATCATCAACACAGCAAGTCAGCTGCGGAGCTAGACTTGAACTCAGGTCTCTTAACTCCCAGAATAGCACGCAGTGGAAACACCTCATCAAACATGTTGAGCGCCTGCTCTATTCCAGACCCTAGGCTGGTGCTGCTGAGGTGATGATGGTCATCACGCAAAATCGGGAGTCAGCAGTGACGGTACTATACAACAACTTCCATGTCGCTTTTACGTTATGGCCCAGGCAATATTTGCAGGGTACTCCACAACAAAAAGATGAGGCTGCTTGCATCCAGAGGAGCCTGGCCTGCCTGGCCACTCTGAAGGCCCCAAAGACTCACCGTGGGGCACACCTATAAACCATTCTCAACAGAGAGGGACGCTTTGAGCGATGGCCCTTCCATGGAGCCTGGAAAGTTCTCCCCCACCCTTTTTGTCTCAGTGTTGCTTGCTCAGTGCAGTTCCTCTAAGCACCTCCCTGACTCATACCGTCTTCACGCCTTTCGTCTCCTGCCACAACAAAAAGGCTTACACATTTCAACACCGTCTCTCATCTCCCAGGTACCTGTCAGCCAGAATTCCTATCCTTCCTCAAAAATTTAGTGCTTGACTCGATGTTTCCATGATCTAAGCTCCAAATTCCTCCTCCACTGCACCTCACTACCCACTAATGCTTATTCTTAACAGTACCTAAAGCTTCTCCAACTTTAAATCCTCCCTTTCGGCCCGGCTCGGTGGCTCACGCCTGTAATCCCAGCACTTTGGGAGGCTGAGGCGGGCGGATCATGAGGTCAGGAGATCGAGACCATCTTGGCTAACACGGTGAAACCCCGTCTCTACTAAAAATACAAAAAATTAGCCGGGCATGGTGGCGGGCGCCTGTAGTCCCAGCTACTCTGGAGGCTGAGGCAGGAGAATGGCGTAAACCCGGGAGGTGGAGCTTACAGTGAGCCGAGATCGCGCCATTGCACTCCAGCCTGGGAGACAGAGCGAGACTCCGTCTCAAAAAAAAAAAAAAAAAAAATTCCTCCCTTTTGTTTCTGACACTCTTATTCCGTTTTCAGATCCTTCTTTTAAAATTTCTTTTTCTTATTTATTTTTAGAGACAGAGCCTTGCTCTGTCACCCAGGCTGCAGTGGCAGTGGCAGGATACAGCTCACTGCGATCCCAAAGTTCTGGACTCAAGCGATTCTCCAGCCTCAGCCTCCCAAGTAGCAACAACTAAAAGCCTACACCACCAAGTATAGCTAATTCAGATCCTTCCTTCCAACCTTTTCTCTCTTACTCCTGGCTGTCCTCCAAGGCCACCACTTTCCCGGCAATCCTGAACTATCGATGCATTCTTTTGATTCTTCCTTGAGTAAAAGTCTTTTTTGAAAAGGTCTCATGCCAGGCTGGGCATGGTGGTTCATGCCTGTAGTCTCAGTACTTTGGGAGGTTGAGGTGGGAGGATTGCTTGAGACCAGGAGTTTAAGACCAATCTGGCCAACACAGAGACTCCATCTCTGGAAAAAAAAAAAAACAAACAGAAAGAAAAGCAAGAAAAGTCTCATTCTATTCAGCTATGTTACTGTTTAGTCCTCCATTCTGCAATTGTCTAACTAATCATATAGTTAGTCCTCCCCATATTCGCCAAAGATTTTAGCACTTGAAGCTCTTTTCCTTTCCTACCTCTAAATCCCAACATCTAATTTTCCTGGCTTCTCACTTCCACTTCAGTCCTCTGTGGCTCTGGACTTTTTTTTTTTTTTTTTTTAAAGACAGTCATACTCTGTTGCCCAGCGTGGAGTGCAGTGGCACAATCTCGGCTCACTGCAACCTCCGCCTCCCAGGTTCAAGCGATTCTCCTGCCCCAGCTTCCCAAGTAGCTGGGATCACAAGCGTGCACCACCATGCCCGGCTAATTTTGTATTTTTAGTAGAGATGGGGTTTCACTATGTTGGCCAGGCTGGTCTTGAACTCCTGACTTTAGGTGATTTACCCGCCTCAGCCTCTCAAAGTGCTGGGATTACAGGCATGAGCCACCAGGCCCGGCCTGTCCTGGACTTTTATCATCTCCTAGTGCTACTTCACTATGAACCTGTTTGCTACTATAACCACCAAGCTCTCACAACATTGCCTGCACTGCACTGGCCTTCAATTATTAGAGACCTGCAGTTTCGTGGCTCCTCCGTCAGTCCCTAGCCAGTCTGCATCCCATGTTTGATGGCCTGGGCTGTCGTCTCATAGCACCCTCAATTTATTTTGGGCAATACAATCCCAAGCCCTGGACAAACGCTAGAATTCAATGTATCTGCTACTGCAGCCTGGTGGCTGAGTTGTAGAAAAAAGTGATCCATCAAGACATACATGAGGCATTTGAAACCAGGCCTTCCAACTTCAGCGTCCTCTTCCAAAGTTTCTTCGCTCTTCTTGGTCTCCTTCCTTGTCTCATAACTTCACCCATAAAATCGATGTCATCAAACGATCTCCCTGATTTTCTTCTCCCCTATATATCTGCACGCATGTTCGTGTTTCCTAACGTTTTAGTGGAATAACAGGTGACCCGCCTCTAGGCCAAATTTAATCAGTTTTCCTGAGTTCTGCATCGCCTGCCGAGCATCCCACCTCCCCAGGCACCTCTCCACTGGCTCCTTTCTCCCAGCCTCTCCTATCTTTACAAGCTAAGGACCAACAAACCCCCTCTCTTGACCCCTCTCACTGCCAAGCTTCTCCGAGGAGTCGTCTGCATTCGTTGCGTCATCCTTTTCGGTGCCCTGCCAAGGATGTGGAATATGACAGGGCTCAGTCAGTGCTCAATAAATCTCGAGCCTCAAAAACACCCGGTAAAAATAAACCCGGCTCTCCGCTTCCCCCAGAGCCCAGCATCCCCCTCCACTTTCATTCACCCCTTTCCTACCCTCGGCTCCGCCCTTTGCCGCGCCTCCCATGATTCTCGCGAGACTTGGTGATTCCGTTCCGCACCGCCCCGGCTGAGCCGCGCACTTCTCGCGAGGCTGCAGGCAGTGCCGGGCCAGACATGGCGGAAGGTAGGGTTTTTTGTGGAGCCGCGCGGGAAGACGCGGAGCTGTGGGGGCGCTGCTGGCCGGGAGAAGCTGCCCTGGGAGGGGAAGGCCGGGCGTGGTTGCATGGGGGCTCCGCGGGTCTCGCGAGCCTTTCTGTGCAGCCTGTCCTGAGCTGCTCGGGCTGGGGTCCGGAGCGCGGTTCCTATGACAACGCCCCTCCCGCGATACCGACCCCGCGGGACTGCGGCCGGCTGCGGAGCGGGGCTGGCAGGTCTCGTGCCGGTGCAGCGTGCAGCCGCGGGGCCCGGAGGGCAGCAGGGGAGGCTCTTGATTGCCGGCGGTGCCGGGACGCCGGGGGAAGTAAGTCTTCTCCTTAGGAAATCGAAACTGCTGTCCTGGCACGTCGTGCATCCGGAAGGGGTCCATCCCTTGCTTGCGGAAGAGCGTGGGACTCCTCGGGCTGGGGTCAAGCAGGCGGGCGCACTGGCGGCTCCGGCTCCGCAGCAGCCCCTGCCTTCAGGCCAGGCGTACAGATGAAGACGGGAGGAAGGGGTTTGCGGGAAGGGAGTTGGCCAAGGTCACACTGCTCACAAGAGGGCTGCTCAAACCAGACCTCTGTGCCTTTGCCTCCCAGTCCAGTGCCTACCCTCTGATCTGGTGCACTTCTCATGACATTGCAGGTTAAGGCACTCTGGTCTCTCAGAGTCTGCCTCTCTTAATGTAGCAGTAATTAGAAGCCTTCATTGTCAAAGCCTTATTGTACACGTAGGGGGAAAGAAGGCTCAGAGATGGGGAGTTACCTGTCAGGAATCGTGCAGCGACGTTGTTGTATCTGGGCAGCGTGGTTCTCCTCTTTACACCGTTATTGGAGAAGAATATTCCTTATTTGACCTTTGTTTATTGAGTGACTGCATTGTGCTTGGTCACGAGTTGTCCTGTTGGTTTTGAGCTTTGAATGAACCTGTCTCTTGATGGATCTTAGATTTGGGCAGCACGTGACAGTTGGTCGGCTTTTTTCATTTGCATTAGACTTTAGATAACCTCGTGAAGGAGGCCTGGCGTGTATATTTGCCCGTTATTGATAAAGGAATTTAGGCAAAGTTACAGAGATAGCTGGCACTGGCACCCAGTTGGTTTTGGGGGGCGGGGTGTGTGTTTTGAGACAGGGTCTCGCTCTGTCCCACAGGCTGGAGTACAGTGGCCTGGTCACGGCTCACTGCAGCTTCAGCTTCCTGGGCTCAAGCGATCCTCTTACCTCAGCTTTCTGAGACCACGGGCGCTCGCCACCACACCCGGCTCATTAAAAAGTTGTGTCTGTGTGTGTGTAGACAAGGGCTTGGCCCGGTGTGGTGGCGCACACCAGTAATTTCAGCACTTTGGGAGGCCGAGGTGGGAGGATCGCTTGAGGCCAGGAGTTCAAGAGCAGCCTGGGCAACATGGCGAAACCCCGTATCTACAAAAAATACAAAAGTTAGCCAGGTGTGTTGGCACGTATCTGTAATTCCAGGTACTCGGGAGGATGAGGCACGAGAGTCGCTTGAACCCGGAAAACGGAGGTTGCAGTGAGCTGAGATCGTGCCACTGCACTCCAGCCTGGAGTGAATGGAATGGTGGCGGGTGCCTGTGGTCCCAGCAGTAATACTAGGGAGGTGGGAGGATCATTTGAATCCGGGAGGCAGAGGTTGCAGTGAACTCCACCAGCCTGGGCGACAGAGCAAGATCCTGTCTCACTATGTCGCCCAGACTGGTCTCCAGCTCTTGGGCTCAAGCAGTCCATCCGCTTTGGCCTCTCTAAGTGCTGCGGTTACAGGCATGAGCCATTGCGCTTAGCAGGCAGCCAGTTTTTGTCTTTGCTTTTTCTGCCATATTCCTGGAGGGGAAACTTGAGGTGAAAGCAGGGGAGTAAGAAAAGGAGCGAAAACCCAAGACATTCTCTGACGTTACTTTTTGGGTCAATCACAGAATGTTGTTGTACACAGCAAATAGCTGTTCCTCACAGGACTGAGGTGGGTAGAAAGGTTCAGGAAGGTCTTCTGTGAGGTAATGGGTAGTCTGGCGCTTTTACACTAGGAAGGTAAGTTCAGTGTTTGGGGAATACAGTAGCAAGGTTGAGATTGTGGAGGGCGGCTGGTTTTTCATTCAGGAGCTTTACTGAGCCCCTGCTGTGCTTTGCAGTCGGGTTCCAACCCCTGAGGAGCTCATGCAGGTTGAGTCAGCATGCTCATCATCCATACTCATCATCTGGCAAGTGCCTTGAGAGACATCCCGTCAGTGGGGTATCTCTCCTTAAACACACGAAGAGGACATCCTTTCAGCGTTAAATTAGCAGGGGGATAGCTAGGTAAGCAGTCATGAAGTTCTGACTTTGCAGTTTTTCTTCCTTCCTTCCTCCCTCCCTCCCTCTCACTCTGTTGCCCAGGCTGGAGTGCAATAGCGCGATCTTGGCCACCGCAGCCTCCACCTCCCGGGTTCAAGTGATTCTCCCGCCTCAGCCTTCCAAGTACCTGGGATTACGGGCACCCACCATCATGCCTGGCTAATTTTTGTAGAGATGGGGTTTCACTATCTTGGCCAGCCTGGTCTTGAACTCCCTACCTCAGCTGATCTGCCCTCCTCGGCCTCTCAGAGTGCTGGGATTGCAGATGTAAGCCAGTTTTTCTTTTACCTTTTTTGTGTCCCAACTTTTTGTTGGGATTTAAGCTTTTTAGAAACAATGTTGCAAACTTCAACTAGGAGGCATTCTGGGCCATTTAGCTCATTAACCTGAAGCTATGCAAAGGAAGACAAGATTAGGTAGAAAATGTTTGTGGGATATTAATCCTGCTTGTGCTTTAATTGGATTCTCACAGCCTGCTATGCTTGTTTGGAGAGACGTATTTAAATATAAATAAATAGCAGATATCTGTGTCATATAACTTGAATGATCTGTAAACACACTATGGGAACTTCCCTGATAATGGTTGGTTGGCTGTGTGAGAATGTGGGAGATAGTGCTAGGAATAGTAAACAGAATTCCTGAGAGACTGAGTGTACAGCTTCTTCTGTGACTTGTTTAGAGGACAACCTTCTTTCCTTCCATCTATCCATGACTATGGATTTGACCATATATATTTAGCTAAAGTCTGTCGTAAAATTAGTTTTTATTCCCCATCTCTACATCTCTGTAGCTGTCCTGCTAATCTAAGCTTCGTTTGTGGTACTTTTTTTTTTTTTCCCCGAAACAGGATCTCATTCCGTCACCCAGGCTGGAGTACAGTGGCGTGATCACAGCTCACTACAACCTCCACCTCCCAGACTCAAGTGATTCTCTCACCTCAGCCTCCCAAGTAGCTGGGAGTGCAGATGTGCGTGCCACCACATCCGGCTAATTTTTGTATTTCTTGTAGAGTTGGGGTTTCGCGATGTTGTCCGGGCTAGTCTTGAACTCCTGGGCTCAAGCCATTCACCTGCTTGGGCCTCCCGAAGTGCTGGGATTACAGGTGTGAGCCACCACTCCCAGCCCTAAGCTTCCTTTGTAACCCAAGTGAACTACTTCAAAAGGTTCCAATTAAAAGGTTGCTTTTAACTTTTCTGCCTCGATTTTGCTTTCTCACACTCTAATTTCATACAGTTTCTAGTGTTTCATTTAAGACATCAATCAGATCATGTCTCCCCCACTCTTCTTAATACTGCTGCCCCTCATTGCCCAGCTCTCACAGTTCTCCGTAATCTTAAAATATATTCCAATTCTCCCAATGACCTTTAAGTACTAACAGGGTGTGGGCCCCACCTAACACTTCGAGCTTGTTTCCTGCTTTCATTCACTGTGCCCCACCACACTGACTTTGTTGCTGTTCTTTGTGCGTGCCCAACATGCTGCTACCTCTGCGTCTTTGTCCTTGCAGTTCCCTTGGCCTGGAACAGTCCTCCACTGCTTCTCCACAGAGCTGACCCACTTTATTTACTCGGTGCCTGTTCAGTTGTCATCTCATTAGAGGGCGTCCCTCACTGGAATAAAAACCCCATGAGGGCAGGAACTTGTTCTGTTTTGCTCACTCCTGTGTCTCCCAGCTTAGAATCATGGCTGTGGTTGAAGGAAGGTATGAATTTCTCGAGCATCACCTGCTAGCTATCAAGAAAAGTTACCTGGATACATCCTTAGCTTCTTGCCAAGCAAACTGGCTGGTCCAGCTTTTATTATGCTCTGGATAACAAGTCTGCTAAGAGCTACCTAACCTACTTTTCATCCTGCCCATTTTTGTTTTAGCAACTAAAATATAATGTTTAAGGCCGGTCACGGTGGCTCACATCTGTAATCTCAGCACTTTGGGAGGCCGAGGTGGGCGGATCACTTGAGATCAGGAGTTCCAGACCAGCCTGACCAACATGGTGAAACCCCATCTCTACTAAACATACAAAACTTAGCCAGGTGTGGTGGTGCAGGCCTGTAATCCCAGCTGCTCAGGAGGCTGAGTCAGGAGAGTCACTTGAACCTGGGAGGTGGAGGTTGCAGTGAGCCAAGATTGTGCCACTGCACTCCAGCCTGAGCAACAGAGACTGTCTCAAAAAATAATAATAATAAAATAAAATGGGCCGGGCGCGGTGGCTCAAGCCTGTAATCCCAGCACTTTGGGAGGCCGAGATGGGCGGATCACGAGGTCAGGAGATTGAGACCATCCTGGCTAACACGGTGAAACCCCGTCTCTACTAAAAAGTACAAAAAACTAGCCGGGCAAGGTGGCGGGCGCCTGTAGTCCCAGCTACTCGGGAGGCTGAGGCAGGAGAATGGCGGGAACCCGGGAGGCGGAGTTTGCAGTGAGCTGAGATCCGGCCACTGCACTCCAGCCTGGGCGACAGAGCGAGACTCCGTCTCAAAAATAAAAAAATAAAAAAAAAATAAATTGTAGTGTGTAAGAGCTCTGACTCTGCAGCTGGACATGGATTTAAATCCTAGTTTAAGCTATGATCATAAGCAAGTCAATTAATTGCTCTCAGTCTCAGTGTCCTCAGCTTTAAAAGGGGGATCATCTGTAGCTCACAAGTAGCTGTCGGGATCCTAGGATATTTCTCAGGCACAGGAAGAGCCTTTTTCCACAGCGCCTGATGCTTTTCCCACAGCGCCTGATGCTTTCACCCTGGCGTGCAGTCCTTCTCTCGAGTCTCCTCTAAAATCACTCTCCACTTCTTTTCCTCAGTAAAAGTAAAAATTGAAAAAAAAAGTAAGGTTTTTTTTTTTGTAAATAGTATATTGAACAGAAAATTTATCATAAACTTTTATTAACTTGATGGAATTTGATCAGAAAAATACTTTTGACAACAACCCAAGTAACATGGGGAAAACATTCCATGTCCTGGGTATTCATGGACCAACACATTAGTCACTAGCCACATGTGGCTACTTAAATTTGATTAAATTTAAATAAAATTTAAAATTAACTTTTCAGTTGTGCTAGTCCTATTCCAAGTACTCAGTTGCCATGTGGCTAGTAGCTCCCCCAATGAACAACACAGATTAACAGAACACTGGCATTGCCAGAAGTGCTTTGGGTAGTACCGTTCCAGAAAATGCCTCGTTAGTGTAGGTTGGTAGAAATAAGGAAAGAAGGAACTTTGCTGTTTCTACTTTTGAAATTTATCTGTTTATTGTTTTACTTATTGAACAAATGTCCCAGGTCATTGAAAATTATGTGTAGTCTAGAGACCTCTCGCGGACTGTTCCTTTTATACCATTGTTTTCTTTTCTCTCCCTTTCCTTACTTTCACTGCTGTCACCAGCTGTAGCTGTTAGCTTTCTCCTTGTGGATTATTTTTACTGAGAAATAAAATTTATCCATTAGTGGACATTTCAGAGTAAAGCTACTGACTTGTGCTGAGATACACAGGATTCTGTCACTGGCAGGGTGATTTGCTGTGGGCAATTTGAGATATTATCATGATTTACAGCCTTGCTGAACAAAATGAGAAATTGCTGTGTCCCCAGAATCTCCTGTTGAACCTGTGGTATTTATTGAACTGCATTTGGTAAGGTATTGTCAGGAGGAAGAGGAGATAACCATGGAATGGGTATAGAGGGAGAAGTAATTGGTAGTTAAACAAGAATAGCCAGAACTAAAGCTTATTCACAGGGAGTTCTGAAGTCTAGGAGGGATGATAAAAGAAATTGTGTATGAAAAACTATATTGTAAGGTGAAAGGTAAAACATGCTTAGGAGTTACTTTGAAAACTCAGAATAGGGAGAGATTTTTTTTTTTTTTTTTTTTTTTTTTTTTTTTGAGACGGAGTCTTGCTCTGTCACCCAGGCTGGAGTGCAGTGGCCGGATCTCAGCTCACTGCAAGCTCCTCCTCCCGGGTTCACGCCATTCTCCTGCCTCAGCCTCCCGAGTAGCTGGGACTACAGGCACCCGCCACTTCGCCCGGCTAGTTTTTTGTATTTTTTAGTAGAGACGGGGTTTCACCGTATTAGCCAGGATGGTCTCGATCTCCTGACCTCATGATCCGCCCGTCTCGGCCTCCCAAAGTGCTGGGATTACAGGCTTGAGCCACCGCGCCTGGCCAGGGAGAGATTTTTTAAGGAAGTAATGGGGAATGTATTTTGGATGTTCAGGGAAAGTCTTGTTGCAGAAGACATTACTTGAGCTGAGCTTTGAAAAATGGCCCTCCTTTGGACATGGGGACATGAGATTGAGGAGAGGTCAGTGTTCTAGATGGAAGGATTAGTGGGATGTGAGGTTGGAAGAGTATGTTAAGGGCCAGGTTATTAAGGGCATTTGTTCAGCATTTGGATTTTATTCTGAGAGTCATGGAGCAATACTACTGAAAGGAATCAGCCACGGTAGCGACATAACTGGAATTGTCTGGGACATGACACAATGACTGCAGTGTAGAGAATGGATTGAGAAGAAAGGAAGTCAGAGAGCAAGCTGTAGCAGTGAGCCATTTGGTAGGGGCCGTGGGGCTGGAGAGGACTGATGGGAAAAAGACCGCAGAACATATGAAAGACAGGACTTTTGAAATCTGGTTGAATGTTGAGAGAGAATCAAAGATGACTCAAGAGTTCTAGGTCTGGATGACTCAGACAAATGGCTGAGCTGCTAAGAGGTAGAGAAGGAATAGATTTGAGAACAAATATTTTGACCTCACTTTTGGACATATTTGCTTTGCCCAGTATACTTCTATGTGGTGGTGTCTAAGTTGGAAGTGTTTCCAGTCAGGAGTTTGAGGTGGAAATAGCTAGTTACCTAATATTTGTTGTGCATCTCTTATGAAATCAGCCCAGTCGTCACTGCTGTACAAGGTGAGCTTTTGAAAGATGTGTAAGTCATGCCACTGATTGTAACATGAGGCAGATGAACCTCACAGAGCTCAATTGCATTCAGGAAAAACGTATTTTACGGTAGGTGCAAGCTACTATGCCAGAGATGACAAAATGAGCAAGACACAACTTAACCTTAATGGAACTTGCAGAACAGAGAGGGGAAGGCCAAGTATTTCAAAGTAGTGCATGTTTTGTTTTCTAGTTATACTGGGTTTTCTCTTCTACATTCATGATTAATGGCACTACTGTTCAGCCAGACTCTCAAGTCACTAACCAGAAAGTTATCCCCGACTCCCCCGCTAAGTCTGCATCAGTCCCCAAATCCCCTGGATGCTGTACACCTCTCACATCTGTGCTTTCCTCTCTCCTTCATTCCATTAGTACATAGTTCTCAACCTGGAGAACCCTGCACGGTACAGTCACCTGGGACCTTTTAAACATCCAGATTTGTGGGCCGGGCATGGTGGAAGTTCACGCCTGTAATCCCAGCTCTTTGGGAGGCCGAGGCGGGCAGGTCTCAAGGTCAGGAGTTTGAGACCAGCCTGAGCAACATGGTGAAACCCCGTCTCTACTAAAAGTACAAAAATTAGCCAGGCTTGGTGGTACACGCCTGTAATCCCAGCTACTCAGGAGGCTGAGGCAGGAGAATTGCTTGAACCCGGGAGGCGGAGGTTGCAGCGAACTGAGATCATGCCACTGCAGTCCAGCGTGGGCAACAAGAGTGAGACTCCGTCTCAAAAGAAAAAAAAAAAAGAAAAGTGGTGATAATTCATCACCAGTGAAGAGCTTTTCTAATCTGATGCCAACAAGGAAGATAGTATTTTCTGGGAAGCTGACACTTTAATGAAATATTTTATGTGGAAGATCCTAATATAAGCCTGAAACAAAAAATTATTCTTGTAGTTCTCCAAATAGAATGTTATCACAGCCTTTACAATCATTTCTCTTTTATCTGATGGACATAGTTAAAGCAGAATAGGAATAAAGTCATTTAGTCATTAAAGAATTACATGAAGAGGCCGGGCATGGTGGCTTATGCCTATAATCCCAGCATTTTGGGAGATCGAGGCCAGGGTATCACCTGAGGTCAGGAGTTCAGGACCAGCCTGGCCAACATGATGAAACCCTGTCTCTACTAAAAGTACAAAAAAATTAGCTGGGCATGGGAGCAGGCGCCTGTAATCCCAGCTACTTCAGAAGGCTGAGACAGGAGGATCGCTTGAATCCGGGAGGCAGAGGTTGCAGTGAGCCAAGATCACACCGCACCGTTGCACTCCAGTCTGGGCGACAAGCGAAACTCTGTCTCAAAAAAAAAAAAAAAAAAAAATTACATGAAGAACACTAATTCACTGCTAAAGTTTCGGCTAGAATAGAAGAACTATAGGAATGTAGAGAAAGGAAATGCCAGGGTGGTGGTAATCGAAAAACACCGAATACAGTGTGGGTTAGAACTGGAGCGGCCAGAGGGCAGTAGAGTGCATTTACGGTAGGAAATGGAAGGAGCTCATTTAATTCCTGCATTAATTAATGACTGATCTTGATGTTCTGATATTGGAGCTGAAATCTGGCATCATGGTATTAATGGGATGGGCTCTGGCCTGAGATCCCGAATCTCGAGTCTGTCTTCTGCTAATTGTGTGATTTTAGGCAACCCACTTAACCCAAGTGAATTTCACTGTTAGTATATTACTTTTTCAATATAGTTAGAATCTGAGATGATGAATGTGAAGAACTTAACTGCCATAGGAGACAAAAAGTACTAATTCCCTCTTTCTCTTTATTGCAAAATATTACAGGAAAGCGTCCATTTCCTTTTACCCCATCAAATGATGTTGACACTAATCTAGCAAAAAGTTACCAGGGCATTAAAATCTTCCACTATACAGAATTTTTTGTTTGTAAGTATAGCTATTTTAGTTTCCTGTGGCTGCTGTAACAGATTTCCACAAGCTAGATGGCTTAAAACAACAGAAATGTGTTCTTATGATTCTGGAGGACTGAAGTCTGATTGAAATCAGCATCACTGGTCTCAAATCAAGGTCTCAGTAGGGCCCCATTCCCTCTGGAGGCTCTAGGAGAAATTCTTTTTCCTGATTCTTCCACCTGCAAGAGGCTGCTGATGTTCCTTGGCTATTGGCTGCGTCGTTCCAGTCTTCAAGGGCAGCATCTTCAAGTTTCTCTCTGTTCTGTGTTCACGTGACCTTCTACTCTGAGTGGGTCAAATCTCCCTCTGCTTTTTTTTTTTTTCCATGGAGTCTCACTCTGTGGTCCAGGCTGGAGTGCAGTGGCATGATCTCGGCTCATTGCAACCTCCGCCTCCCGGGTTCAAGTGATTCTGCCTCAGCCTCCCGAGTAGCTGGGACTACAGGCGCCCACCACCACACCTGGCTAATTTTTGTATTTTTAGCATAGATGGGGTTTCGCTATGTTAGCCAGGATGGTCTTGATCTTCTGATCTCGTGATCCGTCTGCCTCGGCCTCCCAAAGTGCTGGGATTACAGGTGTGAGCCACCATGCCCGGCCTAGAAGGGCTACAGTTTTAACCCTTCCATTTAGATATGTGTGATTTTGAGTTAGTTTTTATATGTAGCGGTATCTAGGAATAGGGCTTTGCGTTTTCCATATAGATCTCCAATTGTTCTGGTCCCATTGCTCTTTCCTCATTGAAATGCCTTGACACCACTGTCAGAGCATTTGTATATGTCAGAGTCTGTTCCTGGATTCCGTCCTACTGCATTGCTCTGGATATCTGTCTTGATGCCAGTATGATGCCGTCCTATTTACTGTAGCTTTATACGCAGCCTTGAGTCAGGTAAATGCTAAACCTTTTTCTTTCCCCCCACGCAGAATTTTTTTGGCTATTCTAGGAACTTCGCATTTCCACCCAAATTTTAGAATCAGCTGCCTGTGCTTGTGCATGCCTGTAATCCCAGCAGTTTAAAAGACTGAAGTGGGAGGATCCCTTGAGGCCAGGCGTTCGAGGCCAGCTTGGGCGCCATCCTGAGACCCTGTCTCTACAAAACAATTGGCCACGTGTGGTGGTGCTTACCCGTAGTTCTCGCTGTTTGGAAGGCTGAGGCAGGAGAATCACTTGAGCCCAGGAGTTTGAGGCTGCAGTGAGTTGTGATCAGGCCACTGCACCCCAGCCTGGGTGACAGAGGGAGACCCTGTTTCTAAGAAAAAAAAATGTAGAATCATTCTTTCAAATTCTACGAAAATAGTTCGCTGGGATTTTTATTGGGAAGTTATTGAATCTATAGACCAATTTGGAGAGACCTGACATCTTAACAGTACTGAGCTATTGAGCCTTCCAGTCCATGAGCGTAGTATATCACTCTGTTTATTTAGGTTGCCTTTCATTTCTGTCAGCAGTGTTTTATAGTTTTCAGTGTGCATGCATTGCACATTGTGTTAAATTTATCTCTAAATAGTTCGTATGTTTGGTGTGCTATATAAACGCATTACCATAGCCTGTACGTTGATAACTTAGGGCTTTGATAACATGAAATGAAGTAGGAAGAAGACTTTGATTTAAGGAAGATACGAAATTTGATTTTGAACTTGTTGAGTTTATAGTACCAGTCAATCATTCTTTCAGCAGGAGCTGTTGAAGGAAAGAGAGATTTGGGTCCATTTTTATAGCAGTGACAGTAAAGTTATGGGAGTGCATGAGACCACATTCAAAGAAGAAGCTTTAGGAAAAGTTCCGTTGTAGGTCTGAACCTTGCAGCACTGTGCCTTTTTAGAAAGTGGATAGTCAGAATAGATGAAGGGTCTGTAACAAGGTTAGGAAGAAAGCTAGAGTACAGAGTTAGGAAGCCAAAACAAGAGTTTCAAGAATGGGGTGATTGACAGGCTACAGAGAGGTTGAGGAGCTTGAAGAATAAGGAAAAGGTCATCGAAGTGGGTGATTTGATCATTGTGACTTTAGCAGAGGGATGTGAGTAGGAGCCAAGTTTCAGAAGGTTCGGGAGGCGAGAGAGGAAGTAGTGACTAAAGAGGACTCTTCAGAAATTGGTGGAGAAGGCAAACAGTGTGATAGACTGGGCAGTCAAGAGCATAACCGTGTGGAAGAGGTATTTGTCTAGGGGTAGGAGGCGTTACTGTGAGCCTGTTTCTGAGGGTGAGGAGGTAAGCTCGGAGAGAGGCATATCTTAAAGATGCAGTGGCTGCTGTTGTGGCTTAGGGTGTGGTAAGAAGTGAGAGGTTACAGAATTCTAGGCGTTCCAGATAGATAAACTGCTTTCTTCCCTTTCATTTGGCTCTGGGTGTCATTATCCTAATTCTTGAAAATCACCAGCAGGGGAGCAGGGCTTGTATGGCCTCTCAGCCAAATCTGACCTGAAACCTGTTGACTTGTTTTTGTGCAGTCCTTAAGCTAAGAATTTGTTTATATGTTATAGATGTAACATATAAAAATAGCTTATACATATTAACTATATTTTAAATATTTTAAACTGATTGAAGAAAAATCAAAACAATGTATCATGATGTGAAAATTACATGAAATTCCATTTTTGGTGTTCATAAATAAAGTATTTTTAGGGAAACAGCCACACTCATTCATTTGTACTTTTGTTTTACAACTGGCAGAGTTGAGTAGGGCCACGGAGACTGTGTGGCTCCCAGAGCTAAAATATTTGCTATCTAGCCCTTTACAGAAAGCTTGCCAACTCCTGAACTAGAAGGAGGAGTGTTCTAAAAGTCAGTCTTGGTTTCTCTCCTGACTGTGCCATGTAACTTCTGAAGAGGTAATTTGCTGATTAACTACTTTTTTGCAATAGACATTACACTCTTTATTTTAGGCTATTCATAATGAATGCAGATTTTTTTTTTTTTTTTTTGTCTTAAGCATGTTTTGTTAACTCAACAGTGATGAACTATCAGAAAGGATACTTACTGAAAGACTGACCGTAGACTGCACTCATGGAGAACAGCTAGATATTATTTGGAAAGAAACATGAGAAAATTGGAAGTTCCTGGCATTCTTCACTGATACTTAGTGTAGCTTTTTTCGTGAAACTCTAGGTTTTATCTATTATTTAAATTTCTAGGTTTGCTGTCCTCTCCTCTCTCCTCTCCTTTTTTGAGGCAGGCTGTCTCTGTCTCAAAGGCTGGAATGCAGTGGCATCATCTCTGGGACTACAGGCATGCGCCACCATGCCCAGCTAATTCAATTTCTAGGCTTGCTTTTCAAATGAAAGTTCGAAGGGGACAAAGAAAAAACCACGGCTGAAAACTGGGCACTGGATGAAGAATAAGTAGGCGGAGAAGCAGCAGCAGTGGTAAACCTGACTAAACCAGACGCTGTTCCGAGTGATTTAACCTATCCTAATGACTTTCCACGTCATTCTCTAAGACAGTGGTCCCCAATCTTTTTGGCACCAGGGACTGGTTTCGTGGAAGACAGTTTTTCCATAGATGGAGTAGGGAAGGGAGTAGTTTCAGGATGAACCTGCTCCACCTCAGATCATCAGGCAGTAGAGTCTCGTAAGGAGCGTGCAGCCTACATCCCTGGCGTGCGCAGTTCACAGTAGGGTTCGCGCTCCTGTGAGAATCTAATGCTGCTGCTCATCTGACAGGAGGCCGAGCTCAGGTGGGCGAGGTGGTTCGCCCGCAGCTCACCTCCTGCTGGGTGTGGCCCAGTTCCTAACAGGCCACAAACTAGTACCCGTCCACAGCCTGGAGGCTGGGGACCCCTGCTCTAAGATAATATCATTAGTCTCATTTTCCACGTGAGAAGACTGAAGCACAGAGAGGAGTAAGTAACTTGCCCAAGGTCACACAGCTAGTAAATAGGTAAGCTGGGGTCAAACCCAGTCAGTGAGGCTCTGAAATGCATGCTCTGGGCTATCAGTGTGCAGGGAGAATCTTGCAACACAGGACTGACTACCCTGGGTTGCTTTCTAAGAATTGTAATAATAGCTAATATCTTTTGACCACCTACTGCGGGGCAGGTTGTATTCTAAGGTTATTACATGTATTAGCACTTTCAGTGTTTACAGCATCCTTACAGATGAAGAGAATGAGTCACCTGCCTAAGGTGTGTCCAAACTAGGTTTGATCCCTGTCAGTCTAGCTCTAGAACCTGTGCCCTGTAAATTCTCTCTCCATTATTGCCCAGAATGATAATTTTGTACTTTTTCTTGTAAGAACTGTATAGCTTGGTGACACTTCAAGGACACATTTGCGTTGCTGTTTGTAAGCAGACAGTATTCCCCACAGGCCGGTAATGTCTCAGCCATAAGCACTCCTCCGTTATGCTATGAAATGGTGTGGCAATTGAGGTAGCACTGGTAAGTGCTCATAAGCTTCCTGAGCACTTTTGTGATCCTTTGGGTTTCCCCGACAAAAGCTGCCGGGTGGGGGAGCATCTGTAATTTTGTGACTAAGAGTCCCAAATCATGCCAAAGCCCTGCTTTTATCTTGCCTCTTCTCTGCTCGTTCCCTTGGTAGTTTATATCTTGTGTCATTGTCCAGGCAGCTGCTGCGTATTTGAATGAGGAATTCTGTAGAGAGACTGGGGCTGTTGCTGTAGAGTTTAGAATTTGTGTGTATAACTGATGTTTAAGGAAATGTGTATGGTTTCCCAGAGAGCAGAGGGGGAAGATGGCTGGAAACAGCTTTCGGGATCTCCTCCACTTGAAGGCTTAGATAGAGGAATCAGCAACTTTCCAGTCTTTTTTTTTTTTTTAAATATAGGGTCTCTATGTCGTCCAGGCTGGAGTGCTGTGGTGTGATCCCAGCTCACTGCAGCCTCCACCTCCCAGGCTCATGCGATCCTTCCACCTCAGCCTCCTGAGAGCTGGGACTACAGGTGCCCACCTCCACCCCTGGCTCATTTTTTAATTTTTTTGTAGACATGGGGTTTTGCCATGTTGCCCAGGCTGGTCTCAAACTCCTAATCTCAAGTGACCCACCCACCTTGGCCTCCCAAAGTGCTAGGGTTACAGGCATGAGCCACTGTACCCGGCCTAATTTTCCATTCTTGAAGGCAGATGTTCCTATAATTTCACCTGTTACCTACATCCTTTTGATTCTAGCTCACCTAAAGGTCTTCCACAGATCTTTTTTTTTTTTCCCTTGTTATACACTCAGGATCTAAGATCTTCTATTTGAATGTTTGCCAGGGCTACAACACCTTAGCACATAAATCAGTATCCAGCTTCTTTGTGACTGTTAGTTTTGTTCTTGCCCTTCTTGTTTCTGAGCTCCTTGTAGATATGACTTTGATTCTACATGTGATACTGCTTTGATTACCTTGTTTGGAATAGGTGCTAATTAGGTTGCCCCCCACCCATCCTTTTTGATATAGAGTCTTGCTTTGTTGCTCAGGCTGGAGCACAGTGGCATGATCACAGCTCACTGTAGCCTCCACCTCCTGAGCTCAAGCAATCCTCCCACCCCAGCCTCCCAAGTAGCTGGGACTACAGGTACATGCCACCACACCCAACTAATTTTTTCAGTTTTTTTATGAAAAAAAAAAAAATGCTGGCCGGGCGCGGTGGCTCAAGCCTGTAATCCCAGCACTTTGGGAGGCCGAGACGGGCGGATCACGAGGTCAGGAGATCGAGACCATCCTGGCTAATATGGTGAAACCCCGTCTCTACTAAAAATACAAAAAACTAGCCGGGCGAGGTGGTGGGCGCCTGTAGTCCCAGCTACTCGGGAGGCTGAGGCAGGAGAATGGTGTAAACCCGGGAGGCGGAGCTTGCAGTGAGCTGAGATCCAGCCACTGCACTCCAGCCTGGGCGACAAAGCGAGACTCCGTCTCAAAAAAAAAAAAAAAAAAATGCTGTGTTGCCCAGGCTGGTCTCAAACTCCTGGGCTTTAGAGATCCTCCTGCCTGGCCCCACAAAGTGCTAGGATTACAGGTGTGAGCCACCACACCCAGTCTAGATTGCCCTTTTAACTCTTAAAAGAGGCAGCTCCTAATCTGCCAGAATGCTTAGTGCATAAATATGTGCAGATTGACAGTTTAAGTGAAATGGAAATTCCCCAGCCAGCTATAGTCATGCTGGGTTGGAGTTGTTGAGGAGCAAAAGATTTAGGTTGGGTGGAATATGGTGTGATTGAAACCACAGTTAGAGAGTTCAGGTTGCTTATGGAAGAAAAGGTTACCACAGTGGAAACTTGGAGGCTGTCTCTTGGCAAGTGGGATGTAATTTTGCAGCCACGAGGTTGAACTAGCGAGATGTGGCGTATACTATAGCCATCCTTTTCAGTTGACTTGCATAGAAGCTGGTGAGTGGCTGACATTTTTGTCAGTGAACTCTTGGAGGAGAGGGCGAGGCTTGGGCTCATAATTATTTGTATTTCTTATAGAGAAATGTACAGTGTTTATGTACTTTGTCTGTTTGACAAATCTGTTGACTGATGCAAGCTTAAAAGGAGAATCTGACCAAGAGAATAAAAGATTGAAATCTTTTCTTGCATTTTCTGGGTCCAGTATGCTACAAACAAATACAGGCTTTATTTAAATCTTTTGAAGTAAGCTACTACTTTTCTGGAACATTTTCTTTACGCTGGCTTAAACCAGGAGGTCTCCCACCACACTCCATTTGTATCCCCTATCAGAGTGCTCAGGGTTTACTGCATTGGCTTAATTGCCTGTCTTCTCTATTACTCACAACTTTTTTCTTTGGTTGGTTGGTTTGTTTGTTGGTTTGTTTGTTTGTTTTTTGAGATGGAGTGTCCTCTGTCGCCCAGGCTGGAGTGCAGTGGCACAATCTTGGCTCACTGCAACCTTCGCCTCCCAGGTTCAAGCAATTCTTCTGCCTCAGCCTCCCGAGTGGTTGGGACTACAGTTGCGTGCCACTATGCCCAGATAATTTTTATATTTTTAGTAGAGATTGGGTTTCACCATATTGGCCAGGCTGATCTTGAACTCCTGACCTTGTGATCTGCCCGCCTCAGCCTCCCAAAGTGCTGAGATTATAGGCATGAGCCACTGGACCCGGCTGGTTGGTTTTTTTTGAGACAGGGTCTTGCTGTGTTGCCAGGCTGGAGTACAGTGGCACAATCTCGGCTCTTTGCAGCCTGAACCTCCTAGGCTCAAGGGAATCCTCCTGCCTCAGCCTCCCAAGTATGCACACCTCTGCTCCTAGCTACTCTGGAGGCAGAGGCAGGTGGGTCGCTTGAGCCTGGGAGTGCAAGGCAACATAGCCCTGGCAACATAGCAAGGCCCACCTGTACAAAAAATTTAAAAATTGATAGCCAGGGGTGACGGCACACACTTGTGGTCCCAGGTACTAGGGAGGCTGAGTCAGGAGGATCACTTGAGCCCAGGAGTTTAAGACCAGGCCTGGCAGCATAGTGATACCGCATCTCTACAAAAAATTTAAAATTTAGCCAGGCTTGGTGGCAAGCACCTGTAGTCCTAGCTACTCTGGAGGCTGAGGTGGGAAGATCACTTGAGTTCAGGAGTTTGAGGAGTTTGAGGCTGTGATGAGCTAGGATTGTGGCACTGTGCTCCAGGCTGAGTGACACAGACCCGATTTCTTTAAAAAAAAAAAAAAAGAAAAAAAAGAAAGAAAAGAAAAAGGAAAGATTGGGAAAGGATGCAGGGAAGCATGTGAAAGAGACAGAGAACCAGAATCAGACGGTGGTATTGTGGTTGCTAAAATAAGAGAAGGGATGGACAACAGTGTGATGTGGTGTCATAAGTCTAGGAGGAGAACCACTGGCAGGAGTCCATTGGACTTGGCAATTAGAAGGTCATGGGTGAGAGGAGTTTCAAGGGGATGGTGGGGACAGAAGAGGGAATGGCAGGTGAGACAATGGTGTATGGTAGCTAGAGATGGCGGGGCTGAGGCTTTCGGATGTGTTGTGGACGTGGGATGCTTTAATAGATAAGAGACTTAAACTGGCTTATATGTTGACTAGAACCACCCAGTCGAAAGAGAGACTGGAGTTCGGAGATGGGGTCATTGATGATAAAGCAAAGGTCCTGAGGAGTGAGGAGAGTGAAGAGATTTAGGGAGCACATAGGGGGATTAAACTTGGGTAGGAAGGATATACCCTTTCTAAGGAAGCAAAGGGGAGATGGGAATCATTGCTGGGACGGTGGGAGTTATTGTCAGTAGCTCAGTTTTCTCAGGGTATTGGCATGGAATGAGGCAGATTGGATGGGAGATGGGCCTGAGGGCAGTGTCAGGATTTGGAATGTCTGTGGTGTGGAAGAGGGAGGGTGAAGGGACCAAGGCCCGGAGGATGGTTGTAGCAGCGCTGTGGAGCCACAGGGACCTTGACTGATAAAGCTGCCAATTTGCGTGGTTGCATAAACCCCCTTCTCATCCTTTCTTAAGACTCCAGAGCTCAGGCAAAGGAGAAGTTCCGTGACTGCTTCCTCAGGGAAGCATTTCCCGACCTCTTCAGTTCACTTGCTTTATAGGCTCTCATGGCTGTTTTTACCTTCTAGCTCTCTAATGTAGAGTTGTAGTTTTGCATTTGACTGTTATAATTATTTTAATTACAAATTATAACCAAAGTTATTTGACTTATGACTGAGCATGGTAGCTCATGCCTATAATGCCAACACTTTGGGAGGCCAAGGTGGGTGGATCACTTGAGGCCGGGAGTCTGAAACCAGCCTGGCCAACATGGCAAAACCCTGTCTCTACTAAAAATACAAAAATTAGCCGGGCGTGGTGGTGCCCACCTGTCATCCCAGCTGCTTGGGAGGTTGAAGCAGGAGAATCGCTTGAACCCAGGAGATGGAGGTTGCAGTGAGCCAAGATTGCACCAGTGCACGCTAGCCCAGGCGACAGAGTGAGACTCTGTCTCAAAAAAAAAAAAAAAAAAAAAAAAAAGAAGAAAAAATTGTTCATCTTTGTTTTTCTCAGCAACTCAGGGCTCCGAGGACAGGTATGTCAGAGTGCGCTTACCATCGTGCAGCGTCCAGCACCTAGTGGACACTTGATAAATGCTTGTTGAATTTAATGAATCAAATACAGTGGTTCTCAACCTTTTTACCTGCCCCAACGCGCCAGTGGAAGATGGCGTGCCTCTATCTGAACCATTATTAACTGCCCTGATCCTCACCTGAAGGGGGACAGGTGCCAGGGTTGGGGAGCGTGATTAATATGATCACAGGCCCTGGAATAAGAATGTTGGGCTCAGATCCCAGCCCGTCCTCTCACCAGCCTTGCAACAGGGGAAATCTGTAACCTCTCTGTGCCCCAGTGTCCTCCTCCTCTATAAAATGGGGCCGGCATATAGCAGCACCTACCTCATAGGCTTGTCCTGAAGATGATATGAAGCTGGGCACAGTGGGATGTGCCTGTGGTCCCAGCTGTGGGAGGCTGAGGCAGGGGGAACAGTTGAGTCCAGGAGTTTGAGTCCAGCCTGGGCAACATAGTGAGACCCTCATCTCTTTAAAAAAAAAAAAAAAAAAAAAGAGGCCGGGCGCGGTGGCTCACGCCTGTAATCCCAGCACTTTGGGAGGCCGAGGCGGGTGGATCACGAGGTCTGGAGTTTGAGACCATCCTGGCCAACATGGTAAAACCCTGTCTTTAGTGAAAATACAAAAAATGAGCCAGGCGTGGTGGCACGTGCCTGTAGTCCCAGGGAGGCTGAGGCAGGAGAATTGCTTGAACCCAGGAGGCGGAGCTTGCAGTGAGCCTAGATGGCGCCACTGCACTCCAGCCTGGTGACAGAGCGAGACTCCGTCTAAAAAAAAAAAAAAAAAAGAGAGAGATTAAATGAGGGAATTTATGTAAAGCTCTTAGAAGAACATGTCAAAATTAGGAAATTGTTATTACTGTTAGTGGTTTCAAAAAATCTAGGTGATTTTGGTAGCCTTTTCTCCTGGAGACTCCTGGCTTTGTGGTAAAGGATTTGCAGGGCAGGTGCCCGTCAGCATCTTTATGTACATCTCTTCATTGTCATCTACTGTATAATATTGAGCTTCTGAGAGGAGAAATCCCTGTAACCATGATGGTCTCCTTGGTTCAATGACCAGCACCCTGAAACAAAGCTATTCTTTGTTATTTTTATTTTTACTTTTTATTTTTAATGAATATTTTAAAAAGTAAAGACAGTATGTTGTCCAGGCTGGTCTCACACTCCTGGGCTCAAGTGATTCCCCCAGCTTTGGACTCCCAAAGTTTTGGGATTACAGGTGTGAGCCACAGTACCCAGCCATCAAAGCCATTCTTGATCCTGTGGGACTATCACTGAGAAATAGTAGAAACATGGGGTGGCTGGTCACTTGGAGAGCGTTCCCATCGGTGGGATGAGGGACTAGTGAATGCGCCTGCTTTACACCGGCCACGGTAAACCTGATTCTTTCTTCTCCTTGCAGAGGAGGTGGCCAAGCTGGAGAAGCACTTGATGCTTCTACGACAAGAGTATGTCAAGCTGCAGAAGAAACTGGCAGAGACAGAGAAGCGCTGCACTCTCTTGGCTGCGCAGGCAAACAAGGAAAGCAGCAGTGAGTCCTTCATCAGCCGCCTGCTGGCGATCGTGGCAGACCTCTACGAGCAGGAGCAGTACAGGTGAGCAGGGCTCCTGGACACAGAAGGCCTTTGGCTTTATTCCCGGGCCACACTACAGCTTTTCTCATTCACTTTCTCCCAGAATGTATTTCTCTCCCTTGAGGATATTAGCAAATCTTTATTCCCTAGAATAGAAGCTCCCTGAGGCAAGATTTTTATTTTTTTATTTTATTTTATTTTTTTTACGACGAAGTCTCGCTCTGTTGCCCAGGCTGGAGTGCCGTGGCGAGATTTCGGCTCACTGTAGCCTCTGCTTCCCGGGTTCAAGCAATTCTCCTGCCTCAGCCTCCTGAGTAGCTGGGACTACAGGCGCACACACCACCGCGCCCGGCTAATTTTTTGTATTTTTAGTAGAGACGGGGTTTCAACGTGTTGGCCAGGTTGGTCTTGATCTCCTGTCCGCCTGCCTCAGGCCTCCCAGAGTGCTGGGATTATAGGTGTGAGCCACCATGCCCGGCCTGAGGCAAGATTTTTATCTCTCGTTTAGTGCTTATCTTCAGCATAGTGCTGGAGTCATGGTGATAGCATTGCTAATCAAGCAGGAATTGGCTTACATGTCTAGGAATTCAGAGGGCAAACGTCCGTTTCTCTTGAGATGGTCAAAGCAAAACAGTCTTGGAACTAGTTAGAGGGTGCATCATGATGGTTGAGGTTGAACTCTGGAGCCATACAGCTTCTGTTAGAAGCTCAGGGTTGGGTGTGGTGGATCACGCCTGTAATCCCAGCACTTAGGGAGGCCGAGGTGGGCGGATTACCTGAGGTCAGGAGTTTGAGACCAGCCTGGCTAACATGGTGAAGCCCCGTTTCTACTAAAAATACAAAAAATTAGCCGGGCCAGGTGGTGGACGCCTGTCATCCCAGCTGCTCAGGAGGCTGAGGCAGGAGGATCGCTTGAACCGGAGAGGCGGAGGTTGCAGTGAGCCGAGATTGTGCCATTGCACCCCAGCCTGGGCAACAGAGCGAAACTCTGTCTCAAAAAAAAAAAAAAGGCATGCTAATGTCATGTGGGTGAAATTATAAAGAGAAAAGAGCAGGGTGAGCACCTGTGATGTTGCGTATAGTCCAGAACAGCAATGATGAAAGACTGAATTGGGATGCTGGATATGGCAAAGAAACACAGATGTGAATATACATAAGAAGGAAGGACTTGAGCCGCTAGGGAGATAGAAGCTCAGTCTACATAAGACTTAGTAAATTTTCTTTTTTAAATTTTTTTTTTTTAAATTTTTTTTCACACCCGTTATCCCAGACTTTGGGAGCTGCTCTGCCGCAGGTGGATCACCTGAGGTCAGGATTTGAGCCAGACTGACCAAGCTGACGCCTCCCCGTCTCTACTAAAAATACAAAAATTAGCCACATATGGTGGCACACACCTATAGTCCCACTACTTAGGAGGCTGAGGCAGAAAAGAATTGCTTGAACCTGGGAGGTGGAGGTTGCAGTGAGCTGAGATTGTACTACTGCACTCCAGCCTGGGTGATCGAGTGAGACTGTCTTAAGAAAAAAAAAAAAAATCAAAATTTAGAGGATGCAAATAACAATAAAATAACTCAGGATTCAAAATTACTATTATCTCAGTCCTTTCTAAATGAAAGAATAATCTATTACAGAAAAAGGGAAGTATATATTCTGAGTAAAGGATAGTTCCATAAATTGAATAGATATAGCTTCTTGTAAAATATAATCCATTGTCTTGTTTTTCCTCTTCCATGAACAAGTGAAAACTTTGTTTATTACTGGCCCAGGGAAGCCTAATGTTTTCCTGTTACAGACACACCTCTCCTACTCTTTGAGTCTCTTAAGAAAAAAAGAACTCCCATCATTTAGTTTTTCAAATTACTTAAAATTGATTTAATTTTATTATCTTTTCCTTTTTTTTTTTTTTTTTTTTTTTTTGAAACGGAAGTCTTATTCTGTCGCCCAGGATGGAGTGCAGTGGCCTAGATCTCAGCTCACTGTAAAAGCTCCGCCTCCCGGGTTCACGCCATTCTCCTGCCTTTTCCTCTTCCGAGTAGCTGGGAACACAGGCGAAACCTTAGTTTTTTGTAGTTTTGGTAGGGAGACGGGGTTTCACTGTGTTACAGATGGTCTCGACCTCTCCTGACTCGTGATCTTTCCCGTCTAGGCCTCCCATCAAGTGCTGGGATTACAGGCTTGAGCCACTTATCAATTGATTAGTAATTTTATTTCACATTCATTTTGTTGAAGTCCTTCTCGGAGACAATGGGAATGAGACTGGGTAGTTTTCTTCCTGTCACTTTTTAGCTAGTTATGGTATGATCTTACGACTCCAACAAGTCTCCCTTCAGCTTTTAAAACCTGCCCTAGGCCAGGTGCGGTGGCCCATGCCTGTAATCCCAGCACTTTAGGAGGCTGAGGCAGGTGGATCGCTTGAGGCCAGGAGTTCGAGACCAGCCTGGCCAAATGGCGAAACCCTGTCTCTACTAAAATTACAAAAATTAGCTGGGTTTAGTGGCATGTGCCTATAATCCCAGCTACTCAGGAGGCTGAGGCAGGAGAATTGCTTGAATCCAGGAGGTGGAGGTTGCAGTGAGCTGAGATCGCGCCACTGCACTCCAGCCTGGAGGACGGAGTGAGACCCTGTCTTAAAAAAAAAAAAAAAAAAGGCTGGATGCGGTGGCTCACACCTGTAATCCCAGCACTTTGGGAGGCTGAGGTGGGCGGATCATGAGGTCAGGAGTTCGAGAACAGTCTGACCAACATGATGAAACCCTGTCTCTACTAAAAATACAAAAATTTAGCAGAGCATGGTGGTGCTCGCCTGTAATCCCAGCTACTCAGGAGGCCGAGGCAGGAGAGTCGCTTGAACCCGGGAGGCGGAGGTTGCGGCAGTGAGCCGAGATTGCGCCACTGCGCTCCAGCCTGGGCAACAGAGTGAGACTCCATCTCAAAAAAAAAAGCCTGCCCTTTATCTAAAGAAGGTTGAAACTCTATGTTATCTACAATTGAATATCAGATAGGGAATGGAGTCTTCCTAGGGGACTAAGCTGTCAAGATGTGGTAACCGAAATTGAGAAATCGATTTCTAAAGCAGACATCTTTTACCAACGTAGGGGGAAAAATACCTTTATCCTATAACATGCATTTTGTTGAAAAATTCAAATAGTATTTTTATGTGCCTCTTAGTAGCTGGAATGACTGATGAATAGGTTTTAAAAGTTTTTAAGTTGAGAAATGTGGAAGAAACTGGTAGCCTTTCTTTTTTTTCTTTTTTTTCTTTTTTCTTTTTTAATAAGAGACAGAGTCTCACTATGTGTTGCCCAGGCTGGTCTCAAACTCCTGGTCCTGGCCTCCCAGAGTGCTGGGATTACAGGTGTGTGCCACTGTGCCTGGCCTACATTTCAAGTTCAGGAGAACAGTTTTGTCCCATAAGGTAGTTAAAAATGATGGCTATATGTAGTTACTTACTGTACTCATTCTTTTACCAAACAAACCTATGGTTTTTCCTGTTCAAGTGTTTGAGAAACTAACAAGAAACTGTTCATCTCCTCTCCAATTACAGCATTCTGGTTTCCATGTATTTAAAAGGAAATACTCTTTAATTGAGTGGAATCAAGTTTTTTAAAAAAATTACTAGGTCCTTAATTGTTTCAACATAGAATCTTCATGGATTGGACTTGTCTGATTTTCCGGTTTTCATTTGTGTTTTAAAAAATTATTATTGGAAATTATTGATGAAATCCTTATCTTTATTTCCCTTTGGTATGTCAGATTACAAAAGAGAAAATTTTGACCTGACACTCATGAATGTGGTAGAAATTTTCTAGAAACATTCATTTTTATAATTTTGTGGCTACAAGTTATACTTGTGGTTGAAATAGTACAGACTGAAAATCTATTTAAGTTATTAGGATGTAATACTTTATAAATATATTCAGACTTTAAAAATTATTTGTGCTTTGTAGGTAGCTTCTTGTTTTCATTAAATTTTTTATACTTTGTCACAGGATATGCTGATACAGTTTTATGTTTTGTTTTACATAGAGTATCCTATTTCTTCTTTGACCATGAATAATGTTCTACTGTGTTAACAGCAGTTTGTAATAATTTGAAATAATAAATACTCTCTTAATCTTGTGATCTAATATCATTAGTTACCGCTTGGTCTTTGATAGAACTGGAATTGTTGATACTTTCAAATGATGATTAAGTGTGTTGTAGGCAATACTCTTGTAGGGTCTACAAGAGTAGAATGTAGAATGTGTCTCTGTCAAGCATTATATACAAACAATATTCTGTTTGGGTTTCTCTTTTTTTTTTTTTTTTGAGACAGAGTCTTGCTCTGTCGCCCAGGCTGGAGTACAGTGGCGTGATCTCAGCTCACTGCAACCTCTGCCTCCTGGTTTCAAGCGATTCTCCTGCCTCAGCCTCCTGACCAACTGGGATTACAGGCGCCCGCCACCATGCCTGACTAATTTTTGTATTTTTAGTAGAAACGGGGTTTCACCATGTTAGCCAGGATGGTCTCGATCTCTTAACCTCGTGATCTGCCCACTTCGGCCTCCCAAAGTGCTGAGATTTCAGGCGTGAGCCCCCATGCCTGGCCTGGGTTTCCTTTTAAGTGGATGGGTTAATTCATGTAATGGTATTTTCTTTTTCTTTTTTTCCATTTAGTGGTTTTTGTGTAGTTAGTTTCTGAAGACTTTCCAACCTAGTAAATACCTTTAAAGTTGAATATGAAAATAAAACATATAACTACCAGCAGGATGATGACAGTGACTTTGGATTCCTGCCAGGATAGCCATACGGCATGTACTCGTGGCAGCCCAGTGGGTCATCTTGACGTTTTTGTTCACTGCCCAGATGCTCTCCTCCGGTAGCATTTGACATTTTGGAGTTACACATAAATATCTATTCAGGAAGATCGTTTCATATAATGGCATGTCATAATTATGGAAACATGTTTTGAAAAGAAAGCTTTTTCCTCACCCCATTTTTTATAAGTAGTTGAGTCAAAAATGGTCAATATTAGGTCCGAATGTTTCTGGTGAGAACAGGAGTCCTGATGCTGGGTGCCGTGTTCATGACTGCTCGTCAGTTTGTTCACGCTTTTTCTGTTTCACCTGCTTGAGCGTTACTGTGGGGCGTAGCAGCGCTGTAGTCTCAGAGCCGTCATCACCAGCTTTAACCTTTCTGTCTTTCTCTCCCTGATGGTTTAGCTTGTTTTAGTCTATATAAAATATCCTCTACTTTTTATGTGAATATTAATCCTCCTCCTAAACTTGGAGGTTCACCACTGTAAGAATCCCATTAGAAGATGTATTTGAAAGCCGAGCATGCCACGTGAATTAAAGCCAGAATTTACAAATAGAAACCATTTCTAACAACGTATTATAAAGATGGCCCATCAGAATTCAGTGCCAGCATATAGAAACAATGTTTTGCTGTAATTTTTCCTTTTGCAGATGTATGTTGATCAATACTCATGTGTTTATCAGCTATGAATCCTAGCTATACCTAGGTATGATGACGTTTTTCTAATATATGTGGGTCTTTTTCTTCATCAGCGATCTGAAGATAAAGGTTGGGGACAGGCACATCAGCGCTCACAAGTTTGTCCTGGCAGCCCGCAGTGACAGCTGGAGTCTGCCTAACTTGTCTTCCACTAAAGAGTTGGACCTGTCAGGTGAGCCTTTGAGTGATCAGGGACACAAACCTGCTAGCGGAAGGGCTCTTGGCAGAAGGTTATGGTGTCTCATTTTGAAATATTTGTGATTCAATGAAAGTAAAATAATTTTCTTAGCAATTGATGGTGACCACAAACTAGTTAAATAATTAATGAATCAGTGGGTTGTACTTTTAGGTACTTTGTGTATCTACCTATTGAGAAGGTAATACCTGGCTAACAAATCATAAATATTTGAGTATCTGCAATGTCCTTATGATTTATAAAATGTAAGTATTTTTCTGTACACTCATTTCATGAAAAAGTATGCTGTAAATAAGGATTAATGTCCAGAAAATATTTTTCCCTCAAGTCTAATTAAAAGTCCTGCTGTCAGATTGCTTAAAACTTTATACTAGATGCCAAAGGACTTTTTTTTTTTTCTTTTTTTTTTTGTAAGACAGTCTCCCTCTGTCACCCAGGCTGGAGTGCGACAGCAATCTCAGCTCACCGCAATCTCCTGCCTCCCGGGTTCAAGTGATTTTCCTGCCTCAGCCTCCCGAGTCGCTGGGATTACAGGCGCCCACTACCACACCCAGCTAATTTTTGTATTTTTAGTAGAGTCAGGGTTTCACCATGTTGGCCAGGCTGGTCTTGAACTCCTGACCTCATGTGATCCACCTGCTTCAGCCTCCCAAAGTGCTGGGATTACAGGTGTGAGCCACCGTGCCTAGCCAAAGTACTTTTTCTAGTCTGTCAGAACTGAACTCAGAACAGTTACTCTGAAGAATAACAATATTCTTTCTTTAACATCAAAAGATGACCATTAGCCTTCAGAATTTTAATAGGTATGGGTTACTACATGAGATGGTGGATATGTTAATTTGCTTCACCACAGTGCCCATTTTACTATATATGTATCCCACAGCATTGTGTCGCATAGCTTAAATAGATACAGTACAATTTATTTTTTAAAAAAAAATTTTAAGGCTGGGTGTGGTGGCTCATGCCAGTAATCCTAGCACTTTGAGAGGCCAAGGTGGGAGGATCACTTGAGCCTAGGAATTCAAGGCTAGTCTGGGCAGTATAGCAAGACCCTGTCTCTACAGCAAATTAAAAAAAAAAAATAGCTAGACGTGATGGCATGTGCTTGTAGTCCCAGCTTCTTGGGAATCTGAGGGGAATGGATTTCTTGAGCCAAGAGTTTGAGGCCACAGTGAGCTATGATATCACCACTGCATTCCAGCCTGGGCAACAGAACAAGACCCTGTCTCAAAAAAAAAAAAAAAGAAAAAGTTAATAGCTGCCTTGGCCTATTTAATGTTACTTGTTTTATATCACATTTTGTGTGTGTGTGTGTGTAGGATTGAAGCAAATAGGGTGGCAAGTGGACTTTAAAACAGTCGTTTTCAAAAGTCGGCCTGAAGGTTGCATTTTCATTTAGTACTTGCCTGACTGCTATTGGAAAAAAAGGGACAAAGAGCAAAATTTTAATTTAATTCTACTATTAATATTCGTGAGAATTATATGGTGAGGAGAATGACAGGGATGTGTTCTGAGAATGTGTCATTACGTGGTTTTGTTGTGGGAACATCATAGAGTATATTTACGCAAATCTACATGGTATATAGCCTAGTACCCACCTGGGCTGTATGGTATAGTGTGTTGTTTCTAGGCTGCAACCCTGTACAGCATGTTACTGTGCGGAATGCCATAGGCAACAGTAATACAGTGGTAAGTGTTTGTGTATCTAAACATAGAAAAGGTCAGTAAAAATACACTATTATAATTTTATGGGACCACCATTGTATCTGCAGTCTGTTGTTGACCAAACATAGTTATGCTGCTTATGACTGTACTTGTCGAAGTGATTGTCTGTGTGAGTTATATCTTTGTTCAGAAGGTTTGTCAGTTGAGAAGGTACTATTTTCCATGTGCAGTGCCAGGAACACTGAGATGATTATAACACAGTCCCTGCCATACGGAGCCCTTATTCTGCTGGAGGAAACAGGCCATTCACAAATCATTTCAGACCAGGGCTATAAAACAGAAATGTAGTTAGCTTTTAGGTAAGGTTGAGGAGAGACTGAGTTGGTGTGATAAAGGAAGGTTTCAGAGGTGGCTAATACCTGAGTCGTGTTGTAAAGGCTAAGTAGGCATTTATCTCATGGATTAAGGGGAACATATGTCAGTGTTTCCCAGCTGTGAGCCAACTCTCTCTTTATGATAATTTTGAGGATTTAACTTGAGGTCCATAACTAAAAGTTGTAGATAGAAATGCACGTACACACCTACACATGTGCAGATGCCTGCATGCCAGTAAATAAAAACATCTGCCTGGGGAATAGTTTTTTACTGGGAGGGCACCAGTCCACGTGATCGAAATCTCAAGGCATAGCTTTTTTTTTTTTTTTTTTAAAGCATAGTGTTTTGAAGCCATGTATTTTTGACCTCGTATATAACAGAATTATGAAGACCTTACAAGGTCATGTAGCATTCTTCACAACATGTATGATAGGATCTTCATTATATGAACAGAATGTTTATGAAGACTAGAAGATAATAAATATATGGAAAAGATTCGACTCTGCAGGAAAAAAGTTAAGAATAATCTACTGTGTTTTGATATCTGTATAATCAAAACTGATGACCCCAGTAGTTGTGAGGCTCATGAAATTGGTATTCTTGTACATTGCCAGTGACGTTATAAATAGGTATGACCGTTTTAGAAAGCAGTTATATTATTCCTACTTTTTTTTTTCTTCATTATCTGACTTCTGGGATACTGTCATAGGTAAGGTAACTCAGACAGTGTTAGTGTTCCTCAGTTTTACTTTAATTGTGAAATAGTGACTGCAACCAAAATGAATGAGAGTGGGAAAATAAAACATCACTGCTCTCTGAAACAAAATCACACAACACAGAAAATTACATTAAGGCAAAAAAAGCCAGTGTCAACATTGAATTAAAAAATGTGTTTTACACTGAACTTTTTTAGTACATCCAGACATTTAGAGCTCTCATTCAGTGCTGTCTGGCCACAAGATTTCATCACCGTGAGTCAGGAAGTTTTATCGAGTTTAGGGAAATAGAATATTAATATCTTTAATTGTCTCTAATTATCTCTAGACTCTCCTCCAGTTGTAAATAATAAGTGTGTTTTGATTCTACCATAAGGTTGCTTTCAGGGGTGATCCACTTCAAAGCAAATGGTTTTTGTGGCTTTCATAGATCAGGTACCTGTGAAGATAGCAGATAGGAGAACATATGACATTTTTACTTTTTACGACATTTTAATGAAATGTATCTTTGAAATGTGTGATGGGGGAGAGGTCCAAGGTGGTAGTGGCATGTGTGGACCTGTTCCTGTTGAATTGTGTGCTTTGTCCAGCAGTCCTGCTCATTGCCTCAACCTGGGGTTGCAGTTTCTGAGACTGCCTGGGAAGCCTGTGTGTTATGTGATACTTGGAAGCGCTAACACTTCATGGCTGGCCAGCAGTTTGAGGAAGATTGGAAATAGGTTCTTGTAAACAGGTGTATAAATAGCATAAAAGCTGTATTTTAAAGGCTCAAATGTTTTCCACACCAACAGGCTTGATAAAATCATTTAATGAATTTATTGGTGTTTTGTTTTTTCAACATTAATCCATTCATATAAAAAATATTGAGTGGTAAGTACTTTTCAAGGTGTTAGGGATACAAAGTATACAAAATTAAATTCTTGCTCGCATGAAACTTACATCTTAGAATGTAAGAAAAACTACATTTTTCTTTTGAAGTTCTTGTCTAATTGATCTTTCTTTCTTTCTTTCTTTCTTTCTTTCTTTCTTTCTTTCTTTCTTTCTCTCTCTCTCTCTCTCTCTCTCTCTCTCTTTTTCCCTCCCTCCCTCCCTCCCTCCCTCCCTCCCTCCCTCCCTCCCTCCCTCCCTCCCTCCCTCCCTCCCTCCCTCCCTTCCTTCCTTCCTTCCTTCCTTCCTTCCTTCCTTCCTTCCTTCCTTCCTTCCTTCCTTCCTTCCTTCCTTCTTCCTTCCCTTCTTTCTTTCTTTCTTTTTTAAGACAGGATTTCACTCTGTCACCCAGGCTAGAGTGCCGTGGTGCAATCACGGCTCACTGCAGCCTTGACCTCCTGGCCTCAAGCGGTCCTCCCACCTCAGCCTCCTGAGTATCTGGGACCACAGGTGTGTGCCACCATACCTGGCTCATTTTTTGTAGACGTGGGATTTTGCCATGTTGCCCAGGCTGGTCTTGAACTCCTGGACTCAAGGAATCCTCCTGCCTTGGTCTCCCCAAGGCCTGTTGGGATTACAGGTGTGAGCCACTGCACACAGCCTTAATTATGAGAATTTTAGCATATGTTGATGAAATACAACAGGCATTATATACACTTTAAAGGTACTTGGATATATGAATCAAACCTTGTTCAAAAAAGTGAAATGTTTGTACCTGATGTGGTCCACTGGTGAAGGCACAGTCCCTGCTGTAGGGATGCAGTGAGGCACGGTCCCTGCTGTAGGGATGCAGTGAGTCACAGTCCCTGCTGTAGGGATGCAGTGAGGCACGGTCCCTGCTGTAGGGATGCAGTGAGGCACGGTCCCTGCTGTAGGGATGCAGTGAGTCACAGTCCCTGCTGTAGGGATGCAGTGAGGCACGGTCCCTGCTGTAGGGATGCAGTGAGTCACAATCCCTGCTGTAGGGATGCAGTGAGTCCCTGCTGTAGGGATGCAGTGAGTCACAGTCCCTGCTGTAGGGATGCAGTGAGTCACAGTCCCTGCTGTAGGGATGCAGTGAGTCCCTGCTGTAGGGATGCAGTTAGGCACGGTCCCTGCTGTAGGGATGCAGTGAGTCACAGTCCCTGCTGTAGGGATGCAGTGAGTCACAGTCCCTGCTGTAGGGATGCAGTGAGTCCCTGCTGTAGGGATGCAGTGAGTCCCTGCTGTAGGGATGCAGTGAGTCCCTGCTGTAGGGATGCAGTGAGTCCCTGCTGTAGGGATGCAGTTAGGCACGGTCCCTGCTGTAGGGATGCAGTGAGTCCCTGCTGTAGGGATGCAGTGAGTCCCTGCTGTAGGGATGCAGTGAGTCCCTGCTGTAGGGATGCAGTTAGGCACGGTCCCTGCTGTAGGGATGCAGTGAGTCACAGTCCCTGCTGTAGGGATGCAGTGAGTCACAGTCCCTGCTGTAGGGATGCAGTGAGTCCCAGCTGTAGGGATGCAGTGAGGCACAGTCCCTGCTGTAGGGATGCAGTGAGGCACAGTCCCTGCTGTAGGGATGCAGTGAGGCACAGTCCCTGCTGTAGGGATGCAGTGAGGCACAGTCCCTGCTGTAGGGATGCAGTGAGGCACAGTCCCTGCTGTAGGGATGCAGTGAGGCACAGTCACTGCTGTAGGATTCTTTTCTGTTTTTGAGATGTGGTCTCACTCTGTCACCCAGGCTGGAACGCAGTGACGCTGTCATGGCTCACTGCAGCCTTGAACTCCTGGGCTCAAGAGATCCTCCCACCTCAGCCTCTCAAGTAGCTGGGAGTACAGGTGTGCACCACCATCCCTGGCTAGTTGTTCAATAGAGATGGGCTCTTGCTATGTTGCCAAGGCTGGTCTCAAACTCCTGGGCTCAAACGATCCTCCTGCCTCGGCTACCCAAAGTGCTGGAATTTCAGGCATGAGCCACTCTGCCTGGCTCTTCTATAGGATTTTTGCCATTAATGCATAAGCTCAGTCTAATCATGAGAAAACATCAGACCCAAATTGAGGAACATTTCTCAAAATAATCAGCCAGAGTGTTTCTCAAACATGTCAACGTTATGAAAAACAAGAGTGATTTAGGAAGTATTACAAATTGGGTGAGAATGACACCGAATGCAGTGTAGAATCCTCAGTTGGATTCTGGCCACAAAAGGGTATTACTGGTACAATTAGCAAAATGGGGCCTCTAATTAGTGAATGGCATTGGTATTGTATGTATTACCTAGTTACCTAGTTTTGATCATTGAACCGGGGTTATATAAGCTGTGTTAATAATAGGGGAAGATGAGTAAAGGGCATAGGGGATGCTTTGCAGCTTTTCTCGAAGTATGAAAGTATCTGAAAATGTAAACAAAGTAGAAATTTGCTTTTTTATTAAGATATCTTTAAATATATGAAATTATATATATGTTAATTAGCTTATAACCATTTCATAATATATACATATATCAAAACATGTCATACATTAACTCTATATAATTTTGGTCTATTAAACCCTAATAAAAAAGAATAAAAGATAAAAGTTTATAAAGATACTGACTGACCAAGTGGGAAGAGAAAGAATACTGACTGTTAGCTCAACAAAGCATAACAAATCTGAGTCCATAAGGAAAGGATTATATTTACTTCTTGGTGAAGTAAAGCAGTTTGCTTCTAGCAAAATGATCTGTTTATGACCTCTCTGTAGCACTTTACCAACAGCAGCTGACACGATGAGAGGTTTCAGTGGATTGGAATGGCTGTTTGGAAGCTAGAGTTTGTTGCATGCTTTTTCAAGCAAAGATCTTACAGTTCCTTGGCATAAGAACTCAGGGTATGAGTCATTCAGCTCTCCTGGAATGTGTCCTGGATAGTGTCAAGCCATTCCAAACAGCAGAAAGCATCCTCCTTTATTCCTTTTCACTCTGGTTGGGAAAGCTATCCCCTGATGCACCACCTGGAAAGCTTGCACTCTGCGGTGGAAAGGGCATCGTTTCCCAAACTGTGTACGCCGGGGGAGCTGTGTGGTATTTAAATCTTTAAGAGAAGCACAGCAATATTCAACATCTGTTGGCTACTGTATGAACTACTAGGTCAAGGCTGTTCAGTTTCAGTATTAAATCATACTGTGTTCCTTCGATGACATCCATGGGAAGTTTAGAATATGCTCACAAAAAAAGAGTAAAAAAGAATATGCTCACAAATTCTTTGCTGTTTCTCCCTTCAAAGGTGGATTCCAATTCTCCTCTTCAGTATAGGCTGATTCACCTCTAGTGAATGGAGTGTGGTAGAAGCGACAGCATGTCACTTGAGAGATGGTTTCATCAAAGGCATTGTGGCTTGCTCCTTGCTCTCTCTTTTGGATTGCTCACTTTGGGGGACATTAGCGGCCATGTCGTGAGGCTACTCAAACAGCCTTGTGGCCTCCTGCCAGCAGCTGAGTCCCATGGCCAAAGATTCTCTTAGAGCTCAATATAATCTGTTTTATCTGTGGTTATATTCTTTACTTAATCCTGATACTGCTTTTGGTTTTTTCTCACCAATCTTTGGTTAAGTTTGTGTTTGTGTTGGCTTATTGCAGATTTGGTTTAGGTTCATTATTCTTTTAATTTTTACTTATATTTAGTCAATTCAATAATTTCTTTTTATCTGTATTAAATCTTTCTTTGAAATTCCTTTGAATTGTTTTTTCTTTTTGAGTTGAACTATCTTATATCTCATTTTCTTTTTTGTTTTGTTTTTGAGACGTAGCCTCACTCTGTCACCCAGGCTGGAGTGCAGTGGTGTGATCTCGGCTCACTGCAACCTCCGCCTCCTGGGCTCAAGCGATTCTCCTGCTTCAGCCTCCTGAGTAGCTGGAATTACAGGCACGTGCCACCACCCCCAGCTAATTTTTGTATTTTTAGTAGAGGTGGGGTTTTGCCATGTTGGCCAGGCTGGTCTCCAACTCCTGACCTCAGGTGATCCTCCCACTTCGGCCTCCCAAAGTGCTGGGATCACAGCTGTGAACCACCGTGCCTGGCTTCATTTTCTAACAAGTTTAAGACTATGACTTTTTTTTATAGTATGAATCTGGTTACATCACAAATATTTTGGTAGGTACTGTTTTCATTGTGATCAATTTCTAAATAGTCTATTGTAATAATAGCAAGTTTTTATATAGCAGTTACTATGTGGTGGTGGTGTTTTGAGTGCTTTATTACATATCAACTCCACACAGTGAGCAAGGATTGGAGCTGGGATTTGAACCTTAGGCAGTTTGGCTGCAGAATTCGTGCCATTAACCACAGTGCTGTGCTGCCTCTCAGTTTGATTTCTTTTTCCTCCAAATTGAGGTGTAATGGAAGTACAGTAAACTGCCCACATTAAAAGTGTGCAATTTGATAAGTTTTGACATATGAATACACCTGTGAAGCCATCACCACAATCAACATAAACATTTCCGTCCTTGCTGGGCGTGGTAGCTCACGCCTGTAATCCCAGCACTTTGGGAGGCCGAATTGGGTGGATCACCTGAGGTCAGGAGTTCGAGGCCAGCCTGGCCAACATGGTGAAACCCCATCTCTAATAAAAATACAAAAAATTAGCTGGCCATGGTGGCACATGCCTGTAATCTCAGCTACTTGGGAGGCTGAGACAGGAGATTGCTTGAACCTGGGAGGCAGAGGTTGCAGTGAGCCGAGATCATGCCATTGCACTCCCATCTGGACGACAGAGCGAGACTCTGTCTCAAGAAAAAAAAAAAATAACTAACAAAAAACATTTCCATCCTTACAGCTTTCCTCATGTCTCCTTGCAATTCTTCCCTTTTGCCATCCACTTCTGCAGCTAAATGCTGATCTGCTTTCAGTCATTATAGATTAGTTTGCAGTTTCTAGGCTTTTATAGAAATGGAATCATAGAGCTTAGAGTCTCTTTTGTCTGACTTCCTTCACTTCTTTTAGTGTATAGATTTTGAGATTCACCCCACACCTTAGTATGTTTTTTTGTGTTTTAATTATTCATTCCTTGTTATTGTTGAATAGTGTTCCATTGTATGAAAATACCACACTTTTTTTTTTTTTTTTCATTTACCTGTTGATGGACATTTGTGTTCTTTCTGGGTTTTATTAGAAAGAAAATTACCTGTGTTCAGCCAGACGTGGTGGCTCATGCCTGTAATCCCAGCATTTTGGGAGGCTGAGGCGGGCGGATCACGAGGTCAGGAGATCGAGACCATCCTGGCTAACATGGTGAAACCTCGTCTCTACTAAAAAATACAAAAAATTAGCCGGGTGAGGTGGCGGGTGCCTGTAGTCCCAGCTACTTGGGAGGCTGAGGCAGGAGAATGGTGTGAACAGAGATCGCACCACTGCACTCCAGCCTGGGCTACAGAGTGAGACTCCGTCTCAAAAAAAAAAAAAAATTACCTGTGTTCAGTTGTGTAAGGCCTTTCTGTAGACACGTTTTTATATCTCTTGAGTATCTAGGAGGGACTATTGAATGTTAAGAAACTACCAAACCGTTTTCCACAATGGATGTACCATTTGACATTCCTGTCAGCTGTGGACATGAGCGCTCCGGGTGCTTCACATCCTGACTAATGCTTGATGTGGGCAGGTTGTTTCGGGTTTTGTTTACCGTTTTAGCCATTCTAATGGATACAGAGTGCATGGCGGTTTTATTTTGCATTCCCCTGATAACGAATAATGCTGAGCCTTGTTTGTGTGTTATTGACAATTTGTATATTTTCTTATAAAGTATTCACGTCTTTGGTCTTTTCAAAATGTAGCATTGTATTGAGTTTTGAGTATTGAGTATTAACAAACAGTTCTGTATATAATTTAGATACAAGTCATTTGTCTGAAAGCAAGCATCCTTAACTTTGTTCTCGATCTCAGGGAGATACAATGAGACCTTCTATCATTTTGTATAGATCAGTTGTAGGTTTTTCTTGGATACGCTTTATTGACTTGAGTATTGCTGGTTTTCTAGATAAGTTACCTGAATTGGTTTTTGAGTTTTGCCACTTTCTTTGACATCTATAGAAATGATTATATAATTTTTGATGAATTACAAATGTTAAACTAAGATTGCATTCCTGGGGTAAAGCCTATTTGGTCATTATATATTACCCTTTTTTATGTATGTTGTTGAATCCTATTTGCCAATAGTTTGTTAAAAAATTTGCAACAGTAATCATGAGGGATATTGGTATGTAATTTTTTTTTAATGTCTATCAGATTTTACTATTAGGGTTATATAGGCCTTATATGATCCTTCATTGTCTGTTTTCTGAAAATGTTTTCTAAGATTGATGTTATTGTTTATTTCTTGAATATTTGATAGAATTCACCATTGAAGTAATCTAAGTCCAGAATTTGCTTTCTGGGAAGCTTTTTGAACACAAATTTTTAAAATATATAATCTATTTAGGCCGGGCGCGGTGGCTCACGCCTGTAATCCCAGCTCTCAGGGAGGCAGAGGTGGGAGGATAGCTTGAGCCCAGGAGTTCGAGACCTGCCTGGGTAACATAGCGAGACCCTGTTCTCCACAAAAAGGAGAAAAAAAAAAAGACCAAAAAAAAAAAATCTATTTAGATATAGGACTATTCAGATTTGTTTCTTCTGAGTCAGGTTTGGGAAGTTTTGTTTTTCAAAACTATGTCTATTTCATTTAAGTTGTTGAATTTGTTAGTATGAATTTGCAGTTTTCTCCTTTTAAATGTCTGTAGCAGTAATTCCTTTTTCATTCTTGGGTATTGGTGATTTATGTTCTCACTCTTTTTTTCTTGATCAGTCTAATTAGAAGTTTGGCATTTTTATTATCTTCTCAAAGAAGGAGCTTTTGGCTTTGTTAATTTTCTCTATTGGTTGTTTTCTATTTTATTGATTTTTTTTTTTTTTTTTTTTTTTTTTTTTTTGAGACACAGTCTCGCTGTGTCGCCCAGGCTGGAGTGCAGTGGCGCGATCTCAGCTCACTGCAACCTCTGCCTTCTGGGTTCAAGCAACTCTCCAGCTTCAGCCTCCTGAGTAGCTGGGATTGCAGGCATGCGCCACCGCGCCCAGCTATATTTTATTGATTTCTATCCTTTTTTTCTTTCTTTGGATTACTTTGCTCTCCCATTCTCCTTTTTTCTCCCTAGTTTCTCAAAGTTGTGGAACCTGAGATAATTTATTTTAGATCTTCTTTTCTAATACAAGTACTTAAAGCTTTGAATTTCCTTCTAAGCCCTTCTCTAGCTGTGTCCTGTGAATTTTATAGTAGCTGGGAGTATAAGTGCGTGCCACCACACCCGGCTAACGTAAAAAAAGAAATTTTTTTTGTAGAGACAGGGTCTCACTGTGTTGCCCTGGCTGGTCTTGAACTCTTAGCCTCAAATCATCTTCCCACCTCGGCCTCCCAAAGCTCTGGATTCACAGGCAGTATCCACTCTGCATAGCCTAGTTCTATCAGTTCCTTAAAGGAGAGCATTAACATCTGCTATAATTTTAGAATTGTCTAGTTCTCCTTTTAATTTGTGTCAGTTTTTCTGCATGTATTTTTTAGCCTCTATTATGTACATTTACATTTATAATTATGACTTCCTAATGAATTATTGCTTTTATCATTTAAAAATAATTTTTGCCAAGTACAGTGGCTCACGGCTGTAATCCCACACTTTGGGAGGCCGAGGCAAGCGGATCCCTTGAGCCTAGGAGTTTGAGACCAGCCTGGGCAACATGGCAAAACCCCATCTCTTCCAAAAACGCAAAAAAATTAGCCAGGTGTGGTGGCACGCACCCGTGGTTCCAGTTACTTAGAAGGCTGAAGCGGAGGATCACTTGATCCTGCAAGGCAGAGGCTGCAGTGAACTGAGATCATCCACTGCACTCCAGCTTGGGTGACAGGACAGAGTGAGACCCTGTCTCAAAATACACACACACACACACCCCAAAGCCGTAGGAGAGGAACAAAACAACACACACACACACACACACACACACACACACCCCCAAAGGAACAAAACAGGCAAAACATGGAAACTCATCCAGTGCAGTTGCGCGCGCACACACACACACACACACACACACCCCCCAAAGGAACAAAACAGGCAAAACATGGAAACTCATCCAGTGCAGTTGCTGCTTCAAGTTTCGCCTCCCTCTCAGTTCACCTGCTTTTGTTGACTTTTCCAAATCTTTAGGTCGTTGTTGTACTCTGTCCAGAGTTTTTAGCTATAATCAGTTAAAATGGGATGGGTTGTTCCACTGCCATAACAGAACTGGAACCTCTGTCCTTTTATTTCATTTTGACCCAGGGATGATTTAGAAATATGGTTTGAGGTTTAATTTTATTTCCAGGAGGTTATATTTAAGGATACATCCTTAAACTGACTATTTATTGCTACAAATGATAGTCTACCAAGATTTTTTAATTTTATGAAGCAAAACCTTTTTTAAAAATATAAAACAAATCCTTTAATTTTTCAAGTGTTTTAAAAAACAATTTTATACTTAAGCCAGCCTTGAAGATAAGTACAAAATTTACCCGTTTACTTTAAAAAAAAAAGACAACTCAAGCACCCACTCTGTGCGTAGCACTATTCTAGGTGCAATAAGAGGGAATCTTAACCTTAGAAATATGAGTCCACTTTCCGGAATTGTATTATCTCCTTTTTCAGAGAGTAAAAATAAATAAAATCACCTTCGTTTACTACAGATCCGCCCCATACCACTTTTGGTTCACAGAAAAGCTAGTTTCTGCCCAATTAAAGATGCAATGAACTCAGTTCCTGCTTTCCCAAAAATGCAAAAGCAGAATTCCTTTTCACTAAAAAAGTAAACAGTTTTCCATGCATGGGCAGTTTGTTTCTAGTAAGTATTTAAAAAAATTTTTTTTCCTCTAGCTTTTCTTTAAGTTTTCTTCCTCTCATATTGCCTTTTCTTGTATAAGGCAAACCAGGTATCTTTTTATGCTGTTTTTCCTTTCCTAAGAAAAGGATTGCATCTTGAAGACAAGCCATTTCAAGAGTAGTGATAAAAAATAACATTAAAAAAACTTTAAAGGTGAGTCACTTACATCACCTTGATAAAGTAAAAAAAAAAAAAAAAATAAGCAGTTGGCACTAAGATAGCTAATTCCAAATATCTGTGTCCGAACAATTTTTTTTTTTTTTTTTTTTTTTTTTTGAGACGGAGTCTCGCTCTGTCGCCCAGGCTGGAGTGCAGTGGCCTGATCTCAGCTCACTGCAAGCTCCGCCTCCCGGGTTCACACCATTCTCCTGCCTCAGCCTCCCGAGTAGCTGGGACTACAGGCGCCCGCCACCTCGCCTGGCTAGTTTTTTGTAGTTTTAGTAGAGACGGGGTTTCACTGTGTTCACCAGGATGGTCTCGATCTCCTGACCTCGTGATCCACCCATCTCGGCCTCCCAAAGTGCTGGGATTACAGGCTTGAGCCACCGCGCCCGGCCCCGAACAATTTTAAAAACTGTTTATTTATTTTGTAACAGTGTACCCCTAGTCCAAGGTAACTATGTTTTTTTTTTTTTTTTTTTTTTTTTGAGACGGAGTCTTGCTCTGTCGCCCAGGCTGGAGTGCAGTGGCCGGATCTCAGCTCACTGCAGGCTCCGCCTCCCGGGTTTATGCCATTCTCCTGCCTCAGCCTCCTGAGTAGCTGGGACTACAGGCGCCCGCCACCTCGCCCGGCTAGTTTTTTGTATTTTTTAGTAGAGACGGGGTTTCACCGTGTTAGCCAGAATGGTCTCGATCTCCTGACCTCGTGATCCACCCGTCTCGGCCTCCCAAAGTGCTGGGATTACAGGCTTGAGCCACCGCGCCCGGCTGGTAACTATGTTTTTTAAAATTTTGGCCAAAAAAATTCAGAAAAACCCTTTCACTTCAACCTAATAAAAGTGATATCTAGAAAATGTGCTACATTATTAAGTCTGTCTTAAAAAGTTCAGATTCTATAGCATTCCTACGGCACAGTGTTCTAGAAGACAAATGTGCTTCTGTTGGCTTGTGTTAGACACGAAGCAGCCATGACAGGCTTCAAGTGAGCCCCGACAGGCACCTTCCTCCTGATGCTGTGGGTGCAAGAGAGGAGTCAGACGTAGGCACCCCGGGCTGCATGAAACTCTGTGAGACACTGTACCAGCTGCTGAAACTTGGGCCTCTCCCCCGGATCTAAGGCCCAGCAACAGGCCATCACAGCAAATGGTTCATCAGGACAGTTGATTGGCTGGGTTATTCGGTAACCATCTTTCAGGTATGCGGCCATCTCGAAGGGGTCAGCGTCCACGTAGGCCATCTGGCCCAGAGTCATGAGTTCCCACAGCATCACTCCAAAGGCCCACACATCACTAGTGCTAGACAACTCGTTATTAACCAGCCTTTCAAGAGCCATCCACCGAACTGGCCTGTTTTCATTGTCCCCCAAACAGTGATAGTTCATGGAGAACCAGTCTCTGGAGAGGGCGTTGTCTGTGATCTTAACTTGAGGTGTGTCATCAGTGACACAGTTCCTAGCAGCCCGGTCTTTGTGGATGACTTCCCTTCTGGCCAGGTAGCGCATTCCACAGCAGTCTGAATAGCCGTGGGTACCAGGTCTTGTTGAGAAACTGCCTGTGGCTTATTGGCCTCTACGAACTTGCACTGCCGTAAAAACAAGTTAAGATTCCCCCAATTCATGTAAGGCAGTATCGCCATGGGCTTTTCTCCTCCTCCTATATACACACGAGTAATAGGAAGAAGATTCCCGTGATGAAGACCTCGCAGCTCATCACCTTCAGCGAGCATCGTTACCTGAATTTCAGAAGCTTGGCCTTTAACTGTTGTGAGAAATGCTTGCGTTTCTTTATTTGGATCTTTTCCATCTATTAAAATCCCGTGGAAAATACGCCCAAAAGTACCTTCTTGGAGTACATCTTTTAGAGCTATCCTCTCCCTGGATATTGCTATATCCTTCACCTTGGCTTTGGCCTCCAAAAGAGTGACACTTCTCAAGTCGTTCTTCTCTGTCCGCAAGGTAGGAGAACCTGAGGAGCTGGTGATAGGAGTCGCATTGTTGGGTGTGTCAGCCCTCAGATACTGGGTCGTCTGGGTGGATGGCTGAGACAGCCCTTGGGAACTACTGCTGGCATTAATGCTGTCATCCAGTTCAACCCTTTTCATACTATGAAGGTGCAAAACAGCTAATATTATTGCTAGGAGAAATATGACTGCACATCAAACCCCTACCGTAATATAAAACACACACGTAGAAGTGGCTGTAACTGCATGTACAGGACCATTTTTGGTGCACATTTTCCTTGGTTTAAAATTTAAGATGGTAAAATTCTTTGAAGAATTTAGTCAAGTTGAGTTGCATTAGTATCGTAACTTCAGAATCTACTTCGCCAGTGTACAGGAAAGCTCTACCCAAAACACTGATAAAATGTGTGGAACTTCCCCGCGAACGGAAGTGTTGACCTGGGGCATGTCCATTGCCAACCCATTGTCCGCTTGGAATCCCAGCTTCTGTTCAGCCTTGGACTTCGCATGCCAGGTGAAGTGCAGGACATTAGTCTCACTGGGTACTAACAGATTAAAGGATAGAGCGTAGTGACTAATAAGGTCATTTCTCACATAATAAAGTTCTGCATCAAGACCGATCAGCCGGCGCTCCTCGTCCTCACTCAGGTCGAGGCTCATGCTGGGCCCCCGCGGCCGTCAACTGCAGCTCCGGGGACGGTGGGGCCTCCGGGAGGGAGGCGGCCCCAGCCTGGCCAGGCGGCTGCGCCGCCCCGCCGCCCACCCCTGGCCCCGAGCCGCTCACAGCCCCGAGCTGGGGGCGGCTGCCCAACACATCAAGCCGCTGGCCCATGGCAGCCAGTAGCGTCTTCAGACCTCCAGAGCGCGCCGCGGCCGCCTCGGTGGCATCGTCCGGAGTAGGGGAAGCAAAAACTTATGTGAAGTAGATTAAGAAAAAAAATAGGGCTGGGCATGGTGGCTCACACCTGTAATCCCAGCACTTTGGGAGGCCACAGTGGGCCGATCACATAAGGTGAGGAGTTTGAGACCAGCCTGGCTAACATGGCAAAACCTCATCTCTACAAACATACAAAAATTAGCTGGGTGTGGTGACACACTCCTGTAGTCTCAGCTACTTGGGAGTCTGAGGGAGGAGAATCGCTTCAATTGGGACGTGGAGGTTGCAGTGAGTGGAGAATGCGCCACTGCACTCCAGCCTGGGTAACAGAGTGAGACTCTGATCCAAATAAAAAGAAAAGAAAAAAAAAGTTGGAAACTCAGAATTTAATTAAACCAAAGTCGTAATAGGAGATTCCAAACACCTTTCTCACCTTTTCACAGATTAAAAATAGAGGATTAAAAAAAACAAAGTCAGCCAGGTGCTGTGGCTTATGCCTGTAATCCCAGCACTTTGGGAGGCCAAGGCAGGAGGATTGCTTAAGGCCAAGAGTTCAAGACCAGCCTGGGCAACATGACGAAACTCTGTCTCTACGAAAAATGCAGAAGTTAGCCAGGCACAGTGGTATGTGTCTATAGTCCCATTTACTCGGCAGGCTCAGGTGGGAGAATCGATTGAGCCTGGGAGATCGAGGCTGTAGTGAGCCATGATTGCACCATTGTACTCCAGCCTGGGCAACAGTGGCTCTGTCCCTAAATAAATAAAGTAAAAAGCAAAGTCAGTTTACTCGGTATGTTTCATTTAAAGGTTACTTGCATACAGATCGGTTTATTCCCATCCATTTCAGATGTCTTGCAAAACATTTATTTAAAATTCAAACCAAAACAAAAAACTAGGCCACAGGGAAAATCCTAAGGTCTCCAGAGTATATTTACATGCATCCTGGACTGCAGTGAAACAGAGTCAGAAGTCTGAGTGTTATTTTACCTTTCATCCTTTAAGTCAGAGATTTTTCTGGCTTGTGTGCCAGGCCTTCTGAGGGGATGATTACCTCCATCATACAGGACTCGGGGCCAACTGCTTTCTCTTCTGAGTCTGCTCCTTTTAGAGAGAGCTCCTGTTTGATGCAGTCGTCTGACTTTTACAGCCACTTGCTTACGTAGATTGGAAGCAGACAGGCTGGATGATTTACCCAAAAGTGCACAGTTGCAGCACACACCGTCCTTCGTGTTCATTGTTCTCTGCCTACCCTTATACCACTGGCTGCTTCGTCTGAGTCACAGAGTGAATTTATCCTCAATATATGTTGTAGATGAGGGGAAGAGTCACGGCAGGAGTGGGAAAGCTCGTAAATCACTTGAACCTCATTTTGTGTGAAATATCAAGCCCTCCCAGGAAATCCCTACTGAAAGTAGTTAAAAACATTTTTTTTAAATAATCTAGGTTTTGGTTTATTACTTGTACAGGTCAAGTTTAACCAGGCAAATTTTCAAATAGTATTGAAGAAACTGCTGCGGCAGGGAAGGTGTTTGAGGGCGGTGGTACTGGGGATTCGCTCAGCAGTTAGGAACGAGCCGTCTTCAAGATCAGGCCGTGTGAGAGCAGTAGGATGTGTTGTGGTATTTTTCGTTGCTCTGGACAAATCACATGGCCTACATTTTTTTTTTTTTCATTAAGATGATTACTGAGGTATTGAACCCAATTTACAAAGCCTGCTTAGAAATTCAGCCTACTTCCAAGATCTGCGATGGAGACCTTAGACAGCTTAGCCGAAGTACCTCCTAAGTTAATTGTTTAAATAAATCTAATTAGCTTTCTGTCTGATGTTAAAATGTTTTCTCTTTTAAAACATTTTAAAAGTGCTATTACTGGCCGGGCATGGTGGCTCATGCCTGTAATCCTAGCACTTGGAGAGGCCGAGGCAGGTGGATCCCCTGAGGTCAGGAGTTCAAAACCAGTCTGGCTAACATGGTGAAACCCCATCTCAACTAAAAATACAAAAAAATTAGCTGGGCATGGCGGCCGGCGCATGTAATCCCAGCTGCGTCAGTAGTTTGAGGCAGGAGAATCTCTTGAACCCAGGAGGCAGAGGTTGCAGTGAGACCAGGTCGTGCCATTGCACTACAGCCTGGGCGACAAGAGCGAAACTCTGTCTCGAAAGAAAAAAAAAAATGCTATTACTACATTATTCAGTGAGAGAAAAAAGAAAAACCTTAACATAGTGACTACAATATTATCATTTTAGTGTATTTCACTTTTTCTTTTTTTTTTTTTTTTTTTTTTTTACTTTTAATATCTGGTTGTTTTAGGAGATGATGGTGAATTAACCTGGTTGCAGGTAAGTCGAGGTCTTCAAGTCCACTCACTTGACATTGCCCCCTTCAAACTCCTCCTCCGCACTTTAGTTGGAAAGGAGATTAATCAGAGCTAATGAGCCATTTCCTAATTATGAAGTTAATAAGGCGTTCCTGGTCCATGTTGCACCTTTCCTAGGTTTCTGAAACCTTAGTGAGCCTCAGAATCACGTGGAGGACTTGTTAGGACACATGCTGGGCCCCATCTCTGGTTTCTCATTCAGCAGGTCTGGGGTAGGACTGAGAATCAGATTTCTAATCAGTTCTCAGATGAGGCTGAGTCTCCTAGCCCAGGACCACACCGTGAGAATTACTTGTGTTGACCATGATTTTAAGTATTCCTCTGACTGTCACTCTTCTTCTTCTGACTAATCAAGAGTTAACTCTGGTTGAAATAATAGTTTAGATATTTTATACTGTGATTCTCATCCCAAGCATTTCCCCAAGTTGCTGTACAGTCTTTATTTTAACTTAAAGAGATTGCACAAGTAATTCGTGTTCCTTAAATAAAAATAAAGCTAAAAGTAAAATTAAGCTAAAAGAAAAATTAGTTACAAATTCCACCTGCATTGGTATTTTAGTATATATCCTTCCAATCTCTTGTGAGACAGACACAGAAAAATGTGTCTGCCTCCCCATGTATGTAGTGTGTGTAGGTATTTTATATATATATGTATGCATGCATATACACACAAGTATATCTAACAAAAAGCAAGACCCGGTTTTTTTTCTTTCTCTTTTCTTTTTCTCTCTTTTTTTTTTTTTTTTGACAGGGTCTTGCTCTGTCACCCATGCTGAAGTGCAGTGGTGCAATCACGGCTCGGTGCTGCCTCATCCTCCCGGGCTCAGTTTCCCTTCCCACGTCGGCCCCCTGAGCAGCTGGAACTGCAGACACATGCCACCACTAATGGCATGTGCCTAGCTAATTTTTATATTTTTTGATTTTATTTTGTTTAATTTTTTCTTACTTCTGTAGTTTTTGGGGAACAGGTGGTGTTTGGTTACATGGCTAAGTTCTTTAGTGGTGATTTCTGAGATTTTGATATAATTTTTGTATTTTTTGTAAAGACAGGGTTTCACCATGTTGCCCGCACTGGTGTTGAATTCCTGGGCTCCAGCCCCGTCCGCCCACCTTGGCCTCCCAAAGCATTGAGATTACAGGCAGGAGCCACTGCACCCAGCCAATGAGATTTTTTTTTTTTTTTTTTTTTTTTTGTTTGTTTGTTTGTTTGAGACGGAGTCTCGCTCTGTCGCCCAGGCTGGAGTGCAGTGGCCGGATCTCAGCTCACTGCAAGCTCCGCCTTCCGGGTTTACGCCATTCTCCTGCCTCAGCCTCCCGAGTAGCTGGGACTACAGGCGCCCGCCACCTCGCCCGGCTAGTTTTTTGTATTTTTTTTAGTAGAGACGAGGTTTCACCGTGTTAACCAGGATGGTCTCGATCTTCTGACCTCGTGATCCGCCCATCTCGGCCTCCCAAAGTGCTGGGATTACAGGCTTGAGGCACCGCGCCCAGCCGAGATCTTATACAAGTATTTTTAGCTTACTTTTCAAAAAGCCTATGTAGTAAATATCTTATGTTGAATATATATCTATCTAGTTTTAATTGCATTTTTTTCAGTGTGTATGTATATCATAATTTATTTAATTAGTTCTCCATTGTTGGACTCTTAAGATTTTTGTTCTAGTTTTTCCATTAATAATACTGTGCTGAGCATCTTAGTACATTTTTCTGTATTTGTCCAGTTATTTTCTTCAGATGATATCTACATATGTAGTTGCTGTATGAAAGGTTATGTTCTTTAAAACATCTTTGCTAGTCTGTGAGATAAAAAGAATACTCTGGTTTCAGTTCGTATTTGGTTATCGATAAGGTTTATTGGCCATTATTTATTTATCTTTGTGAATTACCTATTTATATCCATTTTTCCACTGGGTGTCTATCTTTGTATTTTTATTTGTAAGGTCTAACTCAGGCTGGGTGAAGCGGCTCACGCCTATAATCCTGACGCTTTAGGAGGCTGAGGCAGGTGGATTGTTTGAGCCCAGGATTTCAAGACCAGCCTGAGCAATTTGGCGAAACCCTGTCTCTACAAAAAATCCAAAAATTAACCTGGCGTGCTAGCATGCATCTGTGGTTCCAGCCACTCAGGATGCTGAGGTGGAAGGATCACTTGAGCCCAGGGAGTTCGAGGCCTCAGTGAGGCGTGATTGTGCCACTGCATGCCAGCCTGGGTGACATAGTGAGACCCTGTCTCAAAAGAAAAAAAAAGATTAAATCTTTGTCATATGTTTCAAATATTTTCCCCAATTTACTCCATGTATCTTTCGTAGGTTCATTTCCCCACTCACTGCCCACTGCAAAACTTTAGAGTCAGATGCTGCCCAGACTGCTGAGTCACCATTTTATTTATTTATTTATTTATTTATTTATTTATTTTGAGACGGAGTCTCCCTCTGTCACCCAGGCTGGAGTGCAGTGACTCGATCTCTGCTCACTGCAACCCCTGCTTCCCAGGTTCAGGCAGTTCTCCTGCCTCAGCCTCCTGAGTAACTGGGATTATAGGTGTGTACCACCACGCCCAGCTAATTTTTTGTATGTTTTTAATAGAGACGGGGTTTCAGCGTGTTGGTCAGGCTGGTCCGCAACTCTTGACCTCAGGTGATCCACCCACCTCGGCCTCCTAAAGTGCTGGGATTGTAGGCATGAGCCACTGCACCCAGCCGAGTCACCGTTTTTAATGGCTGTGTAATATTCCTTTAAGTTGGGTGTACTGTCATTTACTTTATTAGCCTCAAATTTTAGGGATCCCTCGAGAAAGTCTAAGCATGTCATTCCATGCTTTTTCAGTTGTTCTCTCTACTTTTTTTCTTTAACCAGATGCTAACCCTGAGGTGACGATGACAATGCTTCGCTGGATCTATACAGATGAGTTGGAGTTCAGAGAGGATGATGTGTTCCTGACTGAATTGATGAAACTAGCAAATCGGTTTCAGCTACAGCTCCTCAGGGAGAGGCAAGTCGCAGCAGATATATTCAAGCACCTCAGATGGTGGTGGCTGAGCTTTAATTATGCTGAGCTCTGGGAAAACAGCTGCTTCTGCTAATGTAAATAACTTCGCAAGGTGTTCCTTTAAAGGCGATGGTGGGGAGAGAATTTGTTACCTCCCTTGCTTTGTGTTATCTTGTAGCTAAATTTTGCTAAAGCTTTCGCTCTTCTCTTTTCTTTCACTGGTCTGTTACCTGAAATTACATAATTGTATAAACTGAAAAATTAAATATGAAATAATATAATCCATTGTCCAAACTTTCAGCTTTCCTTCCCTTTCTGTTTCCCTTGACATTTTACCCTATTTTCTGATACATCAAGTTGAATGAAATCCTTAGTCATAGTCTCTTTGTTGGAAACAATGAGTGCCTAAATGAATATGTGAAAATATTGTCCAAATAAGTGTCATAGCGAGTGTCCCAGAGATCTCACTTCAGTTAAGTGACTGCATTTTAGGTTGTCAAGGAGATAGCATGCTGTGTTTTTATACTGCATTTTCTCTGTTGCTCTCCCAAGTTGGCATTTTAGAACAACAGAAAACAAAACGTTCACTAAATAATGTCAGACAAGATGTCCGGGAGCGTCTGTCTATTGGAGCTGTGGCTCTTGGCTCTTGGTAATCAGCCTGGTGATGGAGTATCTTTTTTTTTTTTTTTTTTTTTTTTTTTGAGATAGAGTCTCGCTCTGTCGCCCAGGCTGGAGTTCATGGAGTACAGTGGCGCGGTCTCGGCTCACTGCAAGCTCCGCCTCCTGGGTTCACCCATTCTCCTGTCCCAGCCTCCCGAGTAGCTGGGACTACAGCGCCCACCACCACGCCCAGCTAATTTTTTTTTTTGTATTTTCAGTAAAGACGGGGTTTCACCGTGTTAGCCAGGATGGTCTCGATCTCCTGGCCTCGTGATCTGCCCGCCTCAGCCTCCCAAAGTGCTGGGATTACAGGCGTGAGCCACCGTGCCCGGCCGATGGAGTGTCTTTTTTTTTTTTTTTTTTTTTTTTTTTTTGAGACGGAGTCTCGCTCTGCCGCCCAGGCTGGAGTGCAGTGGCGCGATCTCGGCTCACTGCAAGCTCCGCCTCCCGGGTTCACGCAATTCTCCTGCCTCAGCCTCCCCAGTAGCTGGGACTACAGGCGCCCGCCACCTCGCCCGGCTAGTTTTTTGTATTTTTTAGTAGAGACGGGGTTTCACCATGTTAGTCAGGATGGTCTCGATCTCCTGACCTCGTGATCCACCCGCCTCGGCCTCCCAAAGTGCTGGGATTACAGGCGTGAGCCACCGCGCCCGGCCGATGGAGTGTCTTTTTTTTTTTTTTTTTTTTTTTTTTTGAGACGGAGTCTTGCTCTGTCCCCCAGGCTGGAGTGCAGTGGCCGGATCTCAGCTCACTGCAAGCTCCTCCTCTCGGGTTCACGCCATTCTCCTGTCTCAGCCTCCCGAGTAGCTGGGACTACAGGCGCCGCCACCTCGCCCGGCTAGTTTTTTGTATTTTTAGTAGAGACGGGGTTTCACCGTGTTAGCCAGGATGGTCTCGATCTCCTGACCTCGTGATCCGCCCGTCTCGGCCTCCCAAAGTGCTGGGATTACAGGCTTGAGCCACCGCGCCCGGCCTGGAGTGTCTTTTTACAGCATTTAGTGATCTTTTGTGTTCCCTTGGGTGCGTAAAGGAATGGCTTTTCTCGTGGGTGAGCAAAGGGATGGTTTCATTCATCAGGAGGCACTCCACCTGTGGCTATGTTTTCCCCAGAGAGACTCTGCTGCCTAGAGCTGCGTGCTGTTTTCATCATGGGCTGGTGTTTTCCCAGGAGGGCTCACTGTTCCCCACATGAAATCGGTGGACGGCTTACTCGTGTCTATTACTGATGTGGGTTTGAGTGCATTTTCATATCTAAATCCTATAATTAAAAAAACAAAAGCAGGTCCACAGTCTATAGGCGCATAGAGCATGAGGTTATGAACGGAGCTGATTTGTTGCTGAGGCCATTCAGTTAACTCTTTCATTTGTTTGTTAATTTGTTTGGGTGAGGAGTCCTGGTGAGAGTGAAATGAGACGGATTTTAATTAGATTGAGTATGATTTATGTCTTTATGTTTTTTCCAGACTTCCTGAACTTTCTCCTGTTGACCTTGTCAAACTTGCTTATGTAAATTAAATTGCTTTGATAAAATGTCCTGGGGTTGGAGTAGTTTAGATAATTGTAATCTGTGTAATGGATTCTTTAATTAAACTGTTTGTTGTTTATTGACTGAGTAGGCTTCATAACTGTCAACATTACCAGATGCTTAATTTTGTATTGTTGGATGTGAGTATTGAGTTATTATCTGTCATGGCTTTCTTAAGAGCTGGAGTGGAGGACACCAGGAGTGGAGTCAAGTGTTAGCTTTTAAAGGGTCACGGAGTGCCCCCTGCTGTCCCTGGAAGGAATTACATGCTTGAGATAGTGAATGAAAGGGTGCTGGTGACGGGTGACGGGTGACAGGTGCGGCTGGTCGTGAAGCAGGCGTTGCTCTTTTTGTAATGTGGAGATCTCGGTGGTTTTGGAATGCTGGCACTAATTTGATGAAAGAGTTTATAGTAAGAATTAATCAGGAAAATACTTCTTTTTCTTTCTTTTTTTTTTTTAACCATAGAGGGCACACTGAAGAAAATACTCTTAATTTTTTGTTTGTTTTGTTTTGTTTTTTAGGCAGAGTCTCACTGTCACCTAGGCTGGAGTGCAGCGGTGCAGTCTCGGCTCGTTGCAACTTCCGCCTCCAGGTTCAAGCGATTCTCCTGCCTCAGCCTCCCAAGTAGCTGGGATTACAGGCATGTGCCACCACACCCAGCTAATTTTGTGTTTTTATCGGAGACAAGGTGTCACCATGTTGGCCAGTTGAACTCCTGACCTCAAGTGATCCTTCTGCCTCGGCCTCCCAAAGTGCTGGGATTACAGGCGTGAGCCACTGAACCAGGCTGTTTTAACTGTTTGTTTTTTGAGGCAGTTTCGCTCTTGTCGCCCAGGCTGGAGTGCAGTGGCACAATCTCGGCTCACTGCAACCTCCACCTCCCGATTCAAGCAGTTATCCTGCCTCAGCCTCCTGAGTAGCTGGGGTTACAGGCATCTGCCACCACACCCGGCTAATTTTTATATTTTTAGTAGAAATGAGGTTTTGCCATGTTGGCCAGGCTGGCCTCAAACTCCTGACCTCAGGTGATCTGCCCACCTCAGCCTCCCAAAGTGCTGGGATTACAGGCATGAGCCACCGTGCCCAGCTAATTTTTTTAAAGAGAGAATTAATGTATACTAAAAAAATGAGTTAATTTTTTTCTGCTTACAAAAGTATAATACATGTTCAGTGTATGATATTTGGAAAATACAAAATGATATAAAGAAAAATGTCATTTGTAACTAAATCATTGTTCTTCTTCTGTCATTTTTCTTTTCAATAATTTTTCTTTTTCCCACATCCACTCAAGAGTGATATGAAAACTAGACAGGAGTTTGTGGGACGTTTAAATATATGCTTGATTGTGTACTTTAAAAGTTGCCAACATGGTGAAACCCTGTCTCTACTAAAAATACAAAAACATTAGCCAGGCATTGTGGCGGGCACCTGTAATCCCAGCTACTCAGGAGGCTGAGGCAGGAGAATCGCTTGAACCCAGGAGGCGGAGGTTGTGGTGAGCCTGGACCACGCCACTGCACTCCAGCCGGGGCTACAAGAGTGCAACTCCGTCTCAAAAAAAAAAAGTGTTTTTTTTGTCTATATCTGTATCCTTTCTGTACTCTAAAGTTAAAAATGATAATTAAAAAATTCCCTTCGGGTGAAAGTTTGTCTGTCTTGCTGTTTTCAAAGAGAATATAGGAAGCAAGAATCTAAATTTCTAAATAAGATGACATGTTCTTTGGTTGCGTAAATCATGTCAGTTACTATTTATAATCTATCCAAATGGCAAATGGCACTCTGGAGATCCTAGAATTGGTGACAGTGAAATGTCTGCCAGCTTTAATAAAAGATCTGCCTTCATGAAACATATCTGAGTCCCTTGGCGCAATGTCATTTGACAGTTAAAAAGGAGGAGCATGGAATTTTCAGGTTCTCAGCATTTGTCTGTAAAAGTGCTTTGTAAAGTGCTTTACAAATGTGCGTCGTTTACTCCCTGAGATCTTCCTGTGTATTAGGCTGCCTGGCGTTAGGATGTTAGGAAGGTTGATTGATGTTAGTTGTAAAAATGGTAAAAGCTATCTGAAAAGAGATTTTTTTCTCCCGGGATGCTCTGATTTCATGGCTGAGGTTAGAGTGACTTTGTCAGGCATTGCTGTGGTGTGCTGCAGGTTTGGAGAAACCCATGGTACAGAAAACTGAGGCTTAGAAATATAATGCTGTTGGCGGGGCGCAGTGGCTCAAGCCTGTAATCCCAGCACTTTGGGAGGCCGAGGCGGGTGGATCACGAGGTCAGGAGATTGAGACCATCCTGGCTAACATGGTGAAATCCCGTCTCTATTAAAAATACAAAAAATTAGCCAGGCGTGGTGGCGGGCACCTGTAGTCCCAGCTACATGGGAGGCTGAGGCGGGAGAATGGCATGAACCCGGGAGGCGGAGCTTGCAGTGAGCCGAGATCGCGCCACTGCACAGCAGCCTGGGCGACAGAGTGAGACTCCGTCTCAAAAAAAAAAGGCAATATAATGCTGTTGTACGTAACTTACATTCTTGTTTATTATTATAACTTACTAATGTAACTTACTTAGATATTGTAACAACATGATTTTTAAAGTGCCCTGGGAGAGATGCTTCCTTACACCAAGTCAGTAATGTTAATTAAAAACAAAGCACCCAGCCTGGCCACGGTGAAACCCTGTCCCTACTAAAAATACAAAAATTAGCCGGGTGTGGTGGTGGGCGCCTGTAATCCAAGCTACTCTGGAGGCTGAGGCAGGAGAATAGCTTGAAACCAGGAGGCAGAGATTGCAGTGAACCAAGATCACGCCACTGCACTCCAGCCTGGGCGATAGGGCAAACTTCTGCCTCAGAAAACACCAGCAACGACAACAAAAAACCCCAAAGCTTTGACAGGTCTTAGTGTAAAGCAGGTGATTGCATTTACTGCTAAATAGAGAAATGACGCCAAGATTGTGTTCTTGCTCCTAGCCTCTCCTTCGTGAGGTTTAGAAGGGGTGTTCTGAGATGGGGCGCGGTGGCTCACGTCTGTAATCCCAGCACTTTGGGAGGCCGAAGCAGGTGGATCACAAAATCAGGAGATTGAAACCATCCTGGCTAATAGAGAAACCCTGTCTCTACTAAAAAAAAAAAAAAAATACAAAAATCAGCTGGGTGTGGCGGCACGTGCCTGTAGTCCCAGCTACTCAGGAGGCTGAGGCAGGAGAATAGCTGGAACCCGGGAGGCGGAGCTTGCAGTGAGCTGAGATCACACCACTGCACTCCAGCCTGGTGACAAAGCGCAACTGCATCTCAAAAAAAAAGAAAAAAAGTGTGGTCTGCGTTCTGCCCAGGTCTTTCTCATGACCTTCCTTCCGCCATCACCCATTCCCATGGTCTTTTTCTACATCTGTTACCTAAAGCTCATCTGTTACGATTGGGAATTACCTGCTAGCTAGTTATGGTTAACAGTACTGAAATCCACTAATGTGGGTTATTAAAATTATGTGATTTCCTTTTGTGCTTTTTCCTTCGTAAAGGAATTTCAGGCTTTAGAGACGAGAAGGGCTAGGGGAGGGACCTCAAACTTGCGAGCATATTTACTACATGCCTCCAGCTGTGTTGAGTGTAACCAGTTCTCCTCCATCTTGGCAAACACACAAGTATTCCTCAAACATCTGAAGTAGAGTAACATCTTTATTTTACAGAGGAGGAGACAGGGGCACAGAGAGCTCAAGTCATTTGGCCCCTAAAGTTCCATGTGTCTCTACTCAGGTCTTTTTTACCTCATTGTTTATTTTGCTCTGTCCACCACATTCTGCCTTTGTGATTAGAAAGAGTTTTGGTGGAGGCTGCTGGCAGGGAAAACAGTGGTGAATGTCAGGAAATCTCGTGAAACCATACTAGTCCTCTGTGGCTGCCCTTGGAGGTGAACCTGATTTGGAGGGAAGTGAAGGACTGTGCCCTGGCCTTCTTTTCCTCATAGACCTGGTTTCATGGGAGACTCCCTAAGGCTTCCAGGAATTACGGCGTAGAGGAAGTGTGGTCTTTCCAATGCTGCATCTTCCAGACTACGATGTGGTCCTGCTTTTGCTACCAGAGACCTATTTGCCTGCCTTCAGCTCTCTCTTCTATGATGTAGTTGATGTTCTTTTTTTTCTTTCAGACAAGGTCTCTGTCTGTCATCCAGGCCAGGCGTACAGTGGTGTGATCACGGCTCACTGTAGCCTTGAACTCCTGGGCTCTCACTTCAGCCTCCTGAGTAGCTGGGACTACAGGGACACGCTACCATGCCTGGCTAATATCTCAATTGTTTTGGTAGAGACAGGATCTTGCTGTGTTGCCGAGGCTGGTCTTGAACTCGTGGCCACAAGTAATCCTCCTGCCTTGGCCTCCCAGAGTCCTGGGATTACAGGTGTGAGCCTCTGCACCTGGCCATGTTTCCTTATTAATGATTCTGAAAGAGTCTTGTTTTTGTTATTACTTGGCTTTATGAGGACATCCATTGTAGCCAGTTTTTCTCTATTTTGGTGTACTGTGGTTTTGTTGTTATAGTAGAAATCTGATTTTTTTTTGGTGTGGGGGGTATACTATGATTTGGCTATTTTTTCTATTTTTTTTTTTTTTTTTTTTTGAGACGAGTCTTGCTCTGTCACCCAGGCTTGAATGCAGTGGCACCGTCTCAGCTCACTGCAACCTCTGCCTCCCAGGTTCAAGCAATTCTTGTGTCTCAGCCTCCCAAGTATCTAGGACTACAGGTGCGTGTCACCACGCCCAGCTAATTTGTTTTTGTATTTTTAGTAGAGACGGGGTTTCGCCATGTTGCCCAGGCTGATCTGGAACTCCTGAGCTCAGGCAATCTGCTTGCCTCGGCCTCTCAAAGTGCTAGGATTATAGGCATGAGCCACCATGCCTGGCGGATTTGGCTATTTTTTTTCTAAACATTAGATATTTTAGATGGGTCTTTTTTTTTTTTTTTTTCTTTTTAGGGGGTCTTGCTCCATCACCCAGGCTGGAATACAATGGCTCAATCTCAGCTCACTGCAATCTCCGCCTCCTGGGTTCAAGCAGTTCTCCTGTCTCAGCCTCCCAAGTAGCTGGGACTACAGGTGCCTGCCACCACACCCAGCTAATTTTTGTATTTTTAGTAGAGACAGGGTTTCACCTTGTTGGTCAGGCTGGTCTTGAACTCCTGACCTCAGGTGATCCTAGGTGGGCTTTTAAAATACAGCTATATTGAGTTACAATTCACATACCATACACATACATCTTATGGGAGAGCTTTCTTTTTTTTTTTTTTTTTTTTTGAGACAAGAGTTTTGCTCTTGTTGCCCAGGCTGGAGTGCAATGGCGCGATCTCAGCTCACTGCAACTTCCGCCTCCCGGGTTCAAGCTCTTCTCCTGCCTCGGCCTCCAGAGTAACTGGGATTATAGACATGCACCACCACGCCCGGCTAATTTTGTGTTTTTAGTAGAGACGGGGTTTCTCTACGTTGGTCAGGCTGGTCTCGAACTCCTGACCTCAGGTGATCTGCCCACCTCGGCCTCCCAAAGTGCTGGGATTACAGGTGTGAGCCACTGCACCCAGCAGGGAGAGCTTTTAAGGAGGTGTTAATTATTGAGGCATAGAACCTCGTATTTGAAACTATTTCTAAGCCACACTGTTTGCATAATACAGTTGTGCTAGTGGGAACTAAAGCAGTGTTCCATACAATTAAATTTTCTTTGAAGGACAGAGGTTGATCCATTTTGTGCTTGATTCGACAGTTACCTGCCTATGTGATCAGCGAGTGTCATGTGTGTACTGTTAAGGCAGTTGGGGTATTATGCTTAATAAGTTTATTGCATGTTATTTTTATTCTGACCAGAACTGAGCAGTGAGATATTATAATGAAATTCTAGTACTTTTTAAATATGGGAGACCAACTGTAATTTATTCATAACTACTTTGCTTACCCTTACCCCATAGTGTTATTAATAGGACGTAGCCAGCCAGTACACAGACGATCGCTTTGGTTTGTTCGTTTGTGAACATATTTGTCCAGTAATACTGCTCATCATGAATACTCTCTTCCAGGTGTGAGAAGGGTGTTATGTCTCTAGTGAATGTCAGGAACTGTATTCGCTTCTACCAGACGGCGGAGGAGCTGAATGCCAGCACGCTGATGAACTACTGTGCAGAAATTATTGCAAGTCATTGGGTGAGTGAGAGGGTGAGGGTGTCGACAGAGCTCTCTAGCTGGCAGTCAAGAGACCGTGGTTTGGGACCTAGTTCCATGGAAAGTGACCTCTCTGGCAGCTGGTTTTCTCTTGTTACACAATTGAAGAATAAATAGTTTGATTAGATGATCTGTGAGACTCTTTTCAACTCAAATTCTGATAGTTCTGTGATTTCAGAGCAGAAGGACAAAAGATGGCTCAGGTCTGGCCAGGCCGGTGGCTCACGCCTGCAATCCCAGCACTTTGGGAGGCCGAGGTGGGCAGACCACTTGAGGTCAGGAGTTCGAGACCAGCCTGGCCAACATGGTAAAACCCCACCTCTACTAAAAATGCAAAAATTAGCCGGGCTCAGTGGTGCGTGCCTGTAGTCCTAGCTACTCAGGAGGCTGCGGCAGGAGAATCGTATAAACCTGGGAGGCGGAGGTTGCAATGAGCCGAGATTGTGCCACTGCACTCCATCCTGGGTGACAGAGCACGACTCCGTCTCCTGCCCCCGCAAAAAAGATAGCTCAGGTCCAGAAACAGGCTTGAAAGCATCGCCTGCCTTCACCCTCCATCTGTGGAAGCTGCTGATGAGCTGCAGGAATAGGGTGTGGCTCCATGGCCAGCAGGCCCTACAGTTTCAGCAGCACGGTTTCTGAGCTTGCCCTTGTTCTCCTCATCAGGTGGAGAGCATCTTTAAATTTAGATTTCCCTTTCTTAGGTTGTTTCATCATAAAGAACAGTGTTTACATTTTTAAATTTTTATTATTATTATTTTTTGAGATGAGTTTCGCTCTTGTTGCCCAGACTGGAGTGCAATGGCACAATCTCAGCTCACCGCAACCTCCGCCTCCCAGGTTCAAGCGATTCTCCTGCCTCGGCCTGCTGAGTAGCTGGGATTACAGGCATGCGCCACCACGCCCGGCTAATTTTTGTATTTTTAGTAGAGACGGGGTTTCTCCATGTTGGTCAGGCTAGTCTCAAACTCCGAACCTCAGGTGATCCACCCACCTCGGCCTCCCGAAGTGCTGGGATTATAGGTGTGAGCCACCGCACCCAGCCAGTGGTTCACATTTTTTTGTTGTTGTTTGCAGTTTTAAAAAATTAGGGCTGGTGCTACCTTTTACAAATTAGTTTCTGCGAATTGTTTGGTATTCAACAACATCGTAGGAAAAGCGTTAGAGTTTCAGAAAAGGTGGCTAGAAGAGCTGGATTTTAAGGAATTGAAACCGAGTTGGTAACCTTTCTGTTAAAATATATAGAAATATAGAGATCTGCAATAATAGGGACGAGCTGTGACTCAGCGGAGTGACTTGCTTGTGGAAGTTGGAGTTGATTGAATTGATTTTCTAACCGCCATCTTTCGGGGGGTGGGAAGAGGAGTCCTTGCTCTCACGTGAGGCTCCCTCGGGGCGCATTCCTGTTAGAGGTACGCGTGGCTTGGCTTTGCCACCTCACTGGGAGGCACAGTAGTGCCAGGGGAAAGAGTGAGGCTCAGGACGTCAGCCTTCTGGTTCCCCAGCCATTTAAGGACTGTCTGAACTAGAGCAAGTTATCTAATCTCTTTATGCCTTACTTTTTTCTTCTGTAAAATGGGGATGATCAAGTCCTTACCTCACTGGGTTTTGGGGAGAAGTAAATGAGTCGGGAAAGGTTAGGCCCTTCAAGTAGGGCCTGACTGACGCGTTTTAAGGGCGTACTAAATGGTAGTTGTGTTTATCGCTTTGTATCTGTTCTGCTTTTTACTATGTTGTGAATTGTCAGGATGACCTGAGAAAGGAGGATTTCAGTAGCATGAGTGCTCAGTTGTTATACAAAATGATCAAATCCAAGACGGAGTACCCGTTACATAAAGCTATCAAAGTGGAGAGAGAAGACGTGGTCTTCCTTTATCTGATTGAAATGGATTCCCAGGTACTGTGGCCACCTTTTCCATTCTTCATTTCCCGGAACTCTAATGCGCTTGTCTTTCTCCAGGCTGCTGCTCACTTCTTCCGAGCCGTCACTGGCACAGTCTTTAATGTACGGATTTCTACTGAATAGTTTGTTCAGGGCTATCTGAGCTTTTTCTAACATGTTTCTCAAAATTCTTCCAGCCTTAGCCCATTGCCTAATTTAAAAACCTCTTATATGCTTTTAGGTAGTGTTTTTGTTTTTGCTTTTGTTTTTTTAATGCTTCTTAACTTCCAGGTGCCAAAATCTGTATTAGTTTACTTTTGCTGCTATAATAAATTACCATAAACTTACTGGCTTAAAACAACACAAATGTATTGCCTAAGAGTTTTGTAGGTTGGAAGTCCAGGACAGGAATCACTGGCCCAAAATCAAGGTGTCAGCAGGCTGTGCTTCTTTCCAGAGACTCAAGAGGAGAATCCATTTCCTACTCATTTGGGTTTTTGGCAAAATTCAGATTCTTGCACTTACAGGATCGAGGTCCCCATTTTTCTTGCCGGCCGTCAACTGAGGGCCATTCCCACCTTTTAGAGCCCGCCACACATTCCTTAGCTCATAGCCCTTAGCTCATAGCCCCCGGCTTTTGTCTTAAAAGCCAGCAGTGGTGGGTCAGGTGCTTCTCATGTCACATCTCTCTGACTTGTTCTTCTGGTTCCCTTTTTCACTTTGAAGGATGTGTGTGGTTAGATAGATCGGGCCTCCTGGATAATCTGGGATACTCTCCTCATTGCAAGGTCCTTAATCATACCCTCAAAGCGCCTTTTGCCGTGTAATGTGACATGTTTACAGGTTCTGGGGATTCGGACATGTCCGTCTTTGGGGGGCTATAATTCTGCCCATCACATGACCTTGACAGATGGGAACGAAGTATGTTTTATCCTGGGTGTCCAGTGTATGGGGAGACATTAAACTGCTGGGAAACATGAGATAAGCACGCCACCGCCTTTCATGGAAGCATTAGCTGTTCACTATAAAGCTCTCGGAACCTCTGCCTGGCACTTGTGCCCCACAGCCCTCTGTCCACATTTTCCTGGTGGCCCTTACATCATCTCCCACAATGTTTGCTATGTGGTCCCCATTAATACAGTACTCCCTGAAAACGTGTACCCTGAGGAAGCCTGATAGAAGTTTATGAATGAAGTTGAATTTGGGGAGTAAGCAGTGTTGAAGTACTTAAATTTGACATTTGTATAAGCAATGATATTTAAGGGTCAAGGTGGGAGAAATGAAAATAGGTCGTATTCTCTACGCACTGGGTGCTAATTCACAAACGTGTTCATGTAGCTCCCTGGGAAGCTGAACGAAGCGGATCATAATGGAGATCTGGCATTAGATCTAGCCCTTTCACGACGGCTGGAGAGTATTGCCACCACGCTGGTTAGTCACAAAGCTGACGTGGACATGGTGGACAAGAGTGGCTGGAGCTTGTTACACAAAGGAATCCAAAGAGGTAGGAAGAAGTGTATTTTATATTTTTCCCTGCAGGCAGTTTTATTTTTATCCAAGTCATTTTTGAAGACTTTCTCACCTTGTTCCCACAATTCTCAAAGTCTTCCCTAGTCTGTACTCACAGGGTACATGATTCAGAATTTGATCACTGGGTCAGAGGAAGCACTCAAGGGCTGTTCCCTGCGCCTTGTTGGTTTGGCCGTTCACAGTGCCAACAGGGCTCCGGGAGGAAAGGCTGCAAAGGCGGTACTTTGTGTGAAGAAGCACCTTTTACCTGTAAGCACTTGTGTGTTTGCTTGTTCAGTGGGTCACTTGCTCCAGGAATTGTGCTAGGAAGGTTTTGCCTTTGTATCCTACCACAGACATGAGGATAGTAGCAAAACCGTAAATGTTTAAACATATTCTTAGATTCGGGGTGTTCACTTTAACAGGCTAGACCTCTATTATGATAAATTGATAAAGTTTCATTGTGTTCTAGCAAAGTTATTTGAAATTGTAGCTATATTTTGAATGCATTGTTAGTAGTTAGAAGAATATAGAAATGATAGACTTGAGAACAAAACATCTTTTTCTCTTTTTTTTTTTGAGACGGAATCTCGCTCTGTCGCCCAGGCTGGAGTGCAGTGGCACAATCTCGGCTGACAGAAAGCTCCGCCTCCCAAGTTCATACTATTCTCCTGCCTCAGCCTCCCGAGTAACTGGGACGACAGGCGCCCGCCACCTCGCCTGGCTAATTTTTTTTTTTTTTTGTATTTTTAGTAAGAGACGAGGTTTCACCATGTTAGCCAGGATGGTCTCGATCTCCTGACCTTGTGATCCGCCCGCCTCGGCCTCCCAAAGTGCTGGGATTACAGGCGTGAACCACCGCGCCCGGCCGAGAACAAAACGTCTTAATCCTAATGAATTAACTTGTCAAAGGAAAAACAATACTGGTTTTTTTGTTTGTTTTTTTCCATAGTCTTACTAATTCGTAAGTCCTAAGTGAATCCTGACTGATTTTGCTTTGCAATGGTCATTTTTGACAGAGTGAAATCTGTATAGAGGTAGAGTTCCAGTGAGGAATGAAAGCTTTCCAAAGTGTCAAAGCGTTAGTTCTCTGGAGGGATGGTTGACTTGATTGAAGTACATTGCCATGGCCACTTTTTTGTTACTTACATGTAGATATCAAAGAGAGAATCTACTCATTTCGCTCCATCTTAATCTGTATTTTTCCCCTTTTGATGATGCGTTGTCATACCACTATTGTCTATGCTACATTTTTGCCGTTCACAAATTGCTCCTAGTTGGTGGAATGTAGTTACATCAAGTTGTGGTCCTGTGCCAGCTTTGTCCTTTTTGGGCAAAGGTTTTAATACGAGTATCCTTATAAGCCATGTGTTGGAGTGCTGAGCTTGCTGGCTGGTAGAGAGGAAAATTTTGCTCATCCCTGGGTAGGAAATCCTTCGAGTGTGTCAGTGTCAAGAGCAGATGCATTTTCCCCAAGCACCATGATGTGCCGTGCGAAGCCAGCGAGTACTTAGCACTGAGTGTGATGCGGTGGGGAAACGTCCACCACGCAGGGAATGATTCTTTCCCACACTGTTTTGTGTCTTGAGATGTTTATTTTGGAAACAAATACCCTGTTACTAAAAAAAAAAAAAAAAAAAAAAAAAAATTCTGAGAATTTTGTTCCTTTCCTCCCAGGGAGTTAATTCTTATGTTTGATGATAAAACATCTTTTGAGTTATGAAATATTTTGGTGATTGCTTAGCTACAAGAATTGCCAAGAATTAGCGATACATTTTTGATGTTTATTTTCAGACGGTTTAATCTTCCACTCTGAGTTTATTAATTGCCTGCAAGTATGTGGATTACAGTGTGGGTATAATAAACGTGATTTTGCTAACTTTAGAGAGTGTCACATATTACGGTAGACAGAGCACTGGCTGTCAAGCTCATATTTACCAAGGTTTGAATCTCAGCTCATCTGTTTACTCTGTGGCCTTGGACAAGTCACATTCTGAGTCTTCGCTATCCATAAAGTGGGAATCACTTTTGCTTTATTGGTTTGTTCAGAGAATGCGAGGCAATGTTAGTGGTACACCCAGCATTGATTACCAGGGGACTGGCGGGGTCAGCCCTGCCGTTCATCCCTTGCCCCTGCACTGGAAATGCCGTAACCAGGTCCAGTTCCTGTAGGAGTTTTTTTCACTTTAACTGTTAAGAGTGAAAGTCTTTAATATATGAGATTTCGGTTTAGTTCTGAGCATGCATTGGAATCTGTCCACAAAATAGTCAGTGATCATCCTAATAACCGAGTATAGCAGTCGTTTGATCTAAAGAGTGGAACAGGTGGGCAGTGACTCTGCGGGAGTCCACAGCGGGCACGTGTTTGGCCGGAGAGAGGCCATCTCCTTGGATTAGCCTGATTTGAGCAAGAAGATGAGTCTTCACTTGATAAAAACAATTCTTCCTGAACTTTTTTACCTTAATAACCAACATCAGTCAGTGGGTTTCTTTTTTCTTTTTTTTTGAGACGGAGTTTCGTTCCTGTCGGCCAAGCTGGAGTGCAGTGGTGCAGTCTTGGCTCACTGCAACTTCCGCATCCCGGGTTCAAGCAATTCTCCTGCCTCAGCCTCCTGAGTAGCTGGGATTATAGGCACCCGTCACCACGCCCGGTTAATTTTGTGGTTTTAGTAGAGATGGGGTTTCTCCACGTTGGTCAGGCTGGTCTCAAACCCCCAACCTTAGGTGATCCGCCCACCGCGGCCTTCCAAAGTGCTGGGATTACAGGCGTGAGCCACTGTACCCTGTTGATGGGTTTCTTAAGTAGGATGTTCCTGTTAATTATTTTTAGTAAATTTGATAATGATGCCACCAACTGGAGCAGCATGAAATATGGTTTGTATTAATTGAATAATGAAGGTTACTGGCTGAATAGAACTGTCAAGAAGCTGCATTGAAAGAAATATTGTATATGGATTTTTTTAGTGTGAAGTTTTTTGTTAGGAATAGTTTTATGTGGACAGATTGTAATGGTCATGCCTCATTTACCTGGCAGTGTCAGTGAATGAGGTGATGAAGTAACTGAAACTTTTAAGCACCAGTTTTTATTTTAACTGTTTCTGATGATTTCAAGTCTTTCTAAAATGTGTTAACCATTTTCTTATTGACAGAAACCTTATAAACGGTGCTTGTGACATTTTCTGTTCCCTCCCATTGTTCTGCTCTTCTGATATCAGTTGTCCTTTTCCTTTATGTACCCTCTGGGCTGACTTTCTTTTAATGTAAAACTTGACTAATTTTCTATTTCTGGTAATTTCTAAATAGCTTTCTTTGGGGTGAATATATTTATATATATATGTATGATTATAAGTAAAAACTGTATATTTGGGTCTTATTAATAAAATAATCTGATTCAAAGTCTATAATTCTTCTAAGAGGACCTAAGGATTTAAGATATAACCTTTTTTTTTTATCATGCTATCCATCTGAATCCAATAATTCATAGGGTTTCATATACCTGTGCGGTATTGCCCAGTTTATCTTCTGTATGTTTGGTGTATTACACATTTTTCGTTAACCTGTCTTGTCTTAGCTTTACTGTGTATTTATCTCTCTCTCTCTCTCTCTCTCTCTTTTTTTTTTTTTTAAGACAGAGTCTTGCTCTGTCGCCCAGGCTGGAGTGTAGTGCTGCAATCTCGGCTCACTGCAACCTCCACCTCCTGGGTTCAAGCGATTCTCCTGCCTCAGTCTCCCTAGTAGCTGGGATTACAGGCACATGCCACTATGCTTGGCTAATTTTTGTATTTTTGTAGAGATTGGGTTTGCCATGTTGGCCAGGCTGGTCTCAAACTCTTGGCCTCAAGTGAACTGCCTGCCTCGGCCTCCCAAAGTGCTGGGATTACAGTCAGGAGCCGCTGCGCCCGACCACTATGTATTTGTGTCTTAGTTTGGAATATGTTTTAAACTTAAAGGTAATGAAACTGCATTATCCCTTCTTCCCTGAGTATCTCATATTTTGGACTTTTCATTAAGGCCCGTTGTCCTAATAATTCTAAAGTTTCTTTCTGCTCCCAGAATGTAAGTGGCCGTCTCTAGGATATTTAGTTCTATTGCTAATATATTGTTGTCTTTACATATTTTCTTCTATACCAAATCCATGCAGAGTTTGTTCACGCTACGGAGTAGGGCCCTCTGTGTATATGTATAAATGGATAGCAAAAGCCTGACCTAGCCAACCCCCAATATGCATGTTACCTGCTGCCTGCAGTGCTTTACCGCGTCTGTACTATAAAAATCTAAGCTTTGATACTGGTAAAGATTGCACCCTTCTTCACCCCTTACCCCACCCAAAACAGGAGCAGAAGAATGAAAATATTTCAAGAGAAGGGACTTACTGGAAAATTGTTAAGTTACCTAAAGTCATAATTCATTCAAATAAGAACCTTTCTGATAAAGTAGAACCCAATAGCCCTAACCAGTCAGTCCATTTTCTTCCCAAACGTTTCCCCAGGGTCTGTTTTGTGTAAGACAGTGTGAATACCAAAAAAAAAAAAAAAAAAATCAGACACGGGCCAATCCAGCATCTGAGGAAAAAGTCAGCATCTGAGGCCTCCTGGCTGCCCCAGTGCCAGAGCCCACATTCTGTAGCAAGATAGTCCCTCGGAAGAAAGCATAGACCAGATGGGAAGTATTGAAAAACAGACAATCGGCCTGGGTGCAGTGGCTCACGCCTGTAATCCCAGCACTTTGGGTGGCCAAGGTGGGAGGATCACTTGAGGCCAGGAGTTTGAGTACAACCTGGACAGCATAGTGAGACCTCATCTCTACAAAAATATTTTAAAATGAGCCAGGTAGGGTGGCATGCGCCTGTACCCCTAGCTACTTGGGAGGCTGAGGCAGGAGGATTGCTTGAGGCTGGGAGGCTGAGGCTGCAGTAAGCCATGATGGCACCACTGCATTCCAGCTTGACCAACAGAGTGAGACCCTATCTCAAAAAACCAAAAGCCAAAACAAAAGCAGATGATTTTCTAATTTCATACCCACTGAGAACCAGATGAAACCTGTATATTCAAATGAAAATGTGCACAGGAATACCAGCAACAGACTTGAGAGAGCTTTACCACTCCTGAAACTCCATTTCAGATGTTCAGACTGTAGATGTGTAGTCAAAGGAGATGAAATGGTACCGTAAGATATGAAAAGAAAACTTTGAAAGAGAGAAAATCATCGTCTCAGGTTGTGATGCAAAGGGGTCTGCACTCACAATTCTAACAATTAGGAACCAAAGTGTCCTGATGCAAAGACAAAAGCAGATCACCATTGCCTGCGATTCATACATTAAAGAAGTTCCAAGGCAGCCTCAACAATCCAGCATTCATCCCGAGATCACCCACACATTTAGGAGTATAGTCAACTCTCATGGGACCAGCAAATCAAACTCTGGGACGTTGTTCCGCATGTTGGGGATCATCCAGCTGAAGAAGGATGTGATTTGCAAGAAATTCGTCCTGTAGACCTTGGTGAAATGGAGACGGAATCTGCAGAAAGTACCTCTGAATCCAGGCTCTTGGGTTAACTTGCTGTCACTCATCAGAGTTACACATGGGGACTTCAAGTTGCAAATTGCAGATGAATTTGATTTGGAAGATGTTTAACTGAATCCTTGAAAGACTTTCCAGGCTAGGCGCTGTGGCTCACACCTGTAATCCCAACACTTTGGGAGGCTGAGGTGGGTGGATTGCTTGAGCCCAGGAGGTCAAGACCAGCTTGGGCAACAGTGGCAAAACCCATCTCTACCAAAACCACAAAAAAGCTGAGTATCCCAGCTACTCAGGACGCTGAGCTGGGAGGATCCCCTGAGCCCTGCAAGTCGAGGCTGCAGTGAGCCGTGATGATGCCACCGCACTTCAGCCTGGGTGACAGAGTGAGACCATGTCTCAAACAAAACAAAACAAAAAAATCCCCAAAACCCGAGTTTCCTGGTGTGAGCTCATGGGTGCCACCTGGAGGCTACTGAGAGCAATTGCTTTCACCTAGGAAGGTGTGATGCCCCAAGCCTTGGTAACAGGTTTCTGTTCCATGTGTTATGATGCTTTGCTATTCTTGCCTTACTTTCTTAAGAAACATAAATTTCATATATATGTAGTGTGTTTGCATGTTTTAAGTTTTAAATATAACTAAATCCAAGGAAGACTGAACTTTTAATCTTACAACAAATTTAATTGCTTAATCCTTGTCATCCTCCAAGTGAACTTGACAAGTATACTTTAACTGGTTTTTCACAAGTATTTTTAACACTAAATGGCCACTTGTCAGACTGCTTAGTTCTGAGTTTAACCATGTATTTGTAGAACTAATGTAGAGTCAATTTCTCTTTATTAGTGTCTGACAAAGTATTTTCACAAATGTATACTGTTAACATCTTCATCTTAATTCTTGGCCTTTTGTCAACATGTCAAGGTAGTTTTTTTCACTTCTACAGAGCATAAATAGTCAAAGATGGTAAATGAAGCTATTAAAATTAATGGATTTTGGCCAGGCACAGTGGCTCATGCCTGTAATCCCAGCACTTTGGGAGGCTGAGACAGGTGGATCCCTTCAGCCCAGGGGTTGGAGACCAGCCTGGGCAACATGGTGAAACCCCATCTCTACTAAAAATATAAAAAATAAGCCAGGCATGGTGGCATGTGTGCCTCTAGTCTCCACTATTCAGGAGACTGAGGCAGGAGAATCCCCCGAGCCAAGAAGTTGAGTCTGCAGCGAGCCGTAATCATGCCAGTGCACCAGCCTGGGTGACGGGAGTGAGACTTCGTCTCAAAAAATAAGAAGAAGAATGGATTTTCTGTGAGTTATTCAGGCTTTGTTGAGTCAGGATCTCTCTCTGTCACCAAGGCTAGAGTGCAACAGCACAGTCATGGCCCACTGCAGTCTCGAACTCTTGGGCTCAAGCGATCCTCCCGCCTCGGCCTTCCAAAGCCCTGGGATGTTCCTCAGTGTTGATTTGATATCTGTAAATAGTCCTAGGTAGACTCTGTAATACCGCCAGAGTTAAGTCAGCGGAAGGGATTTAGAAAGAAATTTTGTTTCCACAACAAGGTTATTTACCATGTGAAATTTTTGTAAATAGTAATGTGTACAGATACTCTGTTCAAATGTTTCATTGTAAACTTCTTAAGTCAGTTACGTGTATATAATGAAATTATAAAACTAAAAAGAGGCAGGGCGCAGTGGCTCACATCTGTAATCCTGGCACTGTGGGAGGCTGAGACAGGTGGTTTGCCTGAGCTCAGGAGTTTGAGACCAGCCTGTACATCATGGTGAAACCCCATTCCTACTAAAATACAAAAAATTAGCCAGGTGTGGTGGCACGTGCCTATAGTCCCAGCTACTTGGGAGGCTGAGACATGAGAATTGCTTCAACTTCGGAGGCGGAAGTTGCAGTGAGCGGAGATTGTGCCACTGCACTCCAGCAAGGCTCCGTCTGGAAAAAAAAAAAAATCTAAAAAGGAAAGAAATTTTATAATAATAAAACAGACTTGGGATTACTCTGAGTAGGAACTTGTATGCGAGTACAGCGGAAACAGACATGGGATTACTCTGAGTAGAACCTGTATGCGAGTACGGCGGAAACAGACACGGGATTGCTCTGAGTAGAACCTGTATGCGAGTACAGCAGAATGGGGGTAGTGTTGCTTAGTTAGGTACAAGCTGTGGTCAGGAAATGAGAAAGAGAGAGGGAGAGAGAGAAATTGTGTGGGGAGGGATCCTGGAAACCCTTTTGAGAGATGACCAAAAGAGGCCTTTGAAGAACAGAAGCCTAGTATTCTTTTTTTTTGAGATGGAGTTTTGCTCTTGTTGCCCAGGCTGAAGTGCAATAGTGCGGTCTCAGCCCACTGCAACCTCCGCCCACTGGGTTCAAGCGAATCTCGTGTCTCAGCCTCCCGAGTAGCTGGGATTACAGGCAGGCACCACCACGCCCGGCTAATTTTTTATTTGTAGTAGAGACGGGGTTTCTCTGTGTTGGTCAGGCTGGTCTCGAACTCCCGACCTCAGGTGATCCGCCCGTCTCAGCCTCCCAAAGCGCTGGGACTACAGGCTTGAGCCACCGCACCCGGCCCAGCCTAGTATTCTTAAACAGTGAAAGGATACTGAGGTGAGGAGGCACGACCAGTGATAACAGGTACCAAAAATTGAGCACAGCCTTTTGAATTCGTCTGTAACTCCATGATCTCAATGATGAGTTTCCACTTACAGATGCCCCAAGAGGTTCCTTCAGACACATCTAGTTATTGCTCTCTTTTGTCTGCAGTCATTTTCTGCTGCCTCTGGAGGAAGCACTGGCCAGAACTCTTTGCCCTGAGTGTTGTCCTGTGTTACTGTTTCTTCTCTTATTTCTTTTCAAGGCGATCTCTTTGCTGCCACTTTCCTCATTAAGAATGGGGCCTTGGTCAATGCTGCTACACTGGGTGCCCAGGAGACACCATTGCACCTCGTGGCCTTGTACAGTTCAAAGAAACACTCAGCAGATGTGATGTCTGAGATGGCGCAGATTGCAGAGGCCCTTCTGCAGGCTGGTGCCAACCCCAACATGCAGGACAGCAAGGGGAGGTAAGCTGGGGAGCAGACCCCGTGCCCTTAGCACTCTTCTCAGAAGATTATCTTACGGTAGCAGGTCACTGGCATACGGGGAGTTCATGTTCTGTAGTTTGGCATTATTCAGTCTGATTTTTATTAAAGTCACAGACATTGATGTATAGTAGTAGTGTCACTACTAAAACCAGAGGCATTTGGGGAAAACATTTCCGTCCTGGGTAACTGAAGTCATCGAGGGTTTTTTTTTTGTTGTTTGTTTGTTTTTAATTGTGTCAGCGTCTCACTCTGTCGCCCAGGCTGGAGCGCAGTGGTGTGATCTTGGCTCACTCTAGCCTCCACCTCCTGGGCACAGGTGATCCTCCCACCTCAGCCTCCTGAGTAGGTGGGACTACAGGCATGCGCCACCCCACCTGGCTGATTGTTGTATTTTGGTGGAGACAGGGTTTTGCCATGTTGTCCAGGCTGGCCTCAAACTCCTGGGCTCAAACGATCTTCCCACCTCAGTCTCCCAGAGTGCTGGGATTACAGGCGTGTGCCAGTCTTCGAGCTTTTAAGCAATTTGTATCTTCATGTTTGAAGGAACCAGAGTGGTCGTCTAGTCCAGGGCCTCCAAGGGAACCTTCTAGCGTTTCTTAGAGTTCAAACTATCCAAGTTTGAAGAACTATCCAAGCAACCAGACAATCTGTTTTATTTCTGTGAGGTCTAATTGTTAGAAAATTCTAATTGTTAAACCCAATTTTACTTTCTTGTAAACACTCCCACTTTATCTGCACAGCTTGCTACCTTTGTCTGTAGCACAGCCCGTTGCATATTTAACAATAATTACTGTGTTCATTTTGCCCATTTCCAGAAATACTTAGTTGGGGATTCCTTGTGGTTTAGGATCTGGGAAAAGGCTGCTTGTCTCGGGACAGTGGTGTGAGGCTGTGAAGGACGGTTAAGTCACCTGAATCGCTGACCACAGTTGGGACCCGCGTGTCCTTAGAACAACTCAGTATTTTATACCTTTGAAAACCCTCTCAAAAAAGGAAAGATTTTTTTGTAAAGTTTGGTCGTCAGATAGGAAAATGGACTTGTGTGATAGGGAAGGTACACAAATAAGATGTAGCTTCATGAAATCTCAATATCATGTGATAATTACCTTATTTCCTAAAATAATTGCATCCATGTCCCTGCTGTTGATGCTTTTATTTTTTTCCTCCAACGGCAGAAAACTTGCAGTGTGTGTGTGTGTGTGTGTGTGTGTGTGTGTGTGTGTGTGTGGTAGGTACAGCCTTGGGCCCTGACTCACAATGTGTGTGTGTGTATGTGTGTGGGGGGGGGGGGGGGTAGGTGCGGCCTTGGGCCCTGACTCGCTGTGTGTGTGTTGGGGGGGGTGGGTAGGTGCGGCCTTAGGCCCTGACTCACTGTGTGTGTGTGTGTGTGTGTGTGTAGTAGGTGCAGCCTTGGGCCCTGACTCACATTGTGTGTGTTGTGTGTATGTGTGTGTGTGTGTGTGTGGTAGTTCCACAGTGCTAGTCTCCTGCAGGGCTCCCGAGTGCTAAATGAAAGCAGTGAAAAGAGGTTAAATGCAGCTTTCATCAGTTCTCTCCTGTTGCTGCACTGAGTGTGTTTGAGAAGAACAGAAAATTATGGGGGAAGTTTCTTTTCCGAATTAATGGAGAATAGATGAGGGAAAATCTGCACACCTGTGGCAGAAACTGCTGTTTTTGAGAAAATCATGTCTATGCCTTCAGGAGGGGGTCGGGATTGAGTTGGGGAGTATTTGAGATCGCTTCCTTGAGCTGATTCTTGTCCATTTTGGCCACTGAATAATGGTCACATATAAGCAGATCCGTTTTCAGGTTTTGATCCTGGGTCATGGTTTTAGAAGCCTTGTAGAAATGTGGAATTTCTTGTGGGTGGGGACTCTGCCTGGGATTCGGGGTGCCTCTTGCCATGAATCGTCCTGGACAGGCCTGTCCTGAATTGACCCTTCTTCTTTTTGGTCCTGCAGGACTCCTTTGCACGTGTCCATCATGGCCAGGAATGAACATGTGTTCAGTCAGCTGCTACAGTGCAAACAGTACGTAGGGAGACATGCACAAGTGAGAAGACGGGTTGGAGGGGGGTTGTGAGTGAAAAATCATTCTTCTTAAACACCTTTAGTGTCGCATTTATTAAGAAGTTAAAGTGAGCTAAAAAATGTGTCGTTGAAAAAGGATAAAGAGAAAGAACGAGGTCGTTGTCAGTCTAGAGTGTCTCAGAAAGATTGTAGGTGCTGTTGACATTGCTTCTGCTTTTCAGACTAGATTTAGAACTCAAAGACCACGAGGGCAGCACGGCTCTGTGGCTCGCAGTGCAGCATATCACGGTGTCTTCTGACCAGTCTGTGAACCCCTTCGAAGACGTCCCCGTGGTAAATGGGACTTCATTTGATGAGAACAGCTTTGCAGCCAGACTCATCCAGCGCGGCAGCCACACGGACGCACCTGACACGGCGACAGGTAAAGGACATGCCACCCGAAGGGGCGATGCTGGGGCCTGCAGGTGCCGGGAAATGGCGTGTAACTGCTTTCACCCCAGATTTAGAAATTGAACGGCACACTATGAGGATAATGATTTTGTACTTAATTTTAAATACAGTAAAAGCCTGGGTTGTAATTTTTAAAAATCCTGTGCTTCAAACATCAAGTCCCTGAAGCTGAAACTTCCATTTGTTTAATGCGGTGACTCCCACACTCTTTGGACTCAGCGTTCCTTTGACCGTCTTAAAAATGGTACCAGAGAGCTTTTGTTTAGGTGGGTTATAACTTCAGTATTTACCATCTTAGACTACACTTTGAGAACCACTGTTTTAATGTATTTCCTTGATCTGACTAAATAAAATACAGCGATATTTTAGGGAGAGGGATTCCGTGTAATTCAGTATTGAGTACTAGCAAAAAATGTAGAAAACATGGGTAGGTGTCACTCACAGGAAGAGTTGACCAAAAAAAAAAAAAAAAGATGGATATTAAAACAGCCCTTTCCCTAAAGAAGTTAATAATTGAAGGTCGGCCAGGCGCGGTGGCTCATGCCTGTAATCCCAGCACTTTGGTAGGCCGAGGCTGGCGGATCACCTGAGGTTAGGAGTTCGAGATCAGCCTGGCCAACATGGTGAAACCCCGTCTCTACTAAAAATGCAAAAATTAGCTGGGTGTGGTGGCGGGCGCCTGTAATCCCAGTTACTCAGGAGGCTGAGGTAGGAGAATTGCTTGAACCTGGGAGGTAGAGGTTGCAGTGAGCCACGTGTCACTGCACTCCAGCCTGGGCAACAGAGCGAGACTCTGTCTCAAAAATCAATCATCGGCCGGGCGCGGTGGCTCAAGAAGACGGGTGGATCACGAGGTCAAGAGATCGAGACCATCCTGGATAACACGGTGAAACCCCGTCTCTACTAAGAAATACAAAAAACTAGCCGGGCGATTGCTTGAACTACTGGGAGGTAGAGGTTGCAGTGAGCCACGTGTCACTGCACTCCAGCCTGGGCAACAGAGCGAGACTCTGTCTCAAAAAAAAAAAAAAAAAAAAAAAAAATCAATCAATCAATAAAAAATTAAAAAATATTTAAAGGTCAAATGAAATCACCACTCTAGGTGATACAAAAGCTCAAGGCAGTGGTACTACAGGACAGATAATATAGGAAGAACTATAAGTGTTTTATACAGAACAGATAATACAGGAAGAACTATAAGTGTTTTATACAGAACAGATAATACAGGAAGAACTATAAGTGTTTTATACAGGACAGATAATACAGGAAGAACTATAAGTGTTTTATACAGAACAGATAATACAGGAAGAACTATAAGTGTTTTATACAGGGACAGAACTATAAGTGTTTTATACAGGACAGATAATATAGGAAGAACTATAAGTGTTTTATACAGAACAGATAATAGGAAGAACTATAAGTATTTTATACAGAACATAATAGGAAGAACTATAAGTGTTTTATACAGGTGTTTTATACAGAAGACAGGACAGATAATATAGAAGAACTATAAGTTTTATAAGAACACTATAAGAACTATGTGTTTTTTAGACTGATATAGGAAGACTTCTGAAGACTTCTGGAAACCAAATTATTACTAATTCCTTTTAATTTGCAAATATATTGGTGATTGCTATAATTTTACTGATTACTAATTTAATCCTATCAGAATTTGGCATATAAGAGGTTGGTCCTTTGATATTTAAGAATCGAATGGTGGCTCATTCCTGTACCCTGAGCTACCCAGGAGGCTGATGTGGGAGGATTGCTTGAGGCCAGGAGTTGGAGGCTGCAGTGAGCTATGATCACTCCACTGTACTGCAGCCTGGGTGACAGAGCAAGATCCCATCTCTTAAAAAACAAACAAAAAACAGGCTTGAATGTTAGACTCTTACAGAACTAGTTTTTTGGTTTTTTTTTTTTTTTTGAGATGGAGTCTCGCTGGGTCACCCTGGCTGGAGTGCAGTGGTGTGATCTCGGTTCACTGCAAGCTCTGCCTCCTGGGTTCACGCCATTCTCCTGCCGCAGCCTCCCCAGCAGTTGGGACTACAGGCACATGTCGCCACACCCGGCTAATTTTTGTAGTTTTAGTAGAGATGGGGTTTCACTGTGTTAACCAGGTTGGTCTCGATCTCCTGACCTTGTGATCCTCCCGCCTCGGCCTCCCGAAGTGCTGGGATTACAGGCGTGAGCCACCGTGCCCGGCCAGAACTAGTTTTTATAAAAGTCTGACGTGTGCTTGAAAGTAACATGCACTGTGGCCGGGCACGGTGGCTGAAGCCTGTAATCCCAGCACTTTGGGAGTCCGAGACGGGCGGATCACGAGGTCAGGAGATCGAGACCATCCTGGCTAACACGGTGAAACCCCGTCTCTACTTAAAAAATATACAAAAAACTAGCCGGGCGAAGTGGCAGGCACCTGTAGTCCCAGCTACTTGGGAGGCTGAGGCAGGAGAATGGCGTGAACCTGGGAGGCGGAGCTTGCAGTGAGCTGAGATCAGGCCACTGCACTCCAGCCTGGGCGACAGAGCGAAACTCCGTCTCAAAAAAAAAAAAAAAAAAAAAAGGAAAAGAAAATAGGCCGGGCGCGGTGGCTCAAGCCTGTAATCCCAGCACTTTGGGAGGCCGAGACGGGCGGATCACGAGGTCAGGAGATCGAGACCATCCTGGCTAACACGGTGAAACCCCGTCTCTACTAAAAAAATACAAAAAAAAACTAGCTGAGCGAGGTGGCGGGCGCCTGTAGTCCCAGCTACTCGGGAGGCTGAGGCAGGAGAATGGCGTGAACCCGGGAAGTGGAGCTTGCAGTGAGCTGAGATTCGGCCACAGCACTCCAGCCTGGGCGACAGAGCGAGACTCCGTCTCAAAAAAAAAAAAAAAAAAAAAAAAAAAAAAGAAAATAATATGCATTCTTTAATTGTAGGATGCAGCATTCTCTTTGTGCATTAAATCAAGCTTGTTCATTATGCTGTTCAAATCTTACATATTCTTATTAACTTTTGGACTGCTTGATCTGTCAGTTTCTGGGAGGTATATTAAAATTTTTCATTGGTTATGGTTTTGTCCATTTTTCTTGCTGGTTCTGTCACTTTTACATTATATACTTTGTTTTAATTGTTAAATCTAGACAGGCTCAGGATTGTTTTTTCTATTAATATGTTTCATTTTTCATTTTACGTGTAATCTTAGTCTACTAAGATATTTTAATTTTTTTTAATTTATAAAGTTTTTAAAATTTAAAAAAATTTTTTTTTGAATTTTAAGGCTAGTCAGGTGAAGCAGTGGGAGCGAAGAAGGAACAAAGAAATCTGTAACTGGTTTTGATGAGTTGTAAACGTCACTGCACCCGGACCAGCCAATTCGTCCACTCGCTTTTAACGGTTCAGTGATGTTTGCGCAATCACGGGTTATCTTTGTTCTGTTGGGAGGCATAGAGTTAAGTCTTGGGTACAGGGGAATGACTGCAGGCGTGAACATGGGGTCCACATTCGGAGTCTCCAGATTAGAGAAGCCATCAACTAGGAGTCAGATAAGGAAAAACGTGGTATGAAAGCTAAGTAGTACTTTGTCCCATTTCTGTTTGTTTGTTTGTTTTGAGACAGAGTCTCACTCTGTCGCCCAGGCTGGAGCGCGGTGGGACTGTCTCAGCTCACTGAAACCTCTGCCTCCCGGGTTCAAGTGATTCTCCTGCCTCAGCCTCCCGAGTAGCTGAGATTACAGGCATGCGCCACCAGGCCTGGCACATTTTTACGTTTTTAGTAGAGACAGGGTGTCACCATGTTGGCCAAGCTGGTCTCGAACTCCTGACCTCAAATGATCCACCCACCTCAGACTCCCAAAGTTCTGGGATTACAGGCAGTGAGCTACTGTGCCTGGCTGTCACAGTTCTTTATCTTGTTTTTAGTCCTGGTGTTTAGTTTATTTAGAATTTCAAATAGTATCGCTGTTGACATGAGAGAGTTTGTTCATTTTTGGAAATGGATTTTAAAAGGCTGAGAAACACTGTTTTAGGGCTAAAACCATTTAGAGAGAAAAAGAAGAAAAAAAACCTCATTTTTTTCTTTCCAAGGTTTTTATTTAGAAAAGAGTGACACTGCTAAGGAAAATATTTCTAAGCCAAGAACAAACATATTTAAAGCATTAGGAATAAAACTGAAGTATTTATATTTAAGGGGCATTTTCTAATAGAACTTAAAATGTTTTCAAAATGGTCATCCAGCCAAGTGGTTTTCAGCCTGGCACAATCCTGCCTTTACTGCCTGAGAACATTTGTCAACATCTGTAGACATTTTTTTTTTTTTCTTTGAGACAGAGTCTTGTTCTGTTGTCCAGGGTGGAGAGCAGTGGTGCAATCTCAGCTCACTGCAACCTCTGCCTCCTGGGTTCAAGCGATTCCCATGTCTCAGCCTCCGAAGTAGCTGGGATTACAGGTGTGCACCACCACGCCTGGCTAGTTTTGTATTTTTAGTAGAGACAGGTTTTCACCATGTTAGCCGGGCTGATCTCAAACCGCTGGCACCAAGTGATCCACCTGCCTTGGCCTCCGAAAGTGCTGGGATGACAGTTGTGAGGCACTACATGTGGCCAACATCTGTAGACATTTCTAATTGTCTTAAGTTCAGAGGATGCTGCTGAACATTGTACCCGCAACAAAGAATTTATCCTGTCCAAAATGTCAGTAGCACCACCGTTGAGAAACCTTGCTCTAACCCAACCTCAGCAAGGAGACAGAAGTTCTGCAGTCCTGGGCAGTGGCCAGTGGGAATCCCATGGAGGAACTGGGTGTTCCAGCCCGGGCGTTCCCTATCCTCTGTGTCCACACACACAGTACCTATGTGGGTGTTCCAGCCTTGGGCGTTCTCTAGGGTTTGTGTCCACACACACAGTACCTCTGTGGGTGCCCCATCCCGGGGCGTTCCCCAGCCTCTGTGTCCACACACACAGTACCTCTCTGTGGGGTGCCCCATCCCGGGGCGTTAGCCTCTGCGTGTACCTCTGGGTGCCCCATCCCGGGGCGTTCCCCAGCCTCTGCGTCCACACACACAGTACCTCTGTGGGTGCCCCATCCCGGGGCGTTCCCCAGCCTCTGCGTCCACACACACAGTACCTCTGTGGGTGCTCCACTAGGGTCTGTGTCCACACACACAGTACCTATGTGGATGCTCCAGCCCGGGGCATTCTCTAGGGTCTGTGTCCACACACACGGTACCTATGTGGGTGCTTCAGCCCGGGGCGTTCCCTAGGGTCTGTGTCCACACACACGGTACCTATGTGGGTGCTTCAGCCCGGGGCGTTCCCTAGGGTCTGTGTCCACATGCAGAAAGCACCTTTGTGGACTTAAATGATACTTACTGTCTGGTGCGGACCTACTGTCTGGTGAGGGCTTGCCAGTCCCAGGGTGGCGGAAAGAGCAGGTGTTGTGCAGTGTGCAGCGTGTCGCATTTCGATGCAAACAGAAGAATCAGCATGCCCGTTTTCTTCTAGGAAACTGTTTACTGCAGCGGGCAGCTGGAGCAGGAAACGAGGCAGCAGCTCTTTTCCTGGCAACCAACGGTGCCCATGTCAACCACAGAAACAAGTGGGTAAGTGTGACCGGGCAGCTGGAGAAAATGGTGTTGATCTATGGAAGAAATGGCACTGGTGGATATGTAGGAAAAAGGGGAATAGGTGTTTTTTTTTTTTTTCAGTTTTTATCAGAATAATACATGCATATGGTTAAAAAGCCGGAGTGAAACAGATTATGTTTCCTCAAATATTGGTTGATTGATTAATTTAGCAAAACCATTTCCTAAGCATTTGCTCAGGAAACAGTGCTTGTTCGGGTTGTCAGGCCCTGAACTAGATACCATGGACTTTAATAGGGGTTAGTAAACGCATGCACAAACCTACCATTTGCTTGGGTTTTCCTATGTGGATTGTCTTTTATGAGTCTGTATCGCACGCTAACAAGGCAGAATGTATGGTGTTACCTTTGGGGAATACCGAAAAGCTTTCCCATTTCCTCCCTTAGTCTTTTTTTTTTTTTTTTTGAGACGGAGGGCTCTGTCGCCCAGGCTGGAGTGCAGTGGCCGGATCTTCACTGCAGCTCCGCCTCCCGGGTTTTTTACGCCATTCTCCTGCCTCAGCCTCCCGAGTAGCTGGGACTACAGGTGCCATGTCACCGGCTAGTTTTTTTTTTTTTTTTTTTTTGTTAGAGGACAGAGTTTTGCTCCCTGCTGGGATTGCCCACCGCGCCTGGGGCGGAGTTTTGCTCTCGTTGCCCAGGGCGGAGTGGTGCAATGGTGCAATCTCGGCTCACCACAACCTCCGCCTCCCAGGTTCTAGCAATTCTCCTGCCTCAGCCTCCAGAATAGCTGGGATTACAGAGATGCGCCATCATGCCCGGCTAAGTTTTGTTTGTTTGTTTTTTCAGTAGAGATGGGGTTTCTCCATGTTGGTCAGGCTGGTCTCAAACTCCCAACCTCAGGTGATTTGCCCACCTCGGCCTCCCAAAGTGCTGGGATCACGGACATGAGCCACTGCGCCCAGGCCTATGTGGTCTTAATTTTAAGTTTCCTCATCTATAAAATGAGGTTAATACTGATTTCATAGGGTGTGGTTAAGATGAAAGTAAATGATATAATTAAGTGCTTATTAGTATAATAACTGAGACATTAGGTACTATTTGGTAGTTATTTTTACTTTATAATTTTCAGACCGGAAGGATATGCTTGTCTTCAAGATCACATTTATTTTATGGTCACTTTGTGCTAGCAGCTTTAAGGCTATTACCCCTTTTAATTTTCACAGTGGACCTGGAAGCAGCATGTATTATTAGGATTGAAGAAGCCTTTCCCACATCAATCAGTTCTTTATTTCGGAGTCAACGACCTTGGGGTTCTGGGAGGTTAGGTGGCATATAAATAATACCTATATAGATGCTCCAGACCGGGGCGTTCCCCAGCCTCTGTCCACACACAGAGTACCTATGTACTATTATAAATAATGAGGTGTCCGCATTAAGACTCCGGCACAAGGCTGTCTAGATGCACACTGTCTCGACAGCACTGGGCAAGGCAGTCAGCAATGAGCTCGGTATCTGAGCCAGACCAGCATATCTTGGTACAGGAGAGAGGGCAGTGCCATCCTTTCAAAACACTGCTGACTCCACTATGTGTCTGCACATAGCCAGCTCTCCAGCCAGAGTGACGGCACGGCCCAGCGCCCACTGCTGCTTGTTCTGGGCTCAACATCACAGCATCTCGTGCCCTCTCACCTTCTCCGTGCCTCTGCTCTTGCCACTGTGTGTCACTGTCTCTTTCTTTTCCTCCTGCATCATTAGCTTTGCCCACTATTCATTTCTAATAGCATAGAGACATACTCTACTATCTCGTAACTTAAAATCCTCTGCCGGGCACAGTGGCTCACACGTGTTATCCCAGCACTTTGGCAGGCTGAGGCGGGCGGATCATCTGAGGTCAGGACTTCGAGACCAGCCTGGCCAACATGGTGAGACCCCATCTCTACTAAAAATACAAAAATTAGCTGGACGTGGTGGCGGGGGCCTGTAGTCCCAGTTACTCAGGAAGCTGAGGCAGAAGAATCGCTTGAACCTGGGAGGCGGAGGTTGCAGTGAGTGGAGATCGCGCCGTTGCACTGCAGCCTGGGCAAAAGAGTAAGATTTTGTCTTGAAAAACAAAACAAAACAAAAAAACCTCCCTTAGGCCCACATTGTCTACCCGCTGTTGCTCCTTCTCTGAATACCCTTCATAGCAAAACTAGGTCAAACCCAAACTGTAGAGACACAGGAGGCCTAACTGGAAAGCCGTGGAGAGCAGCACTGCAGAAGGGCCGGGAACACTGGCTTCCGGTGTGTGGGCTTTATCCTGTGGGAACAGAAGAGCCATTGGAGGGTTTTGGGCAGACAAGTAGTACGATTCTTCTGGAGCTGAGAAAGCTGCCTGGGATGGCTGGCATGGTGGGTGTGCCGTGGAGCCCAGGCTGGAGCCAAGTGGGAATCATCTTGACAAGCAGTGACCTGTGCTGTCCTCTCACGCTGCATTGGGATCCAAAGGAACAGGTTCCGCAGGAATTGCAGAGTCAGTCTATACCACACGCGTGCTCCAGGCTCCCAGGAGCGAGGGCAAGAGAACCGTTCCAGCTGCTGCCGTGCAGGGATGGCGTGTGGAATTCGGGGACTCGGAGGGGCCGCTTGGGAGGGCGGTGGGGATAAAAGGGGGATGCTGGGCGCAGTGTCCCCTGCTCAGGTGGTGGGTGTGCTAACATCTAAGAAATCTCCACTCAAGAACTTATCTGTGGAACCAGAAACCACCGGTACCCCAAGGACACCGAAGGACGAACTTAAAAAAACAATTACTGTGGCAAAGCCGTGAGAAAAGAGGAAGCTGGCCAGGAGGAGGAACTTGAGTGGGGGGAGTAAATTCCACTGTGATTTCTAAATTTCTCAACATTTAGGTAGGGATGTCTAACAGGCTGTGGGAAAATAAGATGCAGAAATGGGGCTGGAGTCCTGGGTTTGAGAGTCTCCTGCTTGTAGATAATGGCAGAAGCCGTGGAGTAGATCAGCACACCCAGTGAGAATGTGCAGGAAGAAGGTCTGGAACAGGAGACAGCCCTGAGGAAGGTGGGGGAGAGAAGGAGGAAGAGGAAGAGGAAATACTTGGGAGGGCTCACACTACAATTACGGTTCCCCTGTATGGGGAGGATTTGGGTGGGAAGCGCGTGCTCTGGGTCAAGGCGTAAAAGCACTCAATCCTTATCTGCCACGGTGGGGAGTCCCGCAGATAATGTTCAAAGCTGGAAAATCAAGAGGCAGCAATAAAAACATATTAGTTAGAAATACGGAGATTTACAAAACCCAGCTGGAATAGTTAAAAGTGACTCCTGCTGGGAAAGGATAATTTTTTGAGGGAAAAGGAGGAGGTAGGAGCTTGCTTTTTTTTTTTTTTTTTTTTTGAGACGGAGTCTCGCTCTGTCTCCCAGGCTAGAGTGCAGTGGCCAGATCTCAGCTCACTGCAAGCTCCGCCTCCCGGGTTCACACCATTCTCCTGCCTCAGCCTCCCGAGTAGCTGGGACTACAGGCGCCCACCACCTCGCCCGGCTAGTTTTTTGTATTTTTTTTAGTAGAGACGGGGTTTCACCGTGTTAGCCAGGATGGTCTCGATCTCCCGACCTCGTGATCTGCCCGTCTCGGCCTCCCAAAGTGCTGGGATTACAGGCTTGAGCCACCGCGCCCGGCCTTTTTTTTTTTTTTTTAAGGCTAGTCAAGTGAAGCAGTGGCTGTGAAGGAACAAATGAATCTGTAACTGGTTATAATCAGTTAGTTGTAAACATCACTGCCAGGGATCTTGCTGTTTTTTACAGTAAGCCTTGGAGAGTTCTCACCTCTCTAAGTGATGATGATGTGTAGCTCTGATGAGAGCAGGCGCCGTATGCAAGCGCCGTACTGCAAGCAGAGTGGTATGTTCTGTTCATTTCCACTTGTTTGGGTGGGAAAACTCCAGTGTGTGTGTATACATACGGACATACACATAGACATGCCGAAATGCTTAAGCACGTGCACACATGCATTTTCCTAGGAGTATTCTGTCAATGGAGAGAAACATGAAACTGGTAATAATGGTTCCAAATGTGAGAGGAAACTTCTTTTTAAATATTGCATCAGGTACCGGTAATACCCATTAAAAATAATTTTTAACTTTTAAAAGTAGGGGAAGGAGGTCTTGATCAGAGTTCAAGATGAGATTGATGCAAGCAGGCCACAGAAACGGAGTGCAAGTGAGGAGCTGCGGAAGCAGCGACGGCCACCGTGTTGAGGCTGCTGATCGCCGGTGCCTCGCTCCCGCGTGGGGGCTGCGCGGCTCTCCCGCTTGCACTGTTTATTTTGGTGACACTTGTAGCTTGTTATTGTTCTGTCATAATAAGCATATATTATTTTTAGAATTAGAAAAAAAGAGTTATGAAGCAAAGCAAAGGGCGGTTAAGGAGGACCTAGGAGGTGAAGTCAAGAAGCTAGCTTTCAGAAGGTGCTTGGGGAAGACACTGAAGAAACAAAGGGTGGAACCAGGCGCAGTACCTCACGCCTGTGACCCCAGCTATTTGGGAAGCTGAGGCAAGAGGACTGCTTGAGGCTTGAAGTTTGGGTCCAGCCTGGGCAACACAGCGAGACTCCACCTCAAAAAAAAAAAAAAAATAGGCCAGATGCGGTGGCTCACGCCTGTAATCCCAGCATTTTGGGAGGCTGAGGCGGGTGGATCAAAAGGTCAAGAGTTCGAGACCAGCCTGGCCAACATGGTGAAACCTGTCTGTACTGAAAATACAAAAATTAGCTGGGTGTGGTGGCGCATGCCTGTAATCCCAGCTACTTAGGAGGCTGAGGCAGGAGAATTGCATGAACCCAGGAGGCAAAGGTTGCAGTGAGCCGAGATCTTGACACTGCACTCCAGCCTGGGCAACAGAGCGGGACTTGTCTCCAAACAAAACCAAAAAAAGAAAGAAAAAAGATACTGAGAGCGATGATGGCTCAGGAGAAGAAGAACAGAAATCAGGAGAGTCAGCTGGCGACAGGATGAGCCCAGGACCCGAGTTTTTTCTCTCAGGCTGCCATGCTCCCTTCGTGAAGGGAATTCCTGTGAGTGCTCAGATTGCGGCCATTTGTTTCCATTCAGGGAGAAACCCCGTTGCACACAGCGTGTCGGCATGGCCTGGCCAACCTCACTGCAGAGCTGCTGCAGCAAGGTGCCAACCCAAACCTGCAGACGGAGGAAGCTCTGCCTTTGCCAAAGGAGGCTGCACCCCTGACCAGCTTGGCGGACAACATCTATCTGCAGACACCACTGCACATGGCGATCGCCTATAACCATCCGGACGTGGTGTCTGTCATCCTGGAGCAGAAAGGTAAGTACGTGGGAATACTGTCCATCATTTTGACTTGGGGACAGCAGTTTAGGATCGTTAGTTACAGAGTTGATGTTTCTTCTGTTGGTGAGTTTCGTGTAGCTAGTTTCTTACTCCCGAAAAATCCTGTCAGGTCAAACTAGAGAAGCATGTGGTCTGGCTCTTGACTGCTGCTTCCCTGTGTGTGTTTTCAGGATGGGGCCTGCCCAATTCACTTGTTAGGTTAAGCTGGTAGAACTTTCGATTCTGCCGTCTGTCTGTCTTGAGTATTTCTCCAGGCCGTTTAGTGTAGGTCAAGCAAAGCTGCGCCTCGGTGTGAGCACTGTCTGGGAGAACCCTGCTGTGGCAGGCACCCCGTGAGAGAGGGGCCAAGGGCAGCCCCTGCGGGACAGAGGGGCCGTTTCCCTCAGAAGGTCTTCCTCATGCCTTCTCTTTCCTGTCCTGAGGTTTATTTTGCTCTTGCCTCAATCCTTGTTAAGGACAGTGGTTTTTTAGCATTGTCTTTTTGGAGGGAGGTGGGGTTTCAGGTACTGTGCGCCCTTTTTCTGGTCCTCACAGAAGTTTTAAGACTGTAGGAGGAAAGTTTTAAGATTACATATTAGGAAACACCATCGGGGCGTTGGTTTAGTCTTTTTAGTAACCAAGTGTGTTTCCATAATGGAGTCCGTTTTCCTTATGTGAAGAGTCAGTGTTTTAAGCTTTAAAAAAGATTCATTTTCCCCGTAAGTTTTGCTCCAAAATATCAGATTTCTGGGCTTCGAGTCCTGACAAGATTTATCTACTCTCTTTTTGTAGCATTCATCGTATTATACCCAACAGTTAGTTTGAAACTGAGTTCTTACTCTACTGAATGCTTTAAATGGGATCCACAGATGGTGAACTCAAATATTCTTTTCTTTTTTAAAACATTTAGCCAATGCTCTTCATGCCACCAACAACTTGCAAATCATTCCGGACTTCAGCCTCAAAGATTCCCGAGACCAGACTGTGCTGGGCCTGGCATTATGGACTGGTAAGGCCGTGCCGGGGCCATCACGTCTGCAGACAGACAGCTGTCTGAAGCAGGGCTGGGCGGGAGAGACGGAGCGAGAAAGAGGAGAGTGAGCTAATCATTTGGTTATGAAATAACCTTTCTGTTTGAGTTAAGCCTGTTAGATCCAGTGGAAAACTGCTGGCTTTGAGAAGTTGAGAGGGTATGTCTGTTGTAGTAAGATGTTGAGGAAGCGGGAAACGCTGAGCGTGGATGACATCGGGGCTTGTTTCTTTCCCAGGCATGCACACAATCGCAGCCCAGCTGCTGGGCTCTGGGGCCTCCATCAATGACACCATGTCGGATGGGCAGACCCTACTGCACATGGCCATACAGCGGCAGGACAGCAAGAGCGCACTGTTCCTCCTGGAGCACCAGGCAGATATAAATGTCAGGTAGGACGAAGCCGCACTCTCCACTGTAACACCAGGTAACAATTAATTGAGATGTCAAAAGCACAGCCTCGCTTGTAGAAGTGTTTTTGTTTCATATTAGATAGAGGAAGGGAAACAATAGCTCTAAAAACACACAAACTCAGTGTTGTCACAAAATCATCAAAAGTCTTGATTGTAATGGAGGAAAGGACTGTCCTTTGCTCTTGTCTGAACCTTTCAGGACCAGTGCACAGTATTGCACAAGTCTCATTGTAAACAAAAATCTAAAGTCAGGTTTGTTTTTTTTTTCTTTGAGTCAGGATCTCACTCTTGCCCAGGCTGGAGTACAGTGGTGCAGTCTCAGCTTACTGCGGCCTTCGCCTACTGGGTTCAAGCGTTTCTCGTGCTTCAGCCTCCCAAGTAGCTGGAATTACAGGTGCCCGCCACCACACCTGGCTCATTTTTTGTGCTTTTAGTAGAAATGGGGTTTCACCACGTTGGCCAGGCTGGTCTCAATCTCCTGACCTCGTGATCCGCCCACCTCGGCCTCCCATAGTGCTGGGATTACAGGCGTGAGCCACCGCGCCCGGCCTAAAATCAGTTTTTAACAAGGAATTTCAGTTACAGTGAAGAACGTTCCAACAAATGAGCCACCAGTAAGGCTTGAGGGGGAAAAAGACATGACATGGAGTCCAATGTTACTGTGGTTGTATTTTCAAAAGAACTCCCCTTGATCTCCAGGGACTCTGAATGACTGAGCGGGGGAAGGAAGGGCTGTCAGCTGGGTTCTTGGGTGGCATTGTATTAAACGGCTCTAAAAAGTGACTGTCGTTCTCTAAGAATTCACCACGCTGGGGTGTTATCTTCGAGAGGCAGTAAGATGACACGGTTATGTGTTCTAAAAAGGCAGAATGAACAGGCACTGTTTTCACATTAATTTCCCTGAGAAAATATTTCATGCCTGTGAGTGAATATGATCGGGGTACGGAAGAAGCTGGGCTCTGGAATGCCCGGAAGGGCACCTTCTGTGCTTTGGCCTCAACTACAAATGTTGGTTTGGGTGTGCCTGTCCTAGCAGGACTCGGGACGGGGAGACGGCCCTCCAGCTGGCCATCAGAAACCAGCTTCCACTCGTGGTCGATGCCATATGCACCCGAGGAGCAGACATGTCTGTGCCAGACGAGAAGGGGAACCCCCCGCTGTGGCTGGCCCTGGCGAACAGTCTGGAGGACATCGCGTCCACTCTGGTAAGACAAGCACAGCCTTAGATGGGGGAGACACTGTGTCAGGGGCGGAGCTGGTGCCTGCGTAGCTGTCACAGGAGCAGGAGATCTGCCAAGTAACATAGTGGGACAAGGACAAGCAGTCGCAAGTCACGTTAAAGAAACTTGCAGTTCAACGTGGTCTCGGCCAACACTTTTGTTTTTAGGTTGTCTTCACCAAGAAAACCAACAAGCAGCGAGAGAATGGCGGCATTTCCTCAGGAGCCCTCTCCTGGGCTTGGCTGATTTGCTGTGGGGTGTCCTCATTATCACCATAGTGATAATTTCCTCAGTCTTAGGTTTATCACCCTTGTTTGCCAGACAGGCCCCAAAAGTGGAGGCAAACCTGCACGTTCTGGTTCAGCTCTCCAAAGGGCCTGCAGTGTGGTATGAAGGCGTTACGCACCTGGGGATTTTAGCTAGTTGTTGAGCTTACCTGTTAGTTACAGGTGTGTTACTTAGGACCGGTTGGTGTACACCGACACTTTGTGTTTTCTGTCCCTTCTGGAACTCAGCTCTAAAGGACACAAATTAAACGTAACTTGTTGATACTTCCCAAGTCTGTCCCACAGGACCTAGTGCAAGAACTTGCACACAGCAAATTTTAATTAGTGTTTGTAAAACTAATGAGTGATACAGATTAAAGTAATTATCATTTAATTAACTGTATCTTATCCGAAAATGGATTTAATGCTATACATAGAGCTCAGACTTGGTAGTAAAACTGTTTGCCTTTGCTCAGCAGTGTTTGTGAATAACTACGTTTTTCTGCAGGTCAGACATGGCTGTGATGCCACGTGCTGGGGTCCAGGACCTGGCGGATGCCTTCAGACGCTCCTGCACAGAGCCATTGATGAAAACAACGAGCCCACCGCCTGCTTTCTCATCCGCAGGTCAGAGTCCCCAGCATCTCTCCAAACCGTTTTAGTGCGCTTGTTGCAAACTGGCTCTTTCCTTTTTAAATCCATCTACAGTCTTGGCATACCAGTAGCCGGCTTGACTTTCGCAGTTAAGGTTATCAGAGAGTCACTGTTCTGTCATGTCAAGTCAGCCAGGAGCCAGGGTCCCTTGTGACAGGAAGAGCTCACAGGCCTGGGTCAAAGAAGCTGAAAGCTTAAGTCAGCGTCCTGCTTTGGGAGCTGCCTGAGCTCCTGTAGTCATGGCGGACCAGTTCAGACCGTGAAGCAGGAGGCTACGGCTGGGGAGACCAGATGGTCTCTGCAGGACCCCACCACGGTGTGTGAGTCCTAACAGACTCTGTGGCCCCCTCGGAGTGTGGGATGTGTGGGAGCCAAGGTTATTCAGGAAGCCTTTACAGCAGTGGTTTTCAAACTTTATGGTTTTCTTTTGTTTTTTTTTTGAGACAAGAGTCTTGCTTTGTCACCCAGGCTGGAGTGCAGTGGTGCCATCTCGGCTCACTGCACGCTCCGCCTCCCAGGTTCACGCCATTCTCCTGCCTCAGCGCTGGGACTACAGGCGCCTGCCACCACACCTGGCTAATTTTTTTTTAATATTTTTAGTAGAGACGGGGTTTCACCTTGTTAGCCAGGATGATCTCAATCTCCTGACCTCGTGATCCACCCGACTCAGCCTCCCAAAGTATTGGGATTACAGGCGTGAGCCACCACGCCTGGCTCAAACTTTATGGTTTTCAAACTTTCTTTTTGTATTTTCTATTTTTATTTTTGAGATGAAGTCCCACTCTGTTACCCAGGCTGGAGTGCAGTGGCGCGATCTCAGCTCACTGCCACCTCCACCTCCTGGGTTCAAGTAATTCTCCTGCCTCAGCTTCCTGCATAGCTGGGATGACAGGCGTGCACCACCATGCCCGGCTAATTTTTATGTTTTTAGTAGAGAGGGGGTTTCGTCATGTTGGCCAGGCTGGACGTGAACTCCTGACCTGAGTTGATCCACCCACCTCGGCCTCCCAAAGTATGGGATTAGAGGCATGAGCCACTGCGTCCAGCTTGTTCTCAGACTTTAAATGTATGCATATCCCCCTGGGGAGTTTCTAACAATTCTGATGCCCGGGTTGCCCACCCCCAAGACCAGTCACAGAAGAATCTATGAGAGTGGAACCCCGACTCTGGTATTTGAGGCCAGGGACTAAGGACTCAGACCCGGCCACAGCAGACGTTGTTGGGTTGGATGAGGCTGCTGCTCTACATTTGTGATCAGCATGCCTGTAGGCCGGGTCCAAGCGCGGCGTGTTTTACATTTCCCCATTCCCTTCAGTGGCTGTGACGTGAATAGTCCCAGACAGCCAGGCACTAACGGAGAAGGAGAGGAAGAGGCTAGAGATGGGCAGACCCCTTTGCATTTGGCAGCCTCTTGGGGGCTGGAAGAGACGGTACAATGTCTTCTGGAGTTTGGTGCCAACGTGAATGCACAGGTATGTCGTTTCTGTTTTCCAGGGAGACAGATGTAGCTCCGGCATGAGGGAAACCTCCTCCTATGGCAAAGGACCTTGCACAGTGCCCAGTTCCAGGCGCTGCTTCTTCATGAACACACGGCCTCCCTTGCAGTGTTCATGATTTCAGGCTGACTGTGCTTCTCTGGGCCTTTGTCCTTACTACAGCAGGAGGAAGATTTGTTTCAGCTCTTTCTGTTTGCCTCCTATTGGCCCTTAGTTACAGATTTCCACTGAGAGTTTAGTCCCAAATTGCATACTGTATTTAGGAGAACATCCTGGTAGCTCACTGGAGCACCCCTGAGTTACGCCCTTTGATGCTTTTCAACATTCGAGCCTGTGCAGATTGATATCTAAGGCCCTGCAGCCAGATAAGGAGTGGTGGCTTAGAGCGGAGACTCACTGCAGATCTGAAACACGGGTGTGTGCCAGGTCCACGGTCACCACTGGGTCGCTGGAACGTGGTGTAACAGGAAGTGACTTTTAGTCATTTCTCTTTGGCGTCTTTAACAGCTGAGTCAAACAGGGTGGGAGTGTTGATCGAGTCTCATAACTGAAATTTGATTTAAAAGTTATACCCCTTCATATTTTTCCTGAGTTTTATCTTGCAATTGAACATTAAATTCTGTGCCTTGTTCCATAGGATGCAGAAGGAAGAACCCCCATCCACGTGGCCATCAGCAGCCAACACGGCGTCATCATTCAGCTGTTGGTTTCTCACCCCGATATCCATTTGAACGTGCGAGACAGACAAGGGCTGACCCCGTTTGCCTGTGCCATGACTTTCAAGAACAACAAGTCAGCCGAGGCCATCCTCAAACGAGAGTCCGGGGCTGCTGAGCAGGTGAGTGAGGACACCCAGCATTCTCCACATGGTCCTGGGCTCCGCGGAAGCTGGAGACTAGACAGATGTCACCAACTAAACATGGCTCTTCCTGGAAAGAACTTCGGTTGGAAATTGTCCTCCCTGCCCTAGAATGTGGCTGCTGAGATGTCCCATCAGTGCAGGAGGAGATCTGGCTCCTCTGCCGGTATGTCAGCGCCTGACAATGCCAGGCGGAGACGGAAGCGGAGGCAGTGGGCTCCATTGTAGGAAGTCTGTGGCGTGTACAGCCGAGCTCATTCTTTGCTTTTGCTAGGATGGTCAACTGTCCTAGTAAGGAGTGTCTTTTAAAGAGCTTGCATTGTGGTGTTGGGGCAACTTCCTGAGTGCTTTGGAGGAGTTCAGTTACTCAGCAGGCTCAGCTGTCCTTGTTCTTTGTGGTGCTTTACCAGCTGCTAAATGTGGATGGTGAACTGTGGATCTGCAACAACCAACTGGGCGGGAAATGACAGTAACAGCTGGTCTGAGTGGGAGTGGGGAGGGGTCTGTCAGGCCGGTCCTGCGGGAACCTGACTCTCCAGCCAGCACCTAGAATACTGGCAGCGTTTGGAAATAGCCACTCATGAAGGGGAGATGCAGACTTGGGACCCGGATGAAGTGGAATCCTCGCGTGGGTGGAGATGATTGCTTGGTGTCTTAGGCTTCTGTACACCACCTGTCTTCAGCATTTTCGCAAGTGTGACTGGATTGTGTAGGTGGTGACCTCACGTTTCTCAGGTGGTGTGAAGTGGCCCCTCCCGTTTCTTCTCTCCAGTGTGAAACTGGACTGTCGATCCAAGCGCTTTGCAGATCCGCTGCTTACAGGACTGGCATGTGCTGTGGCTGTGTGGCCTGTGAAGCGGTGTGCCGTGTGTGCAGCACTGGGGTCTCGCTCACTGCCGCCGCCACACACATGCTGACAGCTCTGGGAACTCCAGTCTACGGTGTGGTTGATTTCGTTGAGCTCTGCTGGGTTTCTATCAGTGGAGTGAAGCCTGTGACTTGCTGTTGGCTCCCTCCCGCATGGTGTGTAGTCTTGTAGCTCAGTAAAAGAGGAAACTGTCTCCACGTTTCTTTTTTTTTTTTTTTTTTTTTTTTTTTTTTGAGACGGAGTCTCGCTCTGCGGCCCAGGCTGGAGTGCAATGGCCGGATCTCAGCTCACTGCAAGCTCCGCCCCCCGGGTTCCCGCCATTCTCCTGCCTCAGCCTCCCCAGTAGCTGGGACTACAGGCGCCCGCCACCTCGCCCGGCTAGTTTTTTTTTGTATTTTTTAGTAGAGACGGGGTTTCACCGTGTTAGCCAGGATGGTCTCGATCTCCCGACCTCGTGATCCACCCGTCTCGGCCTCCCAAAGTGCTGGGATTACAGGCTTGAGCCACCGCGCCCGGCCCTGTCTCCACGTTTCTGAAGCCTTTGTTTGACTGCTCGGGTCAGGCTGGCAGTGCCGCTGGGGCATTAGGATGCTGGGCACTTGTTTTAGCCAAAGCAAAGAGACTTCCAACGCTTGTCTCCATCTTTGCCTCTCCGTGAGTATCCTGATATCTTGGCGCTTTCATTTCCCTATCCTTCAGATTGTCTTTTTCTTGGTTTTCCCCATCCAGTTCCTACTACAGGAGGCTGCCCGGGCAGCGTGGGTTATTGCAGCAGCTCCCTTCCCCTGACCGTGTGGGTGTGGCTGTGCACACCTGCTTCGGTGCACACATGTGTAGAGCGGGTCTGTGGGTGGGGTTGGGGGATGGCGTTTCGTGTTCATTCTTGGGAGGGGGTTTCCTAAGACTGAGGGAAGGTCTCCATCGTGACCTCTCCAGTGGTCAGTTCAGCTTGCAGATGAAGCTCAGGAGGTACTCTTAAAAGGGAACTAATATTTTGCTTTGCACTTGTTGCTGTAGGTGGATAACAAGGGCCGGAATTTCCTTCATGTGGCAGTTCAGAATTCTGATATTGAAAGTGTGCTGTTCTTGATAAGTGTCCACGCTAATGTAAATTCAAGAGTCCAGGATGCCTCCAAGTTGACCCCCCTGCACCTCGCTGTCCAAGCAGGCTCAGAAATGATTGTCCGCAATTTGGTAAGTGACACAGAAATACTGTGTGTAATAATACGTTGTCAAAGCATAGTGTAGAGCTTGTGCAGAATCTCTTCACAGGTGCTTTGCCCGGTGTGGTGAAAGGCCAGTGTGAATTTGGGGAGCAAGGCCGGTGCACTCAGAGAGATGGTGTCAAGGGCTGCATGTCCTGAGCGCCCTGTTGGGCTGCCAGATGCTAGATGGGGCCCTGCCGGAAGGCAGGGTTTCGACGGCAGAGGCAGGGCGGCAGCACAGAGGAAGCGGAGACCCGCTTCTGTTCTCTGTCAGGCATTCAGCTGGGACTTTGAAGTGAGCTCTCTTAATTTTCAAAACCACAGTGGGGTATGAGAAATGTTTTACATTTTACGAAGGAGAAAATTTAGGCCGAGAAAGAGTTTTACCCCCTAAGGCTATGTAAGCTAGTAGTGTTGGAGTTTAGCCTTGGCACTGGACTCCAAAGCCTGCTTTTTCCAGTATAACATGACACCACCCGGGCAGGGAAGGGTCTCAGCCAAGATGTGGAGATCCGGAAGTGCATGTGGTGTGTTTTATGTAGGAAAATTTGGTAGAAGTTGTAGGAGAGTTGAAAGAGCTGTGGGTAGAGAGGCAGGCAGAAAACAGAACGTGGGTGTCACATTTCAGACGAAAACTGTGAGCAGCCAGTATGTTTTCAGCAGCAGAGAAACCACTGTAAGTGTCCGAGCTGAGAGAACAAGGCCAGAGCTGAGCCAGGGCCTCCCCATCTGGTCTGCTCCTCAGAGCCGGCTGTCGCTGGTCCCTCCCGTCAGTCCCCGACGCGTGCCGTGGAACTGGCCGCCAGGGCACCTGAGCAGCCTTGCTGCCTTGGTGTAACTGTTTCTGAAGAGTACTTTTTAGAGAAGCCTTGTGACTTGATTGTGTTTGAGCTGAGGCAGCGTTTGAAGGAGGCGCCTTGAGAGTGAGACACACAGGTGTGGGGCGGGCTCACCGGGGACTAGACCGTGGGGAGGCTGTGGAAGTGAGTGTGAACTGAGGAATGAGGAGAGGTGGATCTGACGATGCCGGGAACAGACTGGATGTGGGAGAAGCAGCCAGGGAGGCGGAGCTGGGTCCCAAAGTCGTAGGGAATCAGCCTCGTGTTCATCAGTCTTTATGCCTCTGTAGGGCGGAAGGACATCTACTGTCCCTGACCAAGGTTCCTGCCTTCCTAGGGCCCGGCATGACAGATGATAGGAGCGCCCAGAAACACTAGAAACAGCGGGTTTTCCAGTGTCCACGTGCTCCTTTCTCTTTGAATTGATGCTGCATCCTGTTTGAACCTGTTCATACTGAAACCCCTTCCCTACCTCTCTCCTCCCAGTTAACCAGCTGTGGGGCCAGTGATGATCCCTAACATAGCACCAGGGCCCATGAATATGCATCTGTGAGACGCCCTGTATTGACAGTCCCATATCCACTCATATGTCTTACCGATCAGTGGTGAGACTGGGCGCCCAGAGTTCTGAGGAGGCTGGGATTTAGAAGTCAGGGTCCTAACCGAGCAGCTAACCAGCGCCTAGATTTTCCCAGAGGCAGTGCCCATGCACGCGGAGGAACCAGGGGTGGCCTTTCACCTCAGGAGCGGCAAATTGGGTTCTGACTACAGACTACAGGTATTTTCTGTTTACAGCAACTGTTTTTTAAACTTTTTCGGAAAGAGGATGATGAACTTCAAATACTAAATGAATAGGGCATCATGTAAAGGTCCCACCTGCTGTTTCGATTCTGTAATTCTTTGTGTCCCTTTTTTTCTTTTTTTTGTTTTTTGAGACATGGTCTTGCTCTGTTGCCCAGGCTGGAGTGCGGTGACCTGATCATAGCTCACTGCAGCCTTGACTTGCCAGGCTCAATCAATCCTCCCATCTCATCCTCCCGAGTAGCTGCAATTACAGGTGCACACCATTATTGTGCCCAGCTAATTTTTAAATTTTTTGTAGAGACGAGGTTTTACCATGTTACCTAGGTTGGTCTTGAACTTCTGGGCTCAAGCAGTCTGCCCGCCTCAGTCTCCCAAAATGCTGAGACTACAGGCCTGAGCCATTGCACCCGGCCTGTGTTCTTTCTTTGAAAAAACAGGCTGGACGCAGTGGCTTATGCCTGTAATCTCAGGACTTTGGGAGGCCAAGTTGAGAGGATCACTTGAGGCCAGGAGTTTGACACCAGTCTGGGCAACATAGCAAGACCTCCTCTCTACAGAATTTTTTTTTTTTTTTTTTTTTTTTTTTTTTTTTTTTTTTTTACCAGGTATAGGGTCACATGCCTGTGGTCCTAGCTACTCTAGAGGCTTGAGGTGGGACGATCATCTAAGCTCAGGCGTTCAAGGCTGCAGTGAGCTATGATGGTACCACTGCACGCCAGCCTGGGTGACAGAGCAAGTTGCTGTCTCAAGAAATAATAAACAGAAAACAGTAGTGAAATAGTGCATACTCACTGTGGAAAAACTCCAAGCATGGAAGGAGATGAAACAGAGCGTGTCTCCCTTTGACCCCAGCTCTTCCGAGTGTGGCGTTTATGCTCTGAAACACCTTGCAAGTGCCCGTGTGCGTGCACGCTTGTGTGTACACAGAGCTCTGCCTTCCCCAGATGGAATCGTACTGTCTTCTAAATTGCGAGGCTTTTTAAACATACTTGTTATCAACATCTTTCCATGTTAATCGATAAATATTTATCATCTTACTTTATTATTTGTATCTATTACAATTTTTACAACCAAACCCCTTTGCCATCAGGCTTTCCTATTACAAGCAGTAGACACCCTTATATAGCACAGTGAACATCACTGCAGTCTTACACAGTTTTGTATACGAAAGCCTTAGAAGTGGAGTTTCTGTGTTCCAAGGAATGGCTGGTTAACATTTTGATAGGTAATTGCCAAGTTGCCCTTGGCACAGGTTTTGCGGTTTCTGCTTCAGCAGGGGTATGTTTGAAGCCCTTATGCTCCCAGCTCTGTCAGCAGGGCAGGCCATCAGCCTCTGTGGGTGTCAGAAGACAAGCAGACTTGGCCCCCACAAGGGGGATCTTGATTGTGGCAGAGAGACTGACTGTTCATGTAATGAACTTCAACAGCTTCTTGCAGGAGCCAAAGTGAATGAATTAACCAAGCATCGCCAGACTGCCCTTCATCTTGCTGCCCAGCAGGACCTGCCCACCATCTGCTCAGTCCTTCTGGAGAATGGCGTGGACTTTGCTGCCGTGGATGAGAATGGAAACAATGGTAACTCCCAGTCATTCCTTAGTGGCTTGAACTATCCCTCCATTCTAGGGGTGGGTGCAGTGCACCCTTGGGTCTGCTCCCCGGGAAGCTTGGCTTCTACAGGAGAAAGCTGTGACAGGAAGTGCTCTGGGTAGGGCGTCCAGCCTGCGACTGCCCAGGCCTTGGGCAGCCTCCCCGTCTGAGCCCTGGAAGCCTGCACTGCCTCCTTGGGAAACTATTAAATCTCACCTTTGGGTAACTGCTGAAGCAGAAAGCACAGCACAGAGCAGGCGTGAGGTTGCATTTGTGACACATCCTTGAGGGTGGTGAAGACCAGAAAGGGTGGCTGTGTGTGGCCGGTCGCTGCTGTGGCCAGGTCCTGTTTACGGAGAGGTCTGTGCGGTGAGGGGAGTGGTGAGTTTTCTGCGTGTGCTTCTGGGCCTGCACAGTAAGAGGATTTACTTCCCAGCTCTCCATCTTGCTGTCATGCACGGCCGGCTCAACAACATCCGGGTTCTCCTGACAGAGTGCACAGTGGACGCCGAAGCCTTTAATCTCAGGTGAGTGTGCTGGGCCCGCACAGGCCCCACGGCGCCTGGCCTGCTGCTCAGAGCTGCTGGTTGCTGGTGCCTCCCGTCAGCCCCGGGGAGGGGCTGCAAAACTGGCCACTAGGGCCCCTCACCAGCTTCGGGTACTTTATTTTGGTACTTTTGGTACTGGTATTTTGTTTTAATAAAAAATGCTTCTTAAAAAAACTTTTGGCCGGGCGCAGTGACTCACACCTGTAATCCCAGCACTTTGGGAGGCCAAGGCGGGCAGATCACGAGGTCAGGAAATCGAGACCATCCTGGCTAACACGGTGAAACCCCATCTCTACCGAAAGTACAAAAACTAGCCGGGCGTGGTGGCGGCGCCTGTAGTCCCAGCTACTCGGGAGGCTGAGGCAGGAGAATGGCGTGAACCTGGGAGGCGGAGGTTGCAGTGAGCTGAAATCCGGCCACTGCACTCCAGCCTGGGCGACAAAACGAGACTCTGTCTCAAAAAAAAAAAAAAACTTTTGTTACGCATGCACTTAGGTTACAGTAAAATACAAAATAAGAAAAAGAAAAACTTTGTAGAACCTCCTTTTCCTTACCTGTTTTTCAGGCGTCACAAAACCAGGGCGTCACACATAGGCCTGCTTCCTCATCTGATGGTGGGAAGAATAACCCTCATCTTATTGTATGCTTTTCAGAGTTAAATTTAAGGAACCCAGTAAACCCAGCATGTCTTTTAGATGTATCCATCGTCACAGAGTTCAGAAAATTCTGTTTATTTTGTGTGTGATGGCCATGGCAGATACGTTCCTAACTTCTCCAACTTGTTGTATCAGAGGCCAGTCACCACTGCACATTTTGGGACAATACGGCAAGGAGAATGCGGCGGCCATCTTTGATCTCTTCTTAGAATGCATGCCGGAGTACCCTCTGGACAAGCCAGACGCAGATGGCAGCACGGGTACGTAGCAAGGCCGCGCCCCGCTTCCGGGAAAAGCAAGAGCCCAGGCACACGTCGTTATCTGAGAGCATTCAGCTCGCAGAACAGTTCTGTTGGGCCCTCTGAGTGTGAGTTACAGAGCCCTGTTGTGGAGTCTGGGGTGTCTGGTTTTAGACACCGTCACGTCTCACGGAGTCTGGGGTGTCTGGTTTTAGTCACTGTCACATCTCGGAGTTTGGGGATCTGATTTTAGACACCGTCACATCTCACGGAGTCTGGGGTGTCTGATTTTAATCACTGTCACGTCTCACGGAGTCTGGGGTGTCTGGTTTTAGACACTGTCACAGCTCACAGAGTCTGGGGTGTCTGGTTTTAGTCACTGTCACATCTCAGAGTCTGGGGATCTGATTTTAGACACCGTCACATCTCAAGTGCATCGAGCGCTCTGAAACCATCCATACCCTTCTCTAAACAGGCCTGCCCACCTGTTTTTGTTTCCCTCATTTGCCTTTTGTCCAGTCAAATAGGGCCCTACCCAAGCTCCCAAATTCCAGCAGAGAAAGAAAGTATGAGCATCTCACAGGATCTTCAAAAGGAAGAGATGCGCTCGAGTGTGTGTTGGCATCCTTTGAGAAAGTGGCAGACTGCCCAGAAACACAGGGCGCCTTCTTATGCCGAGGCTCCAGGCCTCTCCCGGCTGCTCTGGGTCCCCGTGGTCACTGGTCAGCCGTGTGTCCTAGCTTTTCTGATGATTCCTGCGTTCGTTTTCTTGCCGAGGACTTGTGGCAGCCCCATGAGGGAAGCAGTGCACATAGGTGTATCCCCGTTTTTCGGGTAAGGAAAAGTAACCCCATGAAACAAAACCAGATCTCTCATCCCAGCCCAGAGCCCTCCGCGCAGCTGTGTGGCTGCTGCATTCCCATTCACTCACCCAGTTCTAGAGAGAGCGCCTCTGTGGTCTTGGCAGAAATGGAGTCACCATGGGGTTGTCTGAACCTTAACATGGGACCGCATCCTTTCTCACCGTTTTCTCTTGGTCTTGAGAGGAGTTGGTGGCCTTGCTATGTGAGCATTGTTGTTTAAGCTTCAGAGGAGTCAGCCCCTGGGGGTGGAGTGAGCAGCACATACTCAGCACACCTTGCCCGGGAGCAGGTAAACAGGAACAGGCAGCAGGGAGGGGCTCCGTGTCTAGGCCCCCGGTTTACAGAGACCTGGGTGCAGATGCCTAGCCCTGTCCTAGCCCTGTCGCATTCTAGCAGGGTGACTGGGTGCATCCTCCCTCATAGGCCTGCTTCCTCATTTGATAGTGGGAAAAATAACCCCCATGTTATTGTACGATTTTCAGAGTTGAACTTAAGGAACCCAGTAAACCTAGCGTCTGGGAAAGGGCAGCAAAGGGGAGCCGCAGTGAGCTGTAATTGTTTGTAGGGAAGGCCAGCAGGTTGGCCTGGCCAGAGTGTGGGTTCCCACGGGCTCCACGGGGTGGAAGAACTTTCTGGAACATGGTCCTAATACTGATTTTTCTTCTCCATGTGTACACAACTCATAGGTTTAGATTTAGTTACATTGGGTGAAAAGAGCTTTGATCTTTGTGGAGAAACCAGTGTTTCATGCCAGAGGAAGGCACCTGAGACCACAGTAATGACTCCCTCCGTGGTGAACCCCTCACCACCCGTGCGACCTTAGCTCTCTTCGCAGCCAAAGCTCCACGCGGGAAAGACCGCGTCTCGGAAACCGCAGCTGCTCTAGAATTCTTTGGCTCGTGGCCACATCCTTTATTGGAAGATGCTACAGGTTGTCCACAGAGGTCTCTCCAGAGCCTCGGGGCCCCCGTGTGTCTGTGGGGACTTCGTGAACAGACGTCCTGCCAGCAGTCTGTTCTGCCCTTGGCTGTCTTCGCCCTCCACGTGTGGGTGCCAGGCTGGGCCGGGTGGGAAGGAGCCCTGTGTGTGCTTTTGTTTTCCAGTGCTGCTCTTGGCATACATGAAAGGGAATGCCAACTTGTGCCGCGCCATCGTCCGGTCGGGGGCTCGCCTCGGGGTAAATAACAACCAGGGAGTCAACATTTTCAACTACCAGGTCGCCACCAAGCAGCTTCTGTTTAGACTTCTAGGTGAGTGGCCTGCTTTCTGCTCTTACAGTGCGAGCAGCATCTCAGTGTTACCATCGCGATGTATTGTACTGGCGATCTTTCAATCTCATGGTGCCTTACGATCGGAACTGCTCGTCTCCAGGCAGTAGCTGCGACTGGCTCTCTGAATAAGTGAAGGACTTTTGAGCAGTGTTGGGAAGGTCGCTGTGAACAGTCTTTTCACAGCACTCTGCCTTGTTCATTTCCCACGTCCCACAACCTTCTGGAAATGCCCCAGCAGGCCCCCCTCCCTGTGTCTCCTGGCCACTTATCTGCACACCTGTCCTCTTGAGACTGATCCAGATCCTCTAGAACCTTCAGAATGGCCCACGACTCCAGCCCCTGTCAGCTCTCCCTCCCCTGCGTCCCTTTTGTGGAAAGGAGTGCTTCCCTCTTGATTTCATATTTGTGAATCTTTTCTGTTCCCTGCCGAGGTGACAGAATCAGAACGCCTCGAGTGCCTGTGCTATGTCATCACCCACAGTGGGGAGAGACAGACGGGAAAACAAGCTCAGACCCCTGGTAGCCATGTGATGGCGATGCACAGGACCCGCCCGGGGGCACAGCTGGTCTGTGGCAGAGCCAGGTTGAAGGGCAGCGTTTGTGACACCTGGTCCACTGCAACTTCCCTCTGCCATGCACTTAGCCTTTTAAAAGCTCAGCACTGGTGCCCATCACAGGGCCGGCGACACGCCCACATCCCAGTACTCAGAAGGGACTGACGGATTCACATGCTGCTCCCTTCCTGTGAGCTCAGTGGACCTCTCTGTATAGAGCGGTCAGTGCCTGGCATAGAGTGAGAGTTCAGCCAGTAAATCCAAGTGATGGTCATTCCTGTCTGCACTGGTAACTCCTAACCTGGATGTGAATACTTGGTTCTTTCTCGTAGGTTGCTCTGCCCGTGGCCCCACCGCAGACTCAGGCACTCTCTCCAGAAGCCTGGAAATCACCTGTGTCTTCTGCCTGCTCCCTCTCACATCCCACACTTGTGTTCAGTCACTGAGTCTTACAGATTCTGCCTCCTCAATTTCTCTTGTCTTAGTCCCATCCTCTGTTCCCCTGGCCAGTTTTTCTAGCTGTGTGGTCTCTGTTCCCTCCCTACCGTGCCTTCCGTCCCAGTCATCCCTGACTACGTGTTTCCCCCACAGACATCACCGCTGGTCCACCTCGTTGACCACTGTTTCCTTCTCCCCAAGTCTCCCGGGCAAGGGCTGATCCTCCAGTCTCCTCTGGGAAGCTGGCCCTGAGCCACTTAGAACCTGTTGCTCCTTCGTCACCTATGTCATGTGGCAGTGGGTGGCCGCACTTCCTGGTCTGTTTCCTTGCTCCCTCTAAGCCCTGGGGCTTGCCTGGCGCAGTTGCTGTTTGACGGGACTAGTCCTCTCCCTTTTGTGTTACAGATATGCTGTCCAAGGAGCCTCCATGGTGCGACGGCTCCTATTGCTATGAGTGCACTGCCAAGTTTGGAGTCACAACTCGCAAACATCACTGGTAAGACCCCAGCGTCACCGTCACAGCATTGAGGGGACTTCGCTGACGCCATTGCTTCCCCCCTTCTCCAGGATAGGCCGTGAACTTGCCCGGGTCCTGCACATTCACGGGCAAAACTTGACCAAATGGGCCGGGCGTGGTGGCTCACGCCTGTAATCCCAGCACTTTGGGAGGCCGAGGTGGGCGGATCACAAGGTCAGGAGATCGAGACCATGGTGAAACCCCGTCTCTACTAAAAATAGAAAAAATTAGCCGGGCGCAGGGGCGGGCGCCTGTAGTCCCAGCTACTCGGGAGGCTGAGGCAGGAGAATGGCGGGAACCCGGGAGGCGGAGCTTGCAGTGAGCCGACATGCGCCACTGCACTCCAGCCTGGGCGACAGAGCGAGACTCCGTCTCAAAAAAAAAAAAAAAAAAAAAAAACTTGACCAAATGGAGGGATGAGATGAGCACACCCAAGGATCTTACGGAGGAAGAGAGATGTAGGGAAGGCAGGGAGCCTGCAGACTGGTGGCGTTCCTGCTGGAAGCTGACGGTGCACAGTTCCCAGGCAGCCTGCCTGTCCTCCCTGACTTGCTGCCTGCAGCAAAGCTGAGATGAGCTACTGCCCTCATGGTGTGCCTCAGTATGGGGCGCTTTGCCGAGAACTAAGGAGCTGTTCCCATTAAGATGAGATAGATAGGCCAGGTGTGGTGGCTCGTGCCTGTAATCCCGGCACTTTGGGAGGCAGAGGCGGGCGGATCACTCGAGGGCAGGAGTTTGAGACCAGCCTGGCCAACATGGCAAAACCCCATCTCTACTAAAAATACAAAAATTAGCTGGGGGTTGTGGCGGGCACCTGTAATCCCAGCTGCTTGGGAGGCTGAGGCAAGAGGTTGCAGTGAGCCGAGATCATGCCACTGCACTGCAGCATGGGCGACAGAGCGAGACATCATCTCAAAAAAGAAAAAAAGAGAAAAAAAAGATAGTGCTGAGCTGCTCTCTTTTTGTTTTTGAGACAGTCTTGCTCTGTTACCCAGGTTGGAGTACAGTGACATGAGCTCGGCTCACTGCAATCTCCACTTCCCGAGTTCAAGCAATTCTCATTCCTCAGCCCCGAGTAGCTGGGATTCAGGCATGCGCCACCACGCCCGGCTAATTTTTGTATTTTTAGTAGAGACGGGGTTTCACCATGTTGGCCAGGCTGATCTTGAAACTCCTGCCCTCAAGTGATGCGCCCGCCTCGGCCTCCCAAAGTGCTGGGATGACAGGCGTGAGCCACCACGCCCGGCCCGAGCTGCTCTTGATCTTCAAAAAAAAAAAAAAAAGCCGCTTTCAGTATTGCTTTAACATAATGATTGACTAGAGTTTTGTTTTCATAGACTAAAAATTCTACATGAATTATGGTAACCTGGCTGGCAGTCAGCAGAGTTGCCAGAGTAGCATCACGGGCGCCTTGTCTGCCAGGCCCTGCTGCGGTTGTCCTCACTTGCCAGGAAGCAGAGTCTGTCGTCAGTGCTCCTCTCATACTTCCTTTCTTTGCTTCCACAGTCGTCACTGCGGACGTCTTCTTTGCCATAAATGCTCGACCAAGGAGATTCCTATTATAAAGTTCGATCTGAACAGGCCTGTACGAGTTTGCAACATTTGTTTTGATGTACTGACTCTGGGTGGGGTCTCTTAGTGAGCCCCCCGGAGGGCCCAGGCCACATCCTTGGTCACCTCCCCAGCAGCTGCTCTGCTCACCAGCCTGACCCCACCCAGAGCAGGAGCTGGCGCGTGTCTTCCTGCGGCAATAGACTGGAACGATTAAGGACCATGGTGTGATAGATCCCATTTCAAATGATTCCATATGATTGTCTGTGTGTGTGTCAGACTGTGATCGATTTCACTCGATGTCTCACTAATCGGACCAGGCCATTTGGCCTAAGTGGTAAATGTGAGTAGGAATTAGACCCCTCCCCATTCTGCTAGCAACATACAAGGACACTTGGAAACCAGTTTTCCCTTCCAGTAGCTTGGTGTCCGTCCCAGAGCATTCATGAAGTCTTCCCGCTGGGCTGACTGATGGGGCAGAGCCTCACGGTGTAGGAAGCTGGCTAATGAGCTGGCTTTACTCTAGGGTAAGTGGCTGTGGACTTTTCTGTACAGTGTTTTCATAAAGATAATAGGATCCTCTTGCCCTGAAGTCTTTTTTTCTTTTTAAGCTAAGCTGTATTTTTAGTGAGCTACCCCTTTTAAAAAGGTGAAATCTTTATTCTTAACAGGGTTCAAAGATGAGAGCTGAAAACTCGTGGCCTTAACAACTGAAAGCTTTACAGTGTTCACGCTACTGAGGTGTCAGGAGTGCAGCGGGGCCGCCTGGCGCCTCGTAGCAGCCGTCTCTTTCTCTCGTCTTGCTGCGTCCTGTCTGTGGAGTCCTCAGTCACTCTGCCGCTGGAGAGTGCTGGAGGAAATGCACTTTTATTGTGCTGCACTTTTTATAGAGCTGCATTATTGGTGATCCCAATTTAAAAATCCATATTCAGAAATACCCTCACGCATTCTTGCATCAGTGATTCTAATGCTCAGCGGTGACTGGGCCTCCGCTCACACGGTCTCCCAGGAGAAACTCTACAGAGCATCTTTTAAAGCAAGAGATTCACACAGGCCAAGTGATGAGAGGTGGAGTCACTAAGGCTTCAGCCCCAAGGGCATTTCCAGCCTCAGGCCGGCAGGTCCTATGTCCTTGACCAAACGCTTCTTGCCGAAATCCTCCCTAGTGATGCTGCGAGTGCTGTTGGTCCCAGTTCTGTGTAGCTTGCCCTGCCCCACGAAGGGCCACCAGCCGAGGGCCCTGGCCACCTGTGCACCACCTTATTTTGGAAGTCTCTGGCTTGTGTGCTGGATGAGGCCGCCAGAACTTGTTGGGCCGGCGTCGCTGCTAGTACATATATGAACCATGAGGTGTTAAACTTTTCTTTTGAAGGTTTGGCCAGTTTCTAAAAAATGCACATTTAAAGAGAAGCATCTACCACTGCTTTAAAACAAAACAACTCTGAGATGAACAATATGTGTTATACTCAGAGATTAGCAATCTCAATCATACATACTGATTCTTTCAGACACTTAATAACCACTACATTTTTTTTTGCATTAATGAAGTTTGAATATATGTGTAAAGGGACTAAATATTTTTGCAACAGCCTGTTTTTTGTTCATTCTTTTCTGGATAGTGTGTCCTCTGTGTTGCGGTAGATTTATACATTCTGTTGCCTAAATATGTGTGTAAAATGAACTGATAAACTGGAGTACTACTTTAAAAAAAAAGCTTCTGTGATTTATAAGATACATATGCTTTCTATGTTAATATAAGCTTGTGCACAATGTTTAAAAGAAAACAATTAATTAGAAGCATTCCCGTCTCCCAGTCTGACATGTTTCATACAGAATTTTTAATAGAAAAGCTCTGCTAGTCTTGGCAGACATTTGGCCATGTGAGGCATGTGGTCAGTTTCCATTTTCTGTTACCTGAAAAGGGCCATAAGGAAGCAGGCAGGGCTTAGGTAGCTTGGTTACCTGAGTTAGAAAGTAAGAGAATCATGGTTCGGGTATGAATTGAAGTGGTTGGCACATGGATACCTGTTCTTGAAAAAGAACGTGGGAGATGAGTCAAGGGTGAAGCCGATTGTTCTACCCATGCCCTGCCACACCAATCTCAGTAACAGTCTCGCCTGTCATTGCACTTAGAATCTGAAGATCATGTTTAAAATATGTTGATTCGAGCTTCTGTTTCTTAGCCTGAGTCCCAGGACAGCAGTGGTACTGACCAGCTATGGACTGGGAGAACATTGAGCCCTGCTCTCCATTGGCTGCAGGGTGCATTCATGTGGATACAGGAAAAGCCTCTTTCCACAGACTTAGGAGGTCCCCCGACCACGCAGGCTGCACTCAGCTGGGCTGCACTCAGCAGGCTCCTTGAGTGGGAACCGTCCCAGTGGACTCCAACATGCACTGCCCTGGCTGGGACTAGGCATGCTTCCAGCCCTTCCCGTGCTCTCCCTGCTGTCAACACTTGAGTACAAAACTGCCTAGCTGTGGGTAAGTTTTCATCAGTCGCTTAAGTACTAGTAGCAAAAACTGAAATTCATTCAGAAAGTTGCCACTTCTGAATGAGTAGAGCAGGAAAAATAAACTTTACTGAAACATAATTTGCTGCAACAGTCAACGTTGTTATGCTGAATTTGCTCTGAGCTGCCCTTTGCTCATCGCCAGATTTATTATTCAGTGTATTCTTAACAGTCTTTTGTTGTCGTTGTTTTTAAAACAAAGGTACAGACCACGTGCTATATATAAATCGAATGGCTTAAACTAATTTGCTGTGATCCTCTAACACCGAAATTTCCCGTAAACTTAAGTGCCTACACTTAGGACTTTTGACTTTCAGTCATCTTTTTCGTGGTGTCTCACTAACATGTTAGAACATGTTCTATTTGGAGTTTTGGGCCTGTGCACTGTCAACCCCAATTACCGATTTAGTTGAGGCTGGATTCGACTGCTCAGTTCACCTGCCACGTTCTCTCCAAGGAGTGGGGTCTACGTGACCTTCAGTCCTCTACCTCAGAGCCCCGGGTCATTTCTGACAACCCCGTTCTGTGTCCTCACTCTTGTCCCTGAACGGGTCCCTGTGTGGATCTGTGTGTGTGTGTGGTTTCTCCGCTCCCCCCCTCGTGTCCCACACCTGCCGTAATGAACCGTTTCTGCACTGATCTTGTCCATGGGTATGGAGTGGAGGGAAGGTCTTGGGAAAGGGGAGAGCCTTGACTTCCATCTAGGTTTCTTTTATCTGGAGAAAAAGAACATTTTTTAACTATGTAATGCTTAGCCCTGAAAGGCAAGCTAACTTCCCAGGTGACAGTAGCAGCAACAAGTAAGGGTAATGCTTCCATGACAGACACTTGCTTCCCTTGGGACAAGTCCCAGAAGAACTATCTGAAGCACCAAAGCTCCCCAGCCCAGCCTGGTGGCAGAGGACGGAGGCGGCACCAACTTGCCAAAGGGAATTGGGAGCTACCTTCTCACTCTGGAAGTAATTTAGTGAAGAGCTGACTGACAAGATAAAAACCCTGAAATTCCCAGAAGTTACAGATGCCTTAAAGACTTTCTTTGGAAGATCATTGCCTGTACAATTACTTTTTTGTGTGGCATAAATAATATATTAACCTGTTACAACTGACAATATTGGTTTCCTGCAGCTAGGGAGTCTTGAGTTGAGACTGCTGGCCTTGATGACTTGCCCTTTTTGGCAGACGTGCGGAGGTGGCTGTTACAACATCGCTGCGTGAGCCCAGAGGAGGGGCAGTAGCTGGGCAGAAACTGAGGCACACATGTGGGTTGGTCCCCTGGCTTCCAACCCATTCGGGGCGGTGCTCAGTGTGGGGTGATGGGATCATAGAGGACCATGGCACTTATCAGAATTGTTTCTTTGGAGTCTGTGTAATGGAATGTATTTTTCAAATACTGATATTTGCATTTTCTGTAACAATTCCTTATAATAAAATGAAGTAAAATTGTGCATTTAAAGTGGAAACTTTAATAAGACATTTGTAGTTACTTCCAATGCAGAAATACCAATAAGCATTAAAAACAAATTTTAGAAAACTCCTGACATGTGAATAAATTTCTTGACCAGCTGTCCTCCAGGAAAGTTTGAATTCCAACAACATTTTTCAGGAACATGCTGTTGACAGCAGTAAAAGTAGCTATTTTATGTATTTATTTTTAATTTTTAAAAATTTCAGTAGGTTTTTGGGGTTCAGGTGGTATTTGGTTACATGAAGTTCTTTAGTGGTGATTTCTGGGATTTGGGGGCACCCATCAGCCAAGCAGTGTACAGTGGACTCTTATCCCTCACCCCCAACCCCTTCTACTGAGTCCCCAAAGTCCACTGTATCATTCTTACACCTTTACGTCCTCATAGCTTAGCTCCCGAAAAGTGTAGTTATTTTAAACATAGTAGCTGCTTACTTAACTCACTGTGCCTGTGCTCTTGGCCGAGATTTCAGCTCATGGCACCGAGCGTGATCACTGAGGCAGTCTCGATCACTGTCGCCTGACCCCTCTGAAGTTCCCAAGAGGATCCACTCATGATGAGCTTTCTGCTGGCCAAGACGTGAAGGGCAACTGGCACTGTGGGCTTCAGAGAATACTAAGGACGGTTTCAGGGCTTTCAGATTGAAATCTAGTGATCCATAAAGCCCCTGTACGAATCGTTACCAATCAAGCAGCTCCCGTGGCCCTCACGCTTTCCTGAGCTAATACAGTCCGTTTTCCTGTCTTCCATTTTGCTTACCCCTAGGTCAGACTAGCTGTGGTGATAGAGCTCATAAAGCTCATTCTCCAGTGGCTTTTCTCATCGTTCACAGGCACTGTTAAGTGTTTCCACATGACAATCCCAAGTAATCCTCACCGCTATCCTTAAGGTGAACAGTGCTAACCACACTGTCACTGGTTATAAGCGAAGCAGAAATAGTAACCAGGAACACAGCAACTTCCACACGTTTACCCAGCCAGAGAAGAGCACTGGGTTTTAGTTCTGGTTTTTCATTGACTAGCTGAGAGTTCTGGGCAAGTTTCCTAACTTCTTTGCCTCTGTTTCCCTACCTACATAATGGGAGTGGACTGTAGTCCTTAACTCACAGGGTTGCCTGGAGGAAGGTGATCAGTAATGTGCCCTTCTCATCCAAGTACCCAGATTCTGGTGTGTGCACGGCAGGGCTCTTCTGGCAAGGGCTACGGCGGTATCTGCTGCCCGGAAGAAACCGGGGGCTCTGGCAGTAGGAAATGCTCTCAAGGGTGGGGTCCAGCCTAGGGTCGCTGCCCTTCTCTGAGGGGCACCCGCAGACTGCTGAGCAAGCACAGTCCGAACCTCCCCATTGGGGCCGGCTTTCAGAGCACAGCTATGCCTGGAGCAAAGCAAGTGTGGGGGCGGGGTGGGATCACTGGCTGAGCTGGGACCAAAAAACCTCAGACTCTTCACTCTTAGATGTTTATAGAAAACCGTAATCTCCGAATGAAAAGGCAGACGTTGAAACTTCCTTCAAGGTGAGTTCTTTATTTTTGGGTTTTGTTTGTTTTGGGACAGAGTCCCACTCTTGTCACCCAGGCTGGAGCGCAGTGGTGTGATCTCGGCTCACTGCAGCCTCCGCCTCCCCAGTAGCTAGGACTGCAGGCGCACACCACCACACCCAACTAATTTTTGTATTTTAGTAGAGATGAGGTTTCACCATGTTGGCCAGGCTGGCCTCCATCGAACTTCTGGCCTCAAGAAATCCACCCACCTTGGGCTCCCAAAGTGCTGGGATTATAAGTGCCCGGCCTCCTTCACAATGTTGGAGTGGAGTGCAGCTGCAAAGGCTTTGCCTTAACACCATGCTCACTGGTGTGGCAGAGATCAGATCTGTCACACGATGTTGATGTAACTATTAGAAGAGGTGGGGAGATATTCATGCCCCTTTTCTGGGCCATAAAATGGGAACTTCTCGAGGCAGGCATAGAGATTAAATGAGAACAAGGCCTGGCCCGGCAGAGTTTTCTCCTTCCCTTCCTTCTGCCAGCAAGTCTGACTGCATGCTGAGCCTGAGCTGAGCTTATCTGTGGCTTCCATCAAGGCCTTGCCCTTCCTCCCCCATGGTTTTGCCCAGGGCCACCTGTACTTGAGAGGGAAAGGCGAGGCATTTCTCCAGTAATTACAGCTTCTCACGGCTGAGCCCTTCAGGCCGTTAAAATGACAACCGATTCTTGCCGAACCTAATTCTTTGCTGAATCCTTTGCCCTGACATGAGAGAGGTGTTAGCAGGTTAAGTAGGAAGGTAATTACCATAAGGTAAGTATCGAAAAGGAAATGAATTCTCACTGCGCAAGGAACTCAGCAGGCTCCCGAAGCCAGCCAAGTCTGCCCGGAGCCTGTGCGCAGGAGACTTGCATCAGTCAGAGATCACGTACCCTCTAGGCACGGCCAGAGCCCGCAGCTGGCTGGAGTGACGACTGTTCCTTTTTGTTTGTTTGTTTTTTGAAGGATGGAGAACATCTTGGGGCCTGGTCCTCACACTCTCCCTGCATTCCTGCCACAAGGACGGCCTCTGGCCGCTCTGTGGGGTTTCTTCCACCATACGACAAGCCCGCTGAGGTCAGAAGCCTTGCTGCCCCAACCCCCAGCCCTGACATGATGCCTGGCACATAGTAGGTGCTTGGTAAGTTATTTGCTGAATGACTAAGGAGGACTAAATCAGGGGCACTAACTATTTTTCAGTTCGCCTGGGGTTGGGGGCTGTTTCTGGGTAACAGAGAAGTCTCAGCACTGAGCTCAGGGACTGCCTAGAACTCAGAAGAAAATCCTAATTTCAGCTCTTCTCCTTTCTGTCTGCTCCTGGTCCTGCCCCAGGGAGGGCCAAACATACAGAAATATGGAGGAGTGAAAATGACACCGAATCAGGCATCCAGAGCTTTGCGTTCTAGGCTCAGCTCCACGCTCAGTGACTTCAGTTCTATGTGCCTTTGTTGCCTTATCTCCAAAAAGTGCGGTGGCTCACGCCTGTCATCCCAGCACTTTGGAAGGCCAAGGTGGGCAGATTCCTTGAGCCCGGGAGTTCGAGACCAGCCTGGGCAACATGGTGAAACCCCATCTCTACAAAAATAAAAAACTAGCCAGGCGTGCTGGTACATGCCCATAGTCCCAGCTACTCGGGAGGCCAAAGTGGGAGAATCTTTTTGAGCCCGGGAGTTCAAGGCTGCAGTGAGCTATGATCACGTCACTGCACTCCAGCCTGGGCAACAGAGTAAGACTCTGTCTCAAAAAAAAAAAAAAAAAAAAGACCTCTGCACGCACTTCCCACATGTTAGGCGTGGTGGATATAGGGGCACAGCACTGAGTAAAGTGGATTACAGGGGTATGGCGCTGAGTCATGTGGATATAGGCATATGGAGCTCAGTCATGTGGATATAGGGGTATGGCGCTGAGTAAAGTGGATTATAGGGGTCTGGCGCTGAGTCATGTGGATATAGGGGTACGGAGCTGAGTCACACTGGGGCTCTGTCCTCAGAGTGTCTGGTCCAGTGCAAGAGGCTGATAGGAAGTTCATGGTAAGAGCCCACTGTGATATGAGCACAGTGCCATGGGAACCAAGGAAAGTGCCTCTGTATCTCGCTGCTGGCCCAACAGTTACTGAAGGCTTCCAAGAAGGGCCTGATTGAGCTGAATACTGAAGCAATACGGGGTGGATTAATTCAACAGAGGAAAAAGTGTCATTCCAGGCAAAAGAAACAGCCTGTGTGAAAGCACTGCAGACATACCGCAGTGAGAGGAAGGCTGGAGAGGTGCACATGGGAGGAGATGGGAAAGGCACAGGTCTAAAAGGAGAGAGGCCACAGAAGGGCCTCGTGTGGCACGCAGCAGAGGAGCTGGCACTCAGTCCTTATAGATAAGGGGAGCCCCTGAGGAGGCTTAAATGGGACATGCCTTGATCATTTTTTTTTTTTTTTTTTTTTTTTTTTTGAGAGGGAGTCTCGCTCTGTCGCCCAGGCTGGGATGCAGTGGCCGGATCTCAGCTCACTGCAAGCTCCGCCGCCCGGGTTTACGCCATTCTCCTGCCTCAGCCTCCCGAGTAGCTGGGACTACAGGCGCCCGCCACCTCGCCCGGCTAGTTATTTTTTGTATTTTTTAGTTGAGATGGGGTTTCACCTTGTTAGCCAGGATGGGACTTGATCATTATTAATAATGAAAGACAGCTCGGCCAGGTGCGGTGGCTCACACGTGTAATCCCAGCACTTTGGGAGGACGCGGTGGGCGGATCACGAGGTCAGGAGTTCAAGACCAGCCTGACCAACATAGTGAAACCCCATCTCTACTAAAAATACAAAAATTAGCTGGGTGTGGTGGCACATGCCTGTAATCCCAGCTACTTGGGAGGCTGAGGCAGAAGAATTGCTTGAACCCAGGAGGCGGAGGTTGCAGTGAGCTGAGATCTTGCCACTGCGCTCCACCCTGGGCAAAAGAGCAATACTGCATCTCAAAAAAAAAAAAAAAAAAAGACGGCTCCCAGCAGTGCGGAGGAGGGATTGGAGGGAGGGAGTACAGTTAGGCTCCTTCGGTAATCCAGGTGAGAAATGACAGCCTAGGCCAGAGACGGAGTACTGGGGACAGATAAGAGGGAAGGGAAAGGAGAGAACCAGGGAGGCAGAGCTCCCGGGACCTGCAGGTGGGTTAGGAGGGAAGGAGGACAGAGTGTGGATGGCTGCTCGGATTCTGACTCCGCGGGAAGCTGGTGGGCCCTTCACTTGGAGAACTAGAAGCAGCATGGGAAGGGAAGATGAAACGCTCTGGAAAGCTGCCTGGAGTAGAGGTGCAGGTTTGATGGTCTAAGTAACTGCCAGATTTGGAGTGAGAGGAGCCAATGGGAAGGGGTTTGTGGAAGCAAAACAGGGTTCTCAAGGCAATGAAGAAGGAATAGGCAGAGGGAGAAAGGGAAGCAGGACGAAGCCCAGCGAGGGTTTCATGGAGGACCCCACAGTCCAGTGTCCAGTGTGATGAAGCTCAGGTAAGAACTGGCTGTGACCATGGAATGTGCCAGAGCAGAATTTGTGCTGGTTGTCGGAGCACACGGGGCTGAAAAGCAAAGCTAGTAAGTACAAGCCACAGCTGTGGCGCTGAGGGAGGTTACATGAGAGAAGTGGGCCGCTGAACGCACGCCTGGGGCAAGATCCAGGAGGTGGAGAGAGGTTAAGGGTACAAGAGGGGCAGGCGAGAAAGATGGCGGGGGGGCAGGCAAAAGGAGCCATGAGCCGGAGCCCAAGTGTAAGGAACAGCTGTGGCCATAGGGGCAGTGAGCACGGGTCTGCCAGTGGAGCGGGGGCAGCCTCCACTTTCTAGTCTGTGAATCTGGAAAGCGATTTAGTGAAATGAATGATGGAGAAAAAGGAGACAGTGACAGAGAGAGCGGCAGCTAGAGGATGCTGAGGGGGAGACTGAGTGGGAAAGGGAGCTGGGTGGAGGCTCTGATGGGGCGATGCACAGAGGGCACGGCACTGTCTGTGGTAGTGCTGGTCCCACTTCTGTCTGAAGGAGGAACACTCCTTGCCCCCATCTACCTTAACAAATAGTCAAGAGGTAACAGGTACGACATTTGCCAAGTGTAGGGCTTACAGATGACCCTGGAAATACAAACCACTGGACAAGCAGCAAGCCCAGCCCCCTTACGTTTGCAGCCCTGCCCAAACTTTAATGTCATGCTAACCAGTTACCTTGTAAGAGCTGGGAAACCACCTTTTGCTCAAAATGCAGACTTCTGCCTTTGAAAACACACCACACCTGATTTTAAGTGCTTAAAGGAGAGAAAATGTCGTTGCTTTAAATTGTTGCTTTGTTCAGAGACATCTGGATTTGCCGTATCCATACAAGCAAAAGCTTTTCCAAGTCCAGAATCAACCCATGCTAATTTGTTATTGCCTCTTACTGTGTTGGCCCAGCTGTAACCAACCCAGCAGGCTTTTGGTTGTAAATTCAAGTGGAAATGGAGTTGGTCATATTTGCGCCCACTGGTATCTGAGGGCTCTGAGGAAGATGGCCAGTAGGTCAAGGGGAATAGTGGTGAAACGCTGACCAGTACTGGGCAGGTGGCCGGCTGTCCCTCAGGCACCACAACGCTGAGCCACAGTGAGGGGCATGAGCCACATTTGCAGAATATAGCCAGAGTCCTTCCAGACCCTCCTGATTTGTGCCAGGGGGCATCCCAGGGCACACAAGTGTCAAGGGCCTACTCAGGTTCTCGGCAGAGCTCTCTGTGTGTTATCGACAGAAAAGGCTACAGCTAGAGTGGGAAGGAGCATGTGATGGCCAGAGGTGGGCAGCCTGTGTACTCCGCCAAGTTTGGGTGATCCAGGTCCCCACGATTTCTGTGTGGTGGGTTGTCCGGCATCTGGTCACTAGGGGGGCCAGTGGTTCTCACACACACGCAGCGGGGCTCCTTAGCACCTGGCTTATATAGCTTCCTGGGGACACCGATCCAGTCTCTGCTCACGCCTCCACTAAGGACAGACAGAAAGAGGATTTCTTCAGTGTGAGAACTCGCGAGTCTCTGGGAAGGGGAGGGCAGGAAGCAGTGGGCCTCTGGGAAGGGGAGGGCAGGAAGCAGTGGGCCTCTGGGAAGGGGAGGGCAGGAAGCAGTGGGCCAGGCCGTAGGAAAAGCAGAAGCCCACCAGAGTGTTTCCCAAGGCAGCAGGCACAGGCTACAGCGTTCAGCCCCTGAGCCTTCATGCTCTCCCCTGACTTCCTCCAGCTTACCCTGCAGGGCCACCACCGCCTTCCCCAGGCCAAGGGCACAGTCCATGGTTCCTTTCACTGTGCTCCCCAGCTCCTGCCCTGCCCCTTCTTAGGAGGCAGCACCACGTTCCTGCACTGGTGGCAACAGCTGTGAAAGGGCTTCCCCTGCTGGCCTGTGAGTTTCTCAGAAGCAGTGTCTGGGTGTGACCGTCCTCTTCCTTCCCCCACTACAACCCAGTGCAGGCCAGGGTCTTCACCTTCTTCTCTGGGGCACTTGGGTGGGGGTGGGCAATTGGCCACTGGCCCTTGGTCGCCTGGGTTGGCCTTCTCTGGGAAGCCCTTGGCATAGGATGTAGCTGCAAGCTGTCCTGTCCCCCACAGGTCCAGTCCTTGGTGGCACCAGGCTTCAGACATGGAGGATTCAGCTCTGGCCCAACATAACCTGAGCAACCTCCTATCTTGGGCAGAGGGACCTAGCCCATCTCAGGGTACCGGGTTCAGTCTCTGATGGACTCACAGGCCTTGCAAAAAAGAAACTGAGGTTCTTGGAACTGATGCCTCAGACAGTTTCCGGTGCCTCCTGTCAGAGAAACTGCCACCCAGTGAGAAAACATCCTACTTCTAGCTTACCACAAATAAGGCTGTCACCCAAATGCCTCCCTCTTCCACCCAGCCTCCATCCCATCACTGGGGATCCTTACTCCACACCTCGTCCCTGCCTTCAGTGCTTGTTCCTCTCAGTGTAATGGGAGATGCACACAGGTGAACAGAAAACAACAAACTGAGCTGAGGCACAGGGATAAGGCCCCTCAGTTCACTAGGGTGCCCTGGAAGGGTTTTGTGGGGAAGGCAGATCCTGAATTACTCAGTCATGAAAGCAAGAAGAGGTTCAGCAGACAGAAGGGAGGGCTATGGGGAGGGAAAAGGAGGCGGGTCCCAAGGGAGCAAAGTCAAGCATCTGAATGCATGCAGGCCTCCTGGAGTCTCCTCCGGGGGACCAGGGCCCTCTGAGGCCACCTGCATTCAGACCTGTGTCACAGGAAGGCCCACGCCTATCTTGGCTTCTCTCCATAAAGTGAGCAGGCCAGGTTCTCACAGTCCCCTCCTTCTTGAGATGATGACACTGGAGAAGCTGTCTCCTCAAAGCTAGTGGCCAGGAAGGAAGGAGCTTTCCTTCCTGCTACCTTTGCCCGTGCTCCCCTCATTTAAGGCTGAGAACTCCGAATTTGCAGTAGTTTTTTTGTTTGTTTGTTACTGTTTTTTTGTTATGTTGCCCAGGCTGGACTCCAACTCCTGAGCTCAAGAGACCTGCCTGCCTCAGTCTCCCAAGTAGCCAGGACCACAGGTGTTCTACCACGCCTGGCTCACCTTGTTTTTAAGACAGCAGTTGAAGCCATCACTGCATGTACCCTCCCCACCTCCTCGTCCCTCTCTCCTATAGAGAGGTATGATTTGTGCTGGCAAACAGGAAACCAGAGCCAGTGGATGGCGGAACAGGCCAAAGAAAGCAAGAAATCCTGCTTGTGCCTTCTCATTCCCGGGCCGAGGTTGTGTCAGCAGGATCTTTGGAGAATTTGGGAAAAATAAAAAGATGCCCAGGCCTCAAGTCCAAGTCTCAACCCATTCAGTTGAGTGGAGTGAGGTCTGACCATCCATAATTTTGGCAGTTCCCGAGAAGATCTAATATGCAGCCAAGGTTGAGAATTGTTCTCAGTATTTTGAAAAAGCAGGGGTTAACAGTCAATTCCCTGAATTCCCTGAATGCCGCAGGCAGGATGGCCTAGGAGCTGGATTTGGGACAGGCCGAAAGGAGCAGAAGGGGAGCCTGCTTACCTCTTCTGGGAGCACCAGAGCCGACTGCCCCTGGCTGAGCTCCACTCCGCGTTGCACGGCGGGAACGTCTGCTTCTCTTGCAGCTCTAGTTTGTTTGCCTCCAAGCCTCTGGTGATCGTGGCTTCCACCTGGGTCAGTGCCGGGGTAGGCAGCCCATCCTCTCCGTAGAAGCGTCCTATCACCCTTCCTGTGATGACAGGAAGGCAGATATGAGTGAGAGAGAGGGTGACAGTGAATAGATACTTAACTGCTGAGGCAGGGGTGGGAAGGCACAAGTTCCCAGGGTTTCTGACTTCAGTCCTGCTGGTGTGCGTTTATTAAGAACTTCTACTGCAGGGACTCCGGTGCCTTGCATACCAACCTCTCAACATCCTAGAAAACCCCACATAACTGCATGCCTGTTCTAGCTGTAGAGTCCTTTATTACAGAAACTATCAAATCTTTCTCACTTCCAGACAATGCTTCCCTGAGGGCAGAACCGTGCGTGATTCATTTCTCGATGCTTCAGTGTATTTAGAGCACACAGTGGGTATTCAACTAATGTTTGATGAATGAATGGCTTATTGGCTAACATGTTTATTATAATAGAGAGGGGGTCTCACTCTGTTGACCAGGCTAGTCTTGAACTCCTGGGCTCAAGTAATCCTCCCACCTCAGCCTCTCAAAGTGCTGGGATTACAGGCATGAGCCACTGTGCCCAGGCAGGCTAATATTTCTGCAGCTCCATTTTCTCCAACATCAAATTATTTTGCTTTATACAGATCATTTATTGAACTCAATGTCTGACAGTATCCTAGCACTTTATTTTACATATATGTATATATGTGTATTTACCTATGTGTATATATATATGTGTGTGTGTGTGTGTGTGTGTGTGTGTATATATGTATTTTTTTTTTTGAGACGGAATTTCGTTCTTGTTGCCCAGGCTGGAGTGCAATGGCGCACGCTCAGCTTACCACAACCTCTGCCTCCCGGGTTCAAGCGATTCTCCTGCCTCAGCCTCCTGAGTAGCTGGGATTACAGGCATGTGCCACCATGCCCAGCTACTTTTTTGTATTTTTAGTAGAGACAGGTTTCTCCATGTTGGCCAGGCTGGTCTCGAACTCCCGACCTCAGGTGATCCACCTGCCTAGGCCTCCCAAAGTGCTGGGATTACAGGCGTGAACCACTGCTCCTGGCAACCAATATTTTTTTACTCCTCCCAACAAACCTATGAGAGAAATAATTGTTTTCTTATTTGTAGGAGAGACTGGCAAGCTAAATAACTTGGGGTGGTCTACAAAGCTAGTGAATTAATGTGGCTCTAAGCCCATGCTCTCCCCTCCATTGCTCTCTTTTGGCTGTGTCCCTCAGGGGACGTGAGTGAGTAAAAACTGGTTTTCCTTTAAAATGCCTATCCAGATGTTTCCTTATAGATGAGTCTTGCTCTATTGCTCAGGCTGGAGTGGAGTGGCTATTCACAGGCATGAACATAGCTCATTATACCTTGAACTTCTGGGCTCAAGCAATCCTCCCACCTCAGCTTCTTGAGTAGATGGGGGTGCAGGTGTGAGCCACACTGTGCCCGGCTTTAAAGTGCCTGTCAGAATTTGTAGAAGTCAGGCCGGGCGCGGTGGCTCAAGCCTGTAATCCCAGCACTTTGGGAGGCCGAGGCGGGTGGATCACGAGGTCAGGAGATCGAGACTATCCTGGCTAACATGGTGAAACCCCGTCTCTACTAAAAATACAAAAAAAAACTAGCCGGGCGTGGTGGCGGGCGCCTGTAGTCTCAGCTACTTGGGAGGCTGAGGCGGGAGAATGGCGTGAACCCAGGAGGCGGAGCTTGCAGTGAGCCGAGATCACGCCACTGCACTCCAGCCTGGGAGACACAGCGAGACTCCGTCTCAAAAAAAAAAAAAAAGAATTTGTAGAAGTCTAAGCTATGGCAGCAGCCAGCAAGTGGTCCCCCAGCCTACAGGCCAGAAGGAAAAACAGGTCAGTTCTCAGTGCAGGGTCCTAACGTAGCCCAGTCCTGAGGTACAAATGGCCTTCAGAGGCAGCACCTGCCACAAGGCGAGAGAAGCAGAAAGGAAGCACTTGAGGGAGGTGCGACCGAGGAGGGAGCAACCCCTAAGAACTAGCTTTACGTTCGATTCTAGTGGCGCATATGTTCAGCGCATCTGAGACTCAGCTCATCTCTCAAGTCCAACGCCCTCCCTGACTTTCCCAAATCCATGTTGCCTCTAGCCTGTGACCCGGACTAGGAGCCTGGACTAGGAGCCTGACTTCTCCTCCTCTACATCCACATCATGCTCCCTTCCTTGCTGTCTGATCCATCAGAAAACCTTGTCAGTCCTACCTCCTGATTCTGTTGACTCCTTTCCATTCCCACTGCCATCACCCTCCTCCAAAGCACGGACCGTAGCACTGGCCTACCTAACTGCTCTCTGTGCCTCAGCTCATGCCCTCCTAGAGCCCTCTGTCCGTAAAACAACTAGGGGATCTTTTCCAAACATACCGTGGCACTCCGACGCCTGAGGAAAACCCTTCAATGGCTTCCTAAAGCAGACAGACAAAAATGCAAATTTCTTATCAAGGCTTCTAAGGCCCTGTAACCATTTAACTGATTTGCTTCTTCAGCCTCTTACAAGCTACGTCCCCCCTCGTTCACTGGGGGCTCCAGCACACGGGCTTCCTTTCTGTGTCTTGGCCGTGCTTCCCCACTCCCCACCTTCGGCACTGCTCTTCCCTGACCCGGGACACTCTCCTCAGGTCTCGGTGTGGCTGCCTCCCACTCACCTGCCCAGTCTCAGCTTAACGGTCCTTTTCTCCAAGAAGCCAGCCCTAAGCACCTGCTCTAAAGGAGCCAGAATTCCCGAACATGCGTCGCATCACAGTCTGGCGCGTGGTCCTATCTGGAGTTGTTCAATCTGTTTACTTGCTTATGATACCTCTCTATACTAGTGAGGCCCAGTGCTCAGAACAGCTAGCGCCCAGTGCGGTGGCTCACGTCTGGAATCCCAGCACTTTGGGAAGCTGAGCCGGGCAGATCACTTGAGGTCAGGAGATCAAGACCAGCCTGGCCAACATGGTGAAACCCAGTCTTTACGAAAAATAACAAAAATTTGCCGGGCGTGGTGGCGCATACCTATAATCCCAGCTACCCGGGAGGCTGAGGCAGGAGAATTGCTTGAACCCAGGAGTGGGAGGTTGCAGTGAGCCAAAATCGCGCCACTGCACTCCAGTCTGGATGACAGAGCAAAACTCAATCTCAAAAAATATACAAATAAATAAATAAAACAGCTTAGCATAGAGCATTCCTTTTAAATACTTATTAGATGAATGAAGAAAGGAATCAGGGCCCAAATCACAGGCCTGCAGTCTATGAGTTGGCCTAGCACAGAATTTCCCACTATGGGGTTTGGGGTGTCTGTGTTATATGGTGACAAGCCTGTCTTGGTTGAGTTTCTGACATGAGACCCAAAGAGAGGACAGTAGTAGCAGAGGCAACAGAGGAGGAGTTCTAGAAGCTGTGTCATGAGAATGGTGATCACCAGTGGCTGCATCTCCAAGCCAATCCTGTATCCACAGCATAACCAAGGCCATCTTGTTTTCGCTTGAGGCCTGGCCATGTTGGCTGCCAAGATGGCTTCCTGGCTGCCCTCACTTCAGTATATACCCTTACAATAAACCTTCATCCACTGATGTATCCTCAGGGTTACTGGTAACCTGAAAGAGCCTAATATGGCCCCTATCCTACAGAATGAGCTAACAGGGGCAGGAACTGGACTCAATTCATCTCTAGTCCCCCTGAGATCTAAACCTTAACTTATGAAGAGTAGGTATTCAATAAGATCCTGACATCAACTAAAATCCTTCTGAGGCATTTCCCACCACGTGCCCCACCCCATCCTCAACACATTTTACATCATTCAGACAAGAACAGTTCACCTGCCACACCAAACACATCTGGAACACTTCTAGTGTGCTCCCAAATCTTAGTATGAAGGATTTGGCCTGGCATTCTTTGCCCATTTACAGGACTCTGTTTTTTGGTTTTTTTTTGTGTTTTGTTTTTTTGTTTTTTGAGACAAGGTCTCACTCCGTCACCCAGGGTGGAATGCAGTGACGTGATCTCGGCTTATTGTGACCTCTGCCTTCCAGGTTCAAGTGATTCTCATGCTTCAGCCTCCAGAGTAGCTGGGATTACAGGCGTGTGCCACCACACCCTGCTAATTTTTTGTATTTTTAGTAGAGACATGGTTTTGCCATGTTGGTCAGGCTGGTCTTGAACTCCTGACCTCAACCAATCCAACCACCTCGGCCTCCCAAAGTGCTGGGATTACAGGCATGAGCTACCAGTCTGGACTCCATTCTTATTCTTTTTCTTCTTTTTTTTTTTTGAGACGGAGTCTCATTCAGCCACCCAGGCTGGAGTGCAGTGGTGCAATCTTGGCTCACTGCAACCTCCGTCTTCCGGGTTCAAGCAATTCTCCTGTCTCAGCCTCCTGAGTAGCTGGGGTTACAGGCACCCGCCACCACACCTGGCTAATTTTTGTATTTTAGTAGAGATGAGGTTTCACCATGTTAGCCAAGCTGGTCTTGAACTCCTGACCTCAGGTGATCTGCCTGCCTCGGACTCCCAAAGTGTTAGGATTACAAGCGTGAGCCACCGCTTCTGGCTCTCATTCTTTTCTATTGGGTTTTCTTTTCTTTATTAACCCAGTAATGTTTCAACCTCGGTTTGGCAACTTCATTGAGAAAGGGAAGAAGCCAGCCCTCTGAAGTGCAGGTGAGTAGAGGTCAGTGCTTTCAATGGTAGACAGGGCTGTGGTCTCAAGACTGATCTTGGGCAGACTGGGAAAATGAAGGACGGCGTGCTGCAGAGGCCCACAATGGACAGACACAAACTTTAGATATCATGAAAAAGCCTTGACTGATTGGATGTGGCGGGAGCCGAGGTGTTAATAAAAATGCCAGGGTTCTCAGAAAAGGTAACTCAAGCAGTGATGACAGAAGCAGAAATTCAGAGGCATTAAGGAAAGAATTCTTCCAAGTTAGCCCTGTTTCGATGGTAGAGTGACACTGGTGTTCCTCAGGAAGCCAGTCGTGTCCAAGTAGGACTTGTGAGAGGCGGGGGCTGCAGACAGATGGGAGAAAGGGCTACAACCATCCCACATGTCCGTACTTGTGAAGCAATCTAGTGTTTAGTGTCTTTCATTGAGGCTGGAGTGCAGTGGTGCGATCTCGGCTCACTGCAACCTCCGCCTCCTGGGTTCAAGCGATTCTCCTGCCTCAGCCTCCTGAGTAGCTGGGACTACAGGCGTGCGCCACCACGCCTGGGTAATTTTTTTAATTTTTTAGTAGAGACAGGGTTTCACCATGTTGGCCAGGCTGGTCTTGAACTCCTGACCTCAAGTGATCCGCCCGCCTCGGCCTCCCAAAGTGCTGGGATTACAGGCGTGAGCCACCGCGCCTGGCCTAGTGTTCAGAGTCTTTAACACTGCTTCAGAACACAGTTTGGTGTGTTTTCATTTGAGAAACAAGTCCCTCACGTAGCACCGGTAAGTAGCAAGTGCAGTACCCTACACAGTGGTTTGATTGACATCACTACCACCTGGGAGACAGCTCACTCAGGAAGTTTGTCTCCTCCTAGAGGACCACATCAAAGGGGATTTGTGGAAACATAAATTTAGGCTTCAAGCCTTTCTGGCTGTGTGCTGAAGCCTGATGCATACAGCACAGTGAGACGGGGAAGCTGCCCTTTTGGAGCTGGTTGTTCAAGGATGGTGCAAGCAATCACTGGCTGTGCTGAAACTGAGGCCAAAGCAAACAGCTTAGTAATCCTCTCCCAAGACTAAGAGGGGCAGAAACAGGTGCCCATCCATCTCCTTCTGGGCGTCTCATCCCTATTCTAACAACCAGAATTTGAAGTAAAACAAATCCATGGCTGTTTTTCAGATTTTAACCTAGAGCCCAGTCCCTAAAAAATCTCAGCCCCCTAAAAACATTGCAGACGATCAAATGAAACGTGTGACCTGTGGACTACTTACCAACACATACGTAATTCTTCTCATAGAATGAAAGCCAATGTTGAAGTGTCAGCATCTCAGAAGATGACAAATCAGATATATCATCCACAAGGCCTGCTTCAGAATAGTCCCCAGTCACAAATGCTCTGGATGCATCTCGGCCTGAAAGAGAGAAGTTTCCATCAGATCCAGTTGTAAATGACTGACACTGTCCCCACTCAAGAATCTATTTTCTTTTCTTTTCTTTGTGTTTTTTTTTTTTTTTGAGACAGAGTCTCGCTCTGTTGCTCAGGCGTGCAGTGGCATGATCTCAGCCCACTGCAACCTCCACCTTCTGTGAAAGAATCACTTTCAAGTGATTCTCTTGCCTCAGCCTCCAGAGTAGCTGGGATTACAGGTGCCCACCACTATGCCCAGCTACTTTTTATATGTTTTTAGTAGAGATGGGGTTTCACCATGGTGGCCAGGCTGGTTCTGACCTCAGGTGATCCGCCCACCTCGGCCTCCCAAAGTGCTGGGACTACAGGTGTGAGCCACCGCACCCGGCAAGAATCTGTTTTCTGAGAAACGTCTCTTGACAAGCCCCACTCCTCATCCCCAGGAAATGGGGTCCCACCACCTCCTCTGTGACAGATGCTCCTACACCTTGGACACACATCTCTTTGGCATTGATCACATTCTTTCATTTACCTTCGGCGATATTTAACACAGCTGACTGCTTCCCTTGGCCTGGTTTTCCTCCTACTTCTTCAGTTCCTCATTGTCTACCAGCCTTAGGGGTCAATTACCATCCACACCGCCACACTTGACAATCTTATCCACACCTGTGGTTTCAAAGCCCATGTACAGGCAAAGATAGCCACATCTGTATCTTCAGCTCAGATGTCTCCCAAGGCTCACACCTGTATATCCAACACCACTTAGATGTCTCACAGACATCACAAGATCAAAATGTTCACACTGGCTGGGCATGGTGGCTCATGCTCATAATCCCAGCTCCTCAAGAAGCCAAATAAGGAGGACTGCTATGACCACACCACTGCACTCCAGCCTGGGTGACAGGGTGAGACCCCATCTCTCTTAAAAAAAAAAAAAAAAAAAAAAAAGTCCACATTGAACTCATGATTATCGGCACCCTCACAGCCAGGAAACCTGTATCTACTGCAGTACTGCCTGTCTCAGTAAATGCCAAACAGTTGCTCAACCCAGGAATGCAGTTCTTTTTGTGTGTGCGTGAGACAGAATTTCACTCTTGTCGCCCAGGCTGGAGTGCAAAGGCACAATCTTGGCTCACTGCAACCTCTGCCTCACGGGTTCAAGCAATTTGCCTGCCTCAGCCTCCCGAGTAGCTGGGACTACAGGCACACGCCAACATGCCTGGCTATTTTCTGTATCTTTAGTAGAGATGGGGTTTCATCATGTTGGTCAGGCTGGTGTGGAACTCCTGACCTCAGGTGACCTGCCTGCCTTGGCCTCCCAAAGTGCTGGGATTACAGGTGTGAGCCACTGCACCGAGCCTGGGGAATGCAGTTTTTTTTTTTTTTGAGACCGAGTCTCATTCTGTCGCCCAGGCTGGACTGCAATGGCGCAATCGCAGCTCAGTGCAACCTTCACCTCCCAGGTTCAAGCCAGTCTCCTGCCTCAGCCTCCCGAGTAGCTGGGACTACAGGTGCCCGCCACCACGAACAGCTAATTTTTGTATTTTTAGCAGAGAGGGGGGGTTTCGCCACATTGGCCAGGCTGGTCTTGAACTCCTGACCTGAGGTAATGTTCCCACCTTGCCCTCCCAAAGTGTTGGCATTAGAGGCATGAGCCACTGTGCCCAGCCTGCAGTTCCTAACACTCCCTTCATGTCACATCCAGTCTCCAAGTCCTGTTATTTTCTTCCTAAGTAGTGTTCTTGTGTCAGTCTACCTGTCTCCACCCACATCTAAGCAAGCCCAGGCTGCCATCCTCTCTCACCTGAACTACTACAGTAAACCCTGAGGGAGACCTCCCCACATTCATTCTTGCCCCACTAATCTGCTCTTCATACCACACTCAAATGATATTTTAAACATAAACTGATCATGTCATTCTCCTGCCAAAGAATCCTCAGAGGCTTCCCTCTGCTCTACGAGAATGTCCAAATTCCTGCACCAGCTGCCACCAACGCTGCCTTGCCACGTTCCTTTTTTTTTTTTTTGGAGACAGAGTTTTGCTCTTGTTACCCAGAATGGAGTGCAATGGTACAATCTCAGCTCACTGCAACCTCTGCCTCCCGGGTTCAAGTGATTCTCCTGCCTCAGTCTCCTGAGTAGCTGGGATTACAGGCATGTGCCACCATGCCCAGCTAATTTTTTTTTTTTTGAGACAGAGTCTCGCTCTGTCACCCAGGCTGGAGTGCAGAAATGCTCACTGCAACATCTGCCTCTGTGGTTCAAGCGAGTCTCCTGCCTCTGCCTCCCAAGGAGCTGAGACTACAGGCACACACCACTGTGCCCAGCTCACACAAACATTTGTACATGAATGTTCATAGCAGCATTATTTGTAACAGGCAAAAAGGTAGAAAGAAACCAAAAATCCATCAACTGATAAAATGTGGTATATCCGTATTATTAGAATTATAATATCTATAGATTATTATTCAGTCATAAAGGAATAAAGTACTGCTGCTACATGCTGATACACCATGGATGAACCCTGAAAACATTATGCTAAGTGAAAGAAACCAGACACAAAACGCCACATGTATGACTCCATGAAATGCCCAGAATAGGCCAATCGACAGAAAAAAAAAGTAGATAGTGGTTGGCAAAGGAAGGAATGAGGAGTGACTGCTAATAGATAAGAAGTTTTCTTTCTGGGGTGATGAAAATGTTCTAGAATTAGTGGTGACATTTTTACAAGTTTCTGGTTATATTAAAAAAAAAAAAAAAACACTGGGCCGGGCGCGGTGGCTCACACCTATAATCCCAGCACTTTGGGAGGCCGAGGCGGGCGGATCACGAGGTCAGGAGATCCACACCAACCTAGCTAACACGGTGAAACCCCATCTCTACTAAAAATACAAAAAATTAGCTGGGCATGGTGGCGGGCACCTGTAGTCCCAGTTACTGGGGAGGCTGAGGCAGGAGAATGGCATGAACCTGGGAGGCGGAGCTTGCAGTGAGCCAAGATTGCACCCCTGCACTCCAGCCTGGGCAACAGAGTAAGACTCCGTCTCAAAACAAACAAACAGCACTGAATTTTGGCTAACACCTGTAATCCCAGCACTGTGGGAGATCGAGGCAGGTGGATCACTTGAGGCCAGGATTTCCAGTCCAGCCTGGCCAAGATGGCGAAACTCCATCTCTACTAAAAATACAAAAATCAGCCAGACGTGGTGGCGCACACCTGTAATCCCAGCTCCTCGGGAGGGTGGGGCACAAGAACATTGAATTCAGGAGGCGGAGGTTGCAGTGAGCCAAGATGGCACCACCGCACTTCAGCCTGGACAAACAAACAAAAAGGCTGGGTGCAGTGGCTTACACCTGTAATCGCAGCACTTTGGGAGGCTGAGACCGGTGGAGCACTTGAGCTCCGGAGTTGAAGACCAGCCTGGCCAACATGGTGACAACTTATCTCTACAAAAAATACAAAAATTAGCTGGGCATGGTGGTGCACACCTATGGTCCCAGCTACTTGGCAGGCTGAAGTGGGAGGATCGCTTGAGCCTGGAAGGCGGAGGTTGCAGTGAGCCGAGATCACGCCACTGCACTCCAGCCTGGGTGACAAGAGCGAGACTCCATCTCAAAAAAAAAAAAAAAAAAAAAGAAAAAGCACTCCAGAAATCAAAGGTTTTATGCCCACACTTGTGCAAACATCCAACGACATCTCCAACAGCACGGGATAGGGCAGCGCAACGAAAACTGCCTTCACTTTGATTCCAGTCCCAGCTCTGCTTCTAACTCACTGTGTAGCCCTGAGTAAGTCCCTTCCCCTACTGGACTATCTCAGGGGCTTTGCGAGACCAACTGGACTTCATTCCTTTTCTGTCAACCCTTGTATTTCCCTAGACAGAGGGAAAGGGCTTGTATTTTAAGTTTTAGAGGGAGCTTCCCAACTCCCCTAAGATAATGACAAGTGGAAAATGCTTCTTTAATATCAGCCTAGTAGCTGATCTTAGGCCTGCCCTGCACTTTTTTTCTTTTTAAATTTTGGAGGTCAGTCCCGCTGGCTGGCAAGGCAACATCTGTAAAAAAGCACTAGGCTGGGGGTCCAAGTCCATGTTCTGTCAGTACTCAGGTGTGAGGGTTTTAGGCAAATCACATCCTTTTAATCCCCTCAGCTGTAAAACAGGGACACCAGCATAAACTTAATTTGACAAATGTTCCTTGAGGCCTAACATATGTACAGCTTTGTTCTACATATGAAGGACTGTAAAGGGTACTGGACCCCTTTCCTGTGCCCTAACCTCATAATCTTTTCTAAGGAAAGTAAACAGGTGCATCTGTACTAGAAGCAGGAATGACTCAGACCAAATGTACTATATGACGGCCATAAAGGAATGAAGTATTGAGGCATGCTCATAAACCACGGATGAACCTTGAAAACAACACGCTAAGGGGTGGGGGGGAAGACAGATTATTTCGGACCCGGGCATAATGAAGAAATGGTTGGAATTAGTAAGGAAACTATGAGGGTAGAGGCGGGGCGGGATCTCATTTATCTGTGCCCTGAGAAGTCTGGCACACAGCCCGTATCCTCGGCTTCCGACGGTGGGTAATGGTTACCAAGAGAGAAGACATGTTTCTCCAATATAAGTCATGCAGGGCGGTGGTGAATGACAGAGCTGGCCCACAGTCCCGCCAGAGCCAGAGAGCCCAGAAGGATGGTGCAGCTCGGAACCGCCCGTCGCGCGGGTTTGATGGACGTGGGGTGGGGTGGGGGGTGCGGGCGAAATAGATGAATAATGAACGAACCACGCGCAGGTGGCTACCGGCTCGCGCCAGCGGAGGGAAAGGCGTGAGCAGCCTCGCTGATACCTGCGAAGCCGCTATAGTGGGACCCAGGCTCGTAGTGCCTCCGGCCGGAGGACACATCGTAGACGCGGCCGAGCAACGCCAAGTAGAGGCCAGGGTCCCCTGGGCCGCCGCGATAGCGAGACAGCTCCTCCGGTATGAAAAGGCGAAAGCCAGCGCGGGGACCCCACCAGCCCATAAGCCGTGCTGCCACCACCGCTGCTGCGGCTACAGCCAGGCCCAACAAAAGCCCACGGCCTCCGAGCCTCGGCATCGATACGGCCGCACGCGCACCGCACTGCCCGAGTTGCCGCCTCTGGCTACAGCCAAGATGGCGGAGACGCCGAGAGTGACGTCATCGGCGCGCGCGCTCTCGCTCTCCTCGCTCGTGCGCGCGCTCCCTCTCAGCTCGCTCTGTCTGTATTCCTGGCTCTGGCGATACTGCGACTTTTTCCTTGTACTTTTTTTTTTTTTTTTTTTTTTTTTTTTTTGGAGACAGAGTTTTAGCTCTTGTCGCCCAAGCTGGAGTGCAGAGGCGCAATCTCGGCTCACTGCAACCTCCGCCTCCCGGGTCCAAGCGATTCTCCTGCCTCAGCCTCCCGAGTAGCTGAGACTACAGGCACGCGCCACCACGCCCGGCTAATATTTTGTATTTAGTAGAGACGGGTTCACCACGTTGGTCAGGCTGGTCTCGAACTCCTGACCTCAGGTGATCCACCCGTGTCGGCCTCCCAAAGTGCTGGGATTACAGGCGTGAGCCACCCGCGCCTGGCTCTTCTCGTACTTCTTGGCTTGCAGGTTGTCAGCCACAACAAAGATGGCGGCAGCAGAGGCTGCGGAATGACGTAGATGTTGAGACAGACTCGTCCTCTGGGAAATCAAGGTTGCACCCTTTGAGGCGGTGCTCCCCGCCTAGCTGTCGTGAGTTGGTAGAGGCCTGCTACCTACGTGACGGCGCCTTTGCGACAGCAGTCGTCGCTTGACGGCCAGGAAGCCGGAAGCCGCAGCCGCCGCCGTCGTCTCCTCCCCGTCCCCGCCCGCCGGCTGCTGTCGGAGGTTGACAGGTCGAGGCGGGGAGGCGGCGGCGGCTGCAGAGCCGGGCGCCCAAGACGGAGACCTCATGGGGAACGCTCCGAGTCACAGCAGTGAAGACGAAGCGGCAGCTGCCGGGGGCGAGGGCTGGGGCCCACACCAGGACTGGGCCGCGGTCTCGGGCACGACCCCCGGCCCGGGCCTCGCGGCTCCAGCGCTACCGCCAGCCGCGGCGCTGCTGGAGCCGGCGAGGCTGCGAGAGGCTGCCGCTGCGTTGCTGCCCACACCCCCCTGCGAGTCGCTGGTGTCGAGGCATCGCGGCGCGTTGTTTCGCTGGCTGGAAGAGCGGCTGGGCCGCGGCGAAGAGTCTGTCACTCTGGAGCAGTTCCGGGAGCTGCTGGAGGCTCGCGGCGCCGGCTGCTCTAGCGAGCAGTTCGAGGAGGTCAGGGCCGGCAGGCGACTGCGGGGGTGGGGCAGGGCGGTCGCCCCCAGGGGACTAAAGGAAGAGGTGGGCATTTGCTTTGGAGAGGCCACGCGGGGACCCATATGAGGTGTTCCCAGCTTTTCACCAGGCGTTTGCTTCGTCTCTCTCTGTCCTGTGTGAGAGGTCTGGAAAGCCTGCATGAGGCCGTCCTTGCTCTGAAGAGCTGGACAAGCCCAGATGTCTCTGTATGTTGTAATGCAGACCTTTGTGCAGTTGATGGACGCTACTCTCTGGAGACCTTTTATCAGGTTCTAGAACAGTTTGGAGAGAAAAGAGATGTGAGGATAGGAGGAGTGGTCATGTCCACGTTTTTACACGGCACCTTCCGAATTCAGTGTGGGCACCGAATGAGTGTGGAAAGACAGTAGTAACGTACTGGAAAGGCTCACATTCTGAAACCTATCCTCCTGATGCAAAAACTAGCTTTCCCAAAATACACATTGGTTTGTAGACCCTTAAAGAACTATATGTTAGACTCATTTAAACTTTCATAGGATCTGAAACTGATAGGCAAATACCGGGTTTCCTACGTCATTTCGCAATTACAAGTGAATACTTGTAATTATACGGTTCTTTATATAATCACCAAGATCAGGTGTGCTAAATCATTAAGAGCAAATTGATTTGGCAACAAAATATTTTCCTTGGAAGGCATCTTGGGAGTTATCTACTGGGTACTTCACTTTGAGTTGACAAGACTGATCCAGGGTTACCCAGTGAATCATTAGTAAAACTGAGACTATCACCTGGATCTCTTGCTTTTTTTTTTTTTTTCTTTCTTTCAATTTTTATTTTAAATTCAGGCGTACATGTGCAGGATTTGGATTTGCAGATTTGTTACATAGGTAAACTTGTGCCATGCTGGTTTACTCCACAGATCATCCCATCACCCAAGTGTTAAGTTCAGCATCCATTAGCTATTCTTCCTGATGCTCTCTCTCCCCCCACCCCCACCCTATTTTTTGTTTTTAATGTCTCACTACCTCCTTCCTGGGATCCTATTTCTTTTAACTCCACGGGATGACAAAAAAGGTACTTAATTTGTGAAAATGAGTCAGCCAACCATGTAGAATCTTCAGTGGCCACGAAGGGTGAGTACATAAAGCAGTAAACCAGCAGGTACTTGTAATGCCTTTAAACGATTCTGTTTACTTGAAAATCAGAGGCTTTTAAAATATTTTAAGAATGTCTTCCTGTACATGGCCAGAATTCAGATAATGTAGTTTGTGTGTTTCTTATGAAAAAAGAGCCTTTGGCCGGGCGCGGTGGCTCAAGCCTGTAATCCCAGCACTTTGGGAGGCCGAGACGGGCGGATCACGAGGTCAGGAGATCGAGACCATCCTGGCTAACACAGTGAAACCCCGTCTCTACTAAAAAATACAAAAAACTAGCCGGGCGAGGTGGCGGGCGCCTGTAGTCCCAGCTACTCGGGAGGCTGAGGCAGGAGAATGGCGTAGACCCGGGAGGCGGAGCTTGCAGTGAGCTGAGATCCGGCCACTGCACTCCAGCCTGGGCAACAGAGCGAGACTCCGTCTCCAAAAAAAAAAAAAAAAAAAAAAAAAAAAAAAGAGCCTTTAAGGCATCCCAGCCCTTAAAAGTAATAGTCATGGCCGGGTGTGGTGGCTCATGCCTGTAATCCCAGCACTTTGGGAGGCCAAGGTGGGAGAATCATCTGAGGTCAGGAATTCGAGAGCAGCCTGGCCAACATGGTGAAACCCCATCTCTACTAAAAATACAAAAATTAGCTGGGCCTGGTGGTGGGTGCCTGTAATCCCAGCTACTTGGGAGGCTGAGGTGGGAGAATCGCTTGAACCCAGGAGGTGGAGGTTGCTGTGAGCCAAGATCGCCCCGCTGCTCTCCAGCCTGGTCCACAGAGCGAGACTCTATCTCAAAAAAAAAAAAAAAAGTCATATTAGTTAGTGAAAGATCTCCTTTTTTTTTTTTTTTTTTTTTTTTTTCCCCAAGAATACATGTAGCACCTTCCCTCTAGTATCTATCTGTATTATAAGAATATGAAGTGGTCATGGAAAGAACCATGCAGAACTGTTCAAGGAGTTGGCACTTTGCAGATTTGTGCAAAGGCAAATGGAGAGAAACACCGTTTACATTCTGAGATGAGATCTGACAGAAATAGAACTTTATGTAGAGTTCATAAGGTCAAGGTGTGGTTCAGAAATCACTGAGGGGTTGTGGCATTATTGTTCACTGAGCAAATGTTTATTGGGCGTATATTGAGTGCCACTCACTTGGATGACAGTGGACAAAGCAGATACTTGCTCTTAAAGAGTATGTAGTGTGGTGGAAGAGACAGGTATTAACCCAGTAATTGTAAGATATGGTGAATGTTAACCAAGGGAAGGTATAAGGAATAAGTAGCAAGTGTATTTAACCTCACCTAGAGCTCAAGCAAGAGTTAGCTGAGAACCTAACATTTCAGCCACAGGTGAATGTTGAAAGCAGACAGTGTTACAGGAGGTAGTAACAGCGTTTCAGGCAGAGGAAATTGTATCCACAAAGGTCCAAAGTCCAGAGAATCTGGAAGAAGTCTGGTATGGTGTATTAGGGATAGACAAATCTTTTTCAAGGGACAGAAAACCTAATGCACCAGTGGTTAAAACAGAGAGGCTGCTTTCTTATGAAAATGTTCAGGTAGGCAGTCCAGGGTTGATGTGGCAGTTTTATCATCATTAGGGACATGGCTTCATCCATCTTGTGCTGTCATCCTCCACAGACATCTTCCACTTGGTAATTCTATTGACTCCTTCTCCTGTCATTTTCCACATTCCAACAAGCAAGAAAGGGAAAACGGAAGGAGAGAGCTATGCTCACTCTCTTACGGGCACAGCTTACATCCCATAGGCCAAAATTCAGTCACATGGCTGCATTCAGCTGTGGGAGAGGCTGGGATTCTTTTTCCATGGCCATATATTCAGCTAAAACTCAGGACTTAATTATCGAGGAAGGGGAGAGAAAATATTGAGTTATATTTGGCAGTCTTTGATTCCCATAGCTAGGTCATACAATTCTGTGAGTGAGGCTTAGCCTAGGTTTAAAAACCTGATCGTGATAATCTCACAGTGGCTACCCTCTCTCTATAATCTCACGATGGCTGCTCTGTCTGTAAGGACTAGTAAGTTAGGACTAGCCAAACAATACAAGAATTAGCCATGCATTTGATTCCGTGCTTTAAAAATGTCTGTCCTTAGACTTGAGTAAGTATATGCTTTCGTGTATACTTACACAGTTAATTCTGTGTTGTTAATCTACATCTAAGCTTTTGAGAGTATATTGCTGTATTTTACTACAAGATGAAGGGCTTGTGAAATAATAGAATGTCTTTATGGTAGCAACTAGAATGACAAGTTGTTTCTGTCATTCATTTTTATAAGAGCTGACATGGTAGAACAATTGCCATGGCTGTGCATGGTTTATTATAGTGCTGAGAGTTTCCAAGTGTTCCATGTTTCTTCTTTGGCTTCCCAGCTTACACTGCCATTAGTGTCCACACAGCTGTCTTGCTTTCAAATTCCTGTGACCTCAGTTACTTGAGGAGGTATTATGAAGAAGTTCTTGGAGTTGGACCATGGACCAAAGTCTGAAGCCTTATCATTTTATAGTACAACACACCTTTTCTCGTGGTAGGTGTGGTCCAGGGAGAAAGGACTCTTCAGTGTGTTCACAGGGAGCAATATTTAATTGACTGCCATGTAGAGGGGAAATAGAATTAAAATTAAGTTCTTATTTCACATCAGAGGTTATAGATTAGATATTTATACCCTTAGAGTATGATTCTAGAAAATCTAGGGCAGAAAAGTGTGCTGAGCACAGGGTGATAACAGATGGCCCTAAAGTGAAATTTCATATGAATAGGTCCTGTTTTACTAATTTGCCACATAGTTTTGGTGCCTGCTTTGTGAAATTCGTGGGGTGGTAAGCTGTAACGGAAGGGCCTTTTTGATTCATCTCTGTTCATCGTCTTAGCGCAGTCCCGGGTGGCTGCCAATGCCCAGGTGCTTTGGGGGACTGTGGAAGTTGTAGTCCACACACACTCAAACCTAGTATTTTATATTCAGTCTGTAACCTTTTAATAATAAAATATTTCTTGACATTGAAGGAAACAGTTAAATACGGTTTTCGTGAAAACTTTAAAAAGTTCTTAGGCACTTTTGGGTGTACAGGAAGTTTGTAGAAAAGCCCTATGCCCATCTTCGTATTATTATGTGAAAAGTATTAGTCAACTTATTTAGAATGGCTTTGAGCCCAGGAACTCTGCCCGCAGGAATATGCAGATGTGATTATCCGCCCTTTTAAGACTATAGACTGTAAGAGCTGTGTGTGTGCACCTTAAAGCAACAGCAGGCTGCCAGCTTGTCTTGCCCTCAGCCGGGAGCCCTCGGCTCTCCACTACCTGAGGGACCAAATCTGTATTTGTCTGAATTGGTTGAACCCCATACATCAGCCTACCTCTCTTACCTAATTTCCCTTCCCCACCTGCACCAGCCCTGTGCTAGCTAGTGGGATACCTGCTTTGTCCCTAACTCCCTTACCTAATTTATCTTCCCCCTGCACGAGCCCTGTGCTGGCTAGTGGGATGCCCGCTTTGTCCTGTGTATGGACCTTGCTGTCAGTTCTTGAAGATTCCCCACCTTGGCACTGTCACCTGGTCAGCACCATGTCTTCTGTGGCTTGATTAAGATAGTGTCTCCTTAATGGTGTTTCCAGCCCTACACCTGAGGCTCCCCTTTGGCACTTGGAGCATACCGTCTGGCCTTTTGTCGTGCAGCTAGGCTGAGGCCGCCAGCCACCTGCCTGCACTACCATTGTACACAGGATGTCTTTGGTAAGGGATGGCTGGCTGTGGATGGTGATAAGGCAGTACAGGAAAGATCCTTGGTGAGTGGAGATGATGATGATGATGAAGATGATGATTATTTTGAGACGGAGTCTCTGTCGCCCAGGCTGGAGTGCAGTGGCGCAATCTTGGCTCACTGCAAACTCCACCTCCCAGGTTCACGCCATTCTCCTGCCTCAGCCTCCTGAGTAGCTGGCACTACGGGTGCCCACCACCACGTCCAGCTAATTTTTCGTATTTTTTAGTAGAGACGGGGTTTCACCATGTTAGCCAGGGTGGTCTCGATTTCCTGACCTTGTGATCCGCCCGCCTCAGCCTCCCAAAGTGCTGAGATTACAGGCCTGAGCCATCGCGCCCGGCCGAGTGGAGATTATTTTTGCTCACTTCGGCTTTGCGTGCTTTGCTGTGGGAGAGTTGATGGTATTGGTTTCTTTGGAGAAATTCATGACCTAGGAGAGCTTTGGAGGAAAGGCCACACAGCTCTTTTGTCTCTCCCTGATTTCCAGAATACCACCTCACCATGGTACTGCCTTGCTTTAGAAACTTCAGTGGCTCCCCATTGCCTTCAGAATCCCATCTGAATAGTGGAGCAGCCTTTACACTCTTATACCTTCTACCCTTGTCTCCCAGTGCTCTTTAAGCAGCCACTGTATTATCCTGTTTCCCGTGTGTGGGAATTTTGTCCTTTGCTCTCATTCTCTCCTGTCTGCTCCTTGCTCCATCCTAAGCCCACTCCAATTTCAAGGACCACAGAGAAGCACTTACCAGCAGCATGGAGTTTGAGAAAGGCTTCACCAAAACAAGGCTTGAGAGGCTGGAAGAATTTGCCTGGCAAAGGAAGAAGGGGATACTTCGTTTGGAAGGCATAGCATATGCAAATATACTGAAGTGAGAGGGCATGGCACATCTTGAGAATGATACTTTAGCACCTAGTCTAGAGCCTGAACCGGCTGGGACCTTGGTACTCATTGCCTGCAAGCTGCCCCTCCCCTCCTCCAAAAAGGGACCCCTTTCATAACAACCTGGGCGGGTGTAGTTAGCTTGTCACAGCATCAGCAGGTTTGCCATGTTACGAGTCTGCTCATTCTGCTGTTCTTTAGACTGAGCTTGAGAATTGGGCCTCGAGCCAACCTGCTTGTGAGCAAGTTCTAGTTCCACCATTCTCAAGCCAGGTGACTTTGGTCAACTTACTTGACCACAGCATCTCAGTTGCCTCACCCATTAAAACAAGCTCACCTGCTCAGTGCTCAGTAAGTGTTGTAATTGGTACTGTTACTGTTTTCTATGGTTGTAGTTCAGTTCCAAGATGTTTATTCCAGCCTCTATAACAGTCTTTTTTTTTTTTTTTTTTTTTTTTTTTTTGAGACGGTGTCTCACTCTGTCGCCCAGGCTGGAGTGCAGTGGCACAGTATCGGCTCACTACAAACTCCGCCTCCCGGTTTCAAGCGATTCTCCTGCCTCAGCCTCCCGATTAGTTGGGATTACAGGCGCCTGCCCCCATGTCTGGCTAATTTCTGTATTTTTAGTAGAGATGGGGGTTTCACTATGTTAGCCAGACTGGTCTCAAACTCCTGACCTCAGGTGAACCACCCGCCTCAGCCTCCCCAAGTGTTGGGATTACAGGCATGAGCCACTGCACCCAACCTACAGCTCTTTAAATACTTTATTTTAGATAAGGATATTCTTTTCTTTCTTTCTTTCTTTTTTTTTTTTTTTTGAGACAGAGTCTTGCTCTGTCACCCAGGCTGGAGTGCAGTGGCACAATCTCAGCTCACTGCAACCTCCGCTTCCCAGGTTCAAGTGATTCTCCTGCATCATCTTCCTGAGTAACTGGGACTACGGGCGTGCACCACCACACCCGGCTAGTATATATATGTGTTTTTCATTTTTGGTAGAGATGGGGTTTCGCCCTGTTGGCCAAGCTGATCTCTAACTCCTGGCTTCAAGTGATCTGCCTGCCTCAGCCTCTCAAAGTGCTAGGTAGACAAGGACATTCTTACAGATGAGTAACCTGAGGCCTTGGATATGTGACCCACCCAGTCAGTGGCAGAAGTAAGATCAGATCCAGAGTTTTTGACTGATGGAGTGTATTTCTTTCAAGTGGAGTCGCCATGCAGCCTTCTTATTTAAGCCAGTGCATTGCATTCTAGTGTTGCGATCTCAGCTCATTGCAGCCTCCACTTCCCAGCCTCAAGCGACTCTCCAGTCTCAGCCTCCCGAGTAGCTGGGACTACATGTGCCCACCACCAAACACTCAGCTAATTTTTGTGTTTTTTGTAGAGATGAGGTTTCGCCGTGTTCCCCAGGCTGGTCTCAAGCTCTTGAGCTCCAAGCAGTCTGCCCGCCTCAGCCTCCCAAAGTGCTGCGATCACAGGCGTGGTCCGCCGCTCCTGGCCTGGTCTGTGAGGCTTTTGGTAACCATTTTCATGTATGTAACGTGGTCTTGATCCCAGTAGTGGTTAAGGAGGTTAAACAGGAATGGATGAGGGCCTGAGCCTTTCTCATGCTGTCCTCAGGCTAAGGCAAATAGATGGAAATCTGTAGTTCAGCCAGCCCACTTTTCTGTCTCTTGTCCACAAAGTGGATCAATATGGCTTTCTAACTAGATTGTAATAACTTAACTGTTTTTTTTTTTTTTTTTTTTTTAGACGGAGTCTTGCTCTGTCACCCATGCTGGAGTGCAGTGGCACGATCTCGGCTCACTACAACCTCTGCCTCCTGGGTTCAGGCGATTCTCCTGCCTCAGCCTTCTGAGTAGCTGGTACTACAGGCGTGTGCCACCACACCCAGCTAATTTTTTGTATTTTTTTTAGTAGAGACGGAGTTTCACCATGTAAGCCAGGATGGTCTCAATCTCCTGACCTTGTGATCCGCCCGCCTTGGCCTCCCAAACTGCTGGGATTGCAGGTGTGAGCCACTGCACCTGGCCTTTTTTTTTTTTTTTTTTGGAAACAGAGTCTCGCTCTTGTCACCCAGGCTGGAGTGCAATGGCACGATCTCTGCTCACTGCAACCTCTGCCTCCTGGGTTCAAGTAATTCTCCTGTTTCAGCCTCCCGAGTGCTTTCAGCCTGCTACCACACCCCTCGGAGTCTCACGCTGTTGCCCAGTAGCTGGGGATCTCGGCTACAGGTTGCCTGCAGCCTCCCTAGGACTACACCCGGCTATTTTTTTGTATTTTTAGTAGAGACAGGGTTTCACATGTTGGCCAGGCTGGATCCCGCCCGCCTCTCGAACTCCTGAGACCGCGCCCTCATTTTTTGTATTTTTAGTAGAGACAGTGATCCATCTGATCCATCCTCGGCCTCCCAAAGTGCTGGGATTACAGACGTGAGCCACCGCACCTGGCTGTAATAATGTTTTTTTGAAGTTTACTAGGCATCATCTTGTTCATAATCTTTTGGATCCTTACAACAAGCTAGGGGGAAAAAAGGTTGGGCAAGATGCCGAATTGAGACTTCAGGAGGCCAAGAGTCTTGTTCCAGATCTCATCATGGAGAATAAGTGGTAAATCTGTCACAATCGTGTAATCCAGGTTTCTTGTTTTAGTTTGACACTGTTAAACTTTTTGTCTCCCACCTGGTACCTGTCATAGTGCCTGCACTTGGGTGCTGCCAAAATAGTGTCATGTGGGTGGCAGAGCACGTAGTGGGAAGGTGGTATAGGAAGAGCCCTGAATTAGGGAGGAAGAGGAAGAGTACAGCAGACCAGGTAGCATCTGTGTGGAGATGGATGTTGGCTTCATGGAAACAGGGAGTGTTACTCTGGTTTTAGGGAGGCAAAGGTAGACTTACTCTGCTTTGCACTGTTAGACTAGACCTAGAGTACTGAGATGAGTTTTGGGCCCCACATTCCAAAGGCAGTGTGTTTCATACTGCCCCTTTAGTGGGTTGGAAATCTGTTTAGTGAGTCTTAACCTGCTTATTAAAAAAATGAAACAGAATGGAATGGAATAGAAAATATCAAGCCAGGTGTAGTGGCTCATGCCTGTAATCCCAGCACTTTGGGAGGCCAAAGCAGGTGGATCACAAGGTCAAGAGATCGAGACCACCCTGGCCAACAAGGTGAAACCCTGTCTCTACTAAAAATACAAAAATTAGCTGAGCATGGTGGCATGCGCCTGTAGTCTCAGCTACTTGGGAGGCTGAGGCAGGAGAATTGCTTGAACCCAGGAGGCGGAGGTTGCAGTGAGCCAAGATCGCGCCCAGCCTGGCGATGGAGCAAGACTCCGTCTCAAAAAAAAAAAAAAATAGAGAAAATATCAGAGTACATTGTAACTGATGAGAAAAAGTATTGCATTGTTTCTTGGTGTGTAACAGAAGGTGACTGACCAATCTCAGAGACACTGGAGAACGGATTCAGGCAGTACAGAGGCACTTTTTTTTTTTTTTTTTTTTTTTTTTTTTTTTTTTTTTTTTTTTTAGATAGAGTCTCACTCTGTTGCCCAGGCTGCAGTGCAGTGGTGTGATTTCAGCTCATTGCAACCTCCACCTCCCGGGTTCAAGGAATTCTCCTGCCTCAGCCTCCTGAGTAGCTGGGACTACAGGTGCCCCCCACCACGCCAGGCTAATTTTTTTGTTTTTAGTAGAAACGGGGTTTCATCATGTTACCCAGGCTGGTCTTGAGCTCCTGGGTTCAAGCGATCCACCCGCCTTGGGCTCCCAAAGTGCTGCAATTACAAGCGTGAGCCACCGCGCCCGGCACAAAGGCACATACTTTAAGAGATTTGTAGGTCCCATATATAAGAGAACTTATGTAGATCTGGGGTGATCAGCACTCTCCACCCTTAATAGTCTCCAGTGGCTCCATGGTGCCCTTACTGTAATATCTGAGCTCTTTATCCTGGATCTGCCAGGCTTTTTTTATTCTGACCTCTGGCTCTGTCTGCATCACCTGCCCTGTTCCTTTCTAGCCACACCAGGCAGTTTATAGTTCTCACCATCTGCCATGCAGTCTTTATGTATGCTCACACTCTGTCCCCTCTACCTGAGATTGCCTCTCCCTCACCATATACTTGCAAACTCCTAGTTATCCATTAAAGCGCAGTTTAAGGGTTGTTTTTCTCTGGGCCATTTCCCCAAATGCCCCTCCCCGTCCTGGACTTCTCATCCCTGGAATGACTGTTGGCCCTTGGTATAGTGGTTAATTGTGGCATCTGGAATCAGTCCAGGACTCACATTCAAGCTGCATCATGTACTCACCATATGCCTTAAACAAAATACTTAACCTCTCTGTTCCTCACCAGCAAAAAGGTAGTACCTACCTTTAGAGTTGTTGTGGAAAATATGAGTTGATCCGTGTGAAGGGCTTAGAACTCTGCCTGGTGCTGACTAACATTGGCTGTTGTAAATAGTTGATACTCTTAGTTCTCGTATCATAATTATCACACCTATTACACTGCTGTTGTTGGTTTACAGATCTGTCTTCTAGGCTGAGAGGTTTTTGAAGGGAAAGGACTATGTATGCCATATTCATCTTTGTATCCACAGAACCAAGCACAGGATCAGGTATATATATATTAAAAAATATATAATATATAATACATATTACATATAGTATGTAATATATATTACATATTGTATGTTATATTAATATAACATATAATCTGATAAGTTGCCATTATACATACGCACACATATGTATTATAGATAATATAATATTTATATAATGTAATATTAATATTATGTGTGTGTGCACATATATATAATGGCAACTTACCAGACAGTGCTGAATGAATGTATGAGTAAATGGGCTTCTGTGAAGTCTTTTGGCCAGGATTTTGAAGATACATTTAAAGTTCAAAACTGATGGCAATAGGTAACATAGGGTACTCCTTAGTTTATAGAATTTGTTTACGTTATTATCCTGCTTAATCCTCACTAAACCCAGTTTCACATCTAAGTCCATTTTACCGTCAAGAAAACCCAAGCTTAATGAGGAAGCTGAGGTTTAGGGAGACTATGTAAACATACTTAAAAAAACAAAAACCAGTTTCTGTCTCTGTCACCCAGGCTGGAGTGCAGCGGTATGACCACAGCTCACTGCAGCCTTGAACTCGCAGGCTCAAGTCATCGTCCCACCTCAGACTCCTGGGTAGCGAACCTGAACATTTCTTTTCTTAAGACAGTCAGTTTCTGAGTGTTAGGAAATTACATAATTATTTGGTGAAGCTGTTCACAAAGCTGTGGTAATTTTTTTCCGTAGCCAAAATTATTTGTTTTTGTTTTGTTCGAAAATCCCTTTTATCATATTCATTAACTATTGACGAATCAATAGAATCTATTAAAAATAACAAAAATGGCCTGGCACAGTGGCTCGTGCCTATAAACTCAGCAGTCTGGCAGGCCAGAGCAGAAGGATTGCTTGACACCAGGAGTTCGAGACCAGTCTGGGTAAATAGTGAGGCTTTGTTTCTACAAAAAAAATAAAAAACTAGCTGAGCGTGTCCCAGCCACTCAGGAGGCTGAGGTGGGAGAACCACTTGAACCTGGGAGATGAAGTCTGCAGTGAGCTGTGATCACGCTCCTGCACTCTAGCCTGGGTGGTACATGGAGACCCTGTCTCAAAAAGAAAAAAAAAAAGATTTATTTTTATAGCCGTGGTTGTATAGAATTTTTATTAGCGTTACACAGCAGGAATTGTGTAGGAAGTTGGAGGTGCAGGGAGTGCTTGATGTGTGGAAGTTTTGGTGGAAGGAGGACTTGAGCACTACCTTGAGATTTAGAGGGAGTGCGTCTCACTTCTAGAGTAGATAGGAGTTCACCTGGACAAAAGGTGCTGAAAGCAAGTTTTACAGATGGAGGAAAGTAATGGCGCTAAGAGGTTTTAAGCATTTGGTCTCCAGACGGTAAGCAACTCCAGGGGTTATCTGGTCAAAGGAAGGAGAAGGGAGTTGTGGTGAAGAACATGAACCCTGGAGCCTTAGATGCAAACACCAGCTGTGTGACCTCAGGCAAGTTACCTGACCTCTCTGTACAACTATAAGATGGGGAGGTTAATAGTACTGTTACTGTTATGAGGAATAAATGACATTGTAGCATGTAAAATGCTCTACTCAGTGCCTGGCGTTTAACGAGTGCCCAAATATTGATTCAGAGTTTCCCAGTCTGTGTGTCATTCCCAACCGAATGAATGATAGCTGTGCTACTCTCCTCAGACGTTGAGTCTTACAAATATCGTTATTTTCTCAGTATGCTATAATATGAACAAGTTGGGAAGGAGCTAGTATCTGGTAGTGTAGTGGTCACACCGCGGGGCCTCAGGGAATACAAGGCTGTGCTCTGTGCCACCTCCTCCTTCCCCCACCGGCTCCACCTTTTTTTTTTTTTTTTTTTTTTTTTTTTTAGACGGAGTCTGGCTCTGTCGTCCAGGCTGGAGTGCAGTGGTGTGCTCTCGGCTCATTGCAAGCTCCACCTCCCGGGTTCCTGCCATTCTCCTGCCTCAGCCTCCTGAGTATCTGGGATTACAGGTGCTTGCCACCATGCCCGGCGAATTTTTTGTATTTTTGGTAGGGACGGGGTTTCACCATGTTAGCCAGGATAGTCCCCATCTCCTGACTTTGTGATCCGCCCACCTTGGCCTCCCAGAGTGCTGGGATTACAGGCGTGAGCCGCTGCGCCCGGCCTGCTCCACTTTTTGTATTTGGGTTGTGCTTAAAATTTCTTAATGTTTAAAAATTCTTTTTTATTATTACCAAAGCAATATATGTAGATTTCAGAAAATTAAAAATACAGATAAGCAAGAATAAGAAAATACAAAACATTATATTACCACTATTAGCATCTTATTTTTTTGGAGATGGAGTCTCTGTCACCCAGGCTGGAGTGCAGTGGTATGATCTCGGCTCACCGCAACCTCCGCCTCCCGGGTTCCAGCGATTCTTGTGCCTCAGCCTCCCGAGTAGCTGGGACTACAGGTGTGTGCCACCAGGCCTGACTAATTTTTGTATTTTTAGTAGAAATGGAGTTTTACCATGTTGGCCAGGCTGGTCTTGAACTCCTAACCTCAAGTGAGTGAGTTCCACCCACCTCAGCCTCCCAAAGTGCTAGGATTACAGGCGTGAGGCACCTCATCTGGTCCACTATTAACATTTTAATATTTATTCTTTCAGGTCTTTTTTATGTGTACACACACACACACACACACGCACAGTATTACGCTGATCTCGAAGTTAGTTTTCTTCAAACTAACGTAAGATCATTCTCTACTATTCTTTTGTAACCTCCTTTTTTCAGTTAATGATCTTCACCTTTTTGTGTTGGTACATTTCTGCTCAAATTTATTTAGAGGAGATGAAGTATAACACTGCTTCAGAAGAAAAGTTTTAAATCTCATTCAGTCTATCCCCATGTTTGGACACTCTGGAAACTTTGGTTTTGGCCAGGCGAGGTGGCTTACACCTGTAATCCCAGCGTTTTGGGAGGCCAAGGCAGGTGGATCACTTGAGGCCAGGAGTTCGAGACCAGCCTGGCCAACATGGCGAAGCCCCAGCTCTACGAAAAATACAAAAATTAGCCACGTATGGTGGTGCATGCCTTTAATCCCAGCTACTTCGGGAGGCTGAGGCATGGGAATCGCTTGAATTCTGGAGGCAGAGGTTGAAGTGAGCCAGGATCGCACCACTGTATTCCAGCCTGGTGGCTCAAAAAAAAAAAAAAAAAGGAGAAAATGTAGGCTTTTATTTTTATCAGTTATACATGCGCACAGTATATAGCCAACAAGACTTGAACAAGAAACACTGGTTTCCTACTGTCCTGCCCCAATGTCTTATTCCCCAAGAACAATTACTTTTCAACTCTAGCTGGTTCTTGAGTATTTAACTCTGTATTACCAAGTAATATGTTTATGTTCTTTGTGATTGTTCTCAGTTTTAGGCTTTATCTATTTTATTTTCACCATCAGCGATGAGACTTCAGTTGTCTTTCACCTTCCCATCCTTGCCCGTGCATGCACGTCCCCTGTCCTCCCGCTACAATTCTGTCCATTTTGTTTAAATCTCCCTTTGACCTTTACCTTACTATGATTACGTAAGTTCTTTACATTGCTGTGCCATACAGTACCATGTTTTTGTTTTTCTTTCTTTTTTTTGAGACAGGGTCTTGCTCTGTCACCCAGGCTGGAGTACAGTGGTACAGTCTTGGCTCACTGCAGCCTCGACCTCCTAGGCTCAAGTGATCCTCCTACCTCAGCCTCTCGACTAGCTGGGATTACAGGTGCGTGCCACCACGCCTGGCTAATTTTTGTATATTTTTGTAGAGAGGAGGTTTTGCCACATCGCCCACACTGGTCTTGAACTCCCGGACTCAAGCAATCCACCCACCTTAGCCTCCCAAAGTGCTGGGATTACAGGCATGAGCCACTGCATCTGGCCTTTTTTTTTTTTTTTTTTTTTTCTTATACATCTTTTTATTTTCTTCGGAGTTAACAATTGAATAGGCACTTTTATTTTCCTAATTTTTGGTCTTTTATCATTAATTTAGTTCCAGATTCTCTGCCAGTTGTCTAAATCTCCTCTAGCAGAAACGTTCAATACATTGAAACACATGGGCATTCTATCAACTTCGTGTCTTCTCAAGGAAGTATTTCCTGAATCCTGATCTGCTTTAATCTAGATTTGTTCCTCTCTAGGTCTGCTGTGCGGATGTCATCTGAGAAGGTCCATCATCCTGGGGATTCGTTTTCTCTTGTTGGGATCCCGTTTTTCTCCTATCTTGGCATATTTCTTTATCCTGGTGGCTGCATCCTCTGGAAAAAGGAGGATTAAGTCGTTCATCTTTCGAGAACCTTGTATGTGTAAGAATGGTTTTATTCTGCTCTCTCACAGCTGATGGGATTTTGGCTGAGTGTTGACTTCTGGGTTAGAAAGAGCCCTCCCCAGAATGTTGCAGTCGCTGCTTTCATTGCCTTCTGGCTCCCGTGTGACTGCTGATACTCGGATTCTTGACCTTTGACGTAGAAACTGTTTCTTCTTCCTCTAAGTAGGACTTCTCTTTCTCCTCAGTCTTACACATTTCACTGTGATTCACTTTTATTCTGTGTGTAGTGTGATCAGCCCCTGCAGTCACAGAACTCATGTCCTTCAGTTTGGGGAAATTATCTTGAATCATAATGGAAGTGATTTCCTCCCCTACATTTTCTGTGTTCCGTCTTTTTTTTTTTTTTTTTTTTTTTTTTTTTTGAGACGGAGTCTCGCTCTGTCGCCCAGGCTGGGGTGCAGTGGCCAGATCTCAGCTCACTGCAAGCTCCGCCTCCCGGGTTTACGCCATTCTCCTGCCTCAGCCTCCCGAGTAGCTGGGACTACAGGCGCCCGCCACCGCGCCCGGCTAGTTTTTTGTATTTTTTAGTAGAGACGGGGTTTCACGGTGTTAGCCAGGATGGTCTCGATCTCCTGACCTCGTGATCCGCCCGTCTCGGCCTCCCAAAGTGCTGGGATTACAGGCTTGAGCCACCGCGCCCGGCCCCGTCTTTCTTAAACTGTTACTTAATGTGGGACCTCTTGAACGGGTCTCCTGATTTCCCTTCGCTTTTCTCTCCCAGTTTCCATAGTTTCGTCTTTTGGCTCTACTTTGTGGGCACTTTGGTCAACTTCACCTTCCACCCTTTCCTTTGAGATTTTTGTTTTGTTGTGATATTTTAATTTTCAACAGCTTTTTATTTTTACTTATTTATTTTTGCTTTTGAGACGGAGTCTCACTCTGTCACCCAGGCTGGAGTGCAAGGGCGAGAGCCTGGCTCACTGCAAGCTCCACCTCCCGGGTTCACGCGATTCTCCGGCCTCAGCCTCCCGAGTAGCTGGGATTACAGGCACCTACCACCGCGCCCGGCTAATTTTTGTATTTTTAGTAGAGATGGGGTTTTGCCATGTTGGCCCGGCTAGTTGCAAACTCCTGACTTCAGGTGATCCGCCCGCCTCAGCCTCCCAAGGTGCTGGGATTACAGGCATGAGCCACTGTGCCCGACCTCATATTTTTATTTTTTAACTTTTTAGGTTTGGGGATACATGTGCAGTTTTGTTATAGACATAAACTCATGTCACGGGGGTTTGTTGCACACATTGCAACTAAGCCCAGTACCCAGTAGTTATTTTTTCTGCTCCTCTCCCTCCTCTCACTCTCCCCGCTTAGGTAGGCCCCAGGGTCTGTTGTTCCCTTCTTTGTGTTCATGACATTAATGACATTAATTTTAACTGCTGCTTCCCTCCTCCCCATTACAGCACATCAGGACTGTGTGACTCCCGGGCCTCTTTTCCCCGCACTTAAGATTCCCCCAACAGGGCACAGTTTCTGGTCTTCTCTCTATCGTGGGTTCTGTCCTCTGATCCCTTCCATTCATTTCTTTTTGGTGTGTGGCTTCAAAACCAAACTCACCTTTCTTGATTGGGTCTAGTCAGAGTAGAAAAAGATAATACCTCCTCTCCTTTTGAATGTTATACCGTGATTAGTGTAGTCTTTGATCCTATTGACTTTTTGGATAATCTTGCCAGGTTGAACAGAGGCGAAAATAAAGCTTTTCCATGCTGCTTCTAAGCTCACTGTCCCCCATACTGCATTTATGCCCATGGTTTTTGGACCCAAATACAGGAATTTGCATGTGTTCCTCTTAAACACTGCATTGTTCAGAGGTCTATGATGGAAATAGGGGTATTTATGTTAGTCATGAAACCTCAGTGGGATGCTTTCCTATTTCATGGAGGAGAGAAATAAGAAAAAGGGGCAGGAGTTTTAAGAAAGAGAGAGGGTTACTTGGAAAGGAGGCTTGAAGACTCCTGAAGCATTGCATGGTGAGGGCAATGTGTGAGTGAGTGTATCAGCAGGAGGACAGAAGGCATTGTTGAGGAAGGGATTGAAATCTGGGGAGAGAGGGAAGTTACTAAGTGAGGTAAGTCTTGTAGGATGTAAAGGAAGGGGGTCAGGGACACCAGAGGGTGAGGGTAGAAAGGAGAAGGGGAACGCTACAGGGCCGATGTGCTTTCACTGTACTGGGCTCTGTTCAAATGTTACTTAATCCAGGCAGCAGCCTGTGAGTTTGACAATATTTGCTCCATCTTTCAGATCAAGAAGCTGTGGCTTATGGAGGTAAAGAAGCTTCGATAAGGTCACATAACAGAGAGTGATAGAGCAGATTTAAACCAAATCTCTACTGTCCAGGTTCCCCAGATGGCCCAACATGGGCAAGAGGCAAGTTAGATTACGATTAAAGGTTGGCGACAACAGGTCTGTGAAACAGATAAACCAAGTTAGCTCTTGTGTCCACAGAGTATTTAAAAGAAAAAGCCCAGGTGGATGCAGTGGCTCACGTCTGTAATCCCAGCACTTTGGGAGGCTGAGGCCGGCGGATCACCTGAGGTCAGGAGTTTGAGAACAGCCTGGCCAACATGGTGAAACCCCATCTCTACTGAAAATACAAAAAATAAAAAAATAATAAAAAGACAAAATTAGCTGAGCGTTGTGGTGGGTGCCTGTAATCCCAGCTACTCGGGAGGCTGAGGCAGGAGAATCAGTTGAACCTGGGAGGCAGAGGTTGCAGTGAGCTGAGGTCGTGCCACTGCACTCTGGCCTGGGCGACAAGAGTGAAACTCTGTCTCAAAAAAGGAAAAGAAAAAGCCCAGCTAACTCGAGCCTCTGTTCTAAGCCAATTCTTTATATTCTGGCACTTCGCAACCGGTTGAAAAACTTGATGGTGGCTGCTTCCTTCTGAAATTATTTAGTGGGAAGGAGACTTACTGTGTAATTACTCTCTTGGATTACTAAATGGTTATTCTCTTGGAATATAGGTTGGATTGCAAATAAGATGATAAAATTGCGTATACGTGTGTACTTGCATACATACATCCTACAAAGCACAGTGAGTTCCTGTTCTCAGTTTATCTTTGATTGATATATATGGACTCTTCTCCCCGAAACCAAAAATAAATAAATCACTGGTCTTGAGAATTTTAAATAAAAGAAAGAGTTACTTGAAACAGCTCTGATTTTCTTGCATCTCTTATCTTTAGGCCTTTGCCCAGTTTGATGCTGAGGGTGATGGGACAGTTGATGCGGAGAACATGCTGGAGGCCCTCAAGAATTCCAGTGGCGCTAATCTGCAGGGGGAGCTGAGCCACATCATCAGACAGCTACAGGCCTGCTCTCTGGTTCCAGGTGAGGCTTCCATCTCAGTGCTGTCTCAGAACCAAAGTGAACTTTGCCCTATTACTGATTGAAATTAGGCAAAACTGTGGCCACATGCAGTAAACTCCCCCAACAGTGTTCAGTAGGCACGTGATCTGAGTTAGCATTTCCTATAGTCATCTTCTTCATCCCCCGCTACGGTGGTGGCTAAGCAGTTGTACCGTTTTATGACAGGAACCCTTGTCAAGTGGCCGCCTTCCTTATTGGTTCTCTGTATTTCGCTACAGAAGCCCTCCTTGACCTTTGCTGTTCATTCTCTTAGCATCTTGCTTTCTTTTTGCAACATATTACCATTGTAATTGATCAATTCATTATTCAGTTATTAGTAAAGTGTTTGTCTTCACTCCTATACTATAGTTCCATGAGGGCAGGGACCTGCTGCGTTATTTCTGCTGTGTCCTCACATTTGGGGCGTTTCTTTTTTGGCGTGTGGTAAGCGCTTAGTGGCTTTTTTTTAGAAAGCTGTTACAGCAGTCCCTCCTTACCCATGCGGAAGATGTTCCAGCACCCCCAGTGGGTGCCTGAAACCAAGGATAGTACCCAACCTTGTATATACTATATATTTTTCTGATACATATATACTTATGATAAATTCTGATGTATAAATTAGGCATAATAAGAAGAGGTCAGGCCGGGTGCCGTGGCTCACGCCTGTAATCCCAGCACTTCGGGAGGCTGAGGCGGGTGGATCACAAGGTCAGATTGAGACCAGTCTGGCTAACACAGTGAAACCCTGTCTTTACTGAAAATACAAAGAAAATTAGCTGCATGTGGTGCAGGCGCCTGTAGTCCCAGCTACTCGGGAGGCTGAGGCAGGAGAATGGCGGGAACCCGGGAGGCGGAGCTTGCAGTGAACCGAGATTGCGCCACTGCTCTCCAGCCTGTATAACAATATACTCAAATAAAAATTATGTGAATGTGGCCCCCCTCTCTCTCTCTCTGTCTCACAGTATCTGAACCATACTTACCTATTTTGGGGTCTTTATTGACCACAGGTAACTGAAATTGTGGATAAGGGAGGACTACTATATACAGAAATTTAAGTGAGAATAAAAATAGCTTAAAATTAAGCAATGCCGGCGGAGCACAGTGGCTCATGCCTGTAATCCCAGCACTTTAGGAGGCCGAGGTGGGCAGAGTTCCCAACCTGAGGTTGGGAGTTCAAAACCAGCCTGACCAACATGGAGAAACGCCTTCTCTACTAAAAATACAAAAATCAGCCGGGTGTGTTGGCGCATGCCTGTAATCCCAGCTCTTCGGGAGGCTGAGGCAGGAGAATCACCTGAACCCCGGGAGGTGGCGATTGCAGTGAGCTGAGATCGCGCCATTGCACTCCAGCCTGGGCAACAAGAGCGAAACTCCCTCTGAGAAAAAAAAAAAAGAAAAGACATGGCCTGTGTTTTTGTATGTTTTTTTTTTGGGGAGCTCAGACTTACATAAAGACAGAATCATGATAAAATTAGTATTTGTTTTTTCCAGTGAGAAGACAATTGTGTTTGAAAGAGAAAGAAACTTTGTACATTTTTGTTTTAGTCTTGGTTTACTTCACCTTAGCACTTTTCCTGCTCTGTGCACTTGGTGTCATAATACTTATGGGTCACTAGGGCAGCAATGGAGGCAAAATAGATTTGATAGACACATAAATGTAAATCTGATTGCTCTTGGCCCCTCTGGCTTACTTACTGCTGAGTGACGTATTGAGCTAGGGAGGGGTAGTTTCCATATGTTAATGAAGAATGTATATTTCCATCCAGACGTGGTGGCTCATGCCTGTAATCTCAGCACTTTGGGAAGCCGAAGTGTAAGGATTGCTTGAGGCCAGGAGTTGAGACCAGCCAGGGCAACATAGTGAGACCCCATCTCTTAAGAAAAAAATTAGCAGGTCATGGTGGTGTGCAACATTGGTCTCAGCTACTCGGGATGCTGAGGCAGGAGGATTGCTTGAGACCAGGAGGTTGAGGCAGCAGTGAGCCGTGATCATGCCAGTGTACTCCAACCCTGGTGATAGAGCGAGACCCTGTCTCAAAAAAACAAAACAAAACATGTATTTCCATTCTCCTTCAGGTTGTCTTTAATTATTTAATTTTTATAAAAATTAAATTAAATAATTATTTAATTATTTAACTTTTTCCCTAGTCTCATGGCAATTAAAATTATTATTATTATTTTTCTTTTGAGACAGAGTCTTGCTCTGTCACCCAGGCTGGAGTGCAACGGGATCTCCATTCGCTGCAGCCTCCACTTCCTGGGTTCAAGTGATTCTTGTGCCTCAGCCTCCCGAGTAGCTGGGAGCACAGGCATCTGCCACCATGTCCAATTTTTATGTTTTTAGTAGAGATGGGGTTTTACCATACTGGCCAGAGGCTGGTCTTAAACTCCTGACCTCAAGTGATCCACCCGTCTTGGCCTCCCAAAGTGTTGGAATTATGGGCATGAGCTGCTGCACCCGGCCTGAATTATCTTTAGCTAGCTTTTATCTTAGTGTTTACATATTACTCCACTTTTGAATTACCAGCATGTGGATAGCATCAGGAGCTTTATTTGGACACCTCAGACAGTTGTGGGGAGGAAAGCAAAGGGATTGAGACCAGGGAATCCACCAACAGATAATTCATAGTGCACTGCTGTGCTGGGGGATGAGACTGAGAAAACGTCAGGGTCCAGATCTCAAGGCGCTTACATAACAGGCTTATGACTTAGGGCTTCCTACTCAAAACTTTTCATCGGCACCCAGTTCATCAGTCTTGGAATGAACCTTTGTAAGCTGAAGTTGCTTTGGTGGTCGGATTTTTTAGTTGCTAACTTTCACCTACGCTAAAACTAGTTCCTTTTGTATCTCATGGTGTTGGTGCTTAAGCGTTTAAAAAAAGAAAATAGTACCTTTTCCAAATTCATTAGGCTTGGAATTCATTTACTGAAGGCTAAATTAATTTACCAAACGTTTCAGCATATGAAAATACTTTTTCCATTATATGAACAAGTTTTTGTTTTGTTTTTAATATAGATACAGCATTTTGCCGTGTTGCCCGGTCTGGTCTTGAACCCCTGAGCTCAGGCAATCCACCGGCCTTGGCCTCCTGAAATGTTGGGATTACAGGTGTGAGCCACTGCACCAAATCTGTTTTTTCACATAGGATTTGAGCAGATCAGTGCAGCATCAGCAGTGTCCTAAATATGAAGCTCAGGTATTACTGTGGAGTCAGCTAAGAAAAAGACTGAGCCACTCCTGGCTTCTTTCTTCCTCAGCTTGCAGATGGCCTGTCATGGAACTTTGCCTTGTGATTGTGTGAGCGAATTCTCCTTAATAAACTCCCTTTTATATATACGTATATCCTATTGTTTCTGTCCCTCTGGAGAACCCTGACTCATACAAATTTTGATACCAGAAGGGGTTCTAGAAAAACTTTATATATATATATATTTTGTTTGTTTGTTTGTTTGTTTGTTTGTTTTTCTGAGACAGAGTCTTGCTCTGTCACCCGTGCTGGGGTGCAATGGTGCAATCTTGGCTCACTGCAACCTCTGCCTCCCGGGTTCAAGCAATTCTCCTGCCTCAGCCTCCCGAGTAGCCACCGCACCCAGATAATTTTTGTATTTTTAGTGGAGACGGGGTTTTACCATGTTAGCCAGGCTGCTCTTGGAACTCCTGACCTCGTGATCTCCCCTCCTTGGCCTCCCAAAGTGCTGGGGTTACAGGCATGAGCTACTGCGCCCGGCATTTGAGGAACAGAATTTTAAGGATGGATTCCTTCAGTTGGTTTTGTAGTTCTGGGAGTTGACTGTTTAATCTTACTAGACCCAAAAATGCTAAGGAGTCTACTTCTAATAGTATGGAGAACACTGATAGTCCTTGGCGTGAACTGTTAAGAGAGTTGTGCAAAGTAAATGCACTTGATATTCCCGAGTCACCTCTCTTGAGAATCGAGGAGTTGAGTGACTCCATACGTGATACCTTTGGCCATATGTGGAGAACCAAGGACTGTAATGAAGTTGGTTGGTGCTCCTAAGTTTGCCGGACAGAGTGATGAAAGAAGAGGATGATCTCAGGGATTCTGTCTCCAGAAATGCATACTTAGCCTCACATCTTCCGAGATTGCCCTGGGTGAGAGTCTTACCTCCTTTAGACAAAGGGCTGAAATTGTGGAAAATCACACACAAGCTCCTATCACGTGAGTGGCTGACCTCCAGTGAAAGGTGCACACTCAGCCTCAGCGGTGTCACTGTTAAAATGAGAGCATTGATTGGGAAAGAATGGGACCCAGTGCATAATTGGAATAGGCATAATTAGCATCTGGCAGAGTCCCCACATTGGCTCCCTGACCAGTAGGCTGAGAGCTGTTACAGTGGGAAAGGCCAAGTGAAAGCCATCAGTGCTGGCTTTACCTAGAAAAATAGTAAATAGAAACAATATCGCACTCCTGGAGGGACTGCAGAGATTGGTGCCATCATCAAGAACTTGAAAGATGCAGGGGTGGTGGTTCCCACCATGTTCCCATTGAACTGTCCTATTTGGCCTGTGCAGAAGACGGATGAATATTGGAGGATGTCAATGGATTATTGTAAGCTTACCCAAGTGGTGACTGCGATTGTAGCTGCTGTGCCAGATGTGGTTTCGTTGCTTGAACAAATTGACACATCTCCTGGACCTGGTGTGCAGCCATTGACTTGGCAAATGCCCTTTTCTCCATTCCTGTCCGTAAGGCCCACCAGAAGCAATGTGCCTTCAGCTGGCAAGGCCAGCAATATACCCTCACTGTCCTACTTCGGGTATATCAACTCTCCAGCTCTGTGTCGTAATATTGTTTGCGGAGATCTCGATCACTTTCCCTTCCACAAGATATCACGCTGGTACATTACATTGATGACGTTATGCAGATTGGACTCAGTGAGTGAGAAGTAGCAAACACACTGGACTTACTGGTGAGACATTTGTGTGCCAGGGGGTGGGAAATAAATCTGAAATACATTCAGGGACCTTCTACCTCAGTGAAATGTTTAGGGGTCCAGTGGTGTGGGGCTGTCAGGATACTCTTTCTAAGATAAAGGGTAAGTTGCTGTGTTTGGCCCCTCCTACAACCAAGAGAGAGGCACAACACTTAGTGGATCACCTGGGATTTGGAGGCAATGCATTCCTCATTTGGGTGTGTGACTCTGGCCCATTTATCCCGTGACCCGAAAGCCTGTCGGTTTTGAGAGGGGTCCAGGACAGGACAAGGCTCTGCAACAGGTCCAGGCTGCAGTGCAAGCTGTTCTGCCAGTTGCGTCCTATGACTCAGCAGATCCAGTGGTGCTTGAGGTGTCAGTGGCAGACAGAGATGCTGTTTGGAGCCTCTGGCAGACCCCCACAGGTGAATCACAGCAGAGGCCTTTAGGATTTTGGAGCAAGGCCCTACCATCTTCTGCAGATAACTACTCTTCTTTTGAGAGACAGCTCTGGGCCTTGGTAGAAACTGAACATTTGACTATGAGTCAGCAATTTACCGTGTGACCTGAACTGCCTGTCATGAACTGGGTGCTTTCTCACCCATCCAGCCTAAAGTTGGGTGTGCACAGCAGCATTCCATCATCAGATGGAAGTGGTATATATGTGATTGGGCTTGAGCAGGTCCTGAAGGCACAGGTAAATTACATGAGGAAGTGACTCAAATGCCCATGGTTCCCACTGCTGTCACCCTGCTTTCTCTCTCCCAGCCTGTACTGATGGCCTCATGGGGTGCTCCCTATTATCAGTTGACATCTTGGTGTGTCACCTGAGCCTCATTTTCCTCAGTTGTTAAAAAGGATACCTGTACCGTCTGTGCCTCCCCCTCACCTTACTGTGAGGACGGAATGATATGTATGTGGAAGCACCTTATTGGTTGTAAAATGCCGTTGGAAACTGTGGTAATGGTGGTGGTTGTATTGTCATAATCATTGTCTTAGTGTCTTAGTATAAAAGCAGTTACGCTTTTACTCTTAATGCACTGAACTTTATTTCTACCCTGTATTCTATATGCAAGACTTCCTTAAAAACGTCTATTAGTGTTTAAGTGCTTATACGTTTTTGAAGTTTGGATTGAAACAAATAATCATTATTCTAAGTCTTCTAAAATTATTTTCTTTTTTTTTTTTTTTTTTTTTTTTGAGACGGAGTCTTGCTCTGTCGCCTAGGCTGGAGTGCTGTGGCCGGATCTCAGCTCACTGCAAGCTCCGCCTCCCGGGTTTACGCCATTCTCCTGCCTCAGCCTCCCGAGTGGTTGGGACTACAGGCGCCCGCCACCTCGCCCAGCTAGTTTTTTGTATTTTTTAGTAGAGACGGGGTTTCACCGTGTTAGCCAGGCTGGTTTCGATCTCCTGACCTCGTGATCCGCCCGTCTCGGCCTCCCAAAGTGCTGGGATTACAGGCTTGAGCCACCGCGCCCGGCCCTAAAATTATTTTCAACTAAAATTAATTCTTTTTTTTTCTGAGACAGAGTTTCGCTCTTGTTGCCCAGGCTGGAGTGCAATGGCATGATCTGGGCTCACTGCAACCTCCACCTCCTGAGTTCAAGTGATTCTCCTGTCTCAGCCTCCCAAGTAGCTGGGATTACAGGCACCCACCACCATACCTGGCTAATTTTTTTGTATTTTTAGTAGAGATGGGGTTTCACCATGTTGGCCAGGCTGGTATCGAACTCTTGACCTCAGGTAATCCGCCTGCCTTGGCCTCCCAAAGTGCTGGGATTGCAAGCGTGAGCCACTGCACCCGGCTGAATTAATTCTTAAGTTCAGAATGCTACTGGTTCATTTCTTTAAAACTTAGATTTTTAAACAATTAAAACTGAAAATATCAGTGAAGATTGTTAATGACTCCTTTTAATTTAGCCGGTTCAGATAGGCCACCAGGCAGGGGATGTGGAAACTACTGTGGCTTCCCCAAAACACCAAAAATGGATGTTGTCTGTTTAGGTTTCATAGACATATTTTCGGAGTCGAAGGAAGGCCTTGATGCTCACTCGTCAATGATACTGCGGTTCCTGCACCGCAACCGGCTCTCCAGCGCGGTGATGCCCTACCCGATGCTGGAGCACTGCAAGAACATGTGCACCATGCGGTCTTCCGTGCTGAAGGAGTCTCTGGATCAGCTGGTACAAAAGGAGAAGGGTATGTGTGGGGGGGTTTCTCCTGAAAATAGTCTTACCATTTCTTCTGTCGTATTGGTAAAATGAGCCAAATCTTTTCCCTGCCTTTATTTCTGAAAATGTAAAGTCATGAGTTTGTAACATGAGAGTGTGATCTTTCTCCTCATTCCCTTGCTTCCTTCCTAACACAGCTGGTTTCTCATATTCAATTCTCTGCTCAGATGTGACTTCAGGGATGCCTTTCCTCTCTACCTAATTAACACCTCCCCCACCCCCCACCTTCTGGTCAGGATCACCTTGGCAGGTTTAATGGTCAAAAACGTGCTTATTGTTATCTGAAGTTGTAGCATTATTGATTCACTTGTGTGTTGTCTGTCTTGTCTGCTTCCTCATTGCTGCTGTGTGCCTGTTGCATGGTAGGTATTCAATGAGTATTTGCTGGATAAATGAGGGAAGCCACCGCATCCGCACTCGGAGATAGCAACAGAAGTTCACGATGTGTATAGATAGGTCTGTGGAACATAACAGAGCCCAGACATAGACACGATATACATGTGAGAATAGAGTACCAGATAAAGTCAGCGTCATACATCAGGATGGAAAGGTGAACTGCCAGCAGATGGAGTTAGGGCACCTAGTTAGCCATTTGAAGAAGAAATAAAACTAGATTTTTTTTTTTTTTTTTTTGGAGACTTGAGTTTCGCTCTTGTTGCCCAGGCTGAAGTGCAATGGCATGATCTCTGCAGCCTCTGCCTCCTGGGTTCGAGCAATTCACCTGCCTCAGCCTCCTGAGTAGCTGGGATTACAGGCATGTGCCACCACGCCTGGCTAATTTCTATATTTTTAGTAGAAACAGGGTTTCACCGTGTTGGTCAGACTGGTCTCAAACTCCTGACCTCAGATGATCCACCCACCTCGGCTTCCCAAAGTGCTGGGATTACAGGTGTGAGCCATCACCTGGCTGAAACTAGATTCTTAATACATTCCATTCACTAAAATAAATTTCAGATGATCAAAAAGTTCAGCTAAAAATAAAATGCTAAAAATATTGGAAGAAAAGAGTTCCACTTTGTGAAGTAGGGAACAGCCTTTCTAACTAGGCATGAACTCCAGAATCTGTGAAAGAAAAGATTAATAAATTGGTCTGTATGAAAATTTAACCTTCCTCACAGCAAAAAAAAATATCATAAGCAGAGTCAAAAACAAATGACATTCTAGGTAACAAAAATACATTTTGTAGCATATTAAAGATACAATTGACTGACTAAATTTTTTAGTAACTCTACCCTTGGGCAGTTATTTAACTCTGTGTTCCTTAGTTTCTTTATTTACTTTTTTGTGACAGTCTCACTCTGTCTCCCAGGCTGATGTGCAGTGGTGTGATCTCGGCTCACCGCAACCTCTGCCTCCCAGGTTTAAGCAATTCTCGTGCTTCAGCCTCCTGAGTAACTGGGATTACAGGCACGTGCCACCATGCCTGGCTAATTTTTGTATTTTTAGTAGAGATCGGGTTTCACCATGTTGGCCAGGCTGGTCTCGAACTCCTTACCTCAAGTGATCTGCCTGCCTTGACCTCCTAAAGTGCTGGGATTACAGGCGTAAGCCACTGAGGCCAGCCAGTTTCTTTATTTTTAAAATGAATTAATACATAAAGAATATATAAAAAGCACATGGCTAGGCACAGTGGCTGATGCCTATAATCCCGGTACTTTGGGAGGCCGAAGCGGGAAGATCACTTGAAGCCAGGAGTTTGACACCAGCCTGGTCAACACAGGGATGACCCCATCTCTCCAAAAATTTTTAAAAATTAGCCAGGGATGGTGGTGCATGCCTGTAGTCCCAGCTACTTGGGGTAAGGCAGGAGGATCACTTGAGCCTAGGAGATCCAGGCTGCAGTGAGCTGTGATCACACCACTGCACTCCAGCCTGAGCAACAGAATAAGACCCTCTCAAAAAAATCTCAACAAAAAAAAGTGCATGGGTTATAGTAAACACTCAAGTAAATGTTAGCTATTAAATGTATGTTTATATATACATTTGATCATGTATATAAAATATATGAATTAACCCAGAAGAACATGGAAGAGGGCAGGACCAGACTGTACTCAGAAACAAGCAGCTTAAAAAGTGTCACTCATCATTTAAAAAGTGTAAATTCAAACCGTAATTTACCATTTTCTTCTCGGCATGGTTTTGCAAATCTATCAGTGATTCAAGAATTGCACTAATGGGAGACGATGGGGTAATCCTTGGCCAGTGGATTCTTCGGAAGGTGGCATATGATTTTCACGTCCAGTAACAGTTTGAGGGACATGTGTCAAATGTGCCAACGATGTAACAGTTTGAGGGAGGCACATTTGACACATGTGCGTGAAAATCCACTCATGACACTGATGAACTGCAGAAGGATCTGGAAGGAGATTTTAAGGAAGGTTTGTGTTTCTAGGGCCAAAGTACCAAGTGTATTTCTCTTAGGTATTTTAAATAACTCTTTTTTTCCCCTTTGTGAAAGAGCTGTCATGTAATCAACTCTGGTTTCCCCTACAGAAAGCCCTGGAGATCTAACTAGAAGCCCAGAGATGGATAAACTCAAGTCAGTAGCAAAGTGCTATGCTTATATAGAAACGTCCTCCAACTCTGCAGACATTGACAAGATGACAAATGGAGAAACCTCATCCTACTGGCAGTCGGATGGCAGTGCCTGTTCACACTGGATTCGGTGGGTGGGATATAATGTTTTCTTAACTGTCTACTCTTTGTATTTTAAGTGGCTGTCTATGAAGGTGCTTTAAGAATCAAGTAAAATGACTCATGTAAAATCATGTAACCTGGCTTGTATATTCATAAATAATTTCCCTGATATTTGAAAGGAGGAAGTAACATTTGATTAATTTTAGATTAGTACTGATTTCATATCTGTTTTCGCTAGTTTCTCAGGAAAATTAATACCACAAAGAGCAAGTACTTACATGTGATTGTATTTTGGAATATCCTTTCTCTACTCTTTTTTTTGTTTTGAACAGGATCTCTTTTTGTCACCCAGGCTGGAGTGCAGTGGTGCAGTCATAGCTCAGACTCCTGGGTTCAAGCACTCTTCCTGCCTCAGTCTCAGTAGCTGGGATTTAGACATGCACCACCATGCCTGGCTAATTTCTTTCCACTTTTTTGTAGAAATGGGACCTCACTACGTTGCCCAGGCTTGTCTCAAACTCCTGGCCTTAATCCTCCTACCTTGGCCTCCCAAAGTGTTGAGATTATAGGCATGAGCCACTGCACCCTGTCCCTTTCTATACTTTTTTTATTTCTTTTTTTTTTTTTTTTGAGACGGAGCCTTGCTCTGACACACAGGCTGGAGTGCAGTGGCATGATCTCTGCTCACTGCAGCCTCCATCTTCTAGGCTCAAGCAGTTCTCCTGCCTCAGCCTCCCGTGTCGCTGGGATTACAGGTGCCTGCTGCCACACCCAGCTAATTTTTTTATTTTTAGTAGAGACAGGGTTTCACCATGTTGGCCAGGTTGGTCTCGAACTCCCGACTTCCCAAAGTGCTGGGATTACAGGCATGAGCCACCGTGCCTGGCCTCTTTCTATACATTTTTGAAATTCACTGTATGTGACTGAGTTGGTCACTTTAGAAGAAGAAATGGTATGGTCAGGAATCCTGGAGTGGAGCTGATGATAATAAACAGTGGTTTTCTGGAAGCTCTGAAGCTGCTATTGAAATTTTCACCTGTCCCCTCAGAAAACAGGCTAATTCCAATTGGTAGAACTAAGTGCCAGAAATAATTGTATTGTTTCCTCTTAGAGGGCACATTTGACCTTTAGACATCTAATTTATAGATGAGAGAATATACTCAGTTTTTTGTATGCAGTTTACAATTTGCTTTTTTGCCAGGTAAAGGGAGTTTGTTAGAATGTTCATATTGTTCTTTCTTCCTGTACAGATAGCTTAAAAGGAATCGTAAGATTAATCTTGAACTGAAAGATCTTTTAGAGATGTGGGAAGGTCAAGGTCAGAAGGACTTTGAAACTCATAGCCAGCATTTCAAGTTGGTGGCTGTTAGGAAAATCAGTCTTTGTGTATATCAAATGTAAGCTGTTTGAGATGGGACTTCTGGATCCTGTCAGTTCTTGACTCCTATAAACATTTGTAGTTTCTGCTTTTTGTGTTTTCCAGTTTAAAAATGAAGCCAGATGTTGTGCTTAGGCACTTGTCCATTGCAGTGGCTGCCACTGACCAGAGCTACATGCCACAGCAGGTGACAGTAGCTGTGGGGAGGAATGCCAGCGATCTTCAGGAAGTCCGAGACGTGCACATCCCCAGCAATGTCACTGGTTATGTGACGCTGCTGGAAAATGCCAACGTCAGTCAGCTCTGTAAGTCCAACAGAACTCAGGGGATAGGGAGAGGCAAGGAAGTACTATTTTTTAGCAGAAGGCCCTTTGAAGTGGAGAGGCGGTTAGTTTTTGAGATTTGGTTTGCTTCTTAGGACGTACACAAAAGTGGTCATTATTTCATTCATTAAGTGTTGTAGAGGCCGGGCGCGGTGGCTCAAGCCTGTAATCCCAGCACTTTGGGAGGCCGAGACGGGCGGATCACGAGGTCAGGAGATCGAGACCATCCTGGGTAACACAGTGAAACCCCGTCTCTACTAAAATACAAAAACTTAGCCGGGCGAGGTGGCAGGCGCCTGTAGTCCCAGCTACTCGGGAGGCTGAGGCAGGAGAATGGCGTGAACCCGGGAGGCGGAGCTTGCAGTGAGCTGAGATCCGGCCACTGCACTCCAGCCTGGGTGACAGAGCGAGACTCCGTCTCAAAAAAAAAAAAAAAAAAAAAAAAAAGTGTTGTAGAAATTATAGAAAAGCCTCGGGGCCTGCTGACTCGCCTGTAATCCTAGCACTTTGGGAGGCCAAGGCAGATGGATCACTTGAGATCAGGAGTTTGAAACCAGCCTGGCCAACATGGTGAAACCCCGTCTCTACTAAAAATACAAAAATTATCCAGGCATGGTGCTGCACCACCTGATTACATGGTGCTGCACACCTGTAATCCCAGCCACTTGGGGGACTGAGGCAGAAGAATCACTTGAACCCAGGAGGCTACAGCTGCAGTGAGCGGAGATCACGCCACTGCACACCAGCCTGGATGACAGAGCAAAACTCCATCTCAAACAAAAAAAAGAAAGAAAGAAATTATATAAGAACAATGGAACCATTTTTTTCATTAAAAAATATATATTTATATATATCATCTATATTTTATTTATATATTAAAATATATATATATATATATTTAGACAGGATCTTTTTTTGTCACCCAGGCTGGAGTGCAGTGGTGCAGTCATAGCTCACTGTAACCTCAGACTCCTGGGTTCAAGCAGTCTTCCTGCCTCAGTCTCAGTAGCTGGATTTAGACATGCACCACCGTGCCTGGCTAATTTCTTTCCACTTTTTTGTAGAAATGGGGCCTCACTATGTTGCCCAGGTTGATCTCAAACTCCTGGCCTTTATCCTCCTACTTTGGCCTCCCAAAATGTTGGGATTATAAATATATATATAAAAAATGAATATATATGTTTATATATATGTTTATACATATATATGTATGTTTATATGTGTTATATATGATATATATATCATATATATATGTTCTTTTTTTTTTTTTTTGAGATGGAGTCTCACATTGTCGCCTGGGCTGGGGTGCAATGGCGCGATCTCAGCTCGCTCCAACCTCCGCCTCCCAGGTTCACGCGATTCTGCTGCCTCTGCCTCCCGTGTAGCTGGGATTACAGGCGCTCACCACCACACCCGGCTGACTTTCTGTATTTTTAGTAGAGACAGGGTTTCACTATGTTGGCCAGGCTGGTCTCGAACTCCTGACCTCATGATCCGCCCGCCTTGGCCTTCCACAGTGCTGGGATTACAGGCGTGAGTCACTGTGCTAGACCATTGAAAAATATTTTATTCCCGTTTTCTTATTGGAAAATTAGAAAAATATAAACAAAAATATTCAAGTCCTACTACCCAGTGATTGTTACTGTGACTACCTTGGTGTGGATCCTTGCAGATCTTTCCTTGTGTTTGTGTATTTGTGTGTGTGTGTTTGTGTGTATGGTTTACATACACACACATATATGCACACATATATACACACCTTTTTTCCTAAAAAATAGAGCTGTATGTTTCTGTTCACATACATCTATACATATCTTTTTACAAAAACGTTGATAGTCTTTGCATGTTCTTTTGTAATTTTTTAGAACGTGTTGTATTCACAAGCACCCTGATTTAGTGTTGTAAAAATATACTGTAATTGGCCGGGGGCAGTGGCTCACACCTCCAGTCCCAGCACTTTGGGAGGCCAAGGCGTGCAGATCACTTGAGGTCAGGAGTCCTAGACCAGCCTGGCCAACATGGTGAAACCCTGTCTCTACCAAATACAAAAATTAGCTGGGCATGGTGGTGCATGCCTGTAATCCCAGCTACTTGGGAGGCTGAGGCAGGAGAATCACTTGAACCCGGGAAGCGGAGGTTGCAGTGAGCTGAGATTGCTCCACTGCACTCCAGCCTGGGTGACAGAGCAAGACTCTATCTCAAAAAAAAAAAAAAAAAAAAAAAAGCCGTAATTTTAACCCACCCCTCAGTCTTGGACATTTAGGTTGTTTCCAATTTTATACCATTATAACCTTGCTTTACACATAGCATTTTGGAAATAATCACAATTCTGTGATTGCTTTCCAGGCTTATTTCATTCAGGGAGCCGGAATGCTTCATGTTTTATCTCATTTCTTCTAATGCTTTCCTGGGCCAAAAGAAGTATTCTTTGCTCAAAGGAACTGAGGCCTAGGAAGGTAGAGTCTTTGTGTCCCACCCCTAGGCAAATAAATAGTTAGGTCTGTGGATTAGAAGCTTCCTGTCTTATATTGTGGTCTTTTCTCTAAGTTGTGTCGTTTGTAACTTCTTACCTTCTCTCCTCTGACCCAAATAAGAAATTGTGACATCTCTTAAAAGTGAGTCATGTATATGTCATCTGTTTGGATTTGATTATTAAAAATAAATTATCACAATTGCTTATAAGCCAGCTACTGTTCTGTAACTTAATCCAAATTTCAGAATCCTAGGAAGAATTCTAGAAATGTTCTCACAGTGTATTCAGACAGGCTTGTTTTAAGTTGTTCTTTGTGTAGTTTTTTTCAAGACTCCTAAGTTCCTAAGAAGTTTTGTTGTAAAGACTTAAACCACCCTTAATTTTACATATTATTCTTATGATTTCTTAGATTTGTCAATGCTTTTTGACAAATTTATTATATAGTAGTTCCATTGCACATGCTATTTATTTCTGTCATCAAAGTGTATCTTCAGAATTTTCTTTTCAAAATGTCTATTACTATTTTGCTTTTAGTTGGGAGCCCAGCATTTGCCTAACTAAAGAAGTTAATCCAATACTGAATGTTTTGTTTATGCTCGACAGATGTCCAGATTAACATAAAGCGTTGTCTTAGTGATGGCTGCGACACTAGAATTCATGGTCTCAGGGCTGTTGGCTTTCAGAGAGTTAAGAAGTCTGGGGTCTCAGTCTCAGATGCTTCTGCAATATGGTATTGGTCTCTGCTGACATCTCTGGTGACGGCTTCTATGGAGACAAATCCCGCCTTTGTCCAGACAGTGCTGCACAATACTCAGTAAGTCATTCCCTCTATTTTCCAGCCCCCTCAACATGCCCTCATTCTCCCGTCATCCTTTAAGGAGTATCACTGAGCCGCCTTCCATCATTGATCGTCGTGGCTCAGTCAGCTCGGCCTCAGGTGCCCTAGTGTTTCCTGTTGGTGCCTCTCAGCTCCACAGCGCTTCTCTCTTTGATTGACGTTCTGACTTTACACACTGAAAAAATGCCCATTCCCCCTTCCTGCTCCTCCTCACACAGTTCCTACAGTGTTCTTCATCAGCTCACTAAATGGACCAGTCTTGTGGAAGGTCACTTAATGCTGTGCCTGTTCCTTGTCCATTGGGAAGTAATTGCTCATGTTTATATAGGATTTGATGTTGGATAAAGCACTTTCAGATGCTGTCTATTATTTTACCTACTGACACTGAAATGTACCTGTGAAAATTACCCCATTTTATAGACGCAGATGTTGTGACCTTTCCTGAAGTCACATGAGCAGGCTACAGTAATGGATCCGTTGAGGGCTGTTTCCACTAATGAGTGAAATCTTTTCAGGGGTACTAAATTAATTTATTTTGAAATGTAGAGTACTTTAAAAAAAATGATTAGGGCAGAAAGACCAAGTAGTAACATATAAGACAAATACAACCAGCTATAGCAGCACTGAAATATTAGTATTGTGCAGATTCAGCAACTGATAATAGGCACCTATAGTGTAGGCTGTGAGAGTATCAGCCAAAAAGAGATTGCTAATATTTTGTTTTCAAGACATCTTTTGAGATTTGTTAGCACTATTGAGTAAAACTGTTTAGCAAATAACACTGCTGTAATGCTAGTTCTGAAGGGTAATAGTTGGCCATACCTTGTTCTTTCTTCGTGTTTTAACATGTATTCTCACCAAATTATTTCATACTTAGAGAAGCATTGCAAGTTTACAGTTAACAAATAATTTTTATTTCTTCCTCAGTCATTAGAGAGTAATTTGCCAGCCTGTGCCCCGTCGTTCCTGCATACTTTAGTGTGTATTTCCTGTAAACAAGAACATTTACTGACAACCATTGAAATCAGGAAATCCACATTGGTGCACTTTGCTGCGTTGCCACCATCTCATCCTCAGACTCCCTTCAAGTTTGGCACGTTGCCCCAGTCACGCCCCTTACAGCAAAAGGATCCAGCGAAATACTCTGCATTTCATTGTCATATCTCTTTAGTTTCCTTCATTCTGGAACAATTCCTCAGTATTTCCTTGTCTTTCCTCAGTATGTCCTTGACCCTGATACTTTTGAAAATTACAGGTCAGTTATTTTGAAGAGTGTCCTTCAGTTCTGGTTTATTTGATGTTTCATCGTGATCAGATTGAGGTTTTGTATCTATCTCTAGCAGGAATATCATAGAAGTGATGCTTTGTTCTCATTGCATCTCGTCGGGTTGCACCCAACTTCAGATAGTCCTCATTCTAGTGCAGTCATGTTAACTTTGATCACTTGATTAAAGTGATTTTTGCCAGACTTTTCCATTGTAAAATAATTTTTTTTCACTTCATAATTAATATGTTGAAGATGGTACTTTGAGACTGTGTAAATATCTCATTCCTCATCAAAACTTTATATTAGTGGATTCCTGTTTATGCACTAGATTATAGTCAGCTGCAGTTTTGATGCTTATATTATCCTGGAGTTGGCTGGTGGCAACCCCTTCAGTCTGGCTTGTGTGTCCTTTTGACATGCCTCATTATTCTTGGAATGCTTCCATATGTTCTGACACAAGATATTCCAGGCTTATCTTGAATGTTCCCTGCATTAGTCCTGGAATCAGCCATTTTTCTGAATCAGGGCTCTCTAGGTGGAGATCTACCTGCCTTGGCCTCCCAGAGTGCAAAGATTATAGACATGAGTCATCGTACCTGTCCTATTTCTTTATTTGTGACTCCCTTCTCTGATATTAAGAAACTTGCTTCCCATCATCCTTGATACATTTTCATACTTACTGAGTTCTCCTCTATGTAACCACTGTCCCATTGTCCCTGCCCTTGCGTGGACACCCTCCCTATCCCATTCCTGCTCCAGCATCTTTTGCAGACCTGCTGCTGTGGCTACCATTGCACAGATGCCCTTCTTATCTTCCTTGAGTTCCTATAGCCTGTGCCAGGCCACCCTTCTTGCCCCACTTGGTGCCTGCATTCCATATTAGGCCATACCTTTGTGAAGATACCTTTCTCACCCTGCTCAGGCTCTAAAACCTCACTGTAGGCCACCATGACTACTCCCCTTACTCCCCAGACACATACAGATGCCAACGTTGCACAACCCCACCTTATGGACTGGATTTTCAGGAAAAGGAAGAGGTTTCTACATTATTTTTTTGAAGATGTGGCAAGTGGTTGAAGAATGGACAGATTTTAAAGTTTGCGTCCCTGCTCAGTTTTACTAGTTCATCTGCAATGATATTTTCATGCACTCCTGCCTTTTTAAGATTAGTGATCAAATCTATTTTAAAATTAAAGATTTATTGAAAAAATATCAATGAGGAAAAATAGGTAAGGAAAAGAATATTTTGGGACAGAAGTGTTTGCCTGTATCAGTGGAAATACATTCAGTAAATGACTGCATGCTACTTGTGAGCATTATCCCTCACTGATCAGCTGCACCTGTGTGTAGCTGCCATGTTTGTGCAACCCAAAAACAGCTCATTGTGCAGACAGGAGCAGAACTAGGGCAGAGCGTGAGCTGACACAGTGTTAGCTTTGCTGTATTGTCTCTATTTTGAAATGTAGAAATGAAATTGTTTCAGGGATTTTCATTACCATTATCATTAAGCGACTATCTAAATTGTAGAATTTTGAGTTATTTTTGATACATTCACAGAATACCTTGAAATTTTTCATGGTACACTCACTCACCTAGCACAGTTGCTGGCACACAGTGGGGCTCAGAAGTCATTTGTTGCATAAATTTTTGATGACTGCTAACCTAGAGGAGGTAAAGCTATTGGGGGATTCAGAAAGATACATGTAAGCAAAGACAAGAAAAGGGAAACATTAAAACAGACATTAAGGTGGAAAGGCCAAGAAACATGGCAGGAATGGAGATGGTGATGGGCTCATCTGTTTAGGAAAACATGAAATTCATGACACCTCTTTAGATACCATAGATCTTCAGGTCCTAGGTATACAATTTTCTTGTTTTTTTCCCTATTGCTGCTGAACAAATTATAAAATAAGTTTTCTACTGAGCCACAAGCTGCTCTGCCTCTTGGGTCAGTTTTTCTAACACTACTTAACGTGAAAGCTGGATTCCAGAGAGCTGAATAAGCTTTATTCCACAGAGGGAGGTAGAACTCCTAAAAGAAAGAAAGAAACAGACACACACAAAACCCTATCAAACTACTTAGCACTATGACTCCTGGGCAAAAAGAGCTAGTTTAGGCCAGGCACGGTGGCTTATGCCTGTAATCCCAGCACTTTGGGAGGCTGAGGCGGGTGGATCACGAGGTCACGAGTTCAAGCCCAGCCTGGCCAAGATGGTGAAACCCCATCTCTACTAAAAATACAAAAAAATTAGCCAGGCTTGTGGCGGGCTCCTGTAATCCTAGCTACTCAGGAGGGCGAGGCAGGAGAATCGCTTGAACCTGGGAGGTGGAGGTTGCAGTGAACCGAGATCACGCCACTGTGCTTCAGCCTGGATGACAGAGGGAGATTCCGTCTCAAACACTGCAAAACAAAACAAAACAAAAAACAAAAAAGGGGCCAGTTTATATTGTTTGCCAGCTTCTCTGTGGGAACACTGTCTGTTTATAAGGGATTAGTCAAAACAAGCTTGTAACAGTTTATTTTTTGTCTAAATTCAGTCTGGTTTTCTGATTTTACGTTTTCCTCTTCTAGGAAGGCACTGCGGCACATGCCTCCACTGTCTCTCTCACCAGGATCTACAGATTTCTCAACTTTCCTCTCTCCTAATGTGCTGGAAGAAGTGGACAGTTTCCTCATAAGGATAACTAGGTAAAATCAAGGCTGACGAGGGTAAACTCTGTGAGGAATGGAGTGCATATATGCTTGTTAAGTCTTTAAAAAATATATGTTAATCTTTTAACCATCACCACTAAAAATGTTTGCTTTTTAGTAGCTAGAGAAAGTGACATAATAGTTCACTCATCTAAACTCCATTATTTAGCGATATCACCTGACCGGAAGAATTGGGAAGGCAGGGGAGGGGTGTTGCAGGGCCCGAGGGGGCTAGTCTTGTGATTCTGATAGAACAGAAGTCTCAAAGTCCAACTGGCATAGCCTTCCCTCACTCAGAACCTGCTGACCTTCACATGCAGGTCCAGGGAGCCTGATTACCTGTAGAACTGGGAAAGGGCGCCTGGATAGCTTGATAGAAGAGATCACTTTGTGTGGGGACACTCAGTTCTGCCTCAGTGAGCCCTGAGGACATTACTGCATTAGAGGACAAAACAGTCCCTGAGCCATCTAGATCGTTTTTAACGTTTCAGTGTAATGTGTTTAAAGTAAAGGCAAAGAAATATAATTCAGTGTAATACATTTTTGGTACTTCAAGCATAAACCCTCAACTCTCTGGCCAAGTCAGCTCATTACCCAAGGCTTCTTAATAGCGGAGGCTTATTAGAGTAGCTTGTTGGTATTATTTAATATTTAAAGATTAAAGGTTATAGAAGTGAGGCTTTCATTCCTTGGCTCTCTGGATTGATTTAATTTTTCCTTAGGTTATCTTAAGGTATTTTGAAAAATATTTCTGATAAACCTGTAGAAAGCATGTGGCAGGTTAATGTTACTTGTGGTGATCACTTCCATGGGGTTTGAGCCACCTGGATTTTTTCATGTTTTTAAGAAGTGAAAAGTTTTTATTCTTTGCTTATAGCTGCTGTTCTACCCCAGAGGTAGAACTGACTCTTCTGGCTTTTGCACTCGCAAGAGGAAGTGTTGCCAAAGTGATGAGCTCTCTATGCACCATCACTGACCATCTGGACACACAATATGATGCCTCATCCCTCATCCTGTCCATGGCGTCAGTCAGACAGAACCTGCTCCTCAAATATGGTAAATATGGTAAAACATGGGGGTGATGGAAATGTCCACAGTGGACACATCATAAAGCTGTTCTTCGCCATGTGACCTCCTGGTATCTTCTCATCTTTTTGGGTTGTTATAGTTACACCATGATTCCTGGATGAGCATATCCTCTGAGTATCAGACCTTACTAGGATTGGCAGGGAGAAGGGGGATTTTGGTTCGTTTATGTGATGGCAGTATCACCAGAAGAGGACACTTGAGTGTCCACAAGGCTGTGCTCCCACAATCTGCTTGCAGAATTACTCAGGTCTGGTGGCCATTTGAACACAGCCATCTTTGGTAAAGTACTGAAGTGTCTCATTGTGTAGGCCAACAGGGTTGGAGTAGTTCTTACCTGTTGGAGGGAGGAAGCTAGCCAAGATACGATGCAAAGGAATCTTTGTCTTAGAATGCATCCCTCTGCATTCCTGTGATAGCTGCTCTGAAGGATTTGGACACCTGTCTGCCACCGCTTTCCCCTCTTGGGCCTAGCAGTAATTCCTATGAGCACTTTTCTGCTAAACCAGGATGGGGCCTTATCGTCCTTCTCAACACAGGAGCCCATAAAGTTACTCCCAAAGGACTGCAGTGCAGCACTTCCTCTTGCAAGTGCAGCCTTCCTGGACTCCGCAGTATATGGTATTGGGTCTCATCCTGTTTGCAGTATTGCAGTGATATTTCTGCCATTTTACTTATTTATTTTGGGAGAGAGTGTCTTGCTGTGTTGCACAGATTGGAGTGCAGTGGCATGATCACAGCTCACTGCAGCCTTGACCTCCCAGGTTCAAGTGATCCTCCTGCATCACTCTCCCAAGTAGCTGGGACCACAGGTGCATGCCAGCATACCTGGTTAATTTTTTAAATTTTCTGTAGAGATTGGGTCTCACTATGTTGCCTAAGCTGGTCTCCCAGGCTGAAGCAGTCCTCCCACCTTGGCCTCTTAAAATGCTGGGACTACAGGCATGAGCTACCACACCTGGCCCCTGCTGTGACGTCTCTACCTTTGTCTTAATATGACTGACTTAATGGCTTCTTTGTATGTTATTTTTATTTTTATTTTATTTATTTATTTATTTTTTGAGACAGAGTCCTCCTCTGTCACCCAGGTTGGAGTGCAGTGGCATAATCTCAGCGCACTGAGACCTCCACCTCCCAGGTTCAAGTGATCCTCTCGCCTCAGCTTCCTGAGTAGCTGGGACTATAGGCATGCGCCACCATACCTGGCTAATTAAACAAATTTTTTTTTAGAAATGAGCTCTCCCAGTGTTGACCATGCTGGTCTCAAACTCCTGGACTCAAGCAGTCCTCCCACCTCAGCCTCCCAAAATGCTGGGATTTACAGGCATGAGCCACGATGCCCAGCCTGTTTAATTTTTTTTTCTTTTGCCTGTTTAAATTTTAAAGTTAGACAATTGATGTCCTATAAATCTAGTTTCCTCCCTAAATTTTGAAAAGTTATTTTCTTGGGTGGTTGGGGGTTGCACCAGTGAACAGCCCAGAGCAGGCATGGCTGGGTAGAAGGGATAGCAGGTAGTGTCTGAAAGCTGAATAGAATTTAGATTGATGGTTGTTCAGGCAGGGAGCGGTGGATAGGAAGGAATGGGGTAGTGTTCTAGTTCTAGGTCATATCATAGGTGAACGGGTGTTCATTATATTATTAAAATAAAAGGAAAACATTTTCAGATCATTATAGCAAAAGATAATTTATATGTATATATAAATATATATATATATTTTTTTTTGCCAAAGCCAAGTGTTCTGAAAAAGTTGATTTTTCTAATTCTTCAAACAGAAATTTTGCCTGAAGAGATGATTTAAAGAAACAAGACCTAAAATATTTTATATTTAAATGCAATTGTAATAAAGTTAATTATTGGCTCCAAAATAGTATCTTAGGAATCACCTCCCCCCCCAGATATGTTCAATCTGTGTTATCAACCTATATCTTATAATGTCCTTTTTTCAGAACAATGATTGTTCTAGAAAGCTGTCCTTGGAATCACTCAGGGACATAGCTGTACTTTGTCTCTTTCAGGAAAGCACAAAGGGATGGTGTCAACTTTTGTCCAGTATTCCTGCTCTATTTCAGGTTTTAAACAGGGAGATTTTTAGTTGGTAGTATGAGTAGCCACAGGACTCTTGTTTCCACACATAGGTGTGCTAGATTCCAGTTCTTCATATTTTAGCTTAAGGCTTGCTTTTCCTTTTCTTTGGTCAGGTAAACCTCTCCAGTTGACTCTTCAGGCATGTGATGTCAAAGGAAAAGAAGATAAATCTGGACCCGAAAACCTCCTTGTTGAACCATGGACAAGGGATGGTGAGTGGTGGGTCTGTCTGTCTCTAGTGTGCTCGATAGACAGGAGTCAGCTGTGTGAAAGCACACTGTGGGCTTTGAAATGTCCGAGGCGTGCAGTCTTCAACTTTAGGTTGTTTCTGAGTTGGCAATGGTTCTTGAACAATTTGTGTGGTTTAGTTGTAATCTGCCTGGGTGTCAATGACCTATAACAACTTAGAGGTATTTGAGAGCCTGAAGTTTTGAAAAGCAAGGATTCTTTCTCTTGGAATATAAAAAGTTACGGGGTTTTTTTTTTTTTTTTTTTTTTTTGAAAGGGAGTCTCGCTCTGTTGCCCAGGCTGGAGTGCATTGGCCGGATCTCAGCTCACTGCAAGCTCCACCTCCCGGGTTGATGCCATTCTCCTGCCTGAGCCTCCCGAGTAGCTGGGACTACAGGCACCCGCCACCTCACCCGGCTAGTTTTTTTGTATTTTTAGTAGAGACAGGGTTTCACCATGTTAGCCGGGATGGTCTCTATCTCCTGACCTTGTGATCTGCCCGTCTCGGCCTCCCAAAGCGCTGGGATTACAGGCTTGAGCCACCGCGCCTGGCCTGTTTTTTTTTTAATCGATTTTTCAGTTCCAATTGTCTTTCCATTGTGTTATCCTCAGGTAGTAGGTGCTACAGCAGGTCAGTAGCCCTTCACTACTGACTGAAAACATTGTTTAAGAAGGGTATTTCCAGGCTGGGTGCAGTGACTCACGCCTATAATCCCAGCACTTTGGGAGACTGAGGCAGGAGGATCGCTTGAGGCCAGGAGTTCAAGACCAGCCTCGCCAACATGGTGAAACCCCATCTCTAATAAAAAACTACAAAAATTAGCCCATTGCGGTGGCAGGGCGCCTGTAATTCCAACCACTTGGGAGGCTGAGGCATGAGAATCGCTTGAATCCGGGTGGTGGAGGTTGCAGTGAACTGAGATCCCGCCTCTACCTTTCAGCCTGGGTGACACAGCAAGACTCTGTTTCAACAACACAAAACAAAACAAAGAAGGGTATTTCTAGATACAGCTGATCTAGTATTTGAGTATCTAGAGGAAGCCTCACTCTTTTCCTAGTGTCAACATAATAATTGCTGATGTGCTTTTCATCTTTGCTGGAGGCTTCTTCCTTATCTCGTGATAAGGTGTTTGTGAGTCTCTTTCTCATCCGTCTTATTGGCCGCCTCGTTATCCCTTTTTCGCCTCTGTGTCCCTTTGTCCCTCACTGGACTGATTTGAATCTTGCTGATTCACTGGAGGAAGTGGAATGTTCCAGCAATGATCAGACATTGAAAGGAACTGGCCTTGCTGCTTTGTGTCTGGTTCTCCTTGGCTTTCCTCTCAGCAGTGCGTCCTCCTATATTCTCAGTGGTTGCCTCTTCTCTGTCCCGTTTCCCGTCTTCATTCTCAGCACTCGTGGAGTGCAGACCCTGGGAGAACATGCTTTTCCCAGCTGCACCTCCTCTCCTCAGTGCTCCTCTTCAGCAGTAGATGCTTAAACCAGATTGTTTCCCTACGGGCTTCCCTGAGCAGCTCAGCCTTGGCAGAAACGTTTTCTTTACTGCATCCATCTCCAGCCATACTGAAGGCCATGACTGGCTGTGAGGCTCCTGCCATTCTGAAGTGGGTGGGGCTGGGAGGAGGTGGTGTTAACTCCTTGTCCCTTTCCCTTCCCTTCCCCCAAGAAAGCCAAGACCACCTTGCCAAAGGCCCTCTGCGTTTTTCCTTCGCTTGCTGAAGATTTGGAATTTTTGTTCCTGGAGCATGTGAGGATGTGCATTTTTTCTTTCTTTCTTTTCTTTCTTTCTTTCTTTCTTTTGACAGGGTCTCGCTGTGTCACCCAGGCTGCAGTACAGTGACGCCCGGGTTCACGCCATTCTTCTGCCTCAGCCTCCCAAATAGCTGGGACTACAGGCGCCCACCACTGCGCCCGGCCAATTTTTTTATTTTTAGTAGAGACGGGGTTTCACCATGTTAGCCAGGATGGTCTCCATCTCCTGACCTCGTGAGCCACGGCGCCTGGCTGAATGTGGATTTTTAACACTGTTCATGGGCATTTCTCCTGGTAGTAGATTTTGCCAGCTCTTGTGCCTGGTCTGATTTGAATATTTTGTTATTCTCCCTGTGTCTTTTACCTGCCCAGTTCTCCTTCCTGCTTTTTCCCCCTCTTAGATTGAGTGGGTTTTAAAAATCTAGCTGTAGTTTGTGGATTTGCTCTTTTTGCCATGTGCCTGAGAAGCACAAGGGTGGGATGTGAATGGGTGTGGGGAGCACTGGGTTCCTCCTGCTTCCTCCCTTCAGCCATCACTATCTGCTGCTTGTAATTCAGGTTTGGTGTTGGTCTGTCTTGCTGCACTGCAAAAAGTAACCCTTAAGAGACAGACAAGAGAAAAGTACTCATGGCCAGAGCTGTTGGGTTTGGGGGTGATTTTTTCTTCCCCTTGTTGGAGTAAAAGCTCTTCTCATGGGTACATGTCTGGTTCTCCAACTGTGGGGAAGTACCATTTTTGGACAAGTGCCACTGCAGGGCCCACAGAATGCCCAGAGAACTCAAACGCTGATACTTCAGGGGGCTAACGACCACTGTCACTTGATCTGGTATTTTAAAGGAGTACTGGGTGCTACTGATAGGAACGGAAGTGGTAGATTTATTAAATCCTCTAAATCTAATTGGTTTTTTTTTTTTCCCTGTCATCTAAAAAGAATAAATTTGGCAAGTGGAGGGCAGGGTGTCAAAACTTGTAGATTTAAAATACCACAGTTCAGCCAGGTGCATTGGCTCACGCCTGTAATCCCAGCACTTAGGGAGGCCGAAGCAGGCGGATCACCTGAGGTCAGGAGTTCGAGAACAGCCTGGCCAACGTGGTGAAACCCCATCTCTACTAACAATAGAAAAATTAGCCAGGGATGGTGGCAGGCACTTGTCCCAGCTACTTGGGAGGCTGAGGCAGGAGAATTGCTTGAACCCGGCAGGCAGAGGTTGCAGTGAGCTGAGATTGCACCATTGCACTCCCGCCTGGGTGACAAGAGCAAAACTCTGTCTCAAAAAAAAAAAAAAATCACAGTCAAACCTGTGAGCTAGGCTGGGCACAGTGGCTCATGCCTGTAACCCCAGCACTTTGGGAGGCAGAGGTGGAAGGATTGCCTGAGGCCAGCAGTTTGAGACCAGCCTGGACAACATAGTGAGACCTAGTCACTACAAAAAATAAAAAAAAATTGCTGGGCATGGTGGTGTGTGCCTGTGGACCTACTTAGGCTGAGGCAGGAGGATTGTTTGAGCCCAGGAGTTTAAGGCCGCAGTGAGCTATGATTGCACCACTGCATTCCAGCCTGGGCAGTAGACCGAGACCCTGTGTCTAAAAAACAAAAGTGAAAAATGAAAAAATACACGTGAGCTGGTTTCTTACCCAGAAAAGGAAGCACAGAAGTTTTATTTATTTTTTTAAGGTTTTGTTTTTGTTTTGCCTTTCTGAAAAAATGTAAATGCATATTTGTTGGCAATGTTATTTTAAAGGAGTCTGATTCTGTTGACTTAAATTATTCCTTCTGCTACTACATTGAGACTAATTAAAATTGCTGATTTATCATTTAACTTTAGACAGTACTTTAGCCTTTACACAGATTTATTTTAAATAGAGATACCCAGGCCTCTGGGAAAAGGTGACAGTTCAATAATTGGAATAGCTTTTAGTATTACTGTTAGTAGAGTTGGGTGAATTTTTGGTAATATGGATTCTTAAAATTGCCTGTAGAATTGCTCTTTCATAGAATTAAATCATATAGCTCCTGTATGAATTAGAAAAGATTCCTTTGGATTTAATTTTCTTAGTTTTGGTGACACATTTTGCACATTGTCTTTATAAATTTTTGTTTTCTTGAACTCAATGTAATGAAATAGGAAACATGAAATTGGTTTTAGTGTTGTCATTTTGATAGGCAGAATTGTTGAGAACAATACAGAGTCCCAGAAAAAAAAGCTTATTTAATGCTGAGTTATATCATTTACAGAAGTTTGAAAGACAAAGGCAACCTTGGGTCTAGCAGAAGATTTTTTCGTGAGTTGTTAAAGGATAATTACCAACAATCAAAAAAGGAAAATAGTGACTGTCATACAAATACAAGTGAACACATGGCATACTTTTAATGTATTTACTTTATTTATTCATTCATTCATTTGAGACAGGATCTCACTCTGCTGCCCAGACTGGAGTGTAGTGTTGTTGTGATAATAGCTCACTGCGACCTCCACCTCCCAGGCTTAAGCAATCCTCCCACCCCGGCCTCCCAAGTAGCTAGGATTGCAGGTGTGCACCACCACCATGCCTGGCTGAATTTTTTTTTTTTTTTTTTTTTTTGAGATGGAGTCTCACTCTGTCACCTAGGCTAGCTGGAGTACAATGGTGCAATCTCGGCTCACTGCAACCTCCGCCTCCTAGGTTCAGGCGATTCTCCTGTCTCATCCTCCTGAGTAGCTGGGATTATAAGTGTGTGCCACCACGCCCAGCAAATTTTGTGGTTTTAGTAGAGATGGGGGTTTCACCATGTTGGCCAGGCTGGTCTCGAACTCCTGACCTCAAGTGAACTGCCTGCCTCAGACTCCCAAAGTGCTGGGATTACAGGTGTGAGCCACCACAACCGCCTTGATTTTTGGTGTGTGTTTTTTTTTTTTTTTGGTAGAAATGGGGTCTCATCATGCTGCCCAGGCTGGTTTTGAACTCCCAGGCTCAAGTGATCCATCGGCCTCAGCCTCCTAAAGTGCTGGGATTACAGGCATGAGCTACCGCGCCTGGCCCAGAGTTTTTATTTAGCTCAATTAATGAGGGAACCAGTAAGATGTTACAAACATTTCTAAGGAAAATTCATAAAATACATATAGACTAATAGGAATGCTAAAATCAATTTACAAATAGATAGAATATTGATCAGTATCCATAAGGAATAATCAGCAACATTTCCACAGAACCCAGTGCTTAGTTCTGTGGACAGGAATCCCGTGCATCACCACCAGCATTCTACTACTTACAGAACTGTCAAATAGCTTAGAGACCATAAAAGACAGAGACGACCCAAAGAGCGGATTGGCTAGGACACCCAGTGATTCTTTTTTTTTTTTCCCATTTCAAAGCCTTTCCTGACAAAGTGTTGTAGAAGCTAACTAATCCCTTTCTCAGCCTCTTAGCCAGTAGGCTTCATCAGCCCAGCCAGCCATCAACCATGGTTGTAGGTGTGGCTCAGGAAGACAATTGTGCAGTCTTTTGTCGCTTTGGCCTAAATGTTTTATAAACATTGATTTTCTTATTGTTACCTCAGAGCAGGGCTCCCTGTGAGGTGGAGGAAATTGTGCCCTGAGAAAGTCGTACCTGGTCAGTTCTCTGCTTGCCTAGGGACTTATCAGTGGGGTTCTTCTGTCCAAAGAGGGAATTTTTTCTCTTAATTTTCATGAAGATATCAGACCAGTTACCTCTCTCCCCCCACCCCCGCTCCCCGCCACCTCAAAGGATATGCTTCGTTTTTGTTAATCTTAGTTCTCAGGGCTATAAAAATGGGTTAGTTCCCTAACTTGAGTTTTTCCTTTTTTCAGGTTTTCTTACAGAGACTGGAAAAACCAGAGCCAGCACTATTTTTTCTACCGGAACTGAATCTTCCTTCCAAGTTACACAGATAAGAATTATGGTAATTCTCGTGATACCTTCTTTAAGCAATGTTACTACTTTTGTTTTGTTTTTAATTTTTGTGGGTACGTAGTGGGTATATATATTTGTGGGGTACGTGAGATGTTTTGATTCAGGCTTTCAAAGTGAAATAATCATACAGAGAATGAGGATGAGCTATCCATCCCCTCAGGCATTTAGTCTTTGTGTTATAAACAATCCAGTTATACTGTTTTAGTTATTTTTCCATGTACAATTAGGTATTATTGAATATTACCTTTTATTACATTTCAGAAGTCCACATCGTTGGTGTTTTGCTTTTTTTTTTTTTAAATCAGACCTATGGCTGACCATGTCATTGGTTTTTCATTGAACATTTACTGATTATTTATTCTGTGTCAGGCCTGTAGCAGAGGGCAGGGACACAAAGATGGATAGATGATAAAGTCTTTGAAATGGTGAGAATATAAGGATTGAGAAAGTTAAGGAACATTTCCTGGGAAACAGCTTTTGTATTTTTTCAGGGCTTAATATATTTGAAATTTTGTTCATTGGTCTTGTTTTGCTTTAACCTGTTTGAATTTAACCATGCTGGAAACAAAACGGCCACAGAACTTTTGCCTCTTTGATAGACTTCGTCCTAATCTCTGTTTCCAGGTTCGACGTGGTGGCATTGGTGCCCAGTGTGGGTTGGTATTTGCCTATAACTCATCTTCTGATAAATTTTGTGCAGAAGAACACTTCAAAAGGTTTGAAAAATATGACAAATGGAAGCTTCAGGAGCTCAGGCAATTTGTAAAAAGCAGGTAAGAAGGTAAAAAATCTTTGTAGAACAAAGATCTACAGAACAAAAGTCTTTGTAGTTAATAAGAATGTATTCATGCTCATTAGTGAACTATGCTTTCTTGTCTTTATAGAAAAAGTGCCAGTAATCTATCTCAGTGTCCTTAAGCATTCATTGCTTTCTAGCAGCATATCTGAAGATGTGTATGTTAATTTGTTCGTAGCCTGTTACTCAGTCTCTTTTGTGACCAGAGGCACACATCTTCACAATGGCTGGGTAATGATCCATCTGTGCCTGAATTGTGGACAGCCTGTGATCTGTAGCCATTCCCCAACCCCCCTTCTCCCATTCCTGCTTTTCACAAACATGTTTATTAAGTACCTACTATGTGCCAGGCCTGATGCTAGGTGCTAAAGATACTGTAATGAGGAAATTGGCATAGTTCTTGCTTTGTAGAGCTTACTGTTTAGCTCAGAAGACAAGTAAGAAAACTTGCAGTATCAACAGTGCTATGAATGTTCTGTGGGGGAGAAAAGGCGCTGTGGGGACACAGGGCAGAGCAGCTCTCCTGATCAGAGGCGTCTTTCTAGAGCAAGTGTTGTTATGCTGTTTATGAAGGATGAGTTGGAGTTGATCGGCCACTGGAAGGAGAATGTCCTAAGCAGAGAGGGCAGCTTCATGGGTCCAGAGGTGAAGCATGGCACATTGAAGGAAGGGGCAGGTCCCACGTTGCTGAGGGATAGTTGGAGGGAGGGTGATGAGAGAAGCAGCTGGAGAGCTGGGAAGGGGCAGGGCATTCAGGGCTTTGTCTCTGTTTCTCTGTCCTGAAAGCGTTGTGTGAGGGGGCATGTCGGGGGAATGTGTTGAGGCATTTCCGGAAAAGCGAGGGGTTCAACTGCGTGTTGTAGAAGCACTGCTCAGGATCATGTTGTGTGTAGTGAGGACTGGAAGGGAGCAAGTCTGGAGGCAGCTGGGCTGGGAGGAGGTTGTCACTTATTACCTAGGAAGCCAGAGATGTGGATGACCCCTGCTAGAGCAGCAGCAGCAGCAGTGGAGAGATGTGGACCGAGAGACCACTTAGCAGGGGGAAGTGACAGGACCTGGTGATTGACTGAACGTAGAGCAGGAGAGGGAAAAAGCTTCAGCAGCGGTGAATCGTGGCTTTTGGCTTGAGCAGGTGGGAAAAACAGGTTTGTGGGGAAGATGATGAGCTCAGATTTTGTTCTGTTGAATTTGAAGTTCTAAGAAACCTTTGAGGTGTTCGGTAGCCAATTGGATAAACAGGTCAGGAGCCAGGAAGAGGAGTTTGTGCTGAAGGTACAGATGTGAGAGGCATTTAAACAAGAATTTAAAATGTAGAAATAGGCCAAGTGCGGTGGCTTATGCATGTAATGCCAGCATTTTGGTAGGCCAAGGAGGTGGATTTTGAGCCCAGGGGATTGAGACCAGCCTGGGCAACATAGTGAGACCCCGTCTCTAAAAAAAACATAAAAATTAGCTAGGCATGGTATCGCGTGCCTGTAGTCCCTATTACTTGGAAGGCTGAGGTGGGAGGATCCCTTGAGCCCTGGAGGTTGAGGCTGCAGTGAACTATCTTCACGCCACTGCACTCCTGCCTGGGTGACAGTGAGATCCTGCCTTAAAGATAGATAGATAGATAGATAGATAGATAGATAGATAGATAGATAGATAGATAGATAGATAAGATAAGATAGATAGGATAGATAGATAAGATAGATTAGATAGATAGATAGGTAGATAGATAGATAGATAGATAGATAGATAGATAGATAGATAGATAGATAGATAGATAGATAGATAGAATGTAGAAATGGAAGAGATCATTCTGCAAGAGTGTGTGAACTGGGAAGAGAAGAGAACTTAGGTCAACAAGAGACACACCAGGCTTTAAGGGGCAACGAGGAAAACTCAGCCAGACAAGCAGCAGGAAAGCCAGGGCCTCGTGAAGGAAAGCTGTGTCCTCATGAAGCCGAGGGAAAATAATGTTTGAGGGAATGGGCGGTGGTGTCAGATGTTACCCAGAAGTCAGAAGATAAAGTCTAAAAATGAATCTGTTGGATGTAGCCACTGGTGCCCCCTTGGAGAAGGTTACCTCCCTTATTGCTATTAGTGAGTTAAAATTCAAGGAGCTAAAACAAGAAAAAAAAAAAAAACTCGAGCTGAAACCCTGAACTTGCTTACATTATTTCGTGGATAATGGATTGCTGGTGTTAATAGAAGTCTTTAAATACCATCCATCGCAGTGCCACTTGAGCTTCAGTGTGCATACCCATCAGCCAGGGAATTTGTGAAAATGTACATTCTGAGTTAGGAGCTCTGGATGGGGTCTGAGACTTAGATTTCTAACAGGCTCTCAGGGGATTCTGATGCTACCTGTCTCTGGACCATACTTGAAATCGTAAGGATCCAGAATGAGTCGCTCTTCTTGCTGCAATTCCTTTAGCAGCATTCCTGACAAAGGCTCGATCAAACTGTCTACAATACTGTTGATGGAAAACTCACCACGTATCAGGCACTTCAGGAACCAGAAGTTGTTCAGTTGAAATGCACATTTGTAATGTCTCTTCCGTGGCCTTCATTTCAGCCCTCTAATGGATTCGAACAAGTGTCCTTCACTCCTGAAATCTCCGTTCCATTACATGTGGATGCCTTTGTAAACACTGCTTTTCTTTTTAAATAATAGCTAGAGATGACACTGGGTTTTAAGCAGCCATGTCCTACTCTCGGGACAAAGTAAAATAGGTCATTTCCCCTAAACCTGCTGTTAAACAAGGTCTACTATGTGCCAGGCCCGATGCTAGGTGCTAAAGATACTGTAATGAGGAAATTTGCATAGTTCTTACACAGGATGATTTTTTTTTAACCTAAATACAGGCCTATTCGCCCCTCTCTTAATGATTTTAGCTCCTGATTCCAGCCTGAATGACTCTTAAATCCTGATTTTGTTGGCCTACGTATTCACCAGTCCCTCTCCAGTTTGGAAATCAAAATGTTAATGTGCATGCATTTTCTTTTTGCCTTTTTTTTGGTCATATCCCCTTGGTTAGGCGTTGGTCAGTCAGCGTGCTCCAGGGTCAGCAGTTGGTGCTGTGCATACGTAAGAGGACTAGTATTCAGCTCTCTCCCATCTTGCCTACTGTGTAGTGCAGCGTAGGGGACAAGACTGCTTCTCTCTGTTCTCTGGCACCCTGTCAGCCTTCTGCATCTCAAAGATTTCCTTGACAACTTGCAAAGAGTAGATTAAAAAATCTTCAAGCTTATGATATTGATGAACTCATTAATATGGTTTTGGGTTAAGAGAATACCATTTCCCATTAGGGTTAACTGTATCATGAAAGGTTTATGCCAAGAAAGACTTACATTAAGAAGGGACATTCTGCCGGGCACGGTGGCTCACACCTGTAATCCTAGCACTTTGGAAGGCCGAGGCGGGTGGATCATTTGAGGTCAGGACTTGAGGTCAGAAACCAGCCTGGCCAAGATGGTGAAACCCCATCTCTACTGAAAATACAAAAAAATTAGCTGGGTGTGGTGGCGGGCGCCTGTAATCCCAGCTACTTGTGAAGCTGAGGCAGGAGAATCTTTTGAACCTGGGAGGTGGAGGTTGCAGTGAGCCAAGATTGTGCCACTGCACTCCAGCCTGGGTGACAGAGCGAGACGCCATCTCAAAAAGAAAAAAAAAAAGAAGGGACATTTTTTCTCTCTGTTACCGAACCTACTCTGGATTGTCTTCTTGCCATAATTCCCTCTTTTTGGTAGTTTTACCCACATAGAATACTGGTGTGTCACCAGCTTGGTGGCTATATCACAGACTGAATAGTGGAAAGTTTTAGGAATGTTACTTGAAAAAAACTGTTCTTTTTCTCCTTCTTATTTATTTATATATTTATTATTATTATTATTATTTTTTGAGGCAGAGTTTCGCTCTTGTTATCCAGGCTGGAGTGCAGTGGTGTGATCTTGGCTCACCGCAACCTCCGCCTCCTGGGTTCAAGTGATTCTCCTGCCTCAGCCTCCCGAGTGGCTGGGATTACAAGCGTGCGCCACCACGCCTGGCTAATTTTGTATTTTTAGTAGAGACGGGGTTTCTTCATGTTGGTCAGGCTGGTCTCGAATTCCTGACTTCAGGTGATCTGCCTGCCTAGGCCTCCCAAAGTACTGGGGTTACAAGTGTGAGCCACCATGCCCGGCCTTATTCATATATTTTTTTGAGATGGAGTCTCGCTCTGTCACCCAGGCTGGAGTGCAATGGCATGATCTCAGCTCACTGAAACCTCCGCCTCCCGGGTTCAAGTGATTCCCCTGCCTCAGCCTCCCAAGTAGCTGAGATTACAGGTGTGTACCACCATGCCTAGCTAGTTTTTTGTGTTTTTAGTAGAGACGGGGTTCACCGTGTTTACCAGGCTGGTCTCAAACTCCTGACCTCAAGTGATCCACTCACCTCAACTTCCTAAAGTGCTTACAGGTGTGAGCCATCGTGCCCGGCACTTCTTAGTTACTTAATTCCTGAAAAAGGAATAGCATTTAAGTATTCAGCTTTTAAAAAGAAGTGGCATACAGTTGTATCTCTTCAGCCTTAAGGCTAGAATGTTTTTCTGAAAGGACTTCTTAAGAAACAGACAAGAATACTGAGGCCTACGAAGGCTGGGGTTTTTCTTTTTTTTAGCTCCAGGATCTGAAAGCCTTCAAACTTTTACCCATCAGCCATTGCAAGTGGCCCAGACCTTTATATGGTCGTAAACATGTTAGCCAGACCTCGGGAAAGAAAACCAAGCCTACCTCTTTTCTGGCACCTTCCAGAAGCACATGCCAGCTGTTGCATCGTGCGTTATTCCTGAGTGTCTCATCCAAGAGGCCCGACTTCCTCTCGCATTCTTCAGATGAGCCAGTTATTTGGAGAAGCAGCCTTTCTCCTTAGTTCCCAGATTATATTTGGGACTGATGTAGTTCCCAGTTCATAGAGAAGGAGACTGAGCAATGGAAAGGCAATACTACCAACTGTCTCATGTGTTCACAGGGTACCAGGTACCATACTCAGCTCTCGGTTGTTCACTGACGGGCTACAGATACAAGTTACGTGCCACTTAGATGATACCTTATTTGTTAGACCCTTGAGAAATTTCAGAATAAGAAAAAGTTTTGTGAATACTCTTGTCTTTACAGGATTGGTTGCTCTTCTGATGACCTTGGAGAGGATGATCCTATTGGCTGGTTTGAACTGGAAGAAGAATGGGATGAAGCAGATGTCAAGCTGCAACAGTGCAGAGTTGCCAAAGTAAGCATTAGTGAGTTGTTTGCCCACTCCCCTGCTTTTATTCTGTGTTTTTTGAGTGGTGATTGTGTATCAGCCCTGTGCCAATGCTGGAAACCCAGAGGCGAATCTACCTTCAGGGAGTTCATACTCTATTGGAGAGACAGATGTGTAAGACAGTGCGCTACCAGCTATGATAAAGGGAGAAACAGAGGGCTGTTGGCACCCAGGGGAAAAATATTTAACTCGAAAGCTTCTCAGGAAAGGTGGTGTGATGCCAAATGTTGGCGACTGATTAAGTTGTCATCTTTAGCGAGGCTACAACGTGTGGAGGAGGGCATCTTGGGCTGAGAGAATAGTGAGAACACAGACATCAACTTAAGAGAGATGTGTTGCTGTAGAAAGGACCAGTCATTATTTGGCTACTTAATTTTTTTCTAAACCTTGGATGTAAATCTCAGGCTTGAATAAGAGAATTAGGAACTCTCTTAAGGGCACGTAATAGTAGGTGCTTGGTAAATATTTATGCAGTTGAGTAGTGTGTTCTGAAAGGCCCTTAACAACGAGCTCTCACTGTAAGAAGCAGGTAGTTTGCATGAAAGTTGGGTTTGGAAAATGGCCGTAGATTTGAGTGGACAGGACTGTTTTCCTGGGTTTCTAGCAGAGGGGTTGCATGCATCATTGGGGGCTTTGAGGTGGAGGGCATTGATTGTCATCGTCATATATCTGATTTCTGTTTCAAAATGACTGCCACAGAGCAAAACTACTTTTATTCATCCTCTCTTCCTATTTTTGCCTCTAAGAGGGAGTAATGATGCAATTTTCCTTACTGTAATCTACCCAAACGTGACTTTATTCAACATTTGTATTGTCTTTTTTTTCTGCATACTGTAAATGCTGGACTTAAGATTTTGTGTCCTTAGTGCTGAGCGTAGTGTTTCCTAATAAATTAGAAAAATCATAGGAAGACCTTCCCGTAAAGGCCTTTTCCCCTCTTCATCAGTATTCAGGAATTCTGAGTTCTTCTTTTGAAATCTCTCTTTTCCCGTCCAGTATCTGATGGTGAAGTTCCTCTGCACCCGTCAGGAGTCAGCAGAGCGCTTGGGAGTGCAAGGCTTGAGCATCAGTGGGTACCTCCGGCCTGCAAGAGCAGAAACAGAACAGAGTGTCACCTGTGCGCACTGCAGAAAGGACACAGAGGAGAGTGTGTGTGGGGCCACGCTGCTCCTCAGGACCCTTCAGTTTACCCAGCAGCTCGCCCATGACCTGGTAGGGCTTCCTCAGTGTTAGACTGCATTCCTTTAGGAAAAGTGAATGACAGTATTCAGAGAAATGAACACCAACTGATAAAACCTGGCCCTGCGGAAGCCAATAGGACAGACATTGTACTGCTGCAGGGACATTAAAAGCTGAGGAAAGTGAGCTGTTGGCACTCATGGCATGAGTCAGTGAAGTGGCCTGTGGCCATCAGTGTGGCTTCTCCCGGAGTAGACCTACAGACACATCTTCAAGAGCCCTGGCAGTGGCTGCCATGGGGAAACAAACAGAACAAGTTCATGGGATTTGCATCTTCTTTAAGTCCTAGAAGAATTACAACTGAAGTCTAGGTGAATTCTCATTATTTACTGAAAATACGAAAATAATGGCAGGATTTCGAATCAAAAATGATTTTTCGATTTCTGACTTTTTTTGATACTGACTCTTAACAGTCAGTAATATAACACAGTGACAACTCACTCAAAGGAAGATTCTTAAAGCCATCACCATAGCCTCGGGAGTTCAGTGGAGGGGGCCCTCGCATGTGTAGTGTACAGCAGTGTCCGCTCTTGAGCCCCATTCTGCTTCAGGGCACATTCAGAGGCTGGTGACTCAGTTCATATAAGGTTTGTTTGGTCTTTGTTATTCAGACCTCCTATGTCAGTAGAAAAGAGCAAATGAGAAGGAGATGCCTGGAAATAACAGACATGCTTACCGAAGGGTTGATAGCTTTCAGCCCACACGTGTGGAGGGCATCAGTATATTGTCGTACAGTCCTGGACAGTAATCATCCGGGAAATACTGGCTTATGTGCTGGGTTAGGAAGTCAGGAGTGTTCATGGATACATGTGACGTGTGTGTCTGCGGGGGGGTGGTTGTGTATATATATACACTTACATACGTACATATAACGCACACATATATTTTAGAAAGTTTCAAACCAAAAATAGTTGTTGGCAAACCTTTTCATAGTAAAGAGTAAGCAGCAGCAATATGAAAGTCTCACTCATGTACAGCCACCTCATCCCTTTACAACGAGAAGTAAATGAGGCATTACAGTATTTCTCTAAATGCATTTTTCAATTTTATTTATTCTGATCTTTATTTTTAGGTGCAGCAGAAGGAAAGTGGCTTAAAATACAAATCTTTTCTGGACTTCACGGGTCTTGATTTGCAGATCTTCTGGAATTTTTACAGTAAATTAAAGCAAAAGTAGGTCAGAATTTGTTATAAGGTGATAATCACGTAAACTGAAAACACTGAGTTTTACTATTCTAAGTGGATGATTTTTTTTTCCTAATTTTTTTTACTTCCTGCCAGTGCTTATGGTTCGATTTAAAAGATATGGTTATTATTGAAAATAACACCTCAGATTTCTATAAAATATTTAGGCAATAGTAAGCAGGTCGAGTATTACAGTACTGTCCTCATTTTACAGATGAAAAAGTAGGATCAGAAATGAACTTCCTGACCGGGCTCGGTAGCTCACGCCTATAATCCTAGCACTTTGGGAGGCCGAGTTGGGTGGATCACAAGGTCAGGAGTTCAACACCAGCCTGGCCAATATGCTGAAACCCCATCTCTACTAAAAATACAAAAATTAGCTGGGCGTGGTGGTGGGCACCTGTAGTCCCAGCTACTTGGGAGGCTGAGGCAGGAGAATCACTTGAACCTGGGAGGCTGAGTTACGGTGAGCTGAGATCGCCACTGCACAATCTCAGCCTGGGAGACAGAGCAAGACTCGGTCTCAAAAAAAAAGAAATGAACTTCCTTCCCCACAGTGGGCAGAGTCAGATGGGATCTGTTTCCAGATGTCTAGTAGTGTTCTTTCTGGTCCACCCTTCTTCCTCTCAGTTGGCATTATTTTCACCGAGCCTGGCGCCCGGAGGAAAGTCCTTTGTACAGCTATATGGCTTTGGAGAGTAAATGCAACTTGCCCTTTTGCTCTCTGATGTTTTTTGTCTTTCTGTAGCCCGAGGGAAGAATGCATCTCTGCCCAAACCCTGCTCCTGCAGCTCCTCCAGAGCTGCTTCTCTGTACTGCAGGGAGATGTACTGGCTGCTTCTGAGGAGGAGAAACCTCCAATCCAGAGCCCTAAAGGAGTGGAGGCTGCCAAGGAGCTCTACACACACTTGTGTGATGGTAGGGATTTGGGTTTTTTCTTTAATGCAACCCTGTGTGGGTAGCCTGGAGGGCCTCTTGCGATAGAGAAGAGGGGTGTCCTATGATGATGCGAGCCAGAAGGTGATTGCTACTGTGGGAATCCCCCACAGAGGGATTGTTGCTGTGGGAATCCCCCAGAAAGGGATTGCTGCTGTGGGAAACGAGTGTTTCCTCTGATGCTGAGTTACTAGTTTGAGTTCAGGATTTATTCCTTCCTCAACTGACTTCTCTTCCTCCTGGTTTCAGATCTATAGCTGTGTTATGTTGAGAGTCATTTCTGTCGTACTATTGAGCCTTAACTTCAACTAAGTCACTGAGATGAGACTGATAGATTGAGGGGGAGTGAAACACGTGGCCATCTGAAGTTACACTTAAGGCTTTGCCAAGTTGTGTCTTAAAAGGACAGGGAAGTAATGACATAGAAACTGATACATATGGTCTTTGTTTTAGTTAAATGTAAGCAAATAAAAAGCAATTTTTTGTACCACCTGGCCTGTACAGAAATACTTCTTCACTCTGGTATTCAGTACAAAATGGAGAGTAGTGAATTTATAGGCTAGTTATAGCAGATGTATAAGCGAATAGATGGAATATATGAAAGCTGATGCCATTGTTCATTTTATCAGTGGTAGACAGGGTGGATGGAGACTCTGTGCCCATGGAGATACTAAAACAAGAAGTCAGGAATACCCTTCTCAATGGGGCTGCCATCTTCTTTCCTAATCGACAGACCCGGCGGAACCATCTCTTCACCATGATGGTAATTATTACTAAAAGTCTGGATTCAATTTCTGAAGTCTGTGAGGATGAAATTTGCTAGGCTTTGTTATCTCTGAATATATTGTCTGTTGCAACGTCCCAGATGTTTGTTAATATTCTGTGCAGAGCTTTGTGTGGGACAGATATCTAAGGACATGGCACACAGAGTGGGATGACACATACTCCCAATCTGTGTTTCATGATCTGGTGTCTCACAAAGTCACAGTGTAGTCTCCTTCATCTTTGTGACTTGCCTACAACCATCCTTTCTTTTCAACATTTTAACTCTGTATTATAGGCAAATTCAAAACAAATACCAAAGCCAACTAAATAGCATAGTGAATACCCCTGTCCCCCAAATGTACCTGTCACCTAGCTTCAACAGTCATAAACTCTCGCTAATCTTCTTTTATCTACAGTTTTATCTTGTTTCATCTCACCCCCGCTTTCCTCCTTTCCCCACTGGCCATTATTATTTCAAAGTAACTTCCTGACATTTTATTCATAAATACTTCAGTATGTATCTGTAAAACTAGTACCACCAAGTTTTTTTGTGTGTTTGTTTTTTAGATAGGTTCTTGTTCTGTTGGTCAGGCTGGAGTGCGGTGGTGCAATCGCAGCTTACTGTGTTCTCTACCTCTCGGACTCAAGCAGTCCTCCCACCTTAGCCTCCCAAGTAGTTGGGACTACCGGTGCATGCCACAACGCCTGGCTAATTTTAGTATTTTTTGTAGAGATGGGTTTTACCATATTGCCCAGGCTGGTCTTGAAGCCCAAGGCTCAAGCGATCCACCCACCTCAGCCTCCCAAAGTGCTGGGATTACAGGCGTGAGCCACTCGCCTGGCCGGTATCACCAAGTATTATTCCTCAAATGGTTCTTGTCACTCTCCTAGACCACTTCTTCGTGTTCCTCAGACATTAGTACTCAAAGTGAAAAATACCTTTAGTATCTATAAGCTCTGTATTACCAAATGGAATATCCTATACAAAGATCCAGGGTTTTAATTCTGTAGAAAGTATTTGTATATGAAAATAAGTATGATGCATGAAAAAAATGTAAAACAAAACAAACATTTTTCTCTCTAGGCCATATCAAAAACACCTAGGTAGGGGAACTTCAGAGGTTCCTGTGTTACAATGATGGTAAAACGTAGGGAAATGTAAGTATACCAAGGGAGTAAAATAGAGAAATGCGTACGAGAAAGCAAAATTACAGGAACCCCAATGAAATATAATTTTACCAGTCCAACAACATATAAACAAAATTATGGCCAAGTTGGATTTATGCTGGAAATACAGTGATGGTTCAGCAGTAGAAAATCTATAAATGAAATCAGAGAGGGGAAAAAAAAACATATCACTAAATGCAGAAAAAATTTTTTTTTTTTTTTTTTGAGATGGAGTCTTACTCTGTCGCCCAGGCTGGAGTGCAGTGGCGTGATCTCAGCTCACTGCAGGCTCCGCCCTCCAAGTTCAAGCAATTCTCCTGCCTCTGCCTCCCAAGTAGCTGGGATTACAGGCACCTGCCACCGCGCCCAGCTAATTTTTCGTATTTTTAGTAGAGACGGGGGTTTCACCATCTTGGCCAGACTGGTCTTGAACTCCTGACCTTGTGATCCACCTGCCTCGGCCTCCCAAAGTGCTGGGATTACAGGCATGAGCCACCGTGCCCGGCCCAAACATTTTTTAGTAAGATTAAATTCTGATGATTAAAACAGTGAAACAATATGGTTTCATTAGCAAACTCAAAATAGAAGGAGACTCCTTTAATCTGGTAGACGGCATGTATCCAAAACCTACAATAAGCAGTGTATTTGATGGTGGATCACTAGAAGCATTCCTTTCAAAATGCGGAATAAGACAAGGATGCTCACTCTCATTGCTTCTCTTTGAGGGCCTAGCTAGTGCTATAGGACAAGGGAAAGAAGTGTTAATAGAAAGAATAAAATATTTATTTGTTTTGATATGATTATAGATTACTTTTTGTCTGTGTAGTCAAACAACTAATATAATTATTTAAAAGAATTTTACAAAGGAAACTAGATATAGCATTTTAAAAAGGCATTTCTAATGCGGCAACCAGTGAGCAAACATAAGAAAAGTGGTCTGTGGGATGCACAAAGGCCTATAGAAATAAGGGACGGAAGCCGGGCATGATGGCACACGCCTGTAGTCCTAGCGGCTAGGGAGGTTGAAGCAGGAGAATTGCTTGAACCCAGGAGGTGGAGGTTGTGGTGAGCTGAGATCACACCACTGCACTTCAGCCTGGGCAACAGAGTGAGATTCCGTCTCAAAAAAAAAAAAAAAAGCAAAGAAATAAGGGAACGAACAAAAGAAGCATAAAATGTGGTCGCTGATGGCAAAGGGCTGCAGTCTAACTGGGGACACCTGCCACAAGGAAAAACTGATTCCATATGCAAGAGGAGAATCATGTTGAGGCTAAGTGATTGAGGAAGGTTTCAGAGAAGAAGGAGTGTATTTGTTTGTGTAATTCCAGCTGTATGTAAAATTTACATACCAGCTTGAGGAATCACTTCTCACATTGTGAGTTGCATAACCTTTGACAGCATCAGCTGACCTGACCCACTGGACTGTGGGTGGGTCTCTATCCTACTTGTTTGGTGCGAGAATTTACCAGGTAGCTGAGCAAATGAGTAATTTCCTAGCACGTGTCCTACGCAGAAAATAGAAACAGGACATACGACTTTTTGAATGACATTAGTGTCTTCTTATGCTGAGAAGTTAAATAGCACTGCCAACCTTTTATATAGTGCTAAGCAGTTCTCTTTCCATCAGGCACTACCTCAATATCTTCTGATACCATACCCTTAAGAGATGTGATTGCTCTTGGGATGGCATGTCCAATGGCAAAAAGTATCTATCAGCCAGGCGTGGTGGCTCATGCCTGTAATCCCAGCACTTTGGGAGGCAGAGGTGGGTGGATCACCTGAGGTCAGGAGTTCGAGACCAGCCTGGCCCACATAGCGAAAACCCATCTCTACTGAAAATACAAAAATTAGCCAGGCGTGGTAGTGGGCTCCTGTAATCCTAGATGCTTGGGAGGCTGAGGCAGGAGAATTGCTTGAAGCCGGAAGGCAGAAGTTGCAGTGAGCTGAGATCATGCCACTGCACTCCAGCCCGGGCAACAAGAGCGAAATTCTGTCTCCAAAAAAAAAAAAAGTATATTTCTTTTTGAGGTCGTTTCCCTAAGCAGGAATCTTGAACCTCCTGTTGACTTTGGCAGTGAACCAAGTGCACCTACCACCTTGTGTTTAGATGGTTGGTTCTCTCCATCTTAGCACTTGAGCAGGTTTTAGTGGGGTGCCGTGAGGCAGTTGGCTGGCCTGGCATTCCTCATACTTGGGAACAGTGGGGTGGTGATGTTTCATTGCTGCTCTAGGTCTCTGGAATATCATGGACTAGATTTTCTGAATGTACACTTTCTGGTTTTCTAGAAGAATGTCACCGAGCAGGAGCACAAGCAGTCCCTGCAGCTCACTTTCCGTTCACTGTGCACGTATTTTAGGTAAGTTGGTCGTTCTTTTTAATTGTCAGATAACTCAAATCTTTGCAAAGTTGTTTTCTTGAGCTCGCCCTTTTATGTACCTTCGGAGTAGTACTTCCTTCCACCCAGTTAGAAAGCCGAGTTTCTGTGGGCGACCCAAATAGTAGTAAACTAATAATCTTGTTGACAGCCCAATCCAGTTCCCATCTGTTTTAAGACAGTTTCAAATTGAGCCCATTGAGGGTCTTTTTGAACACTTCAGTTTCTGAGTGATGTTTAACAACAAAAACTGAAGCCAAAGGAATGTAGGGTCCTGTATTCGTGTCTACGTTAAAACCAGCTACAGACGCCCAGAGTGATAGTTTGCAGAAGGAAGCGTGCTGGGAGGGGAGGGCTTCGAGATTTTTGCCTGTTGCAGTTACCGGTATGAAGCTTCGTGACTAGAGGTAGGCTTTACTACCTGTAGGCTTCATTACTAGAGGTATCGACTTTTTTTTTTTTTTTTTTTTTTTTGAGACAGAGTCTCGCTCTGTCACCCAGGCTGGAGTGCAGTGGCCGGATCTCAGCTCACTGCAAGCACCGCCTCCTGGGTTCACGCCATTCTCCTGCCTCAGCCTCCCCAGTAGCTGGGACTACAGGCGCCCGCCACCTCGCCCGGCTAGTTTTTTGTATTTTTTAGTAGAGACGGGGTTTCACCGTGTTAGCCAGGATGGTCTCGATCTCCTGACCTCATGATCCGCCCGTCTCGGCCTCCCAAAGTGCTGGGATTATAGGCGTGAGCCACTGCGCCCGGCCGAGGTATAGACTCTTGAAGGAGGAAGGGAACTAGTATCCTGAGCGACTGCCTGCAAGTCAGACTATACCTGGTATGGATGCCAGACTTAGAGGACTGTCTGTTTAAATGTGCTCGGAATCAAGTGGCAAGGATGCTGAAAGGGCCTGGGGCTGTCCTGTGAAAACATATGAAGACACAAGGAACATTTAGCCAGGACTTTCAAGCTAGCACTCGTGAGATGAGCTGTATTTCATATTGGTGGCCAAGGTGATTATTCATCAGCCTTCTGCCTCAGGATCTCTTCCAGGACTGGAGGGTTTGTGAGTCTGTGCTAATGGAAGCACATGTGGACGGACAGCGGCACAGCCCCAGCTGGGTCCGCGGCCTGTATTCCCGACCCAAACTCCTCCCATCCCATGGAACTGACACTGAAACCTTCCTGCGCTCTGTTTTGGAAACTTTTAAGACAGCATAAAAATCTTTCTCCTGAAGCCAGGTGTCAGGACTAATTTGTATCCTTTCAGTGACAAGGATCCAGGCGGCCTCCTGCTTTTACCTGAGAAGAACGACCTGGCGAAGATGAACATCAGTGAAGTCCTGGCGGTCATGGACACTCTCCTGTCTGTTGCTGCTCGAGAGGTATCCGATGGCTGTCTCGCTATTTTCTTTCTCATGCTTGTGGGGGCATGTGATGTGGCAGTCTCTCGTGTCCCCCTTTGCCTCTTTGTAGTATGAATGTACATTGTTGTGGTTTTTTCTGTTGGTGTTGTTTTGAGATAGGGTCTTGCTCTGTCACCCAGGCTGGGTGCCATGGCACAATCACAGCTCACTGCAGCTTCCACTTCCCAGGCCAAGCGATCCTCCCACCTCAGTCTCCCAAGTAGCTGGGACCACAGGCACACGCCACCATGCCTAGCTAATTTTTAAATTATTTGTAGAGACGAGGTCTCTCTATGTTGCCCAGGCTGGTCTTGGACTCCTGGGATCAAGAAATCCTCCCACTTTGGCCTCCCAAAGTGCTGAGATTACAGGTGTGAGCCACTGTGCCTGGCATGAATGTACTTTGTTACTTGACCCTTACAAATGATCACAAAGGTTTCCCAGCCAGCCCTTGCAAATGAGTGAGGCGTGTTACGGTTCTTGGTAGTCAGCAAACAATAAAAACACAGAAGTGCTCGATAATGCTTACTGTGGAAAAAGAGGAATGGGTTTGTATCAAGTCCCTTTGTAGTGGTTGTCAGTGAGCCCAGCACATAGTTATGTGTTAGTGGTGTGAATTTTCAGGAAGACTACTTGGACTTTAAAGAAATTCAGGGCCAGTCACAGTGTCTCACGCCTGTAACCCCAGCACTTTGGGAGGGCAAGGCGGGCTGATCACCTGAAGTTGGGAGTTCAAGACCAGCCTGACCAACATGGAGAAATACAAAAATACAAAATTAGCTGGGCTAATTTAATTAATTACAAATTAGTTCCCTTTCTACTAAAAATATAAAATTAGCTGGGCGTCGTGGCTCATGCCTGTAATCCCAGCTACTCGGGAGGCTTAGGCAGGAGAACTGCTTGAACCCGGTAGATGGAGGTTGTGGTGAGCCTAGATCACACCATTGCACTCCAGCCTGGGCAACAAGAGCGAAACTCTGTCTCAAAAAAAGAAATTCAGATTTCTTAGCAATTTCGTGGACTAATCAAATCTGAAAGTATATTATCTTTTTTCTGTGTTAATGATTTTTTAAATGTGCCTTTTTTTAAAAAAATATAAGGGATTGGCCGGGCGCGGTGGCTCACGCCTGTAATCCCAGCACTTTGGGAGGCCGAGGCGGGCGGATCACAAGGTCAGGAGATCGAGACCATGGTGAAACCCCGTCTCTACTAAAAATACAAAAAATTAGCCGGGCGCGGTGGCGGGTGCCTGTAGTCCCAGCTACTCAGGAGGCTGAGGCAGGAGAATGGCGTAAACCCAGGAGGCGGAGCTTGCAGTGAGCCGAGATCACGCCACTGCACTCCAGCCTGGGCGACAGAGCGAGACTCCGTCTCAAAAAAAAAAAAAAAAAAAAAAAGGATTTTCTTTCTTAAAATGTAGTTTATGCTCCAGAGGGATCAGTCACTTGGGATATTTGACAGAAAAAAGATTTCTAGATCCCACCCTAAACTACTGATTCAAAAATCTCTAGGGATAGGGCGTAAGAACCTGCATTTTTCTAAGCACCCCGAGAGATTCTAAAGTGATAGCACCCCCGTACTAGGAGATCAAGAACTACCTCTTTGGGCTAAACATGGGAACCAGAGAGTTGGAGGAGAGTTTGTGGCGCACTAGCCCAAACCACATCCTTGAGGTGTCTAATGATGTGGACTTGAAGGTGGCTTTTCTTTTGTGGCTGATAACTTGTATCTTTTGACTGAACTTAGTGTCTTTAAATCTCTCACATTTTTGCGGGTGCCTTACTGTTTTGAGTTGCTGTTAGAGCCATGATTTCATTCATTCCCAGCTGCCTGGCGTGCTGGGCCATCAGCAGGTATCCCCCCCAATTCACTGATGGGGACCTCAGAGCGCTTGTAGGTTGCTTGTAGGTTATCATGTGCCAAGGTTGCTGTTACACTGACCACTGTTTAGATCTAGCATTAATTTAGATCTAGGGTAACATTGACTTCATAAGCCTCAACTTTGTTTTTAATCAAAAACTATGCTCTGCTTTTTGCTGTCACGTTAATTTTCTCTTACTTCTGCTTTCTGGCTTATTCCCAGACTCTTCTGCCCATCTCTGAGTCTTCCTTAAAAAAAACTCGCTTCAGTCTACAGCTCATCAGTATGTGTTCTCGGCCCCAGTTAGCCATGGCTCATTCTAATCTCCGTCCTTATTTCTACATTTCCCATACCTTCCCTTTCTTCTGGAGCTCATCCACATTCTACCTGTTTCTCAGATCCCGGAAGCCTGAACTAAGTTCTCCCCCTCAGCAGTCTTTCTTCTGTAGTTACATCATCAGTGCCGTTGGGCAGAAAACTTCAGTCTTCTCCCCTGGTTCTCACAGGCATTGAGGCTGCCCCGCGTGTGAGGAGTGGGTAGGCGCTAGAGTCAGGACTGAAACCAGGGCTGTTTGACTCAGAGCCTTGTCCTCTTTCCACTAGGGAAGATAGGCCAGATTCATTTTAAGATGGACATGGAGAAATGAGATAGCATTTGCCCAAGAGAATTTCGCATAATTGTGTACCATTGGGAGATCAGATGTGTGCCTTTTCTTCCCTTTCACTTACCTGTGGCACAAAAGAAGTTACAGATATCATTGAACCTCCTTACTAGAGATGCAGCTATTAATGTGTTTCCCTGAATTATCTTTCAGTAAAAGACATTTATAGTTATACTAAAGAGTTAGGGTTCAATTAGGAAAAAAAAATTAAAGGTGATCAGAAGTGTACCTAGTCTGAAATTTTTCTCATGAATCTGTCAAATTCAGCAAATATCCACTGAATGCCTGCTGTGTGCTAGGCCCTGTGCTAGGAACAGGGGATACAGTGATGTAAGAAAAGCACACTCTTGAGGAGCGAGTATATAATCAGGTAGTTGTAACAGTGCAGCAAGGGTCTCTTTTAAGGACTAGACATTCCCAGTATCTCTGAGTCCATTTCTGTCCATCCACATACCTTTTCATGGCTCACTGGCCAGACATAACCATCATCCTGAAGTTTGTGTTCACCATTTCCTTGTTCTTCTTTCTACTTACTCCTACACAGCGCATCTGTATCGCCTGGGTTTTACCTGTAATGGAATCATATAGTGTACAGTCTTCCGTGTCTGGAGGTCAGATAACCCTTCAAAGAAACTTTTGAGAACAAAGGTGATGGTTAGAGAGCCATAGAGGCATGAATGATTATTTTTTTAAGGTGGGAGCGGTTTAACTGAAGGCTTGAGGGAAGGAGCCAGAGAAAGGAGATTTTAAGATGTAAGAGAAATAAGAGATACCCAGTGGGATAAGGTTCCTGAGGTGGCAGAAGGAGATGTCATGTGGAGTAAAAAACCTTTGTAAAGGTTCCGAAAAGCTGGAGGGAAAGAGGGGAGTTTTCATAATACCATCTTTCTTGGTCACTGCTGGGTTGAAAGCTGTGTCGTGACTGTTTTCATAGCTCTAGTTTGTTTTTGCTGGTGACAGCTGCTGCTTTAGAGGATGCCCTTGGCTATGCTCTGTGAATGGCTTTGTCATGAACGCTTTCTGTTTGTCTCCTCCCTTGTAGTGCGAGCTGTTAATGCTCAGTGGGGCCCCCGGGGAGGTTGGCTCTGTGCTCTTCTCCCTGTTCTGGTCCGTCCAAGGCAGCCTGCTATCCTGGTGCTACCTGCAGCTGAAGAGCACGGACTCTGGAGCCAAAGATCTTGCCGTGGACCTTATTGAAAAATGTGAGTTTCAATATGAAATCCATGAAAACAGATGGCGTTTGGGTTTTGACTCTGAGTATGTTCTCTTCTTTAGTAACTCATGCATTGCGTGTGCATATGGTTTTCTTCATTACAATTCAGATTCTTGGACTGGTTTGGTCTAATTAAAATAAAATTCAGCAGCATGCCTTTTTGTCCAGTTTCCTCTCTGAGCATGGTATGCCTAAGTATTTTTATTGTAGAATTAGATCATTTCACAGCCTAAACGCTGGTTTTGCAGTCATATAGCACTCTGACGTGACGTCTCATTCCTCGGGAGAGTCTATCCCTGTTTTAATCAGTCATCTAAAAATGAAAGTCTTGGAATTTTAAAAATCTAAGGTGTATGAGCATTGCTGTGACCTTTGCTGATTACTGAGAATAATTAGATTCATGTTCTGTAAACTCACAGAAAGTTATATGAAACCCAACAGGTGCTGACAAATTATACATGGAAAATTTAGTACCATCAAACTTGGTCCCAGCAGCTGTGACGAGAACACTTATATTGGGCCCTGCCACCTAGAGCTTGGCCTGTTAGATTGGTCCACCTAATGCACGGGCTCATTGTAAACAGAAGGAAAAGGCGAGGCTGACAGCTGGGTTAGTCAGGCATGTAATTTCACTTCTACGAGTGCTCCTCCACTTCATCAAAAGACCAAAAAAAAACTCCCTTTAAAAGTAGTCTTTTACTGAAATTCACACTGCTTCTTCCTCCCAGAGGAATGCTTTAGGATGACACTGTATGGCCTTGTGATCTTTGCTGTGGAATCCCCTCCACAGCTTCTGTAGTCCTCTTTATTCTTGTCCGTGGTGATAACTGAGCATGTGATATTTCTACTGCATAAAATATTAATTATGTTCTTTGTTTTGGCAGATGTGGGACAGTTTCTGGCAAGCATGAGAGTGATTTTGGAATCCCTTTTGTCACAATACAGTGGAAAAACCATAGTAGAAAGATTATGTAATTCAGTGTTTTCAATGGCAGCTCGTCAACTGGTAAGACAAACTGGCAGCTATTTGTAGTGAACCGGAAAGGGGTTGGGGATCTTCATCCCCAGGCCCAGCCTAAGGAGGACGCTGAGCACTTCATCCATCTTCCATTAGGTTATCTTCCTGCTGGACTTCTGCACTTTAGACATCCCACACTGCGTGCTCTTGCGAGAGTTCAGTGTCCTCACAGAACTCCTGAAGAAGCTCTGCAGTGGCCCCGAAGGAGGACTGAGGAAGGTAACTCGAGTTGGCACTTGAGCCGCCCTGTGTTTGCTCTCAGGAGTGATGGGACACACTTAGTGAAGTGGACGGCGGACTGTAGATAGGCACAGCTGAGCAGCTTCTAGAAGGCTCCCTTGATTTTATCAGCGGTCTTGCCAACAAGGGTAAATACCAGTCCAAGTTGATGTGGCCTGGTCAGCATTAGAAAGGAGACACAGACGAAAAGCTGTAGAGATGAATCTCATCATTTTATAGTTTATGAAGTTACATGAAAACCATTTAAGTGAATGAAAAAATTGAAGTCTAGAAGAGAAAATGTATGTTGTTGTTTATTTATTTATTTATTTGAGACGGAGTCTTGCCGTGTCGCTCATTCTGGAATGCAGTGGCGCAATCTCAGCTCACTGCAAGCTCCGCCTCCCGGGTTCACACCGTTCTCCTGCCTCAGGCTCCCAAGTAGCTGGGACTACAGGCACCCGCCACCACGCCCGGCTAATTTTTTTTGTATTTTTAGTAAAGACGGGGTTTCACCATGTTAGCCAGGATGGTCTCAATCTCCTGACCTCGTGATCCGCCCGTCTCGGTCTCCCAAAGTGCTGGGATTACAGGCGTGAGCCACTGCGCCCGGCCGAGAAAATGTATGTTGAAAGGCAAATTAGAAGGTTTTGTCTTTAGAAGACATTTCTCCCTTAATTTTGCATACATAACGTTTAATCACTGTCTTGTGTGAGCTTCATAACAACTTTGTGGCGGTAGAAAAGGCATTTATATTTAATAGGTAAAAAAGCAAAGACCCCCTCCCCGCGGGCCCCCCCCCACAAAAAAAAGAAGGAGGGTAGGAGAAGAAGGGAGAGTGGATCCAGATTTGCCAGTGTCCCAAGTAGGAATGTGAGGTCTTTAGTCATTCAGTACTTTTTCCACTGGGAATTCACACTGGTAATGATTTGTAAGAAGTAGTTCTGTCGTAGTGAAAAGGTAAAAGCTGGTCACAGAGTTTTTGTAGTGTCATAAAAGCACGTCTACTTTGCTGCGTGATGGATGTATGTTGATCTGTCTGTGAAGATGGGAATGTCAGGTATGTCTTCGAGCCTGTGTGCTGGTTTGTGCAGGGCTGCCAAAGCCCCTTTGCCTGGAGCACTGATGGAGAAACAGTCTGCTGCGTGTGGATAGGTGTTGAGTGATAGAACCTTTTCTCCCCCCGGCTCATTTGTTATCATAGCTGGATGTTGAGACCTGGCAACAGGAACAGCCTGTGGTGTTACATACGTGGACTAAGGAATCTGCCCACAACTATGAAAATAATTGCCATGAGGCATCTGTCTTTGTTAGCCCAGGGGCAACCTATTTTGAGGTGGAATTTGATGACAGGTGTGAAACTGAAAAAAGGTAAGACCTCTATGTTCTTTTACCCCCAAGCGATAACAGGTCAACAATGAGAGAAGGAAGCTAATAGAGGTTATGCCTTCACAGGTATGATTATCTGGAATTTACCGACGCTAGAGGTCGGAAAACACGCTATGACACAAAAGTTGGCACTGATAAGTGGCCCAAGGTGAGTGAGAGTCCCAGAAAGAGGTACCTACTGCTGCACCAACGCTTTTCCTTTTGTCGGCCTTCAGGGGGCAGTAGAGGTAAGGTCTTTGAAGGGAAGCATTTATGTTACACTTTTGTGAAAGGAAGGATTTGTATCGGAGTTTGACCAACTACAATCTGTCACCTGTTCTGTAAACATTGTTTTGGGGCACAGCCGTGCCTGTTTATCGTTTATAGCTGCTTTGGCACTGCAGTGGCAGAGTTGAGTTGTTGCAGCAGACAGCCTTGCCTAGAGTAAATGAAGAACTTTCATACTTAACGGGAAGAGCTGGTGGGTCTAGGAGGATGGCCCAGACCTTGTGGTAGAAGCCAAGAGTCTGCCTCACGGTTAGAGCTGCTTGAGCTCTTGGGCTGGAGGTTTAGTGCTGCCTCAGACTGTTGACCCTCTCTCCATGGTCAGTGGTCTTGGCAGGAGCAGAGGCATGGAAATGTGACCACTGGCTGAGTAGGTAGTGGACAGACGGTCACCCCAGGTGTAAAAAGCTGAGCAGCAGTGTTCTGCCAACTCTCCTTCTTCATGGGGTGCGGCTATGAATTTTCTGTTTCCGTCACCCCTTTGTACATTTCTCCATTAGTCATTTTGGACGTGTGGAAATAGAGATCAGTTTTAAATGGAGATGTTTCTAGTCATGAAGAACATGCTTACTTCTGAAGCACTCCTCTCATCTGTCTGACCACACGATTTCTGTTTGTCTCTAGAAAGTGACCTTCAAGGCCGGCCCTCGGTTGCAGTTCCTCTTTCACTCTGACAGCAGTCACAACGAATGGGGCTACAAATTCACTGTCACTGCCTACGGCCTGCCCGACGTTGCTGTGTCTTGGGGGCTGGATTTACAACTCCTTGTCTCCCGGCTGATGGGACGCCTAGCTTCCCAGTGCATGGCACTCAAGTCTGTGCATCGTAAGTCCACGTCCCCGTTCCTTCCCTTCTCCTTGCAACCATGGTGAAGTGCAAGGTGCGTGCTTGCTCTCTTGTAGGTCATCTCCACTTAATGGCAGGGGGTTAATAATATTCCCTTTCAGTTTCCTTTAAACCAAAAGAATAAAGTGTCCACTCGACACCATTGTCATGAAGCTTTTTGCCTTAGACTTTGGAACATAGAACGAAGGATGCCATGGGTTCTCTGTCTGTGGAGGATAACAGCTTTTGTTTGGCAACATTGTCATTTTTTTGTAAGTAGGTGTAGGTATAGTCCAACCAAAAGGCAGGAATATAGAATAAGTTGATTGCATATCCTTTAAATATGTGAATATTTATGTAAATATATGTAGATACGTGAATATGAATTTTGTTTTAAAGTGATTCATTCAGGGCTGAGCAAGGTCGCTCATGCTGGTAATCCCAGCACTTTAGGAGGCCAAGTGGGAGGATTTCTTGATCCCAGGAGTTCAAAACCAACCTGGGTAGTGTAGTGAGATCCCTATCTGTACCAAAAAAATGTAACAAGTAGCCAGGTGTGGTGGCACATGCCTTTTGTCTCAGCTACTTGGGAGGCTGAGGCAGGAGGATCACTGAAGCCTGGGAGTTGGAGGCTGCAGTGAATTGAGATCATATTGCTGCACTCCAGTCGGGATAACAGAGAGAGACTGTCTCTTAAACAAAAGGAAAAAGATGTGTTCAATTTAGTTAGTTATTTAATTATTCCAGGGAACAAGAAGTACAGAATAAAACTTTCTACTGTATTTTATTTCTTTATCATTTCTTGAGTTTTTCCAATTTTAGAAGTAAAATATAGAAAAATTACATAATGGAAAAAAAAACAAAGGAAAATAGAATCATCCTTAATCCTGACACTCAGAAGTAACTCATTTTCTTCTTTTCATACTTCTCCAAGAAAGAAAGAAATAACTATTAACATTTTTATTTCCACCTATTCTTTTCCCTATGCTCATTGTAAACACATCTATGCTGGATATTTATTATTTGCTACATAATTCAGTTTACAAATTGTGAATGTTTTTTCCATAATTAAATGTTCCTGAATGGCCTCATATTACATGCCAGAAATGGTTCATACCCTATTTTCAGCTTACTATAAACAGATTAGTCATTGCAAAGGTTCCTTGTAACTGAAGTTGTTCCACAGAACAGCGGTATTGCAGGACTTGCTGGTTTAGCTTAATCTGTGATGTGTGTTTACAGAGTATCACAATTACATTCTGGTATGTGGGTAAATTTTCTCTTTTAATAGTATTCATGGTTTTTTTTAACCTTTTCTTTCTCATTTCAGAGATTCTCAATATATTAAGGCAAAAATAGAACTCTCACGTGTCTTCTTCTCTTTCTAGAATTAGGAAGTAACATGGCTATACCTCAGGCAAAAATGGCATTAGTCCTAAGCTCCCCGCTGTGGAAACCTGTCTTCAGGCATCAGATTTGTCCGGAGTTGGAATTAGAAGCAAGCTGGCCCACTCACCCACACCAGAATAGTAAGGAGGTATTTACTCTTCTATTCTCTTTCTCTTTAGACTGGAAACTGCCTACGAGTATTTACTACTTTAAGTTATAAACATGTGTGTTTCTATCTTACTACCCGTATTAAGCAGTTAGCTCCTTGAGGCCAGAAACTATACCTTGTTAATTTGTTAACGCCACTGTGTCCGACAGGGGCCAGTGCACAATAGGTGTTCAGAAATACTGAATGTGAGTCTTGGGTGAAATGTAGCAGGTGCTCAGTAAATCTCTGTTGGTGGAGTTATCAGGCAAACAATTGAGTGTACTTCTAGTGCCTGCTGAGCCAAGCTTTAGAGGAATGATTTGTGCTATATCTTTTGTTCTTCGTAGAATTACAGCACATGATTTAGGTGTATCATATTTTAAAAACTAAAAGGTTTGCCCTGTCTCTATTTTTTCCCTCTCCTTCCCTCTATTTCTGTATTCTACTTCTCTTCCTTCCCCTCCCTGCCCTGCCCTGCCCCACATTATTCAGTAGTTAATTGCCAAATCCAGTGGCTCTTCCTCAGCTTCTGTTCTCCTTGCCTCTGTTAAATTTGGCTCCTTCAGACCCTCTCTTCTTTGGATCCATGCTAGTCCACTGTCTTCTCTTACATCTGACTGCCCACCTGCCTCCTTCATTGAGTTTTCATATTCCTCCTTCCCTGAAGGGTAGGCTTTATTCAGGCTTTCTTCCCTTCCCCACAGCCCACCAAGACTTCATCCTCTCCACTTTCTTCTCCTGTCACATTGCGGCACTAATTCCTCATATCAGTCTCCAGGTCTGGTTTTCTCCCTGCTCCAAGTATCTGTTTCCATCTTCCTGTGAGGCATTTCCATTTAAATGTCCTGACTCCCGTTAACTCAGAAGTGTAAAACCAGAGACTGGTCACTTCTGTGATGGTCACTGTTTCCCCAGGCCTGAAGCCACTGCTCCCTAGCATCCCCTGTCCTCACCTGTCTCCCCATTCCTGTCCGGTCAGCCTGCAGGTCCTGTGGATTCTTCCTCATGATGTTCGTCTCTGTCCTTTCCTCTGTCTGCATCTTTATCCGGGCCCTCATTCGCACCTGCCTTAGGACATTGGTACCTGCCAAGTTTTTTTTATAATCACTGCATTATCTTGTCATTCCACTGCCAAGCACCATTAATGGCTCCCCATTGCCCACAGGGTGAAGTCTAACTCCTCAATGTGACAGTCAAGGCTCTCTGCAGTCTCCTTTCACCTTACCTATCTGACTCTAGTTCCCATCACTCCCCAGCTGAGACTTCAGGCCAGGTCAGTCTCCCCACTGACTCGTAACCTCTGCTAATGGTTATGTTCCTCAGGGCCAAGTCTGCCAGTCCTTCAGGGTCCAGGCCAAAGCCCATATCCTCCAGGAGGCTTTTCTTAATTCCTGTAACCTGCCAGGATCTCTCTCCTTTGAATTCTCAGCACTGGGTATCCCTTCTAGGCATTTGGCACTTGATAAGCTTTTGCTTTACGGGAATGCTAGTTCTAATGCTTTTAATGTTTTATTTATGTTTATCTTTTTTTTTTTTAAACTCATATCTCTGTCTGGTCTTCCTAAAATAGATTTAAGCTTCCAGAGAGTGTTCACTGTGTTTTGTACTTCTGCTTTGGCCCAGTAGTTTGCTCAACAAATTTTGTTTTTTGAATGAATGTGTTAAATGGGATGGATTTATTTTTTGTTTCCAGGTTAAGAACATTCCTGACGACCCCTGCCGCCATTTTCTTCTCGATTTTGCCCAGTCAGAGCCTGCTCAGAACTTCTGTGGGCCATATTCAGAACTTTTCAAAGGATTCATACAGGCATGTAGAAAACAGGCCCCAAAGACAGATATAGTTGCTGGTTCCACTATTGATCAAGCTGTGAACGCCACCTTTGCTGCTCTGGTGTATCGCACTCCAGATTTATATGAGAAGCTGCAAAAATATGGTAACTTTATTACAGGGAATGTTTTTGATCTGAAGGCTAATTGCTAAGTTTTAAGAAAGCCTATCTTAAGTGAACATTTAAAATATTTTAACATATAAACACATTTCTATAACTGTAAACATCATCTCGTTAGTCCTGTTTTGCCTATTAAAGATCCATGGCCAATTTACGGTCAGCAGATTGTAATGTGTGGCATCTGACTTTGAGCTGCAAAATTAGCAGGTAAATTACCCTTCTCCAGAATTCTCATGGAAAACTGCCGAGAAATATAATGGAAAGAAACCTTCACTTGGGTCCTGGTCCCAGTGCAAAAAACTCAAAAGTTGTGCAGCTTCAGGTTAATCAGACAACCTTTCTGCACCTCAGTTTCTTTATCTGTAAAATTGGTTTAAGGTTGATTCGCTCTAACATTCTAAGAAATTGCAATTAAAATCACAAATGTTGAAGTTCTTGAATGTAGTAATAACCAAGGAGGAAGCTGTAAGTATTAACTGTTACCTTTAGCTAGCTTGCAGCGTCTTCGTAGCATCACCCTGCTGGGCTTCCTTTGCTGATAGCCTTGTCCTCACCATCTCTTTTCCTCGTGTCTCTTAAGGATGCCATCTCTGTATTTACCCTGCTACCCTGCCGCCTAGCAGGACCCACAAGGAGGGAGAGTCTCTCTCTACCTTCATACTTATTCAGGGGAAAAGTATTTCAAACCCTACCTAGAGATGAGGTATGGGTTTCCCTAAGCACCTGGCAGGGTATGTGTTCTTTACACAGTGCAGGTGAAAAAAGCAAAAACAGAGCTTCCTTCTATTATAGTGGGTGATTGACTGTTGCTCGTTTTGTTTTGTTTTTTGTTTGATTTGATTTGATTTGGTATTTTATTTTATTTTATTTTATTATTTTATTTTATTTATTTTTTGAGACGGAGTCTCACTCTGTCACCCAGGCTGGAATGCAGTGGCGTGATCTTGACTCACCACAGCCTCCACCTCCTGGGTTCAAACAATTCTCCTGCCTCAGCCTCCTGAGTAGCTGGGATTACAGTCCCCCATCACCACGCCTGGCTAATTTTTGTATTTTTTTTTTTTTTGAGACGGAGTCTCGCTCTGTTGCCCAGGCTGGAGTGCAGTGGCCGGATCTCAGCTCACTGCAAGCTCCGCCTCCCGGGTTCACGCCATTCTCCTGCCTCAGCCTCCCGAGTAGCTGGGACTACAGGCGCCCGCCACCACGCCCGGCTAGTTTTTTTGTATTTTGTAGTAGAGACGGGGTTTCACCGTGTTAGCCAGGATGGTCTCGATCTCCTGACCTCGTGATCCGCCCGTCTCGGCCTCCCAAAGTGCTGGGATTACAGGCTTGAGCCACCGCGCCCGGCCTGTATTTTTAATAGAGATGGGGTTTCGCCCTGTTGGCCAGACTGGCCTCGAACTCCTGAGTTCAGGTGATCCACCCACCTCAACCTCACAAAGTGCTGGGTTTATAGACATGAGCTACCGCACCCAGCCTCATTTTGTTGTTATTGATATTTTTATTCCTACCACGTTTATTGCTCAGTCCTTTGGATCTCACATTGCAGAATTTATTTTCTGATTGTTAAAACATCTTGATTACATCCCCAAATCTTAGTATCGCCTTTAAAAAGCTGCTCAAATAAACAAAACTACATTGAGACATGAGTGATTTATGGAAACAAATCTCATATGGAAGAGTTTTTCTCTGCTGAGGAATCAAGGGGGTGATGTAACCTGTATGATTTTGTCGGGGGGAAAGACAATATGTATTTTTGTAATCAAATTATAATAAGAAAGCTGGATAATCTTTTTACTTGAAGGAATTTTCAGTAGAGGGATAAAAGCCTGTGGGTTGAAAGCTGAGAAATGGAAGGCTACCTGCTGTGGGAAAATTCAGGCTGTGTTCAGATATCACATACCTGTTTGCAGAGGAGAAAACACACAGTCAACTGTGGGAACTCTACAACTGTGGGAACTGGAACTGTCTTGCTGTGCACAGGTTGTTTCTAGAACGCCTGCCGTTGTTGGTTTGAAGGAGGCCAGGCTTGTCTTAGTTCTTTCCGTCTCTGCCTTTATGATATGGATATTGATGTAAATATTGTGTGTCTAAGGACTATTTCTGAGTTAAGACTGAACTACTTTGAGAATGGTCTTTGTCTAGCAAATTTGCTCATCTTTGTCTAAAAATTGGTCACTCTTTGGGGTTAGAAAGGGTGGGGAGGAGTTTTTCAACTTGAATATAAGCTGCTTGAGGGCAGGAACTTTGTCTGTTTTTCTCAGCATAGTATTCCCAGTGTCTGGTATAGCCCTGGCATATTCCAGGGCTTCAGGAAATACTTACTGCATTGTAACATAGATGCAAAAGAGAGCTTCACACTCTTCTAGTATATTATCTTTTGGGCTTTAGCTGAAGACAAGGGGCAAGCCTCATAGATCTTTCTTTAAAATTTTTTTTTGTTGGGCTGGGCGCAGTGGCTCACACCTGTAATCCCAGCACTTTGGGAGGCCAAGGCAGGCGGATCACCAGAGGTCAGGAGTCTGAGACCAGCCTGGCCAATATGATGAAACCCCGTCTCTACTAAAAATACAAAAATTAGCCAGGTGTGGTGTCATGCGCCTGTAATTCCAGCTACTTGGGAGGCTGAGACAGGAGAATTGCTTGAATTGCTTGAACCCAGGAGGCAGAGGTTGCAGTGAGCCAAGATCATGCCATTGCACTAGTCTGGGAAATGAGCAAAACTCTGTATCCAAAAAAAAAAAATTGTTATTTTTCTAATTATTTAAAAAAAAACCTGTTTATGTAGAAACTTAAGTATAGAAAAGCTTAAAATAATTATTAACTACAGTCTCACCACTTAGAACCTTTATGAACATTTTTCTATTTACCTGGACTTTTATGTAGGTATATTCATATGTATGTATATCTGTATATATATGTATCGATACATGTTTTATTTTTTTGCTTGTTTTTAGAGATAGGGTCTTGCTTTCTTGCCTAGGCTGGAGTGCAGGGGCACAGTTGTAGCTCACTGTAACCTTGAATTCCTGTTCTAAAGTGATTTTCCTACCTCAGCCTCCCTAGTAGCTAGGACTACAGGTGCATGCCAGCGTGCCTGGACAATTTTTTATTTTTTGTAGAGACAGAGTCTTGCTATGTTGCGTGGGCTGGTATCGAACTCCTGGCCTCGAGCGATCCACCTTTGGTCTCCCAAAGCACTGGACCTGGAGTTTGAGGCTGCAGTGAGCTATGATGCACTCCAGCCTGGGTGATAGAGTAAGACCCTATCTCTTAAAAAAATTTAAAAAATAAGAATAGTTTTATTATTCTTATTCTTAGAATTATTCTATTCTTAGAATTCTATTCTATTCCATTCTTAGAATTATTATAGATTCTAAAATGCTGGGATTATAAGTGTGAGCTGCTGCACTTGGCTTCCATGTCTGAAATACATATACTCTCTTTAAATGAGATCATTTTGTTTATACTGTTTCATAACCTGCTTTTTTACTTACTATACCATGAACTTTCTTCCTTATCAATAATTACTTTTTACTCATTGTTAATATTTAAAAGTCTTTTAGTATTTTTTATATCTTTTAATATTTTACTCACTTTTAAAATTATTTCCATTTTAGAAATTATTAGTTTGAAAAAAGTTAGTTTGAAATAACACAAGAACCCACACAGGTATTTGTGGCTTAATTGAATATTTGTTTTTCCCTAAATTGCTCTTACCATCCCCGGTGTGTGATTGTCAGGAGGCCTTTTTATGTACTTCAGCAGATTCAGATCTTTGGTGCTTAATGTTGCAGTAGTGAATTGCGTTACCCGAATGTAATCTCCGTCTCTGCTTCTTTCCCCAGTCAACAGTGGAGGCAAAATAGCCCTGAGTGATGAGTTTGCCCAGGTTTATTCCTTGGCAGATGGGATTCGAATATGGATGGTAAGATTTTCCTTTGCATGTGATTTTGGTGTATTTTAGGTTTTCTACCATGATATCATGGAATTAAGATGAATTGTTCTCTTCTCAAGAATATAGCTTTAGGATTTTTGTTAAGCTAAAATTTAGTGACATGAATAGATATAAAATAATTTAGAACCCTTGAAACTATAGTCTGGGCAGTTGAAAAATAGAGGAAACAGGATTTAATTGAGCCCTCTTTACATCCCTTCTTGGAACTCCATAGAGCTGGAGGAATAGCATCACTTCAGATACTGGGTAACCATGGACAGTTTTAGGTCTCAGCATCACGTAGAGCTGTCCCCTCATTCAGAGTAGAATAGGGATGAAATTTTGGTTCAAACTGCAGCGGACTGGGTTTATGACCCTAGTAAGACTGTTCATTTCTCTAGATCTCAGCAGCTTCTTTATCAGTACTAGATGGGCTTTAGAGAAAGCTCCTTGCAGCACGAGTGTTCTAGAAATTTTTAAGTAATAAGGTTGTGGGTATTACAAACCCCTCCTACATGATACAACCGTAAAGTACTCTGTGGTCTCCATGCTGTGTGCTTTTGAAGTAGTTTGCCGTGGCTGTCCTTGCTTCCCTGCCTGGACAGCATAATGATGTGGCTCAAATTCTCCCCTAGTTAGAGATGAAGCAGAAGTCCCTCATGAGCCTGGGGAATGAAGCAGAAGAAAAACATCGTTCGGAAGCTACTGAGGCGAACCCTGAGAGCCTGGGTGAGTGTGCTCATACCAGCCGTTGTCCCTGAGCCTTCTGTTTTCGTTTCAGAGCCTGGAAAACCAATGACTCACCTTCCAGATTATCTCAATCAAGGCTGTGTTGACCTAGGGAAAGTAATAGAGGTGCTAAATGTAGTATCCAAGGGTGTATCATAAATAGATAAAATCCCAAAGAGGAGTAATTTTTCATTGACCTGCTCCAAATGGAACATCTTTCTAATCACTTCTCTTAGGAGGCATCAGGTGCTTTTTGAGCTACATCTTTTTTCTTTTCTGAGATGGGGTCTTGTTCTGTCTCCCAGGCTGGAGTGCAGTGGTTCAGTCATATAGCTCACTACAGCCTCCAACTCCTAGACTCAAGCAATCTTCCTACCTTAGCCTACCAGGTGGCTGGGACGTCAAGCAGGTGACGCAAGAGCTGGCTAATTTTTTTCCTCTTTGTATTCCCCCTTGTTAAGCAATTAAAAAATGTGTTTTTTTGCCTGGCACGATGGCTCACACCTGTAATCCCAGCACTTTGGGAGGCTGAGGTGGGCAGATCACAAGGTCAGGAGATTGAGACCATCCTGGCTAATGTGGTGAAACCCCGTCTCTACTAAAAGTACAAAAACTTAGCCAGTCGAGGTGGCGGATGCCTGTAGTCCCAGCTACTCGGGAGGCTGAGGCAGAAGAATGGTGTGAACCCGGGAGGCGGAGCTTGCAGTGAGCCAAAATCGTGCCACTGCACTCCGGCCTGGGTGACACAGCCTTTTTTTTTTTTTTTTTTTTTTTTTTTTTTAGAGATGGGGTCTTGCTTTGTTGCCCCAGCTGGTCTCAAATTCCTGGCCTCAAGTGATCTTCCCACCTCAGCCTCCCAAAGTGCTGGGATTATAGGCATGAGCCACTGCACCTGGCCTTGTTATGATTTTAAAGTGTGCTCACACTGAATATTCAGTGAAATTAAAGAATTACTATTATTTTTTAAATATTATGGTTGTGTTATGTTTTAAAACTCATATATTTTTAAGAGAAATATGCCAAAAATTTTTACAGATACAATAGTGTGGTGCTGGAATGTGCGTGGAAATAATCTGGGGAGCGGGGAGTTGGTGGGGGTGAAACAAGATTGGCCCTGAGTTAATAATTACTGAAGCTGAGTGACAGGTACATGGAGGGGTCCTCATGGTATTTTTTTCTATATACATGCTTGAAAAACATCTACAATAAAACCTTTTTTTAAAAGTGTGCTGATAGTCCTGGCGAGATTTTGATTTCTGTAATGAGATAAAATTTGATTCTGTTATTCTATTCTGTCAGTAAATATGTGTATCACTTTTTTGTGTTTTGGTTGGTTGGTTTGTTTGTTTGGAGACAGTGTCTCATTCTGTTGCCCAAGCTGGAATGCAGTGGCATGATCTCGGCTCACTACAGCTTCAACTTCTCAGACTCAAGCAATCCTTCGGCTTCAGCCTCCCAAGTAGATGAGATTATAGGCGTGTGCCACCATGTCTGGCTAATTTTTTGTATTTTTTATAGAGATGGGGTTTCACCATGTTACCCAAGCTGATCTCAAACTCCTGACCCCAAGTGATGCTCCCGCCTCGGCCTCCCAAAGTGCTGGGATTACAGGCGTGAGCCACCACACCAGGCCTATATCGCTTTATTCATGAAGCTGTCCCTTGCCCTAAATTGTGATTTTTAACTTGATTATTTTCTCTCCAGAAGTAGGCAATAAATTTAATTTTAACTTTTTTTTTCAATTATGATTCTTGTTTGCATCTAGCAAAAGACTGTATCGAGAAGAGTCTTCTATTACTAAAATTTCTGCCCACGGGCATACGTTCAAAAGAAAGCTGCGACAAGTTGGAGACTGCCGACGAAACCAATCATCTCCAGCCACTCGAGAAGCGCCAGAGGACAAGCTCTGTGGTGGAAGAGCATTTCCAAGCCTCCGTATCTCCCACTGAGGCAGCAACCCCTGCCACAGGAGACCGGAGTCCTGGCCTGGACACCCAGCCAAAGCTGCCGTCCAGCAGCGGCCTTCCTGCTGCAGACGTGTCCCCTGCCACAGCTGAAGAGCCCTTGTCACCTTCCACACCCACCCGGCGGCCTCCCTTCACCCGAGGGCGGCTCCGGCTGCTCTCCTTTCGATCCATGGAGGAGGCCAGACTGGTGCCCACAGTGAAAGAGAAATACCCTGTGCTGAAGGACGTCATGGACTTCATTAAAGATCAGTCGCTCTCGCACAGGAGGTAAGCCAGTTGTTACCTTCCCGGCACTTTCTCTTTTTAAGCCGTAGGTACCCAGTCTAGTCAGAGGCTTGAAATGTGAAAACTGAGCAAATAATATTTAGGATAGATCAAGACTTGTTTTAGAATATTCAAGAAAATTTTTGATGGTTTTTTTTTTCTTTAAAGAAGTAATTTTTGGGTGGGCACAGTGGTTCATGCCTATAATCTCAGCAGTTTGGGAGGCTGAAGTGGGAGGATCACTTGGGGTCAAGAGTTCAAGACCAACCTGGGCAACATAGTGAGACCCCCGCCATCTACAAAAAAAATTTTTTTTAATTAGCTGAGGCTGGGCACAGTGGCTCACAGCTGTAATCCCAGCATTTTGGGAGGCTGAGGCAGGCGGATCACCTGAGGTCAGGAGTTTGAGACCCGCTTGGCCAACATGGTGAAACCCCATCTCTACTAAAAAGACAAAAATTAGCTGGGCGTAGTGGTGGACGCCTGTAATCCCAGCTACTTGGGAGGCTGAGGCAGCAGAATTGCTCGAACTTGGAAGGCGGAGGTTGCAGTGAGCCGAGATCACACCACTGTACTCCAGCCTGGGTGACAGAGCAAGACTCTGTCTCAAAAAAAAAAAAAAAAAAATTACCTGAGTGTGGTGGCACATGCCCATAGTCCCAGCTACCTGGAAAGCTGAGGCAGGAGGATCACTTGAGCCAGGTAGGTTGAGGCTACAGTAAGCCAAGATTATGCCACTTAACTCCAGCCTGGGTGATAGAGCAAGACTGTCTCAAATAAAAAATTTAAAAAAAGATATTTTTTCATGTAAGATTTATACATTATACTGTTTATAAAGTATATCTCAAGAATATACCATTAGAATTTTTAAAGGAAGCATTTTTTGGGTAGCTGCCACTTATAAATTTGTCTTATTTTAACCCAGGGAGAAATTTGGAGAGAGACATGGCCTCCCTATGTTACCCAGGCTGGCCTCGAATACCTGGGCTCAAGGAATCTTTCTGCATCAGAGGGTTACAGGCATGAGCCACCACACCCAGCCAGGATTTGATATTTTCCAACAAAAGTATTTGTTCGTAGGCCTACATCTCTGGAAGTATTGCATGTTTAAGTTAGTGAGGAATTTCCTGTCCTAAGGATTAAGGCTTTGTCTCTGTGGAAAGTGAAAATATCAGTGTTCCTTTTTAATTAATTAAGTTAAATAATGGGTTGTCGGACTTCTGGACAGTTCGCATGAACTGATTTGTAGTGCTGCTGAGTGATGACTTAAAAATAGTAAAGAGGTATTGGTACTCCTCCTACATGGTGTTTCTACTACCTCACAGTACTAGTTCCTCTTTGATATATGGCATCAGGGCTTTGGCGGGGATGTTTTCCTTCTGCCCCAGCTCAGGAGTTTTCTGGGTGTTCCTAACTTGCGTTGTGTCTCCAGTGTTGTGAAGGTCCTTTCCCTGAGGAAAGCCCAGGCCCAGAGCATCCTGGACGTCCTGAGGATAACTCAGTACTGTGCAGAATCCCTTGGGCAGCCCCACTGCTTCCATCCACCTTTCATACTTTTCCTGTTGGAGCTTCTGACCTGCCAGAAAGATTTTACCAAGTAAGTACAAAGGACAGGTCCACAAGGAAAGCAGCAAAGATCATTGTAAATAAATCCTGATTGTCTTCTTGAATTAATAACTGCGTCATTTCTATGTAGGATACAAATGTACACTTTTGGTTAATTTATTCTCTCATTCCAAGGAAAGATGGGTTATATCCTTTTAATATGTAATGGCCAGGAACATGTTTATTCCTCCTGGTGAGTTGATCGGCTTTACTTTACCAGATGGTGAGAATTGCATTCCTCATGTACTCATGCATCATTTGGCTCCTGGAAGCTGTGAGCTAAATATAAGGCTTACAGAAATGATGTTAATCTGAGTACCTCAAAAGGTGGTTCTTAAGATTATCTCAATAAATATCTTTCGAGTGTCTAGTGTGCTAGAATGTCTTCTGGGTGTTAGTTATGCAGCAGTGGACAAGGCAGATTTTGTATTGAGAGAGAGACAATAAAAAATAAATAAATGAAGAAATACCAGATAGTGATATTGTTATGTGGTGATTAATACAGTGACCTGGTTTGGATGGTCAGGGAAGGCAGGCTGAGGAGATGAAAGCCAAGAGGTGAATGACCAGCTAAGATCAGAGGGAAGAGCCTTGAAGGCAGAAGGAACAGTGCAAAGGCTCCAGAGTGGGGAGTTAGTTCAAGGAACAGAGAGAAAACGATTGTGGCTGAGTGACGGGGAAAATGAGATGGGATAAGGTGAGAAAGGCAGGACCCTTATCACCATGAAGTATTTCAATTTTATACCGAGTTGTAGTTGGGAAACCACTGGAGATTTTTAAGCCCAGGAGGATGACACTTTGTTTTACATTTACAAAAGGTGCCCGTGGCTACTGTGTGACAAGGAGTGGAAATAAGAAAAGCAGTTAGGAGTCTGTGGCCAGTAGTCCAGGCAAGAGATGATGGTGGTTTGACCACAGAGTAGTACTGGAGATGGGGAGAAAAGGATGAGATTCAGAATATATTTTAGAGGTAGAATTGTCAGGACTTATGGACGGGTAAGATGGAGAGGGTAAATGAAGGAAAGGAATCATGGGAAATTCCTAGGATTTGGGAGTGAGTAACTGGTGACGCATTTTACTGAGGGAAAGAGTATGGAAGAAGCAGATTAGGGTGAAAATCAGAGGTTTTGTTTTGGCCCTGTTAAGCTGGAAATGCTTTTTTGTAAAGACATCAAGTAAAGATATTGAGAAAACAGAGGTCAGAGTCTAAAGTTAAAGAAAGAAGTCAGGACTAGGGATAGAATTTGGATGCAGTTGACATGTAGATGGCATTTAGAGCCATAAGACCTCCTAGAAAGAGTGCAAAGATAGACAAGAAGGGGCCTAGGACTGAGCCTTAGGGGCACTTTTTTACTTAGAAGTCAAGCAGAGGAAGGAGTGTCAGCTAAGGAGATCAAGAAGCAGTGGCCAGTCAGGTAGATAAAAAACCAGGGGATGCTGTTGTCCCAAAAGTCAAGAGAAGAATGCATATGAAGAGAGAAGAATGTCAGGTGAGTGCCCTTTCTGGAAAAAAAAAAAGATAAGAATGATCAGTTGTGTCAAATGCTGATGCGAGAGTTCAAAAGAGATAAAAACACACTGGATTTGGCAGCAGTCTAACTGGAGCCATTGGCCAAAAGGCCAGGGACAATGAGGGTGATAAAATGGAGAGAGAGACTACAGACATTTAGTTTAAGAAATTTGGCCTCAAAGGGAGCAGAGAAATGGGGAAGTTTTTGGAAGCTGATGTGAGGTCAACTGAGGGTTTTGAAGAGATGTAAGAGGACTTCTGTATGCTGGTGGGAATGAGTCAGTGATAAGGAAAGCTTAATGCAGGAAGAGAGGGGATAATTTGCAGTAGCAGTTGCATAAGTTGAGAGATTGGCCTTTGATTGAACCAGGGAGGCTCTGTCTGTAGTAGCGGGGGAATCAGGACACACAGTGTTCGCAAGTTGGCTGGTAGATATTTGGTGGTGCAAAGGTAAGGGAATTCCTATGTGATTGTTACTTTTCTTTATCAAGATACCTAAGTTTCTCTTCTAAAAAAATGTAAGGATAGTCATTGGAAAGAATGGAAGGATGAGAAGGAGGTAGCAGTGGCATAAGGAGAAGCAGGAAGGGTTTTTTGGTGGGGGTAGGGAGTTGGGTTTTTTTCGGTTTTTTTTTGTTTGTTTGTTTTGTGTTTTGAGACAAGAGTCTTGTCAGGCTGTAGTGCAGTGGCACCGTCTTGGCTCACTGCGGCCTCTGCCTCCCAGGTTCGAGTGATCCTCGTGCCTTCGCCTCGTGTGTGCCACCATGCCCAGCTGATTTTTGTATTTTTACTAGACACTGGCCTTCCCCCTGTTACAGCCAGGCTGGTCTCGAACTCCTGACCTCAACTGATCCTCCTGACACAGCCTCCCGAAGTGATGGGATTACAGGCGTGAGCTACCATGCCCGGCCTATGGGAAGGCTTTAGATAGAATGAAAATTGAGAAAGCCAGTCTACTGAATTGCCTGACAATTTTGAGGGCTTATTTGATTGTTACAGTTGCAAATTTAAAGTCATACTAGTCAGCTTGGTTGTGTGGTGTTTCCTCCACGATATTCAGCTGTTTTGATATAGGTATAAGATTTCTCAGGCAGGTACATGGAGGAAGGAAGGGACACGGGAGTTGGTGTTTGCTAAGGTATGATTAGGGGCCATGGAATCTAAGCTGAGAAGGGAGCAGAGAGAAAGCATGGCGGGAGTAGTAGATGGTGAACATGAGGCAGCATCGTGGGCTGCCGCCCGTTGGTATTGAAGAAAGGGCTGCTGTTGGAGTCCTACCTGGGTGAGCAGGAAATCTGGGGTCAGAGTAGGGTGCTCTGGCGTCAGTGTATCAGAGATGGTGTCAGCATGTGATAGCAAGGTCCAGGAAATGACCATCAAACTGGGATGGCTAAGGGCGTGGAAGAGAAGATCACTGGAGATGAAGATGGCAGAGAATTGAGGGAAAAAAGAATGGAGACATCATTTTTATGGATGCTGAAGTCACCAAGATGGCCAGGATCATGGTAGAAAAGACAGTGAGGTTGGTGCCAGAGTCACCCATGAAGGGAAGCGGAGGGGTGAGCATGATTGTGTGGAGAGGATCCAATGAGGTAATTTGTGAAAAATACTTAACACAGTATCTGGCATCCAGGTAGTGGTGGGAGGGGCGGGTTTATATTCACAGAGAAGATAAATAATCTCATCTCCATGCTTCTGGGTGACTCGGCCCAGTCAAATGGATTCACTCGCTGCTCTGTGCTTTGCCTTCTGTAGGTATTTTTTTTTTTTTTTTTTTTTTTTTTTTTTTTTTTTTTTGAGACGGAGTCTCGCTCTGCCACCCAGGCTGGAGTGCAGTGGCCGGATCTCAGCTCACTGCAAGCTCCGCCTCCCGGGTTCACGCCATTCTCCTGCCTCAGCCTCCCGAGTAGCTGGGACTACAGGCGCCCGCCACCTCGCCCGGCTAGTTTTTTGTAGTTTTTAGTAGAGACGGGGTTTCACAGTGTCAACCAGGATGGTCTCGATCTCCTGACCTCGTGATCCGCCCGTCTCGGCCTCCCAAAGTGCTGGGATTACAGGCTTGAGCCACCGCGCCCGGCCTTCTGTAGGTATTATATGTGTATTTACTTCAGTGCCTGTGCCACTTTGTTCAGCTTACTGCCACTTGCTCTTTTTCATGTAAGAAATCATGATTATTATTAAGAAAAGGATGTACTGGCAATTAAGTGAATCAGTGATTTCCTCTGTTTCTAGTTATTTTGGACACTTGGAAGGCTGTGGTGCTGACCTACACAAAGAAATTCGAGACGCTTACTATCAACTTGTTCTGTTTTTGGTCAAAGCAGTTAAAGGATTTAGTAGCCTAAATGACAGGTACTGGATAACTTTATCACTTCTAGAGAAAAAAATGTATTGTTTTCTGATTATAAAGGAAACATATGTTCAGTGTCAAAAATACCAAAAAGCACAAAGAACAAAATAAAAATAACCTCTAATGTTATCACCTAGAGAGCTAATCACTAATGTTGACTTATTCATATATTTTCTTCCAGTCCTTTTTCTGTCTGGTATGTATATTTGCTTTTTAAGTGATGAGTCTGGGTTTTTCTAAGAATCTATAGCCTATTATTTTCTGTTTTGGTACATTAGGGGTTTTTGGTTTGTTTTGAGACAGGGCTTCATGCTGTCGCCCAGGCTAGAGTGCGGTGACTCAGTCGTGGCTCACTGCAGCCTGGACCTCCCAGGCCCAATCGATCCACCCACCTCAGCTTCCTGAGTAGTTGGGACTACAGGCACATGCCACCATGCCCGGCTAATTTTCTTTATGTTTTGTAGAAATGGGATTTTGCCACGTTGCTCAGGCTGGCCTTGAGCTCCTGGGCTCAAGCAATCTGCCTGCCTCGGCCTCCCAAAGTGCTGGAATTAACAGGCGTGATCCACCACGCCCAGCCAGTCTATTATGTATTATGTGCAGTTTGAAAACTGGAGTATCACGCCGTTTCCCAGTCCTCTTAACGAATGATTTAGACGTAAGCCTTAAATAAAAGGATTCTTCTGTAAATCTAAACCGCATCACCTTGGCTAATTTGGAACTGGCCCTGATCTTGCAGTTTATCAGGAGCTAATTTTTACTTCTCAGTTCTTTACCATAAGACACTGCTATGGTGGTCCTGCAGGGTGGAAACCTTACCTTACAGCTCTCAGAGTTCTTTTGCTTAAGCTGTGAAGAATGTTTGTGTGGAGTATGAGGAATTTGAAAGGAACCCAAACCAGCAATGTGAAGTTCCCTTCTGCTTTCAATTGCAAACCAGGTCATCTACTTGAATTGCTTCTGTTGCCTCAGTTGGTAATGGGCAGCTCTGCTAATGGTCACTTTCATGGCCCCTTTAGGTCCTTGCTGCCTGCCTTATCCTGTGTTCAAACAGCCCTGCTTCATCTTTTGGATATGGGCTGGGAACCCAGTGATCTCGCCTTCTTTGTTGATATTCAGTTACCAGATCTCCTCATGAAAATGTCACAGGAAAATATAAGTGTCCACGACAGTGTGATCAGGTAAGAGCATGGTCCTGCACTCTGCCGTTTCTAATGTAGGTTATGAAACGCAAGGATCATAGTGGGGGTCGTTAAGAGCACAGACTCCAGAGCTAGACTGTCTGTGTCATTTCCTGGCTTTGCCACATCCTAGCCGAGTGGCCTTGCACAAGTCATATAATCCCTCTGTGCCTCACTTTCCTCATCTTCAGAGCTGGAGATATCAATGGTGCTGCCTCCGAGGCTTGCTGTGATGAATACCTGAGTTATATATTTCTGCGTTTAGAACAGCATCTGACGTGCAGTAGAGCTGTGTACATTGGTGGTGGTGGTCTCGTGAGCTCCGAGGCCGAGAATCCTCTGCATTTTGGTGATCTTAGTATAGCTTGTTGAATTGGGAAATCCTTTTCCATAATTTTTGTTACATGTATGTGTGATGTTAGCCACTCTTAACTTCTTGCACATTGTAAGGACCTAAGTTAGAAAAACATCGTGTATGAAGATTTTTTTTTTCCTTCAATTTGACCAGTATCTCTCCACTCTACTCAAGTTCACTTCCCTATTTGCAGCCGTTCATGTGTAGAAAAGAAAGAGAATGGGAGAGGGAATGCGCTAAGAGGAGAAAACTGGGAGAAAGTAAGTGAATGAGTCAACTCTGGGACAGTTTCCACTTTCTCAGGAGAGCTGTTCCGAGGGAAAAGGGGACAGAATTAGAGCTGTCTCTTTAGTTCATGAACCTCAGCCGTTGCCTCACTGTTACAGCTCCGATGGCAGAGACGGGGGACAGCACTGGGGGGCATCAGCTTGTGGTTCTTGGCTGTGGGCCTGCTTGCGGTTTCTCGTTTCGTCTCCCTGTATGCCACGGTCCTCAGGGAAGGAAGCACGCCCTTTACAGCAAGCGCTCATAGCACCTAGCCCAAAGCTTGAGCGTAGGCCTAAAACCATTTTGTTGGAATGCATGAATGAACGAATGTGTATTTATAGCTTGGTAAATATTTTGTATTTGCTGTCAAGCAAATCTCTTTCTGTTTAAAGTTCTGGTTGTAAAACAAGCTGTAAACCAAAATTATGGAAATTTATAATTTTGCATCCAAAAGGAGCTTATAAGATTATCTCCCTGAAGCTGTTTATTTGAAGTGAGGAAACTGTCTATGGCTATGCCACTCTGAATGCACCTGATCGCATCTGAAATGGGGAAACTGAGGACCAGAGCTGAGTCACTTGTCAAGGTCTCACAGTAGCTGGTGGTAGAGCTGAAGTCACGGTGTCTCCTGATTCCCTTCTCATACTGATTCCACCAGGATATGCTGAGCGTGTCTAAATCAGACTTTAAAACAACAACAACAACAAAAAAACACCTAACTTTATTTGGCCCTAGTGCCTGGCACATAGTAGGTTCACCATAAATGACTGTCCAGTGGAATTATGCCGTGTGGCACAGCCTTCAAACTCTTCATTTCTCATCCCTTGTAGTCTGCTCTGGAAAGGGTTTCTCCTCCTTTCCTGGCATGTATCTGCCAGATATTTGACAAATCCAGGGGCTTTGAAAAGCCGTTGACCTTTCCCTCCCAGAAGCCGAAAAATGCCCAATATTATAGACCCATAGATACAGAGTCTGCTAACCAGTACTTTCCTTGGTGATTGGGAGAGGCTTGCTTTTCTCTCTTTATGTTCTTTCAGCCAGTGGAGTGAAGAAGATGAGCTTGCTGATGCCAAGCAGAATTCAGAATGGATGGATGAGTGTCAGGATGGCATGTTTGAGGCCTGGTATGAAAAAATAGCCCAGGAAGATCCAGAGAAGCAGAGGAAAGTAAGACCTCTCAACTAGAGTACTCTGAAGTGATTTGCTAGGAGTTTGGAGAGGAGAGTTTGCCTGGGGGGGTGCTGGCAGGCTCTTGCCTGAGAGGGCTGCAGGTGGCATTCAATACCCTAGCAAAGGGGTCCCCAACCGCTGAATGCAGCTGAATGCAGGCTGTGAGCGTCGGGCAAGCGAGGGAGGCTGAGCTCCGCCTCCTGGCAGATCAGCTGCGGCATTGGATTTTCACGGGAGCACGAGCCCACAATAAACTGCGCATGCGAGGGATCTAGTTTGTACACGAGGGATCTAGTTTGTGCGCTCCTTTTGAGAATCTAATGCCTGATGATCTGAGGTGGAACAGTCTCATCCCGAAACCATCCCTCACCCGGTCCTGTGCAGAAATTGTCTTCCACAAAACTGGTTCCTGGTGCCAAAACGGGGAACCACTGCCCTAGCGTCTGGTGTTTAACCTTTAACCTGAGGGGCTGTAAATCCTGATTTGACCACACCCAGAGTGGCTGCCTGCCATAGAACTAGACTCATTGGAAAATTGACTCTTAAAGCTGATGTACAATATGAGGTGCCAATTTACTAATTTACAGTGAGAAGTAGAATTGCTGGAGGGCCTGAGCTCTAGTGTCCTTGGGGCAGCACATTCTCCTCCTGTAGACAAGCAGCGTGGGAAGCCACATTTCCATCAGAAGGCTGCCTGGTGAGCATGGGAGCAGCCGTATATATGGAGAGGGCATCAGAGCTGCATGATTCAGATGTGCGAAGGCACAGGCTCAGATAGCCCACTCTGTCCATCTCCACGTCAGGTGTGACATCCATCACTACCACATGTGCCAAGCATCTGCTGCCTCAGATTCATTCATTTTCTAAGTATCGAGTGCCTACTATGTGCCAGCCACTTTGTTCACATAGCACCACGGTGGTGCTTGGATGGAGCTTGCCAAGTGGGCCGTTGTGGCTTTTTCTCTCTCATATGTTAATACCTTTTGGGAGTCATTCTGTAGTTCTAAGGTGACTTGGCACATTTGCTCTGGTCTACTGTATGGTGACTTACTGATTTTGATCATTTCCAGGCCCTAAAGAGAAACGATACTGTAGTCCAGGTACTTTCCAGTAAAGCAATTTGTTTGCTCATGAAACAGTACCCAGACTATCCCTGCAGAAAGTGTGCCTCTAAGTGCCAGGGACGACACTCCTTTTGTAGTATCTGTGAACACTACCATTGTCCAATCAAGTACTCAAGCCAGAAACTTTCTTCCGTTTTACTGATCCCCATATCCAGTCAGTCACCAAGGTTTCCGCCTTCTGCCTCAACACCTCAGATCTACGCACCTTTCACCATCCCGCTTACTACTCAGTCCCAGCCCTTATGATGTGCCATGGGGTTCCTTTCACGCTTTGGTCATGGTCAGTCTCCCTAAATCCAGGCTTGCCTCCTTTGATCCATTCTTTCCTCAGCTTCCAGAAGAACCATTAGAGCACTCCAGTCTGGTCACATTACTCTTCTATTTAAAAACAGTCTGTAACTCCTGAGACTAACATTGAAAGACGCTTTGTGGTTCAACCTTTCTCTCTTCGTCTGACTATTCCCCTCTGTACTGTATTCTACACACTGAGTCGTACCAAGTTCATAAACCCATCTCTGGTCCCCTTTTCGCTCTCAGATTTGCTATTCCTGTCTGACATATCCACCTCCCTTATCCCCACCCAGCTAGTACCTGTTTGTCCTTCGGGTCTCAGCTGAGGAATTATCTCCTTCAGAAAACCCATTGGTAGCCATAGTCCTCTGTTCCCTAAGCCTCCTGAATTTTCCTGTGAAAGCACTGGTCATACGAAATGGTCATCACCTCCTTGACAGAATTCCCAGCTAGACACTGAGGAGCTTATTCATCATCAAATCCTAGCACCCAGTACAATGCCTGGAACATCTTCAGTACCTATTGAATGGAGGAATTGATGAGTGAATTGTGGCCACTTTAGAAAATCTATCAGTTAATTGTATTTGTTTGGCCTTACAGATGCACATGTTTATTGCTCGCTACTGTGACCTGTTGAACGTGGACATCTCTTGTGATGGGTGTGATGAGATTGCCCCCTGGCATCGATACCGGTGTCTGCAGTGCAGCGACATGGATCTCTGCAAAACTTGCTTCCTAGGTAAACTTCATGAACTGAGTATGCTGTATCCAAAAGTAATAGTCATTTCTAATTTCTATGATCTTGTCATTTTTAAAAACTCTCAGTGTACTAAATAAAAATACTGCCCAGTGGTGTTTTCTCTGACTTCCTGGTGAACATGAGCCTTATCTCCTCAACTAGATGAAAAGCTCCACAGCCCTAATATCTGTCGTCCTTCCTTCTTCTATCATGCTGGGTGTAGCCACTTAATAAACACGTGGGACCAATGTATGTATGTTCAATGGAGTTTTCAGGAAATAGTGTTTGCTTCTGAATCATGCAGTGTTTACATGTAGCAAAATACACACACACACATACACACACACACACAAGCAAGCTTCAAAAATCCTCTCATACACTTGACTTGTAGGTGCTGAGGTAAAACAGATCCACAGTAGTCCACACCTGAGTGGCCTTTTTGTGCATGGCCCAGCGGTAAAAGACACAGCCCTTGCCTTGGAACCATCTACAGTCCAGCAGGAAGACTGGACAGATCCACAGAATGTCTGTTCCAGTACAAGAATGTGTGTGCTGAGTTATAAATGAGGGTACAGATTGTTTCTAGAGAAGTTTAGAAGCAGTAGCAGCATTGCTGCGGGGAAGGCTTGTGAAGGAGGTGGAATGAGAATTGGTCTTTGAAGAAAGTTAGAACTGGATGATGTGTAGGAAACGTTGGGGATGGTGTCACCATCAAGGACATGGCAAGCCCTGGGACAGGAGTGTCTGTAGTGAGTTTAGATGGACATGCTGAAGTGTTTGCCCAACTAAGTGTTGGATTAAGACAGGTAGGCCCTGATTGTGGGACCCCAAGATACTAGGCTAAGGAGTTTGAATAGTCTAGAGACAGCAGGGAAGGTTTTTTTGGTTTTTGTTTTTGTTTGTTTGTTTTTGTTTTTGTTTTGAGACGGAGTCTCCTTCTGTCACCCAGGCTGGAGTGCGGTGGCGAGATCTCAGCTCACTGCAAGCTCCACCTTCCGGGTTCATGCCATTCTCCTGCCTCAGCCTCCCGAGTAGCTGGGACTACAGGCGCCCACCACCAAGCCCGGCTAATTTGTTTGTATTTTTTAGTGGAGATGGGGTTTCACCGTGTTAGCCAGGATGGTCTCGATCTCCTGACTTCGTGATCCGCCCACCTTGGCTTCCTAAAGTGCTGGGATTACAGGCGTGAGCCACCGCACCTGGCCTAGGGGAAGGTTTTTGAAGTCGGTATTATTAATAACATGATAAGAGCTATGCTAGAGGAAGGTGGTTCTATCTGTATTAAGAGTCTCCTTTAGGAAATCAGTCACAGTATTCACATGGGCATGGGAGCCTGGACTGGGTTTGTACTAAATAAAAATACTGCCCAGTGGTGTTTTCTCTGACTTCCTGGTGAACATGAGCCTTATCTCCTCAACTAGATGAAAAGCTCCACAGCCCTAATATCTGTCGTCCTTCCTTCTTCTATCATGCTGGGTAGGAATGAACAGAAGTGGGCCAGGCGCGAGGAGCATTCTGCAGGGTCCATGACAGAGTTTAGAGTGAGAAGGGCCCAAGGGCCTTAGTGTGAGAAGACCAGTGCCGTCCATCTCTTTCATGACTGTTATTCTCTCACGCACTGGGTCTGGGTCTGGTTTTTTTTTTTTTTTTTTCTTCTTCGAGACAAGGTCTCACTCTGTCACTCAGGCTAGAGTGCAGTGGCGCCATCTCAGCTCACTGCAACTTCCGCCTCCTGGGTTCAAGTGATGTTCCTGCTTCAGCCTCCCAAGTAGCTGGGAGTACAGTTGCCTACCACCACACGTGGCTAGTTTTTGTATTTTTAGTGGAGACGAGGTTTTACCATATTGCACAGGCTGGTCTTGAACTCTTAGACTCAAGTGATCCGCCTGCCTCAGCCTCCCAAAGTGCTGGGATTACAAGTGTGAGCCACAACGCCTGGCCCTTTATTTATTTATTTAGGAAGTCTGTTTTCATCTGTGATTCTGGAGTGAAAAAAGAAGAGCAAATATCCTGACCAGTCCCCAGTGCTTGTTAACAGGAATACATCAAGAGAGGCTTGCTCTTTGTTAGTGGAGGGGTCATAGGAGACAGCTCACAAATTAACATGTAGACTTGTTTCCACCAAACAGCAGTCCTGATAATATATTTGATCTCACTGTACCGTTGCCAAGAAATTCTGTGCCAAGAATCTCACTCATATGCCTCGAGCCACCCAGGCAGAGCACCGTGTCTCCAGAGAATGTGTGTGGGCCCTGTATCCCTGAGCAGTCACTTGGGAGCAGCCCTGGCGCTGCGATTGGTTTGGGTTTGGAAACTAGCCGGTCTAGGAGCCCTCTGCCTTATCCGCTCACGCTGCTTTGTTTCTCCCCAGGTGGGGTGAAGCCTGAGGGCCATGGAGACGACCATGAAATGGTCAACATGGAGTTCACCTGTGACCACTGCCAGGGTTTGATCATAGGCCGGAGGATGAATTGCAATGTTTGCGATGACTTTGATCTTTGCTATGGATGCTATGCAGCAAAGAAATACTCCTACGGGTATGTCTCAAATGACCGTCACCACGAAGCCTTTTCTTTACAAGTTCCTTCACTTGAAAAGGGACTTCTTTCTTTTTATAAAAAAACTTTTTAATTAAAAATTTAAACATAACCAAAAGTAAAGAGACTAACACACTGAACCTTCATGTACCCATTACCCAGATTCAGCAGTTAGGAAGATTTTGTAATGTGTGCTTAGTTTATTCCTTTTTTTTTTTTTTTCTGTGTTAAAGTATTTTAAAGCCAATTCCAGGACCGGGCGTGGTGGCTTACACCTGTAATCCCAGCACTTTGAGAGGCTGAGGTGGGCACATCGCTTGAAGTCAGGAGTTTGAGATCAGCCTGCCCAACATGGAGAAACCCCATCTCTACTAAAAATACAAAAATTAGCTGGGTGTGGTGGCGGGCACCTGTAATCCCTTCACTTTGAGAGGCCAAGGCGGACACATCACTTGAGGTCAGGAGTTCGAGATCAGCCTGCCCAATGTGGAGAAACCCCGTTTTTACTAAAAATACAAAAATTAGCTGGGTATGGTGTCGGGCACCTGTAATCCCAGCTACTTGGGAGGCTGAGGCATGAGAAACGCTTGAACCTGGGAGGCAGAGGTTGCAGTGAGCTGAAATTGCGCCACTGCACTCCAGCCTGGGCGACAGAGCGAGACTCCATCTCAAATTAAATAAATAAATAAATAAATAAAGCAAATTCCAGGCCTTAAATTATTTCCTTCCTACATACTTTATACCCCCTTTTAAAAATTATGGGTTTTTTTCACATTACCAAAATGCTATTACCACACCTTCCAAAATCACAATAAACAATTCTTTCTTAGCCCAATTTCCACAGACAATCTCTGGGGATTGTGAAACCCTGAAAGGTATGTCCTGTGCTTGTGCTTCTTCATTCTTCTGGGGAGAGGGCCCACACCTTTCTTTACATTTTCAGTAACCGCATCCTAGAGGTGACTAATGCCCAGTTGCGACCACATGCTCCCGAGGCCCTGTGCTCCTGTTTGGAGCCTCATAAGCTTTTGGAGGCTTGTAAGATTTAAATGTGTCTTGCCTTTGCAGCCATTTGCCTACCCACAGCATCACGGCCCACCCGATGGTAACCATTCGGATCAGTGACCGGCAGAGGCTCATCCAGCCATATATCCATAACTACTCCTGGCTGCTCTTCGCTGCCCTGGCTCTCTATAGCGCCCACCTGACCAGTGCAGAGGATGTGGATGGGGAGAAGCTGGACCCCCAGACCCGCAGCAGTGCCACCACCTTGCGGAGCCAGTGCATGCAGCTCGTCGGGGACTGTCTGATGAAGGCTCACCAGGGGAAAGGTGACTTCCCCATGCCCAGAAACCAAAACCGGCCCTCAGTTGCTGGTGAAAAAAAGCCTTGGCAGATGTAAAATACTAAGCTTAGTTTACAGGTGACAAAATCCAGTTTTCCACTAAAGGTGCTTACCCTGGTTTGGAACTTAATTTTAATTCCCCGATGGATTTTAGAGAAATGTTGGCATTGAAGTAACATACATTTTCTCTGAAACTAATAGTAATTAATACCTCAAACTAATTTTAAATAATAATTAAAACTGTTTGTATCTGTGGATGCAATCTAAGATTTGAATCTGTCAGACTTTACTGAAAGAATCCAGACTTGTTAACCTGGAGTGTGAGTCTGCTTCCACACAGCTGTACTCTAGGTAAGAGCCGTTTACGAGTAAAATAGTTCAGCGATATATCAGCATGAATCTGACTTGACTAAGGAGTGGTGGGAAGAAAACAACTTGAAAGTTAAACCTTGGAGACATCTAAGTTCCTTCAGATAATGGCATTCCCATTCGAGTCAACGTTAGGGAACCAGACCTGTGTTAGAAAGCAGATGGGTCATGCCAGCACCTTAGAGCAATTCCCTTACCCATTTGCCAGTGGGAATTCAGCAGTCTGGTTGTGTGGGGCGACTATAAAAGTATAATGTTGGTTATTTTCTAAATAGACAATCCTGTTATATGTTTTTTCTTCTGTTAATAAAGTGCAGGTATCCCTTGCTATTCTGCCTCTCACCATCTGAGAGGTGGAGCTGAGTAGATTTAGACGGTGAGGGATGTTCGTGTTGAGTACTCTAGGATTTGGTTTTGTTCAGAACTCATTTATCTATTTCTATATAATGGCAAAGTAACTTATGGCACTTGCTGAAAATAACTCTTGTTATAAAACTTTTAACCATTCTCTTATTTGCTTCCCATATAGGTCTTAAAGCCCTAGCTCTGCTTGGTATATTGCCAGATGGTGACTCTACCCCAGAAGATCAGGCCCTACCAGCCACTGCGCCCACCCAAGCATCAGAGGAGCAGCTAGAGAAGAAAACTGTGCAGGGTGCTGAGCTGTCAGAAGCAGGCAATGTAAATGGCGATTCTCTACTACACAGAATTACAGGTTGAACTCTAGAGAGAGCCATCCACTCGGTGTAACATAGCAGAGAGGTTAAGAGCACAGACTCCTAACCCAGACTGCTGGATTCAGATGCCTGCTCCATCAAACCTTGGGCATGTTATTATCATCTCTTCAGTGTTTGTTTTCTTTTCTTTTCTTTTCTTTTTTTTTTTTGAAACAGGGTCTCACTCTGTCTCCCAGGCTGGATTACAGTGGCATGATCTCAGCTCACTGCAGCCTTGACCTCCCCAGGCCGAAGCGGTCCTCCCACCTCATCCTTCTGAGTACCTGGGGCCACAGGCATACGCCACCATGCCTGGCTAATTTCTGTATTTTTTGTAGAGACAGGGTTTGGCCATGTTGCCCAGAGTGGTCTTGAACTCCTGGGCTCAAGTGATCTGCCGTCCACATTTTTCCCAAAGTGATGGGATTACCCTGTCTCTACTAAAAATACAACAACAAAAAAAAAATTAGCTGGCCTGGTGTCATGTGCCTGTAGTCCCAGCTACTCGGGAGGCAGGGATTCGCTTGAACCCAGGAGGCGGAGGTTGCAGTGAGCCGAGGTAGCACCACTACACTGCAGCCTGGGCAACACAGCAAGACTCCGTCTCAAAAAAAAAAAAGAAAGGAAGAAAGAAATTCATTCCTAGCCCATGGTGTATACTCTATCTGTGTAGCTGTACCTATATTCAGTCAACAATTAGGTGTTACTGAATGCTTACTGTTTACCAGGTAGACACAGGAATTTACACGTAGTTGCATAAACAGAAAAGCCTGTCTGGATCCAGGTATAACCTGTGATAACCTAAAGGTTGTTTTGTGGAAGAGCACCCTGTTGTTTCTGTGGTGCTGCCTCCAGAGCTTGAGTTTCTGCTGAAAAGGCGCTTGACTGCTACAGGGGTCGCTGATGTTGCTGTCCTCTGCCTCTCAGGTTGCTAGTTCAAGGCTTCCCCCATCTGGTGGTTGTGGCTCACCAGTATCCCGTTGTCATGTGGAGGAATACAAAAGCAAAACGGGCCAGCAGAAACATGAACATTTTTATTATTTCCATTCAGTCAGAGAGTCAGTAGAACATAGGCCACATAATCATCAAGCCTGTCTCTCAACCGTCCACATTTCTTCCATGAAACCCTTTCTGTAGGCGGCACTTTAACCACCCACGGATTATGATGGGAACAAAGAGAGCATTTTTAGGAGAAATGGGATTAATCAGTAGTCCTCACCTTTGAGCCTGGGAATATTTGTATCTTCTCCTGAGCTCTCAGCATCTTACAACTAACCTGCCACCCATAAGCACTGTGCTTCCCCGTTTATATTTTTATTTATATCAGAATGGACTCACAGGGTTTTTTATGTTTTCTTTTATTCAATGGATTAAAATCTGTTACTTTTCTTTTTTTTTTTTTTTTTTTTTGAGTCAGGGTCTCACTCTGTTTCCCAGGCAGTGGTGTGATGGTGTGATGTTGGCTCACTGCAGCCTCCGCCTTCTGGGCTCCAATGATCTTCCCACCTCAGCCTCCTGAGTAGCTGGGATTACAGGTGCCCACCACCACACCCAGCTAATTTTTTGTATTTTTAATAGAGACAGGGTTTCACCATGTTAACCAGGATGGTCTCGATCTCCTGACCTCATGATCTGCCCACCTCAGCCTCCCAAAGTGCTGGGATTACAGGCGTGAGCCACTGTGCCCGGCCACTTTTCTTATTTGTTTTTTTTGTTGTTGTTTTTGTGGGTTTTTTTTGAGACAGGGTGTCACTCTGTTGCCCAGGCTGGAGTGCAGTGGTGTGATCTCGGCTCACTGCAACCTCCACCTCCTGGGTTCCCAACAATCCTCCCGCCTCAGCCTCTCAAGTAACTGGGACTGCAGGTGCCCGCCACCACGCCAGCTAATTTTTGTAGCTTTTGTAGGGATGGGGTTTTGCCATGTTACCCAGCTGGTCTCCAACTCCTGGACTCAAGCATTCCGTCTGCCTCAGCCTCCCAAAGTGCTAGGATTACAGGCCTGAGCCACTGTGCCCGACCCATTATTTATTTCGATGCTCAAATTGTCCCATGTTTGGGCAGTGGAAACTGCCCCTCGCTGGCTTTTGTGTTCTTTTGATATGTTGCCGTTATTTTTTGAACACTTCCTTAATTTTTGATAGAGAAAGATGTTTCAGGCTCGTTTTAGGCCTTCCCTGCCTCAGGATTGAAGTGGGAGTTTTTCCAAAGAGGTCCCAGGGCATTGTTTTTATTCTTGAGCCATTCCCACCTTGTGGGTCCCCTTCCCACCAGCAGCCAGGTGCAGCCAGGATATCCTGCCTCTGGCTCAGCATCGTAGTCTTCTAGTGAGGCCACAAGCAATTTCCAGCACTGTCCCCACAACTGAACCTGAGTGTTGCCACTATAGTGGCCATAAGGACCGTATCCCATTGGGGCTTCTAGGACAGATCACTGTTTTTCAACTCTCACTTGCTTCTAAGCAACCCCAGGGCCCTGGTAAGGGTATCTACCCTTACTCCCTCCAGTGACTAGAGATACTTCTTGTTTTGAACAACTGAGAAACCAACCTTAGCCAGAGGCATTATCCAAAAGATTCTGTCTACAGTGTCCTGTGATAACAGGAAAAAAGATGAGCCAGAACTTCGGAATTATATTGTCTTCACAAGTGACACATGGTACAAGGAGTATGGTGTCAGGTCTTTTCAGAGGGTACATTTAACAAAGCAAGTATCTCTCCCAGTTTCATTCCTCTCTTAGGACAGTCTTATAGTCATATTTTTCTCAGCAAGAGGTTGAAGGTAGGATTGATGTTGAGGTTACATATGCAGAGAGGGGAGGATGAGTTAGGTACCCCTGGGAGACTGCATGCCTCCTCCTAAATGTTTGGTGTTGCATAACACTCCACCTTGGGCCCCAAAGAGTGAAAGTCACTTTTGGCCTTCTCCGACATGAAGGTGGGGTGCCTCCACCGTGCACAGAAGACTCCCCATGTAACCACAGTTCCACACATAAGCCTGTGTAACAATAGGGAAAGGCACCCTGAGGGTCCCGGGAGTGCAGCCAATCACAGGGGGGATTCTGAGAAACGCAGCTGACGATTGTCACCTTGCCCATCTGGGCAGCTCGCTAGACTCCCGATTCCAGAACAGTTTCCCACCTCCAGGGAGGGCCTGTTTAACAAGTCTCATTGCCAAAATGGGATTCTCAAAAGGGCACCAAAGGTATGTTTATTCTGTTTTTTAAAATAAAGAGGCTGGGCGCGGTGGCTCATGCCTGTAATCCCAGCCCTTTGGGAGGCTGAGGTAGGGGGATCACAAGGTCAGGAGATCGAGACCATCCTGGCTAACACGGTGAAACCTCATCTCTACTAAAAATACAAAAAATTAGCTGGGCGTGATGGCAGCGCCTGTAGTCCCAGCTACTCGGGAGGCTGAGGCAGGAGAATGGCGTGAACCCAGGAGGCAGGGCTTGCAGTGAGCCGAGATGGCGCCACTATACTCCAGCATGGGTGACAGAGCGAGTCTCCATCTCAAAAAAAAATGAAAAAGAGCTAGGAAAGAATGCTAAAACCTGGTAGAGAGGGTGTGAGTAGTTAGGTTTAGGAGTAGCATCCGGTTTTGTTTGATCGAGTGACGTGTGGTTGGCTTTCTGTACACCTTCCATGTTAATTAACAAAGACAAATTCTATATAAAACTAAGAGAGGAAATATATACAGCCCACAGCTCTGTCCCATAGCCCACAGAACGCCAGTTTCTACAGCAGTAAAATAGCTTCATCTACGGCAGTGAAAACAATGTCATATTTCTGGGCTATAGAATTGATGTAGTCTTATCTTCATCATATTAAAGATGATGTTAGATATCAAGAATTTTCTAGTTCTGTAAATAAAGATTTGTTTGGTTTTCATACTGAAGAAAACAAAGTACATTAACGATAGTCACCAGAGTGTACTAGAAGGGAAGTCATAACTTTTTATACTTACAGAGTCAAAAGAAAAAGAAAGAATTTCACAGCTTTGTCTTTTTCCTCAGGAAACAACTTTCCACACTTGGTTTCTGAAAGCGAAATAGATTGTATGAGAGGTTTTTAATAGAACTGTTTCTTATAGGACTGCAGGCTCTGACAGAGGGACGTTTGGAAGATGGGAGATGCAATGCAATGGTTACTATCTTATTTTTTTTTTTGAGACACAGTCCTGCTCTGTCACCCAGGCTGCAGGGCAGTCGGCGCAATCTCGGCTCACTACAACCTCCTCCTGGGTTGAAGCGATTCTCCTGCCTTAGCCTCCCGAGTAGCTGGGACTACAGGCGCGTGCCACCACGCCCAGCTAATTTTTGTATTTTTAGTAGAGATGGGGTTTCGCCATGTTGGCCAGGCTGGTCTTGAACTCCTGACTTACAGGGATCTGCCTGCCTTGGCCTCCCAAAGTGCTGGAATTACAGGCATAAGCCATCACGCCCGGCCCAATGGTTACTGTCTTAATTAGAATATAGATTTATCGTAAGAAATGAGTGGCATAGGCCAGGCGTAGTAGCTCACGCCTGTAATCCCAGCACTTTAAGAGGACGAGGTGGGCAGATAATGAGGTCAAGAGATTGATACCATCCTGGCCAATATGGTGAAACCCCGTCTCTACTAAAAATACAAAAATTAGCTGGGCGTGGTGGCACACGCCTGTAGTCCCAGCTACTCGGGAGGCTAAGGCAGGAGGATCGCCTGAACCTGGAAGGTGGAGGTTGCAGTGAGCCGAGATCGCGCCACCGCACTCTAGTCTGGTGATAGAGTGAGACTCTTAACTCAAAAAAACACACAAAGAAAAAAGAAATGAGTGACATTTTCTAATGGCGTTCTAAAAAACTAAAAGTTTTTTAGTCTCTGAAGACTGGCTAATCATGAAAAAGTTATCATAATCATGGAGCAAACTCTGTTATAAGAAACCTTAATTCCTTTACACTTTTGTGTTTTTAGGGAAAGAGAGCTGTTCATGAGGAAGTCAGACCCGCAGATTTCAAGCAGAGAAGTAAGGCAGATAAAGGTGTGTCGTTAACAAAGGATCCTTCGTGCCAGACCCAGATTTCAGATTCACCTGCAGATGCTAGCACACCTACAGGACTTCCAGGTAACGACTCTTTGACCATTATCTTGATCTCTTTCGTCTTAAAATGCACATATATATATATACACCCATCCCTGAGCTGTTTGTGGCACACAGCTTGACATTGGCTAGACGCCAGGGGTGCGTGGTTTCTCAGTTCTGTTCAGATGGTGCTGATGACACTTCGAACGTCGTCTTTCTTCACTTTGACTGATTTCCTACGTTATTTATTTCCTGTATTTACTAAGTGCCTTCTATATGCCAAGCACTGTGCTAGACCTTGGGGGTGAAACAGGGACCGAATCAGACAGACAGACACATGGTTCCTGCCCTCATGGAGCTCACAGTCTAGGAAGGCTTAAGACAAAGGTGCAAGTAACTGTAATTCGAGGCGGAATGAGGTGTAAGTGGGTGTTAATAGTGATTGGTGTCTCTCTGGGGCAGACTGTATCCTCATAAAGCTTTACAGGGGGAGAGATCTAGGGGACCTTGAATGTGCTAGGATCTGCAATGGGGATGGGCATTCGAAGAAGAAAGGACAACATGAGCAAAGGCCCCAAAGTGGAGAAGTCCCTCTTGGCAGGTGTGTAGGGATGGAGTGGAACACTAGAGGATGATAAAGGAGAGATGCTGCCAAAGGCCTCAGCCTGCCAGAGGATAGCAGCAGCAAGGTCAGAGCTGGCTTAGGAGGATTGAAGAGCATGCTGTGGGCTCAGGAGACTGGAGGGAAGTCCCAGCCTCCTCCTCATGGTGGCCCAGGAGTGCAGGATCTTCCCCACCTTCCTGCTCTGTGATGGCGGGGTGAGCTCCTGGCATTCTGCCCTCTCTGTCTGATGCTCATCTGTGCAGTGTGTATAATTCTGAGTTCCAGAAAACAGTCTGACACTCCACATCTGTCCACATCACCAAAATTCACTGGAGTCTAAGTCCCCTGAGGATCAGCATCCTGTTCCATAGGCAGCTTATTCATTCGTCAAGTATTAAGTACCTGCCATGCTCCAGAAACGTCTCTAGGTGCCTGAGATGCATCACTGAAAGAAACAAAATTCTGAAGGAAGGCAGACAGTAAACAATAAATATAAATTGTGTGGAAGGTGAAAAGGTGAACTGTGAGCGCAGCAGAGCAGGCTCGGGGAAATGGGGAGGGCGGCTTGAGAGAGCTGGGGGAGGACAGGCTTGCTTTTAAACAGGGCTCAGGCGGCCTCCTGGAGAAGGAAACAGCTGAGTGTAGACATGCCCAGCCATAGGCTTTTAAAATCCCAGCTTCAGGCCGGACGCGGTGGCTCACGCCTGTAATCCCAGCACTTTACGAGGCTGAGGCGGGCGGATCACTTGAGGTCAAGAGTTCAAGACCAGCCTGGCCCACATGGTGAAACCCCGTCTCTACTAGAAATACAAAAATTAGCTGGGCAAGGCGGCACACGCCTGTAATCCCAGCTACTCGGAGGGCTGAGGTAGGAGAATGGCTTGAACCCGGGAGGTGGAGGTTGCAGTGAGCCAAGATCAAACCATTGCACTCCAGCCTGGGTGACAGCGAGACTCCCTCTCAAATTTAAAAAATAAATGAATAAAATTCCAGCTTTGTTCCATAGCAGCATAGGGGACAGTGCAGTGGTTTACTTGCCTCTTCATGCATTAGAGACCCAGGCACATTCTGAAAGTTTGTTTTACTGCTTAGATGCTGAAGATTCCGAAGCATCATCTCAGAAGCCCAGAGAGGAAAAAGCAGTTACTCCAAGCCCTGAGCAAGTGTTTGCTGAGTGTTCCCAGAAGAGGATTTTGGGATTACTGGCAGCCATGTTACCTCCCTTAAAGTCGGTAAGGGCAATTTATTTTTGAAAGAGGGGGTGGTGGTATGCATAGAAAAAAGTTTTGGAAAGCCATATACCGAAACAAATCATGATAATCATCTCTGTATCCTTAAGGGTAGGATTAGAAGTTATAATTATTTTCTTCTGACCCTTTTTATGTTTTGTAAATATATGTGTGTGTGTGTATAAAACAATATGTTTATACAATGCTTATAATGATTTTTTCTACCTTTTTATTTTGAAAAGTTTTAAGCTCATAGAAAACTTCAAAGAATAATGAATGAAGATCTTCACCTAGATTCACCAGTTGTTAATATTTTGCTTTATCTCTGTTTATATTTTTTCCTGAACTTTTGAAAATCAGTTGAAGCCATCATTGACACTTCATCCTCAATACTTCTCTCCTTAAAGTACATTCTGCTATATAACCACAGTGTCATCATTATGCTGAAAATTTTTAACGTTGATAGAATAGTTTTATACATGTAGCCTAAATACAGATATTCTCAATTATCCCCAAAATGTGCTTTACAGGTTGTTTGTTTTTTTATTTTTTAAATCAGGATCCACTTAAAAATTCCATTGTATTTAGATGTCATGCTGACTTTGTCTTTAATCTGCTTCCCTTGCCTTTTTTTAAACTTTCAAAACATTGACATTTTAAAGACTCTGGACAGTTTAGATATGCCTTCATTATTCTTTTTCATAATTTTCTAGACTGTTCCTGTAGATATATTTTTTCCATATGAACTTTAGTGCCATATTTATCATGTTTAAGAAAAGATCCTGTTAGCTTTTTCACTGAGCTGATAGTGAATTTATTTATTAATTTAGGAATAGCTGACAATCTTTACAGTGGTCTCCTGCTTTTTCTAGTAAACAGAGAGGAATCAGAGACAAAGCTAGCAGGCTGCTGAAACAGGATTTTGCAAGCTGGCAGGGCTTTGGGGAAGGGAAAGTGCCCACAGGACCCAAGGTTTGGTCCTCAGAGTTTTGAGTCCAAGGACTTTTTTTCTAGCAGTTTGCCTGGAGATGCTCAGACTCAGAGGAGTCAACTTTTACATGGGAGTTGAGGCTGGTTTGTAAGTCAGTCACAATTCACAGGGGTATGTGTCTGGCAGAAAAATCAGTATGTGTTCCCTCTTGGTGTGGAAACCCCTCCAGAAGACCACACTGTAGCTCAGAAGGTTGTATGGTGCATGTGGAACTACAATGAGGAGAACACGATATTTTGAAGACATGTTTCTATTCACCTAGATGAATTGGCCACACCTGTCTAGGTAGCTGGTAATTCACCTCTGAAATCAGCACCCTCAGGCTTCGACAGCGCAGTCGCTATCCTGGTCTTTGCCTTCCCTTCCCTCCCTAATCTTTGGAGGGTGAGCAGGCACATCAGCCCAAGCCTTTCTTCTCTCTTAATAGCCATGACTGATTTCTGCTAACTTTAGCTGCCTCTGTGTCAGTTAGAGCTGCACCTTTTCCATAGCTCACTGGGCAGCATGTTGAGCAACCATCTTGGGGTGGGGCCCTTCTGCAATTGGCTCTTAGCCTTTTTATGTTGATTTTACCAATTTCACTGTAAGAGTGAACTTTTCCTGACTGTGTCTCATCTTTTTTTTCTTTTTTTTTTTCTTTTTTTTTTGAGACGGAGTCTCGCCCTATTGCCCAGGCTGAAGTGCAGTGGCGCGATCTCAGCTCACTGCAAACTCCGCCTCCTGGGTTCACGCCATTCTCCTGCCTCAGCCTCCCGAGTAGGTGGGACTACAGGTGCCCGCCACCATGCCCGACTGATTTTCTGTATTCTTAGTAGAGACGGGGTTTCACCGTGTTAGCCAGGATGGTCTCTATCTCCTGACCTTGTGATCCACCCACCTCGGCCTCCCAAAGTGCTGGGATTACAGGCGTGAGCCACTGCGCCCAGCTGGCAGCCAGCTTACTTGTAATGGGATGACCTGGTTACTACTCTGTGCCAGCCAACTGTCCCCATCCCAGCCCTCCTCCAGTGCACATTTTTCCCTGCCCCTTCCTAAGTTATTTTCTCCTTCTTTTTGTAATTATTCATGAAGTCTGTATCGTATTTCTTATAGAAACATGGTTATAGTTATATTTTTACCCACTTTTTTCAGCCTGTATTTCTCTCTTATTTAACAGTGTAACCTTTTTACCTTCTCTTCCAAACAAAATGAGACCCTTTATTCCTAAAGTTGAGACGCTTTTCTATTTCCCTCATCATATCCCAAGTGTGCAAATTATCTATAATTTTAGCTCTGGATCATTTGGTTGCTTGGCTGCTTTGGAGTTTCGTGTTGTATCTTTTGAATTTTGCCTCTCTCAAACTACTTTTAGAATTTTAGACCATATGGTAATTAATTATTGATAGTTACAGTGTTGGCTGCACATTATTTATTAGTTACTATTTTTTCCTTCTGAATTATTTATTCCAATTCATTTTTTGTTGTGCTAAAATACTTCCTCAAATACTTTTTGAGGAAAGGCTACATGTAAAGATGGGAAGACAGTCTGGGTGTGGAATTACAGGGACTCAGTCCTTTTCCTCCAGACCCCTGCGACATTGCTGCATAGTCTTCCACTATCTAGAACGACTGATGAGAAGTCCAATATTAACATGACGTCAACTGATTTTTTTGCCTAAATATTTTCTTTTTTTACCCTTGGAATTCAGACATTTCATTAGACCGTGTTAAAATAAACCTTTCTCTGTGAGAAAGGTTTTTTGTAAAGTAATTTTTAAAAAGATGTTCTCGGCCGGGTGCGGTGACTCACGCCTGTAATCCTAGCACTTTGGGAGGCCAAGGCGGGCAGATCATGAGGTCAGGAGATCGAGACCATCCTGGCTAACATGGTGAAACCCCATCTCTACTAAAAATACAAAAAAATTAGCCAGGCGTGGTGGCGGGTGCCTGTAGTCCCAGCTACTCGGGAGGCTGAGGCAGGAGAATGGCGTGAACCCAGGAGGCGGAGCTTGCAGTGAGCCGAGATCGCGCCACTGCACTCCAGCCTGGGTGACAGAGAAAGACTCCATCTCAAAAAAAAAAAAAAAAAAAAAAAAAAGATGTTCTCTTTCTATGTTCCTTCCCAGCATCATTTGCTTTTCTGATTAAAAAAAATCTATTTTTACTTCAGCTAAGGAAATGCCTTTCTGCCATTGTTTGGCTTTGCTTCTGTATCTGCCCCGTTTGCATCTCCTGGATGCAGGGTGAATCTTTTTTTTTTTTTTTTTTTTTTGAGAGAGAGTCTCACTCTGTCCTCAAGGCTGGAGTTCAGTGGTATGATCTCAGCTCACTGCAACCTACACCTCCTGGTTTCAAGTGATTCTTGTGCCTCAGCCCCCCAAGTAGCTGGGATTACAGGTGCATGCCACCACGCCCTGTTGATTTTTGTGTTTTTTTTTTTTAGTAGAGATGGGGTTTCACTATGTTGGCCAGGCTGGTCTAGAACTGCCAAGCTCAAGCAATCTGCCTACCTTGGCCTCCCAGAGTGCTGGGATTACAGGCATGAGCCACTGCGCCTGGCCAGGATGGACCCCTTGAATCTACCCTCCATCTTATCTTCAGTTTGGTCATATTTTTCATGTTTATTTCTTGTTCTGAGAGATTTGATTAAGTTGACTTTTAAAAATCACCACTGAGGTTATTTTCCCCTGATGATCCTTTTTTTTTTTTTTTTTTTTTTAAGCAGTCACTTTGGAGGGCAAGTTATTAGTTTTATTTTAGTGTAAAAAGTGCCTAGATAGAGTCCTATAAGGAATATATAAAGAACTCTTACAACTCAGTAATAAAAAGATGTCTGTCACTATAGGTTAGTTTTTGCTTGTTTTGAAACTTTGTATAGCTGGAGTAAGTTGCTGCATTCCTCTTGCTTGGCTTTTTCTTGTTTTTTGTTTTGACAGAGTCTTGCTCTGTTGCCCAGGCTGGAGTGCAGTGGCGCAGTCTCGGCTCACCGCAACCTCCACCTCCCGGGTTCAAGTGATTTATTGTGACTCAGCCTCCGAAATAGCTGGGACTACAGGCATGTGCCACCACACCCAGCTAATGTTTATATTTTTAGTAGAGGCAGGGTTTCACTGTGTTGGCCAGGCTGGTCTTGAACTCCTGGCCTCCAGTGATCCACCCACCTTGGCTTCCCAAAGTGCTGGGATGACAAGCGTGAGCCGTTGTGCCCGGCCTGTGTCTGGCTTCTTCTGCTCAACGTTGTTTATGAGATGCATCCATGTTATTGTGATTAGTTTCCTTTATTCATTTTCACTGTTATCCAGAATTCCATAAAGTTCACTTTACTATTGTTGAGTGTTTCCAAATTGGAAATTACTCCAGACAGTACTATGAGCTCACCTGTGTGTGGCTTTTGATGAGCATCTGTATGCAGGCCAAACTTGGCCTGCCAGACAGTTGCTGCAATGTTTGTACCGGTTCACACTTTCTGCCAAACAGTTTCTGCAGTGTTTGTACCGGTTCACACTCCCTGCCAAACAGTTTCTGCAATGTTTTTACTGGTTCACACGCCCACGGCGGCATATGAAAGTTTTATTTGCTCCATGTCCTCTCGAATTTAGAAATAATTGCAAACTTATATAAAAGTACTATACAAATAATTTTGTGCCTGCAAGTTGCCAAGTTCATGCCACGTTACTCCTAAATACATGAGTGTGTGTTATCTACAAACGAGGAGATTCTCATATGTAACCAGACAGCAGTCATCAAAGTCAGAGAAATTAACATCAGTACATTGCTGCCATCTAACGCTTACTCCCTATTCAAGTTTCACTAGTTGCTCCAAAAGTGTCTTTTATGACAGATGATCAGAATTAATGTATAGGCCCAGCACAGTGCCTTGAATCTGTAATCCCAGCACTTTGGGAGACCAGGGTAGGAGGATTACTTGAACCCAGAGGTTCGAGACCAGCCTGGGAAACATAGCAAGACCCTATCTCTACAAAAAATAGAAAAATTAACCAGGCATGGTGGCACACACCTATAGTCTCAGCTACTTGGGAGGCTGAGGCAGGAGGATCACTTGAGCCCAGGAGGTCGAAGTCATAGCAGCCAAGGTTGCACCTCTGCATTCTGGGCAACAGAGTGAGACTCTGTCTCTTAAAAAAAAAAAAAAAATGAATGTGTAGCATTTTGTTGTCATGTCTTTTAATCCTCTCTGGTCTTTAACAGTTCTCAGTCTTTTCTTTCATGATCATAATGCTTTTGAAGATTACAGGCCACCTGTTGTGTAGAATATCCTCCTCTTTGGGGTTGGAGTTATCAAATGTTTTCTCATAATTAGATTCAGGCTTTGCCTCTTGGGCAGGAAAATCGCAGATGAGATGCTGCATTCTCATTGCAGCCCGTCAGGTGGAACACAGTTTTGACATATTTCATTACTGATCATGTTTGCTTTGATCACTGGATTAAGTGGTGTCCGTTAGCCTTTTCCACCATAATCTTTCCCCTTTTGTTATTAGTAAATATTTAGTGGGGAGAGGCTTTGTAACTCTGTAAACATCCTGTTTCTCATCAAACAATTTATTTAGTTAGTTATATCAGTATGGGTTCACGACTTCCTGTTTTACTCCATGAGCCATAATCCATTATTCTAATTACTTATTTTGACCAGTGGGAACCCATTCAGGCTGACTTCTGTGTCCTTTTGACATATCCCCGTCATTTCAGGCACTTCTTAAATTCCCCTTCCGAACCTAGCCCTAGAATCAGCCGTTTCTCTAGGGTGACCTCATTCCTTCTGGTAGAGGGTAGTATTTAGGAATGAAGGTTTGAGCACTAGATGGGTTCGTTGCTAATAGGGTGTCACCGCTCCCAGGTCTTCCCAGTTGGAGGTGGGGGGAGAGAGAGTGTGTGTGTGTGTACTCTATATATTTATTTAGAGCAGTGATTTTCTTTTTTTTTTGTTGTTGGTTTTTTTTTGTTTGTTTTTTGTTGTTTTTTTTTTGAGACAGAGTTTCACTCTTGTTGCCCAGGCTGGAGTGCAATGGCGCAATCTCTGCTCACTGGAACCTCCGCCTCCCAGGTTCAAGCGATTCTCCTGCCTCAGCCTCCCGAGAAGTTGGCATTACAGGCATGTGCCACCACTCCTGGCTAATTTTTGTATTTTTAGTAGAGACGAGGTTTCACCATGTTGGCCAGGCTGGTCTTGAACTCCTGACCTCAGGTGATCCACCCACCTCGGCCTCCCAAAGTGCTGGGATTACAGGTGTGAGCCACCGCCCCTGGCCTTAGAGCAGTGGTTCTCAACTGAAGGTATCCAGTTTGGCTATTTGACAATGCCTAGAGACATTTTTGACTGTCACAACTCAGGGAATGCTCCTGGAATTCTAGTGGAGTCTAGACAATAGGGATGCTGCTAAACATTTTTAAATGCACAGGTGCCACTCACGCCCTCCCCCCTCCCCCCCCCACACAAGAATTATCAGACCTAAATTTCAGTAGCAGTGAGGTTGAGAAACCCTGATTTAGAGAATCCAGTCTTTAACAGTGAGAATCCTGGATTCCATCATCCTTCACATAATTACCTACTGGATCAATCTCCCATCTCTGCTGCTATTCTTCTTTTGAGGTGTCCTCTCCTTGTTTTGACTTTTTTTTTTTTTTTTTTTTTTTTTTGAGAGAGGCTTGCTCCCTCACCCAGGCTGGAGTGCAGTGGCGTAATCTCAGCTCACTGCAACCTCTGCCTCCTCAGTTCAAGCGATTCTCCTGCCCCAGCCTCCCGCGTAACTGGAATTACAGGCGCCCACCACTACACCCGGCTAATTTTTATATTTTTAGTAGGGACAGGGTTTCACCATGTTGGCCAGGCTGGCCTCGAACTCCTGACCTCAGTTGAGCCACCTGCCTCGGCCTCCCAAAGTGCTGGGATTACAGTGGGCTCTTGACATGGATGCCTCCCCACCACACTTGGGTCTGTCTCTCTAATCCAGGTTGCCCCCTTGCATTGAGACCACCCTCACCCACAACAGGCTGCTATTCAGTGGCAATACTCTCCTTATGCCGTTTGGACTCTGAGCCCCTGTGTGAGGCTGAACTCCCCACACGGATGCCCTCACCTCTCCACTTAGGATCAGACACTCACATCAGGCTGACCTTCTGCATTGTTGCCCTCCTCACATCACTCAGAGCCCAAGCTCCAACTCCAGAGGCCTGGGCATTCCTGGGCTTGGGTGACTTCCTCACCCACCTATGCTCTGACTCGCCTGCCATGCCTTCTCCGTGCAAACTCCATACCCTGCTTGGGTTCTGACACCATGTGACCTATGCCAGACCAACCCGCTGCCTAGACGCTTTCTGAGTCCTTCTCGGACTCTGACACCCCCACCAGGCTGCCGTTTGAGGAAGACGCCTTCTTGAGAATCACTCTTTATTTCCAAGAACTTTTTATTCTTTGATTGCTTTGTTTTCATACTATGGATATAGTGCCCTCTTGAATCACACTGAGGATAACCACTCAGACATTTTAAAAGCTTTCTTCAGTTTTGTGCGTTTTTTTCCGGTGGAAAATAACAAATGGTATAAGTGTAGAAATGTTTGTACCAGGCCGTTTAGCTGAATGGTTTTTATAATAATGAAGAACTGGAAACAAAGTATTAATAAGTTGCAAGGCAGTATTAAAGAAAAATAACTTTAAAATTTTTAATTTATTTTACATATACATACATACACAAATATATACATATATACACATACACATACATACACACACACACGTTGTTTGTTTTTTGAGACGGAGTCTCACTCTGTCGCCCAGGCAGGAGTGCAGTTGGCATGACCATGGCTCACTGCAACCTCCACCTCCTGGGCTCAAGCAGTCCTCTCACCTCAGCCTCCCAAGTAACTGGGACCACAGGCGCGCACCACCTGCCTGGCTAATTTTTTGTATTTTTTTATAGATACAGGGTCTCACTGTGTTGCCCAGGCTGTTCTTGAACTCCTGGGCTCAAGTGACTCTCCTGCCTTGGCCTCCCAAAGTACTGGGATCATAGGCATGAGTCACTACACCCGGCCTACTTTACATGTATCATGTGTAAATATGCATAGAAAAAAGTTGAAAGACTGTTTATCAAACTTAACAGTTGTTATCTCCCGGCCATGGTTGCAGGGAGGGGATTTAGGGGAGCTTTAACTTTCGCATGTTTCTGAATTATTTAAATTATTTGACAATAGACATTTTGAAAGATGAGGAGGAAACCAAGTATTTTAAGTTTCCTTTTCAGGGTAAAGAAATATTAGAAGTAGGATTGTAAGATGAGACCTGAGGATGTTTATTTTGTAAGTGATTATACATATGGCATTTATGAAAACCACAGTATGATTCTGTTAGCACTAGACCAGTTGTAAATAAGGTAGGAGGGAGATATTATATTTAGCTGGTTTGGTGGTGTGGATTTTGTACTGAACGGATTTCTTTCCTTCTCTTGGCAGGGCCCCACAGTTCCCCTGGTAGACCTGGAGCACGTCCTTCCACTCATGTTTCAGGTTGTCATCTCAAACGCAGGCCACCTGAATGAAACCTACCATCTCACCCTGGGTCTTCTTGGCCAGTTAATCATCCGTCTTTTGCCAGCAGAGGTAGATGCCGCAGTGATCAAAGTCCTCTCAGCCAAACACAACCTGTTTGCTGCAGGGGACAGTACCATTGTGCCCGACGGCTGGAAAACCACCCACCTGCTTTTTAGCCTGGGAGCTGTGTGTCTGGACAGGTAGCCTTGGTCCTCGTTCCTCTAGCCACCTGCCCTCTATCCCACCTTGGTGTTTGTTTGTTTAAGTTGAAGGTCTGGCTGTTGATTAATTTCAGTGTGCTCCAGTTCTGTTGTCTGAGAGTTTTGTGGAAATATAACTGGCTTCATGAGCAATGCTCTCAACCCACGTTAAAACTGTGCTTAACACCAGCGTTCAAACAGCTGAGCAGTCTCGACACTGGCTGCCGATTCAACTCTCTGATGAGGCATATTCAGTTTTTTTTCCTACAAGCAGTAAGTGTAGGCCTTGAGGTTGAAGAAAATAAATCTATTTTAATTATAAAAGTAACATAACCGCAGCACCAAATTTGGAAAACAGAAATGAAGGAATAAGCTGGGCACGGTGACTCACCCCTGTAATCCCAGCACTTTGGGAGGCTGAGGCGGGTAGATTATGAGGTCAGGAGTTCGAGACCAGCCTGGCCAACATGGTGAAACCCTATCTCTACTAAAATTACAAAGAAAATTTGCCGGGCATAGTGGCGTGTGCCTGTAATCCCAGCTACTCCGGAAGCGGAGGCAGGAGAATGGCTTGAACTCAAGAGGCAGAGGTTGCGGTCAGCAGAAATCACGCCATTACACCCAAGCCTGGCAACAGAGCATGACTCCATCTTCTCAAAAAATATAATAATAATAAAAGAAGGAAAAAAGTCACCCTGACTTGTACCATTTTAATACATCTGGTGCTGTTTCACTACATTTTCTTCTAAGCTTTTCTTCTGTGTTTGAATATGAGTGTGCCTGTGCGTACACACAGGTGACTTTATTATAGAGATTTTTGGAAACATAGCCGTAGGGTGAGTATGTAAGTAACAAGTCTTGATTTTGTTTGCTTTTTTGCTCACCATTATACAAAAAGCATCATTCTGGTAGTTTTTAAGCTAGTTAATGAATGGCTCTTTGAAGGCCTCTGGGTCTGCCTTGGAGTGTAGTGAGCTCTAATGAGTTGAGTTTGGAGCCCTGTGTGCTGCCCCTAATGGAGCTCTTGCCTTCCAGCCGGGTGGGCTTGGACTGGGCGTGCTCCATGGCAGAGATCCTGCGGTCACTCAACAGTGCCCCACTGTGGCGTGATGTCATTGCCACCTTCACAGACCACTGCATCAAGCAGCTGCCATTCCAGCTGAAGCACACCAACATCTTCACCCTACTCGTGCTGGTTGGCTTCCCCCAGGTACCACACTCTGAAGGCCTGAGGGCCTGGTCACCCCTTCCAGTCTTCACCATGCACACCAAAGCCTTGTGGCATCTGGATATATAGGCATAGATATCTTTGGAAGCTTTTTCCTTTGCTTGTATACCTTACTTTCACAGTATTGAAGTATTGTCAAGATTATGGGATGGTTTATTCAACTTGCATTTTTAAGAGTTAAGCCATTTGACTCATTTATTAGCCAGTGATTGGCTTTGAATAATAGGTAGCCGTAATATATTACATTACAAAGAACTGCAAAGAAAAATTGTCTTTCATTTTGGCATTCGTCTTGGCCTTATTTCTAATCTTCGTGTCCCTCTACTGATTAGGACAAAGGGGGCTGTAAAAACATGGCTTCATCCAGCAAGGACTTAAACCAATTCTGTGCCAGCCTGTGCCAGACTCTTTGGACTTGGAGATGAGAAGATCCCTATCCTTGCGTGCTTGTTGAAGTCAGAGGCACAATCAAAGGGGGCTGGGCTTATGCCTTAGAATTCTTTCTTGTCTCCATGTTTGACAAGAATTCTTTCTTGTCTCCATGTCTCCTTTCTGTCTCTGTCTACCATGTTCTAGGTTCTCTGTGTGGGAACCCGCTGTGTTTATATGGATAATGCCAATGAACCCCATAATGTGATCATCTTGAAGCACTTTACTGAGAAGAACAGGGCTGTGATTGTTGATGTCAAAACTCGGAAGAGGAAAACAGGTACCATGCATAATTATTTTTTTCTAAGAATGGGAGAAAATTGCCTAATCCCTGCATCCCCTAAAATCAATGGAATTACCTTGACTCTTGGCCTGCATGTGATTTTTTTTTTAAAGAGCAAGTTATAGCTCCCCGAGCTTCTTTTTCCCTTATCTCTGAAATGATGTGCTGAATTGGGATAATTTCAAAGGCCCCTTCCCATGCTGTCTTTTTGTGTATATGGCTCTGTGTTTTTTGGTTGGCTAGATATATAGCTTCTGAACATTTAATTTCTCCATTTGCTGGTGCATTTGTTTTCTGTGGGTAATTTAAACATATTACGGAGTCAGGTGACTCCATGGAGTCAGGTGGCTGCACTTAAAATAATTGTATTAGCATTCATGTAACTTTCCATTTTGTCTTATCAGTATAACATTGAAAGTATTATGTCACAAATGCCCTTTTGACTTAGTTTGCCAAGCCCCAGGCAATCTGGAGTGTCTACCCATTACGTTCCCAGTTCTGCTCATGAAGCAGTCTGCATTTTCACTCAGTGCCGGCATTAGGCAGTGTCTGTATTGTTTTCGTGTATGTAAATGTCTAAGATCTTTTCTTTTGCACATGAACATCCAGTTGATCCAGGACCATTTGTTGAACAGACCATCCTTTCTCCATCGAATTATCTCAGAACCTTGTCGAAAATTGACACACATATATCTGTCTATTTATGGATTCTATTATGTTTCATTAATCTATATGTCCTTGCTTCAGTACTACACTTTTTTTACTATTGTAAATTCATTTATTTATTTATTTTGAGACCAAGTCTCTGTTGCCCAGGCTGGAGTGCAGTGACACCATCTTGGCTTACTGCAACGTCCGCTTCCTGGGTTCCAGCAATTGTCCTGCCTCAGCCTTGGTTCCAAGTCGTTGGGATTACAGGCATGTACCACCACACTTGGCTAATTTTTTGTATTTTTAGTAGAGATGAGATTTCACCCTATTGGCCAGGCTGGTCTCAAACTCCTGACCTCAGGTGATCCGCCTACCTTGGCTTCCCAAAGTGCTGGGATTGCAGGCATGAGCCACTGCACCCAGCCTAACGTTTGTATTTTTAGTAAAGATGGGGTTTCACCATGTTGGCCAGGCTGGTCTCAAACTCCCAACCTCAAGTGATCCACCCACCTCGGCCTCCCAAAGTGTTGGGATTACAGGCATGAGCCAGCGCACCTGGCCAGACTATTTTAAATTTGTACAACATTTTGAAATCAGGTCTTTCAGCTTTGCTCTTTTTCAGAATTGTTTTGACTCTTCTGGTTTCTTTGCCTTTCTGTGTAAATTTTAGAATCAGCTTCTATCAAAGAGCCTGCAGGAGCTAGGCGCAGTGGCTCACACCTGAAATCCCAGCACTTTGTAAAGACCCCCATCACTACATAAAATTAAGTAGCCAGATGTGGTGGCATGCTGTAGTCCCAGCTACTTGGGAGGCTGAGGTGGGAGGATCACCTGCAGTGAGCCGTGATCTCCACTATAGCCTGGGCAACAGAGCAAGAACCCTGTCTTAAATGTATGGCCTTCTGGGATTTTGATTGGCATTGCATCAAATCTATAGATTCATTTGGGCGATATCTTAACCAGACAGATTCTCCTCAGTTTATAATGGGGTTATATCCTAATAAACCCATTATAAAGGTTGAAAAATCATTACGTTGAACCATTGTAAGTCAGGGACTATCTGTATTGAGTGCATGGTACATCATTCAGTTTAGAGAATAAATTTAGGTTTCTTTATTTTCTCTCAGCCTGGCATATTGGGGTAGTAGCCGTCTTCTCTTATTTTCTGATTGTGGCAATTTATGTCTTCTCTTTTTGTTTCCTAGATAGTCTAGCCAGAGATCTATCAAGTTATTTGATCTTTTCAAAGAACCAACTTTGGTTTCATTCATTTTTCTTTTATTTCTGTTTGCTGTTTCTTTGATTACTGCCCAGATAAATTTATTTATTTCTTCTGGCTTTGTGTTTAATGTGTTGTTACTGCTTTTCTGGTTTCTTTCTTTTTTTTAAATAGAGACAGGATCTCACCATGTTACCCAGGCTGATCTCAAACTACTGGGCTCAAGTGATCCTCCTGCCTTAGCCTCCCAAAGTGCTGGGATAACAGGCATGAGTTACCACGCCTGGCTGCTTTTCTGGTTTCTTTCTTTTTCTTTTTTTTTTTTTTTTTTATTGTTTTTTTTGAGATGGAGTTTCGCTCTTGTTGCCCAGGCTGGAGTGCAATGGCACGATCTTGGCTCACTACAACCTCCACCTCCTGGGTTCAAGTGATTCTCCTGCCTCAGCCTCCTGAGTAGCTAGGATTACAGGCACATGCCACCATGCCAGGCTAATTTTTGTAATTTTATTAGAGACAAGGTTTACCATGTTGGTCAGGCTGGTCTCGAACTTCTGACCTCAGTGATCCACCTCAGCCTCCCAAAGTGCTGGGATTGCTGGTTTCTTAAGGTAGGAGCCATCACGCATTTGAGACCTTTCTTCCTTGGCAGTAGAAGAATTTTAATGCTGTGCATTTCCTCTTAAGTATGACTTTAGCCACATCCGCTATTTTTTTCTTTTTCAGTGTCCCTTGGATTCAGTAGGGACATCCCACAATTTTTTTTTATGATATATTATCATTTTCATTTAGGTCACAGTATATTTTCTAATTTATCTTGTGATATTTTTTTCTTTGCTGTGTGGATTATTTAGAAGTTTGTTGTTTAATTTCTTAATATTTGGAGGATATTCCAGATACCGTTTGGTTGTTGATTTCAGGTTTAATTCCCTTGTGGTCAGAGAACATATTTTTAATTAGTTCAGTCCTATTATGAATATTATTGCAATTTGTTTTATTGTCCAAAATTAGGTCTGTTTTCATGAAGGTTCCATGTACACTTGAAGAGAATGCATGTGTACTATGTTGTTGGTGGAGTATCCTAGAGATGTTAATTAGGTCAAGTCAATGGATAATGTTATTCAAGTCTTCTGTGCCCTTACTGATGTTTTATCTACTTGTTCTAACAATTCCTGAGAGAGGACTATAGAAGTTTTTAACTATAATTGTATGTTTCTCTTTTTCGTATGAAATGTCTCTTTTTATCCCTAATGATATTCCTCATTCTGAAATCTAATATTTATGTAGCCTGTCTTGCATTTTTAAAAACAGCATTTGTATAGAATAGTCATCCCTTAGTATCCTCAGAGGATTGGTTCCAGGACTCCCCACAGATAGCAAAATTCATGGATGCGTCCCTTATAGTTGGCCATTCATATCTGTGGGTTTTGAATCCAGAGGCTTAGCCAACCTCAAATCAAAAATATTCTTGGCCCTTCATATCCATGGGTTTCACATCTTTTCACTTTAATGTGTCTTTACATTAAAGTGGATATCTTGTCTTTTTTAAAAAAAATCCAGCCGGGCGCGGTGGCTCAAGCCTGTAATCCCAGCACTTTGGGAGGCTGAGACGGGTGGATCACGAGGTCAGGAGATCGAGAGATCGAGACCATCCTGGCTAACACAGTGAAACCCCGTCTCTACTAAAAAATACAAAAAAAAAAACTAGCCGGGCGAGGTGGCGGGTGCCTGTAGTCCCAGCTACTCGGGAGGCTGAGGCAGAAGAATGGCGTAAACCTGGGAGGCGGAGCTTGCAGTGAGCTGAGATCCAGGCCACAGCACTGCATCCTGGGCGACAGAGCGAGACTCCGTCTCAAAAAAAAAAAAAAAAAAAAATCCAATCTGATAATCCCTGTCTTTTAATTGATGTGTTTAGACCATTTACATTTATTGCAGTTATCAAGATGGTTGAATTTAGGAATTTTTTTTTTTTTTTTTTTTTTTTTTTTGGAGACAGAGTCATCATACTCCATCACCCAGGCTGGAGTGCCATGGCGCGATCTCGACTCACTGCAGCCTCCACCTCCCGGGTTCAAGCGATTCTCCTGCCTCAGCCTCCCAAGTAGCTGGGATTATAGGCATCTGCCACTACATCCAGCTAATTTTTGTATTTTTAGTAGAGATTGGGTTTTGCCATGTTGGCCAGGCTGGTCTTGAACTCCTGACTCAGGTGATCCACCTGCCTTGGCCTCCCAAATTGCTGGGATTACAGGTGTGAACCACCGTGCCTGGCCAATATCTCACTTTTTGAAGCAAAAAAAAGTCATGTGAGATTTATGTCATCTAGAAGTAAAATGTGTAACAGCACAAAGAATGGGGTGGAAATGCTGTCACGTTCTGACATTCTATGTGAAGCGGTATAATACTATCCAAAGGTGGACCATTGATAAGTTAAAGGTGTTCAGTGTAAACCCTAGAACATTTAAGAAATTATTTCAAGGTACACTACTGTAAACCCTAGGGCAACCACAACAAAACCCAAAAATATATACTTAAAGAGCTAATGATAGAAATAAAATGAAATCATTAAGAAAAACAAAATAACCCAGCACTCTGAGAGGCTGAGTGAGGTGGGAAGATCACTGGAGGATAGGAGTTTGAGATCAACCTGGGCAACATAGTAGCAAAATTCCATCTCTACAAAAATAAATAAATAAGTGATGAGAAGGCCAGGAGTTTGGGACCAGCCTGGGCAGCACAGCTAGACCCCATCTCTACTAAAAATAATTTTTTAGAAAGCCATATGTGGTGACACACACCTGTAATCCCAGCTGCTTTGGATGCAGAGGCAGGAGGATCACTTGAGCCCAGGAGATCAAAGCTGCAGTGAGCTATGATCAGACTACTGCACTCTAGTCTAGGTGACAGAGCAAGAGCCTATCTCTTTTAAAAAAAAAAAAAAAAAAAAAAGACCAGGCGCAGTGGCTCACGCCTGTAATCCCAGCACTTTGGGAGGCTGAGGCAGGCAGATCACCTGAGGTCAGGAGTTCGAGACCAGCCTGGCCAACATGGTGAAACCCTCTCTCTACTAAAAATGCAAAAATTAAGCAGGCGTGGTGGCAGGCGCCTGTAATCCCAGCTACTCGGGAGGCTGAGAGGCTGAGGCAGGAGAATCACTTGAACCCGGGAGGCAGAGGTTGCAGTGAGCCAGGATCACGCCACTGCACTCCAGCCTGGAGAACAAGAGCGAGACTTCTCTCAAAAAAAAAAGAAAAAACAGGTGAGATGTTGCTGGGTGCATAGGGCTTATACCTGTAATCTCAGCACTTTGGGAGGCAAGGCAGGAGGATCGCAAAGCCTGAAGCCAGGAATTCAGTGCCAGCCTGGGCAATACAGCAAAACCCTGTCTTCTACCCCCACCCCCCCAAAAAAAAAACGAGAGAGAGAGAGGTATTTTAAGAGATTTTAAAATGAGAAAACAATAGCTTTTATATTTAGCCATCTGTTTTTCATTTCTAGTGCTCTTCATTCCTTTGTAAAGATTCAGTTTTCCATCTGGGATCTTTTTTAGTTTTTAGGGGGACCTGAAAAACTGCACTGAACATTATTTGTAGTGCAGGTCAGACATTACATAATCTCTCAGTTTACCTGGGGGACTTTTTTTTAACTTCATCTTTGAAAGATAATTTTGCAGGGTAAAAAATTTTAAGCTGAGTTTTATCTTCAAATACTTTAAAGATGTTGGCTCACGCCTGTAATCCCAGCACTTTGGGAGGCCAAGGCGGGTGGATCACCTGAGGTCAGGAGTTCGAGACCAGCCTGGCCAACATGGTGAAACCCCGTCTCTACTAAAAATACAAAAATATCTGGGTGTGATGGCGCACGCCTGTAATCCCAGCTACTTGGGAGGCTGAGGCAGGAGAATCACTTGAACCTGGGAGGCGGAGGTTGCAGTCAGCCGAGATCGCGCCATTGTACTCTAGCCTGGGTGACAAGAGCGAAAACTCCCGTCTCAAAAAAAAAAAAAATACTGGTCTATTGTCTTCTGGCTTGTGTAGATTCTGGGATGAAGTCTGCTGTCATTCTTTTGCTATGTTTTTGTAATGTCTCTTTCTCCTCTGGCTATATTTTTAGCAGTTTGATTATGCACGTACCTTGACATGACTTTATGTTTCTTCTGCTTAGGTGTTTAATGAGCTCCTTAGATTTACAGTTTTCATCAAATTTGGAAAAGTTTTGACCATTATGTATTCAAATATTCTTTCTGCCCCCACCCCCATCTCTACCAGGACACTTCCACTCTCTCTGTTGGAAAGGCAAAATAATCCCAGCTCTCTGTGAGCTCCAGGAATTGTTCTGTCTGCTGTAGCTCTTTCTCCTGCCCCAGGTAGTTTCCTTTCACAGAAATGTGCAGGTCAGTACGCAGCCACAGACTTGTGATTGACTCTGCGGATCTCCGGAGAGCTCTCCCCAGCCCACCCCTCTCTCTGTGCATCTCCCTGCTCTGTGATACTCTGCCCTGTACATTCTAGCTGCCTTGACCTCCCTGAACTCTGATCTTTAATTCATTGAGACTGCTGGATTCTGCCTGAATGTTTGCTTCCCACTTTGCAGCTTGGAAATCGTCTGCAGATAGCTGGTGCTGTTGGAGGGCTGATCTAGTTTATGTCCCTTCTCTCAGGGACCATAGTCCTATACTACCTTTTGCCCAATATTTGCAAGCTATTGTTCCATGTTTTTTCAGTATTCAGTACTCTAGTTGTTTAAGGTGGGAGAGTAAATCCAGTCTCTCTTGTTCTGTCTTGTTTGGAAATGGAAATCTCATGTGTACTATTTTTTTTTTTTTTTTTTTTTTTTTTTTTTTTGAGATGGAGTCTAGCTCTGTCACCCAGGCTGGAATGCAATGGCACGATCTTGGCTCACTGCAACCTCCACCTCCCAGGTTCAAGTGATTCTCCTGCCCCAGCCTCCTAAGTAGCTGGGATCACAAGCGTGTGCCACCACACCTAGCTGATTTTTGTAGTTTTAGATGGGGTTATACCATGTTGACCAAGCTAGTCTTGAACTCCTGACCTCAAGTGATCCATCCACCTTGGCCTCCCAAAGTGCTGGGATTACAGGCATGAGCCACCGTGCCCGGCCTCATGTATGCTATTTTTAAGAACTTTTGTTAACACCTGTGGAGATGGCCTTCTTATACACAATAGTAAGAATGCAAATTGTCCCACTCAGTTGCTTGATGGATAGGTAGCCATTACTATTTTTGTGTTTACCTGCAAGCTGGCTTTATTGGCTAAGACTGAGCCCAGGAGATTTGTGTTTCTGCAGTCCCTGCTTTAGTAAGGCATGTTCCTATGGAAGAAATAGCTGCTGGAAGCATGAACTGTACTTTTTGTGCCTTTCTCTTTCTGCCTGATGTCACCCTTCAGTGAAGGACTACCAGCTGGTCCAGAAGGGAGGAGGACAAGAATGTGGTGACTCTCAGGCCCAGCTGAGCCAATACTCCCAGCACTTTGCCTTTATCGCCAGTCACCTTCTGCAAACCAGCATGGACAGCCATTGTCCCGAGGCAGTGGAAGCAACTTGGGTCCTGTCCCTGGCCCTCAAAGGATTGTATAAAACACTAAAGGTAATGGTGAGCTTCTGCAGTTGGCAGTGGACCTGGCTATAATTTGACATCTGCGTGGGGATTAACTAGGAGGAAATGCCATCTGATTTCGATGGATGGTAAACCATGGGATCTTGATTATTTTTAGAAACGCGTGGGCCTTGCGCACAGATAACTTCAAAGAGGAAATACTATTTTCCCAATAGTTGGCTTCTCTGTCTTTCCATTGTTTCAAGGAATCCAGTACTACTACTTCATGGGAACACAGCTTTGTCAGATGAAGAGAAAACTTGACTGAAAAGTTTCTAACTTTCCTCTCTAAATGACAACAACTGTGCTTCATCATAGACGATGAAGGGAAGAATAAAGGGAGCTAGCATCCTAGGGAATGAGCAACAGATTTGGCAATTGGAGTGGAAAGAGGTAGACAAGTTGAAAAACTGGGCAATGGCCAGGCGCAGTGACTCACAGCAGTAATCCTAGCACTTTGGGAGGCCGAGGCCGGCGGATTGCCTGAGCTCAGGAGTTCGAGACCAGCCTGGGCAACATGGCAAAACTCCGTCTCTACTAAAATTACAAAAAATTAGCCAGGTGTGGTGGTACGCACCTGTAATCCCAGCTACTCGGGAGGCTGAGGCATGAGAATCATTTGAACCTGGGAGGCGGAGGTTGTAGTGAGCCGAGATCATGCCATTGCATTCCAGCCTGGGCGATAGAGCAAGACTCCGTCTCAAAAAACAAAACAAAACAAAAAAAAAACAGGCTGGGCAATATTTGGCATGGAGATGAGCATGCTCGCTGACTTACGAGAATTTCCAATACCTGAGAGGCAGAGGAATGATCTTTCAAGGAAACACATGTCAGCTCACTTTAGGATCATCTTCCCAATAGAGATATCCATGAAAGGAGGAGCTCAGCTGAAAAGTTGAAGGCTATTCAGCAGAAGCACCGATAGGGAACTCATGGAGGGCACTCAACACCGCAGGAGCTGGACTCAGCGGCATTTCAGCTCTAATCTACACTGGGAGCTTGTGGTTGTAGAATTGAGACCATTCATCTACTATTTCTTTTGTTTGTTTGTTTGTGGGTTTTCTCTGGCATTTCTTTGTTTGAAACAGGGTCTCGCTCTGTTGCCCAGGCTGGACTATAGACCTGTGATCATGGCTCACTGCAGCCTCAAATGCTTTGGTTCAAGGGGTCCTCTTGCCTCAGCCTCAGTCCCTAGCTGGGACTAACCACAGGCGTGTACCACCATGCCCAGTTATTTTTTTAAATTTTTTATTTTTTTATTTTTATTTTTTTTTTAGAGACAGGGTCTTGCTATGTTTCCCAGGCTGGTCTTGAACTCTTGACCTTGAGCCATCCTTCTGCCTTCGCCTCTCGAAATGCTGGGGTTACAGGCCTGAGCCATGGTGCCCAGCCTGCTGTGCCCAGCCTGCTGTTTCTTGAGTTCATGGCATTTATCACAATGTGCTACTGTTTCCATTGTTTACATTGTAGTAGGAAAGGGAAAATAAACTCCCTAAGGGCAGCAGTCATTTCTGTCTTTGAATCCTTCATTCAGCAGATATTTGTTGAGCACCAAGGGCCAGATGGAACTGAGTATGTAGTATTGAGCCAGAAAAAAGGTCCCTGCTCTCCTGGAGCTTACGGTCTGACCGGCAAGAGAGACAACAGGGAGCCTGCAAGAAAAACTGCTGTGGGTCAAAAAAAGCCTTACTCTAGTAAAATTTGAACTGATAGATAAGGAGTCAGCTTTGGGAAAACTGGACAGAGCATTCCACGCGGAATGAGTAGCAAGCTCCAGGCCTCAAAATGGAACAAGCGTGGTTGTCAAGGAGCAGAAAGAACACCTCCCAGGCTTCAGGATAATGCAGGAGAGAGGGGGTGCGCAGCCAGAGAAGCAGGCAGGGACCTTGGTCTCTGTCAGCCATGATCAGAGGCTTGGATTGTAGCCTAAAGAGCACCGGACAGCTTTTGGAAGTTAGAGCAGCGGGGTGTGACATAAAATAGGCTTCATTCAAAAGTATGTGTTGAATGAATGAATGAATGAATGAATGAGTGAATGAACAGACTGAGTTATAGCTAAGGTTGTACCTTCTTCACTCCAAGGCAGTCACAAATCGTTCTTTTTCTGCGTGGCAGGCCCACGGTTTTGAAGAGACCCATGCTACCTTCCTTCAGACCGACTTGCTGAAGTTGCTGGTGAAAAAATGCAGCAAAGGGACTGGCTTTAGTAAAACGTGGCTCCTCCGGGACCTGGAAGTAAGAGACGAGAGGGACTCCCGCTCCTCCTTCCTGGTGCAGATGTACTGGCCTAGGAGTTAGAAGCGTCAGCGAGTTCCAGTTACTTCTGCCCTGTGCACGCTCATTTAGTACAGTGTTGGAAACTCCCTTGCTTCTGTATTCCCTTTCGGAAATAGGGATTATGACACCTGTCTACCCCTGTCAGGGAAAATGAATTTAATGTTTGTTCAAAGAACAGTGGAAGAGAAGTGTTTTATGGAAACACATGATTAACCATTATATCATGGTAATAAAGTATACCCTTGAATTTTTATTTCCCTTTAAAGTTGCTCTCAGCCAATATCAGCCTCTAAATTTGTCCTCACTTACGTTTATTTTTACGTAGGATTTTAGTTGATCATTGTAATTTTATTACTGTTCCCCTTAGACCTTAGAGTTTTCTTAGTGGAACTACTGTGGTTCCCTGTGGACTTTCTGTGCCCAGTGCCAGCTTTAGGCCCAGGAAAGGCTGCCGCCGCATAGGAGGGAGTGAGCGGCCATTCACAACCCAGCAGAGGCTGGAACCTGCAGAAACAGCTCTCAGTTGCCAGAAGAGGATTTGGTTAGGTTTAAGGAAACTATGCTAAAACATATTAATGGATAATTTGGAGAGTATTTGAACTTTTATTCTTAGGGGATATTTTAAATTAAAATTTTTTATTATTAAAACCGCATTGCAGAAAACTTTATTAAAAAAAAAAAAAACCCTCCAAACTCTATCCCAAACACAGCTGCCATTAGCATTTGGTGTATTTTCTCCTTCTTGTTTTGTTTCTATGCATTTTACGGTGCATGTGTAAATCTAGACCGCATCGTGAGCATCTTATTCAAAGAAACTGATGGCATGTGGGTTTCTTTCTAGGTTTTGATGTAGTTTTCATAACATTTTTTATGGATACATATAATACATGAAAGTGGCTTTCAGTTTTGTTGCTATTAGTGCTTCACTGAGCGTATTATGAAAATAACTTCGTATATTTTACATTATTCGTAACAGATGAGTTGCTGGGTGAAAGCATATGAGCATTTCCCTAGCTCTTTACATTTTGCCAAAAGAAGTTCTAAAACGGATGATAGCAGTGTATACCATCTGTGGGAAAGTTAATAAACACAAAGGTCCCCATAGTGTTCAGTTAGTATTTCTTTGGTTACAAAGTATAATTAAACATACATTCGTGTTTCTTTTCTAATTTCACATTCTTCAAGTAAATTCTGATGTCTTAAAATGGTTAGGCCCAATATTTTCATGATTAAAGGACTGTACCGTCTTCCCGCCCACTAAGCGCTCACATTCAGCTGGATTTTCTTTCTGTGTAGATTTTGTCCATCATGCTGTACTCCTCAAAAAAGGAGATGAACGCTTTGGCTGAGCACGGAGACCTAGAGCTGGATGAGCGAGGGGACCGAGAGGAAGAGGTGGAACGGCCCATCAGCAGCCCTGGCGACCCAGAGCAGAAAAAGCTGGACCCCCTTGAGGGCCTGGATGAGCCCACCAGAATATGTTTCCTGGTGTGTTCTTGAGTCGTCATGTGGCTTGGGAGGGGCTTCTGAGGGATGACTTCTCTTTGGCCCGGGCCATGTTTCAGCCTAAACATGAAAACGCTTCCGTCGGCTGTCCTGAGAATTCACTTCCTAAAGACTCAATCTGTGTTGTGCAGAATTGATCCAGAAGAACAGAAAAGCCCCACAGCAATAGTTCTTAATATATTGGGTTATAAACTCAAAAGCTTTAGGTCCTCTCTCCCCATAAAATACACATTCAAATATGTATGTAAAATTTTGCATGAATTTCCAAGGCTTACTAAAGCCCTAAGGCTCGTCCATGAACTCTCTACAATAGTTCCTTCCTCATAGTTTCTCAGAAATACACTCTTACCTCCCCTAGGTAATCTATTCTTCCTCAGAATAATATGAAAAGGATGAGGGCTTGGACTTCAAAAGTTGTAATTAAATGAGGAGTAAACAGAATGTAGGATAGAATGTCAGAAAAACCAAGTCCCAGCTAGGCACAGTGGCTCACACCTGTAATCTCAGCACTTTGGGAGGCTGAGGCAGGAGGATCGCTTGAGGCCAAGAGTTCAAGACCACCCTGGGTAACTTAGCAAGACCCTGCCTCTACAAAAAATAAGACTAGCCAGGTGTGGTGGCATGCACTGTAGTCCTGGCTGCCCAGGAGGCTGAGGCAGGAGGATCACTTGAGCCCAGGAGTTCAAGGTTACAGATTTTGCAAGAAAGTTTGCATCCCCTGCCACAGAGCATACATGCATTTCTGTATCCATGAATAAGTGAAAGCTATGAATCCAGTTGGCACAATACAGAAAATGATAATGTCATTGATACTAACAGAAAGACTACTCTGATCAACATTGCTGACAAGTTTAAGTGCAGGTTAAAACTCTTGCCTTTCTACGCTTTTGGTACTCAGTGGTATGAGCTATGATCACACCACTGCACTCCAGCCTGGGCAGCCAAGTGAGACCCTGTGTCAAAAAAATCCAAAGAAAATACTGTGCCCATATATGTGCTAGTTGTCAAACTTGAGTGTAAAACGGTTATAGAGATGCTAGCCGTGAATATGATGTGGTGAGTAAGTATTAGCACTGTATTTTGTTGATAGGATATTTCTTTGGGGTTTTAGTGTTTTATAATTTCCTTTGAAATTACAATCCTAATGTAGGTGTTACAGTCCATGTTTTAGTGCTTACAATTGTATATGCTTTTTAAACTACCCATATAATGTTCCTCAATTATAACCTGTGGAAGCTTTTGCTGTATTATCTTCTCAGTTTTGAGTTCAGTTTATCAAAACTGTATTGAAGCACTTTTAATGGTTCTTGTCTTTGTCCTCCCCGGGCCTCCAGATGGCTCATGATGCCCTCAATGCCCCTCTGCACATTCTTCGGGCCATATACGAACTGCAGATGAAAAAGACCGATTCTTTCTTCCTGGAGGTTCAGAAGAGGTAAGGGACATTTCGGTGCAGCTGAAGTGTGGCCAGGGAGAGCACATGTGAGGGCAGGAGGGTGTGCCCCTCCTGGCAGCGGCTTCTGGATCGATGGACACTCTGACAGGCCGGGAAGCAGTTGCTAGTCCTTTGTAAGGCGAGGTGGGAGGTGGCCTGTGCTGCATTACCTGGATCATCTTCTAAGTGCACTGTGGTTCCTCTTTAAAACTGATGTTTGTAGTCTGCCTCTGAGAAGTAAGTTTCTGAGAGGAAACTTACTTTACAGACGCAGAAATTAGGCAGGCACCAAAATGGCTCTCGTGTGTAATCCCAGGGAGCAGATAGTGTAGAACAGGAACTTCTGCTCAAGAGATTTTTAAAATTAAGAACATACCCTTTCTCTTGGCCAGGAAGTTCAGAGCTAGTTCTTGGGCCCAGCTTTTTAATTTGGGTAGAACTTTACATATCTGCAGTCTGGTCTCTTCCTCCATCCCCCATATCCTAATTTTGACTCTTCTTACTCTAATTGTGAATTCTCATTTAATTTGTCTTTTATTTTACATTTCATGTGTCTCTTTTATGAGTTTCTTATATATTGCCTAAAAGCCTTTGTGAGATGAAGCAGGGTTGCATTAGTTAGGGTACAGTCTAAGCTGCTGTAAGTAAGAAACAAGAAATATAATGTATCAGGGCAGTAGAATGTGTGTTCTCTCACATAACAGTCCAGAGGTGGGCAGAGTCTGGGGTGGGTGACAGCTGTGCTCCACAGAGTGACCCAGCAATCCCAGCGTTCTCATCTGTGGAGTGGAAGCTCACTTGGCCACCCCACGTCTCGGTTCTAGCCCAGAGGAAAGGGGGAAGGTGGAGAAGGGACTGCGCCATTAGTCGAGGTGGGACACCACCTTGCTCACCTGCACTGCCCGGAGCCCAGGGGCGTCACCACATCTAGCTGCTAACCATGTCTCTCGCTGGGTGACTATAGCTCTTGATAAAATTCTAGGGAGCTTTAGAGAGAGAGAAGGGCCACCACGTTTCGGCCAAAGTCGTCTAACTGTTCAGACTGCGTTGAAATAAGGCAAACACCAGGCTGTAACCATTCCAGCTGTTTCTGTACTTCACTTCTGTTTTCTGTGTGTCATTTTCATTTTTCTGTTCGTAAACCTTCAACCACAGCATGGAGTCACTCTGAACACATTTTGATTCAGGAGCTGCCCAATTCGGGGATCACTCTTTGCTCAGTTAAACTCTGTTAAATTGTCTTTAAAAAAAGAGAAGGGGAGTCCAGGCATGGTGGTGTGAGCCTGTGATTGCAGCTACCAGGGAAGCTGAGGCAGGAGGATCGCTTGAGCCCAGGAGTTCCAGTCCAGCCTGGGCAATAGCTTCAACACGTCATCTCTAAAAAAATAAATTTAAAAAAAATGTTTTTTTTTAATGAAAAGAAAACATTTAAATTAATTTAAAAAATGAAAAAGATCGAAAAGGAGAATGGATTTTGCAGGAGAGTTTGCATCCCCTGCCCCAGAGCATGCATGCATGCATTCTGTATCCATGAATAAGTGAAGGCTGTGAATCCAGCTGGCAAAACACAGAATATGATAATGTCATTGATACTAACAGAAAAACAACTCTGATCAACATTGCCAACAAGTTTAAGTGCAGGTTAAAACTCTGGCCTCTGTACACTGTTGGTACTCAACTTTGTGCTGCCTGTCTTCAGGTTTGATGGTGACGAGCTCACCACAGATGAAAGGATACGGTCCCTGGCTCAGCGGTGGCAGCCCAGTAAGAGTCTGAGGCTGGAAGAGCAGAGCGCCAAAGCTGTGGATACAGACATGATTATCCTGCCATGCTTGGTATGTCACCCCCCCGGACCCAAAGTGTCCGCACCCCATCCCCCACCCCATAGCACCACTGTAAGAAGGCTAGACCTCTGTGACGGTGGGCTTGGGTTTGCAGTCCCGGCCTGCACGCTGCGACCAAGCCACTGCTGAATCGAACCCTGTGACCCAGAAGCTGATCTCCAGCACAGAGAGCGAACTGCAGCAGAGCTATGCCAAGCAGCGCCGTAGCAAGAGCGCCGCCCTCCTGCACAAGGAGCTGAACTGCAAGAGTAAGAGGGCTGTCCGGGACTACCTCTTCCGAGTGAACGAGGCCACGGCTGTCCTGTACGCCCGCCACGTGCTTGCGTCCCTGCTCGCCGAGTGGCCTAGCCACGTGCCAGTGAGCGAGGACATCCTGGAGCTCAGTGGCCCTGCCCATATGACCTACATTTTGGATATGTTCATGCAGCTGGAAGAAAAGCACGAGTGGGAGAAGGTAGTTATGCAGACTGAGCTTGCGCTCACCCACCAGGTTCTTCCTCTGCCCCACAGGCTTCCTCCAGTGAGTGCTTCCTGGAGCGAGGCTACCTGTGTGGCTGTGCGGCTCCCTGACAGGTGTGAATGCAGCAAAGGTAGGGCCACTGTATCCTCTCCCAAGGATTGGGCTAGTGAGGAACTCAGGGGCCCTGAGCGCAATTTCCAACTGAACCAGAAAGCTTTGTCGCCATCTTCCCAGTTTCCAAGTGCAGAAATCTTGAGGCACATTCGGTAGCTCCTTTTTGATCCTGTGCCTCACCCACCGTCACACACAAACACACAATCCATGAGGAAGTTCATGTGGCCTCTCAGCCTTGCTTTGCCCATCTGAGAACTCCACCAGACCTCGAGGTCCTTGCCCGGCCTTGCAGCGCTGCAGGTGCTGGCAGGCTTGCTCTAGCCTATCTAGCTTTCAGAAGGGACAAAGGGAGCCATCCTGCCTCTACTAGGCCCTTGCGTGGACATGTCCTCCCCCGGTTCTTGCCACCTAGAGCTCCCAACTCTGCACCTCACTGTAGACATCGATCACATTGTGTGGTCATTATTTATCCATAGGCCAATCCACCTGCTTGGCTGGGGACTCCTTCAAGGACCAGGACCCTTTATGACTGGTTCTGTTAGTTCTTTGAGACCACCTCTAAGCAGTATCATTCTGAAAGGACTGCAGTGTCCTGATTGACAGCAACAGCCTGGTCCAGTGAGAGGCTGGTGGAGTTGGTTTTGGGTGATGGAGTCACAGAGGCTCGTCCTAGGTCTAAGATGATGCCAGCACCTTTGGGTGGGTCTTGGGTTGAAGTAAACTGTCCCTTCTTCCTGATGCCACTAGCAGGCCCTGACCTTATCTGTCTGCTTCCTACCAGATCCTGCAGAAAGTGCTCCAGGGCTGCCGAGAGGACATGCTGGGGACCATGGCCCTGGCTGCCTGCCAGTTCATGGAGGAGCCAGGAATGGAGGTGCAAGTGAGGGAATCGAAACACCCATATAACAACAACACCAACTTCGAGGTAGGGCCTGGGGCTAGCAGGCCCTGTAAGGGCTACTGAGTGGCAGAGACCTCATCAGTCCCCTGGACAGCAGAGACCTGTCCAAGAAAGCGCTTCCTGGAACCAACTGCAGTCTGCCTCCTCGAGGCCAGGGATTCTGTACAACAAGTCTCTTCTCCGGGCCTTGCTTGTTTCAGTAGAAGAAAATGGGCCACCTCGTGCTGCAGGAGAGCTTTACTTTCCCTGCAGCAAGCTCCTGAGAGAGAGTGCTTGGCGTCACAGTGAGACAGTGAGTCTGAATGTGGTCCAGGTTGGACCCTCACTCTTCCGCTGCCTCCTAATGACCTGCCCACACCTTGGATACTACAGCCCCTTTTTAAATTTCCCATAACTGAATCAAAGTCTCATCTTTTCCATCCTTAACTTTGTATCTGGGCAGGGAGGTAGGCATTTTGATGAGGCAGGAATGGGGCAGCCTCCGTTATTCTCATCGACTTAAGGCCATGTATATCCTTTAGCACTTTTTTTTTTTTTAGACGGAGTCTCACTCTGTTGCCCAGGCTGTGGAGTGCAGTGGTGTGATCTCAGCTCACTGCAACCTCCGCCTCCCGAATTCAAGTGATTCTCATGCCTCAGCCTCCCTAGTAGCAGGAATAAAGGCACCTGCCACCACACCCAGCTAATTTTTGTATTTTTAGTAGAGACGGGGTTTTACCATGTTGGCCAGGCTGGTCTCTAACTCCTGACCTCAGGTGATCCGCCTGCCTCGGCCTCCCAAAGTGTTGGGATTACAGGCATGAGCTACCTCACCTGGCCCCCATTAGCACTTTTAAAAATGTTGGAGAGAAAACAGGAAATGTTGGAGTTGCCCAGGCATCTACTTCTGAGTGGAAGATACCTGCAGCAGCAAAGGTGGATGATGAAAACCGATTTAGAACTGGGTTATTGGCCAGCTGAGATTTTGTTTTTCAGAAGTATAATCTCCTAACTGCCTTCCTTCCAAGTCTCTTCTCTCGCCATGTTCCTGCGCTCCAGCCCCACTCCCTTGGTCCCACACAGGCACATGTGGTCAGCCACCAGGTTCGACCCCAGAGAGGTCTTGTCTTCTCCACTGATCCTAGACACCCGTTGTCCTTCTCTGGAGTTCCTGCTGCTGCTACTTTCTGATTTCCTCACTTTTGCCTCAGCCCAGCCTTGCTCCACACCAGCTGTCAGTGATGCTACACCGTGCAAGCCTCACCAAAGCTTTCCAGGGTTTTCCCTGTTGTCCAGAATCTTAGTGCCTCATTTTCATGCCCAGGGCCTTCAGTGTCTGCCCCTGCCAGCCTCTCTGGGGTCATGTCTTTTCCCTGTTCCTGCTTCCCAAGCATATGTGCCCATGTAGCACACCCTTTACTCCAAACATGCCAAGCTCCTTCCCATTCCCTGAACGTGCTAGACCTTCACAGGGCTGTTCCGCTGTCTGAAACGCACCCCACGCACTCAGGTCCACCTTGCCTCCCACTCCTGCCTTCTCCTGGCAGGGTCCTCCTGTCCTCTTCACTCTTCACAGCAGCCTGACACTCCTTCTCTGGGGCCCCGTGCCGCCTGCCCCACTGTGCCTCCCTCGCACCGCATTTGCAGTCCGTGCATGCTCCTCGCCGCAGCTGGACCGTGCACTCCTGGAGGCCAGGGCTGTGGTTAACTCATTTCTCACGCACCCAGGTCCAGCCGCAGGACTCAGCATGGGGCAGCTGCAGTCAGTGTCTAGTGAGCAGCATCAACAGAAGTGTTCTCCATTTCCCCTCTCTAGGATAAAGTTCACATTCCTGGTGCCATCTACCTCTCAATCAAATTCGACTCTCAGTGCAACACAGAGGAGGGCTGTGACGAGTTAGCCATGTCCAGCAGTAGTGACTTCCAGCAAGACCGACACAGCTTCAGCGGGTCTCAGCAGAAGTGGAAAGATTTTGAGCTTCCAGGTAGTGAAACAGATACTCGATTAGATAGGTTCTTCACAGGCAGTGTTTCAACTTCATACCGAGAAGGGGCCTTACGGGAGAATGTTGAAAGGGGTTTAATAGCTTTCATCCGACACACCTCTGTTGTCATTCCCTGTTGCTCCAGTTCCTGACCTGCCTCTGACTCTTGTGTGCCTAGGAGACACTCTGTATTACCGCTTCACCTCCGACATGAGCAACACCGAGTGGGGCTACAGATTCACCGTGACGGCCGGACACCTGGGGCGGTTCCAGACAGGTGTGTGCTCTGGGCTTTGCGTTCGCACCATCTGCCTGCCAGGGACACTCCATGGCTGTGGGTGCCATGATGTCACTGATCTTGGTTAAAATCAAAGCAGGTACTTGTCTCTCACACTTTCCAAATTTGTTTCACAAGCCCCACACCTGTCACTCCTGAATGTGATTTCATTGGCTAGTTGTAAACTTGAGTGGCCAGCTATGAGAGGCATTCTGTCAGGGCCCGAAAAGGATGCTTGTTCTCTTAGAATTTGCCTGGGCATTTTGAAAAAAGGAGGAACTGAAAATATGACCCCTGTGTCATTTTTACAAGAGCCTTCATTTCAGCCAGAATTTAAATGATCGCAGTTATTTCATCCTATTGATTAAAATTTGAGCAGTTTATAATAGAATTCTTAACATACACAATTGTTACACTTTATATAATAATATTACTTATTACATGTCTCTGTTTGTATATCTGTGTTTTGGGGTGTTGGCCAGGATTCGAGATTTTGAAACAGATGTTGTCAGAAGAAAGGGTTGTGCCTCATCTCCCATTGGCAAAAATTTGGGAATGGCTGGTGGGCGTGGCCTGTCGCCAGACTGGCCATCAACGATTAAAAGCCATCCACTTACTTCTGAGGATTGTGCGATGCTGCGGCCACAGGTAAGCAGTGTCCTGGATGGGAGCCCTTTGCCAGGCGTATGTATCCCCACTCTGTGGCTGGCCCTTTCATGCTGTCAGTGGTGTCTTTGATGAAAAGACATTTGTGGTTTAATGTCTTCCAGCGTTTCAGCCATTTGCTTTATGCTAACGTTCTTGGTGTCTTGTTTAAGAAATGTTTGCCTTACTCAAAGGTCATGAAGGTATTTCCTATGTTATCTTCCAGAAACTCGTTTTTCCTTTCACACTTAGAGGACTATCTGCCTGGAAAGCATTTGAGTGTATGACAGAAGGGGTAGGCATCAAGTTAGTTTTGTTCCATGTGGATCTCCATTTGACTGTATAGATTTTTTTTTTTTTTTTTTTTTTTTGAGACAGAGTCTCACTCTGTCATGCAGGCTGGAGTGCTGTGGTGCGACTATAGATCAATTTGATGAGAATCAAGATCTTTAGAACACCAAGTCCTCTAATCCACAGCCATTATATATTCTACTTATATTCCTCTATTGTTTAGGTCTTAGTAATATTGTATAGGTTTCTATGTAGAGGACTTAACATTTTGTTAAATTTATTACTAGATATTTAATGTTTTTGATACTATAATTGGTATTTTTTAATTTTAGCTTTGTTTTTTGCTGATATACAATTAATTTTTGTATATTGCCCTTATATCCAGTGACCTTACTAAATTTGTTCATTCTAAGACTATGCAGATTATTTAGTGTACAGACGTGTCATAATGTAAATAAATGTTATTTCTTCCTCTCAGTGCTTAGACGCTATTCTTGCCTTTTGCACTAGGTAGGACATATAGTGTTGAATTGGGGATTGTAGACATAATTGCCTTATTCCTCATCTATGAGGGAAGGTGGTAGTGACTGTGTGTGCCATATATGTTGTCTACTTGGCCACCACCCTCCTTCCTCAGAACCTACCTGTCAGAAGCTCATTCCTCCTCTTTCCTGCATTTCCAAAGCACACACAGACAGACACACACAGAATGCCAGCCAGAGTGCGCTGATGATATTTGAAGCAACAGGTTATCTTCTCATGGAATATGGAACTGTCATTAAAATAATAAAGGACTCTGAAAGTCAGGGGAGAGAACATGATGGCTGGTGTAGTCAGTCCATAGGCAGCGTGGAGAGAGAGGGGAGAGCTCCGAGTCCGCATGGCCGATTCTGTACAATCAATATTCTCTAGAATCTTCTATCGTTCATTGAGTCAACAAATATTTATGGAGACAAACTGGTCCCTGCTTAGGGCCTTTGCACCTGCTGGCCCCTCTGCCTGGAACTCTCCTCTTGTACCCTCCCTCTTCCCCTCTGGCTCTAGGTCACTGTATTGACATTTTCGTGAATGTTCAATATTTGTGAATCAGCCTGGGTGGCTGAGAGGCTGTCTCTGACCTCCCCCTCAACCAAGAGACAGGAGCCCTGCTTCTTTTTTTGGTGGTCGTGGGGGACAGGGTCTCACTCTATCACCCAGGCTGGAGTGCAGTGGCATGATCATAGCTCACTGCAGCCTCCAACTCCTGGGTTCAAGTGATCTTCCCACCTTAGCCTCCCAAGTAGCTAGGACTACAGGCATGCACCACCACACCTGGCTAATTTTGTTTTTTTATAGAGATGGGGTCTCACTGTGTTGGCCAGTATGGTCTCAAACTCCTGGGCTGGGCAGGCTTGCTGTTACCCCCATGTCCTCATACGCAGACAGGATCACTTAGCCCCACACGGGCTTAGCTCTGTTCACTTGAGCGTCGAGTCCAGTAAGAACAGTCTGGTTGAGCAGTGCTTATGAAACATGGACCATCTCCATGGTCTCCTGGCTGGTGGGCCCTTCTTACCTGCAGCAGGAAGGAAGGCTTGTGCCCCTGCCTGCAGTCTGCTGGCCACTGGCAACCTTCTTTCCAGTGGGGACACCCCTGCACCCTCCGTCCCGAGCCCAGAGGGAACTCCCGGTGGCCTTGCCACCCTGGCCTCTTTCATGTGTGCTCCTCATAGAGTGAGAGTGGGCCTGCCTGAGGGCTTGGCCTGGAGGCCACACACAAGGGGCAGTCCTCAGGGGAGGGACCTTCTCAGCTCGCAGGTACATTTTACCTCCCATGCTGATGCTTCTCTGAAAACCCAGCTGGAAAGCTATCAGAATTGTCCTGTTTGTTTTGTGAAGATTTATTCCTCTGGGAAAAAGAGATTGGCTTCAGGATAACAATTAAATATACACAATGATTTTTCAAGTCATAAGAGAAAAAGCAAATTTTTTTAAAAAAGCAAAATCCAACATTATGTAATTATATATAGCCATATAACAAGTTCTAGAATATTATTTATTTCATAATTTTTCTTCTTCAAAGGATACTGAGTTGGAATTAAAGCAAAGGACAGCCTCCCTCTGAGTAAAAAAAAAAAAAAAAAAAAAAAAAAACCTCAGTTCATTCTCTCAGCAGGGGTTGTGTTTTATTTAGGGAAAAGCTTTCTGCCCAGGCAACCTTGCAAGCATCTTCTTCTGTTTCGTAAGCCAAGCCGAAAATCATAACAATGGTAGTCGTCGTTATTTTATTTTATTATTTTATTTTATTATTATTTTTTGAGACAGAGTCTCGTTCTCTTGCCCAGGCTGGAGTGCAGTGGTGCCATCTCAACTCACTGTGGCCTCCACCTCTCGAGCTGAAGTGATCCTCTCCCCTCAGCCTCCTGAGTAGCTGGGACTACAGGCGTGTGACACCACACCCAGCTAATTTTTTCTACTTTTTGTGGAGACAGGGTTCACCATGTTGCCCAGGATGGTCTTAAATTCCTGGGATCAAGCAGTCCCCCAACCTTAGCCTTCCAAAGTGCTAGGATTGTAGGTATGAGCCACTGCTCCTGACCATCTTTTTTTTTTCTTTAATTTTTTTTTTTTAGAGGTGGGGTCTCGTTCTGTTGCCCAGGCTAGAGTGCAGTGGCACCATCATAGCCACTGCAGCCGTGAACTCCTGGGCGGCGGCGATCCTTCCACCTCAGCCTCTTGAGTAACTAGGACTACAAATATGAGCCATCACGTTTGTCTTCAGTGTCCTTTTCTGATTATTAAAGCAGTGAGCACTGTAGAAAACCTAGAAAGCTGATAGGGTCAACTGCTGATGGCATCTTTTGTTATGCCTGTTTACTGTTGCTTTTCATGTGCATAGAGAAAATACTGTATGTGCAGGTTATCTTTGAATTTTATTTTGTATGTGTGGTTTTACATCTTGCTTTTCTTCTTTTTTTTTTTTTTTTTTGAGAAGGAGCCTCGCACTGTCACCCAGGCTGGAGTGCAGTGGTACGATCTTGGCTCACTGCAAGCTCCACCTCCAGGGTTCAAGCGATTCTCCTGCTTCAGCCTCCCTAGTAGCTGGAATTACAGGCGCCCACCACCACACCCAGCTAATTTTTGTATTTTTAGAGACAGGGTTTCACTATGTTGGCCAGGCTAGTCTCGAACTCTGACCTCATGATCCGCCTACCTCGGCCTCCCAAGGTACTGGGATTACAGGCATGAGCCACTGCGCCTGGCCACATCTTGCTTTTTTTCATTTAATATTTATCTTGAGATGAGTTCCCACTCTCATTGGAAAGTCTTCATAGCTTTTTTTTTTTTTTTAAGAGACAGTGTCTCACTCTGTTGCCCAGGCTAGAGTACAGTGGCGCAATCATGGCTCACTGCAGCCTCCAACCTCTGGGCTCAAACGATCCTCCCACCGTGGCCTCTCGAGTGGCTGGGTGCCATCATGCCCAGCTAGTTTTTTCTTGTTTGTTTTTTGTTTTTTTGTTTTAAATTTTTTGTAGAGACAGGGTCTCACTCTGTTTCCCAGGTTGGTCTCCAACTCCTAGGCTGAAGTGATCCTCCCACCTCAGCTTCCCTAAGTGCTGGGATTACAGGTGTGAGCCACCATGTCTAGCCCATAACATCCATTTTTCAAGATGCATGTGAGCACACGTCCAGACCTCCTGTTCCCTTGGAGCCTGGTTTTGAAGTTTAGGTTCTGCCCCTTTCCTTCCTTGCTGTTGGTGACTATTTGTGGCTGTTTTGTGGGGAGCATAGGTGAGACTGCTTTATAATCACTGGTACGAGCTGTGGGAGAGGGAGGGTCTGAGCTGTGGTTCCTGCCAGCTGTCAGCCATGTGACCTTGGCGTGGCCCTCACTGAACTGACCACCTCCGGGGCTCCTCCCGCAGTGACCTGTGTGACCTTGCGCTGTTGAAGCCCCTTTGGCAGCTCTTTACCCACATGGAGTACAGCCTGTTTGAGGACGTGACACAGCCTGGCATCCTCCTTCCCCTGCACCGTGCCCTCACTGAGCTCTTCTTCGTCACCGAGAACCGTGCCCAGGTGAGGCCTGAGGTCTGGGCAGGGAGCCCGGTGCCTCCGTGTGTGTGTGCTCCCTCTGCTACCCAGGGCAGAAGTCGCCACCCCATCTGAGCCTGAGTGGCAGGGGTCTCGACAGGCCACACAGGACAGGCGTGGCTGAGAGTCTGAGGCTCTCGCCTCTCCCAGCCCTGGGAAACCCTCAGGTCAGCTCTGAGATTGCTTATTTTGTCAGGCCTAGAGCCAGTGGGGGAAAACCGCCTGGGATCAGCCCTGGACAGCAGTGAGTTTTGGAAAATAAAATGATGGGTTACTTCCGCTTCCTCCTCTTTTTTCCCTCCCCTCAGCACAATAGACTCATTGAATGTGGGAGCTGAAAGGGCCTTTCAGAGTTCTGTAGCTTCCCTCTCCTTTCACACATGAGGAAACTGGCCTGAGGAGGGGTCCCGGCCTGCTCACCCGAGGGCAGGTGGAGGCAGAGGCGGCCCCGGCAGTGGGCACCTGGCTCCTGCCAGTCAGGCTCCTGCCAGGGTTCTGAGCAAGGCAGTGCCACGAGGTGCCAGGCAGAGTGAGGAGCATCCACCCGCGAGAGGCTTCTGCTTTCGCAGGCGGGTGTCCCAGGTGGTCTGGGAGAGCTGCACTGTGCATCTGGCACTGTCGCTCACAGCCCTGCTCTCTCTGCAGGAGCTCGGCGTGCTGCAGGATTACCTGCTGGCCCTGACCACGGACGACCACCTTCTCCGCTGTGCGGCACAGGTACTCTCTCCACCCCAACAGAGCTGGCCCCCAGGCTGCGGGGCCACCGTCTCACCATTGCCAGGGCGGAGAAGGTCTGCGCACTGCGTCTGAGTAGGACAGAATCCACCCGGAGGTTACACAGAGCTTGTTCCATCCAGTTCTGTGACTGCACTTCCTCCGGGTGCGCAGAGAGCACGCATGAGCCCCATTTATCAGAGTCATTCACTCTAAACTGTGGGGTCAGAAGAATTTGTGTCTTTAAAACCAAAACAACCGATGCCTTAAATTTAGTTTGGCTGATTCTCGAAGTTTCCATGGAGTTAGATTTCACATATTTTTAGATGTGAGTTGCTTCTCTGGTAGCGGAACTCCTCTGCTGACAGCTGTTTGGTCTCAGGATGCTTCACACTTTTCACTGACTGAGGAGCTCAGAAAGCTTTTGGGTATGTGTATTATACATATAGCCATACGTGCCATTAGAAATGAGATTTTCGATCTAAAAAGTAAGCAAAAGTTTAAACCTTTACCTTTTTTTTTTAAGTAGTGAACCCATTTCATGTTAACATGAATAACACGTCTTGTGAAAAACAACTCTAACTTTTCAAAACGAAGTAATTACTGAGTGCTCTGGGACAAATAGGTGACCAAAAAAGAAGAAAGGAATGCCTGCAGAGGGTGGCGCTGTGCTTATCCCTGCAGACCCCTCACGTCTGCTCATAGAAGACAGCTGGATTCCCATGTCTGCCTCTGCAGTCAGTCAGATCACACGTCAGGCTCTGGAACACTCCACCGTATACTCAGGAGAAGGAAAGTGAAAAATGAACCTTGCAGACCCCGAAAGGGTCTCGGGAGTCCCCTGGCCCCAGACTACATTTTGAAAACCTTGGACTCCTTGAATATCATAATGTGTGTGGCCCAACACCCCCAGAAGACAGCTAGGGACACTGAGGCTCACAGGGTTACCCGTGGGTGGACACCCGGCCGGGACGCCCAGCCGAGAGCCCTGCTTGAGCGCGGCGCTCTGTCCTTTGGACGTATTCTCCCAACACACTGCCCTTTTGCAGAAAAAGGTTGTCTTTCTTGCCATAGGCTTTGACGTGTACGCTCGGAAGTGGGAATGCCCCCAGCCCATACCGAAGAGTTTGTGTGAATTCACCCGAGACCTGTAGGCAGAATAAAAACTCCCTTACCCCCAACAGCTACCTACCAACATCGCCACCCCAGGTTTCACGACACCATGTAACGAAATTGTGATATTTGCCGTCCTGGCCCCAAAGCTCAGCATGGCGGCTTGCCTGTGGGCGGGTCCCTTCTGCGGCCCCTGTCCAGTCTCCATTTCCTCCTTACCCTCTTCTGACCCTCCCCACAGCCTGTCGAGTGTACTGCACCAGTGTCCTGACGTTTCTCCCTGACACCTCTCCCTGCCAACCCCCTCTTCCTCCCTCGGCCACCTCCACCTTCTTGCTGCCCAGACCCTGAAGGCCTGACGGACCCGGCCTTGCCTCCAGGGCATCTGAGTGCCCTCTTGGCCCTGTTTTCTCTACTCCCTCTGGTCCCCAGCACTGGCTGTTTGTTTCTTGTGAGTGCCATGCCTTTCCCCACCTGCATCTTTGCACTGTTTTCCCCAGAGTGTTTTCCCAGACCTCTGCGGACAGCCTTCTGAGCCCCTGCACTGGGACTGCCCCCCTGGACAGTGATGATTCCTACCTACATTTGGAGCTTTCACGTGCTCTTAAAAGCATTTTCTCTCTCCCTCCACCCTGTGGGCCTCTGGGGGAGGGGAACACATCTGGTTCATCTCAGGCCCCCCTCCTCCGTCCCCTCGTCCTCAGTGCTCAGCTGAGGGTCTTATCAGCACTCAGTGAACAAGGGAGTGGCTCCTGACACTGGCAACAACTCTCTTTCCCTCCACAGGCTCTGCAGAACATTGCTGCCATCAGCCTGGCCATCAACTACCCAAACAAGGCCACCCGCCTCTGGAATGTGGAGTGTTAGCCCTTGGTGTGGCGCGTGGGACTAGCTCATCTGCCACAGGAACTTTAGAGCAGACAGCCAGCCTCATTCAGGAACACTCCTGTAGCGCCAGTACCTGGCTCTCCTTGAGCTGACTTCCACTCCATTTCGGATGCCAAGCAGCCACGTCTCCAAGAGTTCCTGTGCATAGGCTGGACACAAGCACAGGCTGTAGCATGTTGAAAATAAGCCAAGCAGTGCAGAATGCCTCAGAAAGGGTGGGCAGGGGGCCCTTGAGAAGGTTCAGAGACCAGCTTTCTCCAGAGGCTGTCGCTGCAGGAGCCATGGGCCTGGGAAGACTTGGAAGCGGCCTCTCAACTGGTTTCTGTCTCACTTGCCTTCAGAGGAGGCACAATCCATCCAGATCCACCCTTCCAGCAAGACCGCCAGCGGCTGCCCGGCCCGGGAGCACCTCTTTGCTTTTCAAACCAAACCAAAACTGGCGAGAGCCCCTCCTGGCCACCACCGATCCCCAAGCATCCAGTACCGAACCAGGCATCGAGCTAGCTCCCTGCACGGCCGCGCCCTCCCAGAGAACTCCTTGAGAGGAACAAGTGCCCTTGGGGACAGCCGGCAGGCGCCCCTGTACGTCCGCTCACGCGCCAGGCAGCACCACCGCAGTTTCTCAGTTGTTATGACGTATTTCAGTTTCCACCTCACGTTTTTAGAGCAGAACCACACTGTCTCCCTGGAGGGGCTCAAGGGCATGACCCGGGACTGACCATTCTGTGAAAGTAGCAGAATGTGAGGAGCACGCGTGAGCCGCTGTACCTTGAAGATAATCAGAGGATATCTTATCTTAAGAGTAAAAACCCACATCATTTTATTTCTGCTTGACAGTCATGGTGGTCTGTCATACCCACCTCTGGGACTCTGCGTGGCTGTTTGGCTGTCACTTGTAGCAATAACGGCATTAGTTCTAGTCAGTGCTGTTTTACATTTTTCTTTTGATGGGTTTAGTCTTGCACTGGAGTGCCGATGGTGATTCTCCCTCCAGAGCCACGCTTGGGAACATGAAGCAAGCCTGCCATGTGGGCTGCGTGCCGGCCTTAGTGGACCTGTGGGGATGGAGCACGCCTTTAGGGGCAGTGTCTGGGCCGGAAGCACGTGCCACCACACAGTGCCAGAGCCAGAGAAGGGGCCCAACCACCAGGGCCAAGCTTGACCAGGTCGGCATTGCCATGACCCAGTGTGGCCCGTGGCCTCTGAAGACCCCTCTCTGCAGGGTTTGCAGGGATCTGGATTGCAAGGGCCGGGGTCTGTAGGTCTGGAAGCATCTTCCTATAAGAGCGCTTTTGCCTGGTGGGTCAAGGACTCCGAGGTGCAGCAGGCTTCACAGCCCTACAATTAGGTTCTCAGCTAATCCCCAGAGTGCTGGTAGAACCATCCCGGGGTGGGCAGAGGGTGGGATTCAAGGGAGACAGGAACACGTGGGGCAGGTCCTGGAATTCAGTGGCCTGAGGACTGAGGCCATCGCCTGGTGGAAAGGCCTGGCCAGGTTCCCGTGGCTTGGTACCTGAATAGGCAGGTGCTGCTGGCTCCGTAGAAACCCTTTTCCCATCTTTTGCTGTTTGCCAAACCAACCTTGCTTTGGGAGCTGCCTGCACGCCTCTCCCAGAGAAGGCCCCACCTTCTGCGCCCCTCAGACCCGAGGAGGTCTCCCAGTGAGGAGTTTGCCAAGAGGGGGACTCACAGGAAACAAGGCTTGGTGCTTGGGAGGGAGGCCCCGCTGCGTGCTCAGACTCAGCCAACCTGGAAGGTAGCCGAGGAGATGGCACCACCCACGCGCCTCCACACCCCAGACTCCGAGTAAAGCGGGCAGCAGGGCAGGAGTCACCCCTTGTGGCAGTGGCCGCCGCTGTACTCCATCCTCCCATCGGGAAGATCAGCTGTAGATAAACGCTGGGCTCTTCAGAGCACCTGTCCGCCCACCGCCCTTGCTGTTCTGGCCTCGTCGCTGCAGTTCACGGGAAACAAGCCTGAGTCTGCCCGCATCCGCGACGGCTCCGCCCGGCCGCCTCTGCCTCCGGCCACCGGGTGGCGCTGCCGAGCCAGAGCCGCCGCGTCCCGAGCTTTCCAGGAGCCCCAGGCCCCGAGGAGGCGAAGCCCGCAAAGGTGGAAACACGTGCCTACGCTGTAAAGAAATCCTGTTCCAGAGCATACCTGTTGTACAAACAGACACTGTTCCTAACGAGAGGAGTGACGTATTTTCATCACCGTTTTTAATTTGTTTTCTTACGGGTTTACGATTTTGAATTTTTCTTATTTGGTTGAAAGAATTTTGATTCTATCAACCTGAGTTCAGCCTGTAAAAAGGATGTTAAGCTGTGGGTAAAATATGCAAACGAAGAGAAATATATTGTACAAATTCTATATAATAAGGTACGCCTGTGTGTGGACTCGTCTTTCCCTCGCCCCGCCGTGTCTCGTGGAGCTCAGGCGTGGAGTTGACACCGCGCCCAAACGGATGCGAGGCGGGCGCTCGGGGCTCAGGGCTGAAAGGAATGGAGAGCTGCTGTAGCCCTTCCTCCAGACCATCCTCCGCCCAAGCCCGCAGCCCCCGCCCCTTCCCCGGCGATCCCAGGGCTTTGGTTCAACCCCTACCCCCGTGCGGCCATCCAGAGGTGTCCACGCATGGCGCCGTCCCTTCGGGGCCTCTGCTCTGCAGCCAGGCACCCCTGGCCCCACCGCCCGCCGTGGACCGCTCTGGTAGCCCGCAGGACACTGTGGAGCCCGGAGGAGGAAGGCAGGGCCCCAGTCAGAGCGCCGGCTGCCCTGCAGGACTGGCTGCCTTCCCGCCGGCCTGTGGACCCTACCTCTGACCCAAGTGTGGCCCGAGGTTTACCTGGGCCTCCCGCCTCCTCCTCCCTCCAGCCTCTGCTTTGCCACGCGCTGCTCTGTCCCCTTCCCAGAGGCATTCTGAGGCTGAGGATTGTCAGGCAAATAACAGAAGAGTGCCTTCTTGGCGGGGGCTGCACTTAACCAACCTTTGAGGCCCATTTGTTCCAGCCCGGCAGAGTCTGACACATCCCCCAAAGCCCCAGACTGCTTTCGAGGGGAGCCCCAGTCAGGGCCTGGACCCATCCTCAGCCCTCACCATCCCTCAGCCCAGAGAGAAACTGGGTTCAGCCTGAGACTCAGCAGAACCAGGTGCTCCCAGGCCTGTGCCACTCCCAAGGCGCTCTCTAGGGCCTGGTGCTAGAGAGATTGATGCCCTCCCTGCCTCACCTTGTCCCCGAGCACACTGGGGCTAAACTCTGAAAAGCAGGCGTGTCCCTCTGAGCCCTGCCCGGCTGGTGTGACTAAGGTCACTGCTGAGACTAAGCCAGAACCAGCGGCCTAAGAAGAAGGGTACAGAGAGCCAAGGCAAGTTGAGCCCAAGCTTTTAGAACTGAAGAGAAACATGGAGTCCCACCAGCTGAGCCTCATTTGATGGAGAGGCAGAAGCTGTGGGAGGTCAGCCTCGAACCACCCAGGAGGCAGGTGGAAAGCCCAGACCCGCAGCCATGGCTGCAGCACAGAGGCCCACCCACTCAATACATGCCCTCCACAGACCCAGCGCCGGGGCTTCATGCTGAACCACCAGTGAGCAGCCCAGGCACTCAGACGGAAGCCAAGTCAAAACGGCCTGGCCGGGCGCAGTCTCACACCTGTAATCCCAGCACTTAGGGAGACCGAGGCGGGTGGATCACCTGAGGTCGGGAGTTCGAGACCAGCTTGACCAACATGGTGAAACCCTGTCTCTACTAAAAATACACAAATTAGCCAGGCATGGTGGTGCATGCCTGCAATCCCAGCTACTCGGGAGGCTGAGGCAGGAGAATTGGAATTGCTTGAACCCAGGAGGCGGAGGTTGCAGTGAGCCAAGATCATGCCACTGCACTCCAGCCTGGGCAACAGAGTGAGACTCTGTCTCAAAATAAATAAATAAATAAAAAGAAATAACCATAAAATTGGACAACCAGTAGCCCTCAAGGCTGCTCTGCCTATGGAGTAGCCATTCTTTTTTTCTTTACTTTCTGGATAAACTTGCTTTCACTTTACCCCGTGGACTCACCTCAAATTCTTTCTTGCATGAGATTCAAGAACGCTCTCTGGGGTCTGGATTGGGACCCCTCTCCAGGAACAACATGGCTCTCTGGCTGCATTCTCCAGAGGCTCTGGGGAAGGAGCCCTGCTCCTACGCACTCCCTTTGTGCTCAGACAAGGTGCCTGGCCTCGCACACACTCTTGCCGCCATCAGGTAAAAAGCTGGAGGCTGACAAGCCAACACTCTGGGGCCGTGGGAGCAGAAAGCCAGAAGTCTGACAGTCTTAGGCCTTCATTCCATTGTTTGAGCCCTAGAACTACCCATCTCCAGGCGATGGCGAGGTATCCTCTCGCCTCAGCGGAAAGCATTTCTGAGCCAACTTTCTGCAACCATTTGGCTCCAGTAGGTTGAAATAATCATAGCTGTCTTCTCATGGCATTAATATGGACAGTATACGGAAAGGAAATGTAAAGCTCCAGAAATAAAAAGGCCTCCAACAGTGTCTAGTCAAGCCACACGTGGCCTCCCTTACCAAATTCTTCTTCTTTCTTGGGGTTCTTGGCATACGTAGCTTTGCTCACGCCCAACCAGCTTCTAGACTTCCGATCTGGAGGCGCTGTCCCAGGATTCGTTGGGATTTCTTCAGTTCCAAGTTAAAGACGCTCCAAACTAACTTAACATGGAAATGGGTTGACTTACAAAACCGAAAAACCCGAGGGTTGCCATCTAGCTCCAGGCAAAGCTAAATTCCAGGGACTCAAAGATGTTGGCTCGCTCTCTCTCCCTGCCCTCTCCATCCTGCCTCTTCCTCCACTTCCTCCTCCACTCATTCTCCTGCCCTGCTTCCCCCTGGGCTTTCAGGCAGGTGAGGGCGAAAATGAAAGCACCAGGTGATGGTTCTCTCCTCCTTTTCCTTGCGGCCACTGACCACCGTCGATTCCCCAGTGAAGAGAGTTTCTCACTCTCCACGTGAGGCTCACCAAGCTGTTGACTGGTATCTTCTAGCTGTGAGTTAATTTACTGTTTTTTGTTTTTTTGTTTTTGTTTTTGTTTTTGTTTTTGAGACAGAGTCTCACACTGTCGCCCAGGCTGGAGAGCAGTGGCATGATCTCGGCTCACTGAAAACCTCCACCTCCCAGGTTCAAGCTATTTTCCTGCCTCAGTCGCCCAAGTAGCTGGGACCACAGGCGCCTGCCACCACGTCCAGCTAATTTTTTGTATTTTTAGTAGAGACGGGGTTTCACCGTGTTAGCCAGGAGGGTCTCGATCTCCTGACCTCATGATCCACCCACCTTGGTCTCCCAAAGTGCCGGGATTACAGGCGTGAGCCACCGCGCCTGGCCTAGAAATTATTTTCTTAAAAAAGAGGATTAATAAAAGCTATACATACTTAGTCTCCTTTTTCTCTCAGCTTCTGTAGAAAACATAAAATTAAAGTAATTATTATAACAATTTATTGTTGGGCTTGTAACATTTATAGATGTGATAGTTATAGTTATAACAACTAATATTCTGCAAAAAGGAGGGAAAGGGAAAAAAGCTATATAGGAGTCATGTTTTTTTTTTTTTTTTTTTTTTTTTGAGACGGAGTCTCACTCTGTAGCCCAGACTGGAGTGCAGTGGCCGGATCTCAGCTCACTGCAAGCTCCGCCTCCCGGGTTTACGCCATTCTCCTGCCTCAGCCTCCCGAGTAGCTGGGACTACAGGCGCCCGCCACTTCGCCCGGCTAGTTTTTTTTGTATTTTTTAGTAGAGACGGGGTTTCACTGTGTTAGCCAGGATGGCCTCGATCTCCTGACCTTGTGATCCGCCCGTCTCGGCCTCCCAAAGTGCTGGGATTACAGGCTTGAGTCACCGCGCCTGGCCAGGAGTCATGTTTCTACATCTCATTAAAATTAAAGTTAATATAAATCTTAAGCTGAGGCTGGGCACGGTGGCTCATGCCTGTAATCCCAGCACTTTGGAAGGCGGAGGCAGGTGGATCACCTGAGGTCAGGAGTTTGAGACCAGCCTGAGCGGCACGGCAAAACCCCATCTCTACTAAAAAAAAAAAAAAAAATACAAAAATTAGCGAGGCATGGTGGCACACACCTGTAGTCCCAGCTACTTGGGAGGCTGAGACAGGAGAACTGCTTGAACCTGGGAGGCAGAGGTTGTAGTGAGCTGATATTCTGCCACTGTACTCCAGCCTGGGCAACAGAGCAAGACTCCATCTCAAAAAATAAATAAATAAATAAAAATTAAAAAAATAAAACAAGCTGATTCTAGTAAGTTAAAATGTATAGCCAGGTGCAGTGGATCAGGCCTGTAATCCCAGCACTTTGGGAACCCAACGCAAGAGGATCAATCGCTTGAACTCAGGAGTTGGAGACCAGCCTGGGAAACACAGTGAGACCTCATCTGTACAAAAACTAAACAGAATTAGCCAGGCATGGTGGTCATGCCTGTAGTCCCAGCTGCTCAGGTGACTGAGATAGGAGGATTGCTTAAGTCCAGCACATCAAGTCTGTGGTGAGCCATGATCATGCCACTGTTTTCCAGCCTGGGTGACAGAGTGAGGTGCTGTCTCAAAAAATAAAGAAAAAAGAAAAAAAAAGTATATAAAACCCTAGATCAACAACTAAGAAAATACCAAATATATACTTTTAAAAAATCGTTATAGAAACGTAAATGTTACCTTAGAAAATATTCACTTAATGCAAAGGAAAGCAGTGAAGGAAGAACGAGGAACAGAAAAGACTTGAGACATAGAAAACAAAAAGTAAAATGGTGGCATAAATCCAGCTATACCAATAACATTAAATGTAAATGGATTAAACAATGTAATCAAAAGTAAGATTATTGTACTGGATAAAAAACAAGATTCAGCTGGGCGTGGTGGCTCACGCCTGTAATCCCAGCACTTTGGGAGGCTGAGGCGGGCGGATCATGCGGTCAGGAGATCGAGATCATCCTGGCTAACATGGTGAAAACCCGTCTCTACTAAAAATACAAAAAATTAGCTGGTGTGGCCAGGCGCGGTGGCTCAAGCCTGTAATCCCGGCACTTTGGGAGGCCGAGATGGGCGGATCACGAGGTCAGGAGATCGAGACCATCCTGGCTAACACCGTGAAACCCCGTCTCTACTAAAAAATACAAAAAACTAGCCGGGCGAGGTGGCGGGCGCCTGTAGTCCCAGCTACTCGGGAGGCTGAGGCAGGAGAATGGCGTAAACCTGGGAGGCGGAGCTTGCAGTGAGCTGAGATCCGGCCACTGCACTCCAGCCTGGGCGACCGAGCGAGATTCCATCTCAAAAAAAAAAAAAAAAAGGTTCTACTATATGCTGTCCATGGAGAAACATTTTAGATTTAAAAGCACCAATAGATGAGAAACAAAAGAATTAAAAAAAGATATTGTGCAAAGAGCAATCACAAGAAAGCTAAAATGGCTATAGTTTTAGCAGACAAAATAGACTTTAAAACAAAAAACAAAAATGCTTGTAGGGACATTTTAGAATGATAAAAGGGTTAATCCATCAGGAAGATATAACAATTATAAATATATATGCACCTAGTAACAGAGCACCAAAGTACATGAAGCAAAAACTGACTGAAATCAAGTGGGGACTAGGCAACTCAACAATAATAGCTGGAGATTCAAGACCCCACTGTCAGTAATGGATGGAAGTAGACAGGAGAGCAACAAGGAAATTGAACATCACTTTTTTATTTATTTATTTTAGAATCAGTCTCACTATGCTGCCCAAGCAGGTCTTGAACTTATGGGCTCAAACAATCCTCCTACTTCAGTCTCACAAGTCACATGAAAATTGAAGACTTAAACAACACTATAAACCAATTTGACTTGATGGATGTCTGTAGAACACTCTACCCAACAAAAGCAGAATATACATTTTCTCAAGTGCTCGTGGAATATTACCCAGAACAGATCCTATTCTAGGTAGTAGCAAACCTCAATATATTTTAGTTTATTTTAATTTTTTTTGTAGAGATGGAGTCTCAATATATGGCCCAGGCTGGTCTTGAACTCCTCTGCTAAAGCAATGCTCCCACCTCAGCCTCCCAAAATGCTAGTATTATAGGCATGAGCAATCATACCCAGCCCAGTAAATTTTAAAAGAAATAATACAAAGTATGTTCTCCAACCAGAATGGAATGAAGTTCGAAATCATTATTCTGTTGAAAGAAATTCGAGAGATTCACAAGTATATGGAAATTAAACAACTCATTCCTAAATGACTAATGTGTCAAAGAAGGAACCAAAAGGAAAATTAGAAAATAATTTGAAATGAATGAAAATGAAGACACAAAATATCAAAACTTACAGGATGCAACTAAAATAGTGCTTATTAGGGAAGAACTTATTAGTAGAAGGGAAATTTATAGTTGTAAAAGTCTACATTAAAATAATGATCTCAAATCAGTAACCTAACTTTCCGCCTTAAGACAATGGTAAGAGAAGAGCAAAATACGAAAGCCTAAAGGAAGCAGAACGAAGATTAGAGTGGAAATTAATGAAATAGAGAATAGAAAAATAGAGAAAATTAGTGAAACAAAATGCTGGCTCTATAAAAAGATCAATAAAATTGAAAACATTTAGCTAGATTGACCAAGAAAATAAGAGAGAAGACTTCAATTACTAGAATCAGATACGAGAGAAGGAGCATCACTACCAACTTCACAGAAATAAAAAAAATTATAAAGGAATACTATGAACTATTACATGTCAACAAAATAGAGAATTTAGATGATATGGACAGATTTCTAGAAAGATGGAAAGTACAAAAACTGAAAAAGAAACAAAATCTGAATAGCTGCAACAAATAGAGATAATCACAACACTACCCACAAAGAAAAGCTCAGGACCAGATGAGTCCAGTGGGAAATTCTAACAAACATTTAAAGAATAATTAAAATCCCATCACTTTGGGAGCCCAAGGCAGGCAGATCACTTGAGGTCGGGAGTTTGAGCCCAGCCTGGCCAACATGGTGAAACCCTGTCTCTACAAAAAATACAAAAAAATCAGCCAGGCATGGTGGCAGGTGCCTGTAATCTCAGCTACTTGGGAGGTTGAGGCAGGAAAATTGCTTGAACCCAGGAGGAGGAGGTAGCAATGAGCTGAGATCGTGCCACTGCACTCCAGCCTGGGCAACAGAGCAAGACTCCATCTCAAAATAAATAAATAAATAAAGTATGTAATAACACAAACTGTTCAAAAAATAGAAAAGAATAAAACACTTCCCAATTCATTTTATGAGGGTGGTATTACACTGACACCAAAACCAGATGAAGACATCACAAGAAAAGGAAACTACAGGTTGATGTTTCTTATGAATATGGATGCAAAAATCCTCAAGAAAATACTAGCAAGCCAAATTCACATCACATGAATTCTACATCATGATGAAGTGAGATTTTTTTTTTTTTTTTTTTTTTAAGGAGTCTCTCTGTGTCACCCAGGCTGGAGGGCAGTGGCGCAATCTCAGCTCACTGCAACCTCCACCTCCTGGGTTCAAGCGATTCTCCTGCCTCAGCCTCCCGAGTAGCTGGGATTATAGGTGGCCACCACCATGCCCGGCTAACTTTTTTGTATTTTTAGTAGAGATGGGGTTTCACCATGTTGGCCAGGCTGGTCTCGAACTCCTGACCTCAAGTGATCCACCCACCTCGGCCTTCCAAAGTGCTGGGATTACAGGCGTGAGCCACCGTGCCCATCCCTGATGAAGTGGGATTTGCCACATGAATGCAAGATAGGCTTAACATCCAAAGATCAATTAATGTAATACACCATATCAATAGAATAAGAAAAAAAACCATGTGACCATCTCAAACGATGCAGAAAATGCATTTGACAAGATCCCAAGCCCTTTGATCATAAAAGTACTCAACAAACTAGGAATAGAAGGAAGCTTCCTTAACCTGACAAGGCATTTATTAAAAAAAAACCCACTAACATCAAACTTACTGATGAAGAGCTGGATGCTTTCTTCCTAAGTCAGGAACAGCACAAGGATGTGTACTCTCACCGCTTCTACCCAACATTGTAGGGAGATTCTAGGTAGCCAATTAGGAAGGAAAAAGAAGCAAAAAGCCATCCAGTTTAGAAAATAAGTAAAACTATCTCTATTTTAAAATAACCTGATCTTCCATATGTAAAATTCTAAGGAACTCAGTAAAAAATTACTGAATTCCAAAGGCAGGGTTCACGGGGGCATCTCGGAGGCTGCCCTCCCCAGTGCCAATTGTTCTCTTTCTTCACGGCACTGATCACAACGTGTACATACACTGACATGGATTTTTTTGTATCAGTATCTCCCTATTAAACTGTAACAATAATAAATTCAGCGAGGTTGCAGAATACAAGATTAATACACAAAAATTGATTGTATTTCTATACATTTTCAATAAAAAATACAAAAATGAAATTAAGATTCCATTAACAATAGCATCAAAAAGAATAAAATACTTAGACATAGATGTATCAAAAGAAGTGCAAAACTTAGAGCATGAAAACCACGAAACATTGTTGGAAGAAACTGATCTGCCATGGCGTGGATGTGGTTTGTCTCTGCCAAAACTCATGTTGAAAATTAATTGCCGGCCGGGCACGGTGGCTCAAGCCTGTAATCCCAGCACTTTGGGAGGCCGAGGCGGGAGGATCATGAGGTCAGGAGATCAAGACCAGCCTGACCAACATGGTGAAATTCCGTCTCTACTAAAAATACAAAAAACTAGCCAGGCGTGGTGGCAGGCGCCTGTCGTCCCAGCTACTCAGGAGGCTGAGGCAGGAGAATGGCGTGAACCCGGAAGGCAGAGCTTGCAGAGCTGAGATCTGGCCACTGCACTCCAGCCTGGGAGACAGAGCAAGACTCCGTCTCAAAAAAAAAAAAAAAAAAAAAGAAATTTAATTGCAATGTAATGATGGCAGAACCTTTAAGAAGTGGAGTCTAATGGGAGGTGTTTGGATCATGGGGGTCCACTCTCACAGGCCCCTGGGTGCCATTTTTGTGGTAGTGAGTGATTCTAGCTCTTGTGAGACCGGATTTGTTCTCACAGGCATTTATGAAAATGTCTGTTTGTATTTTGTTGAGGACTTTTGCAAATATTTGGCTTGCTAGAGTTTTGTTGAGGACTTTTGCATCCACACTCACAAGAAACATCTCATGAGAGTGTGAGAGTGGGTTGTTATAAAGCCAGGACAGCCCTCAGTTTTTGCCTCTTCACACGTGCTCGCTTCCTCTTTGACCTTCTGCCATGTTTTCATGCAGCAGGAAAGCCCGCACTAGAAGCCGAGCAGATGCCAGTGCTGTGCTTCTCCAACTTCCCAGCCTGCAGAACTGTGAGCTAAATAAACCTCTTTCCTTTATAAATTATTCTTTCTCAAGTATTCTGGTATAGCAGCATGAAGCAAACAAAGACAATATATAAATAAACAGAAAAACATCCCATATCTGTGGATCAGGAGCCTTAAATTTGTGAAGATGGTAGTACTATCCAAATTGATCTACAGAGGGAAACCCAGGGACTTAGAAATTTACTGGTTTATAACAACAAACATTTATAATCTCAGTTTCCATGGGCCGGGAATCCAGGCACAGCGTAGCTGGGTTTCAGTGGCTCAAGTTTTCTCACGAGTTGTAGTCATGTTGAGACTTGGCTGGAGCTAACGGATCTGTTCGCTCACATGGTTGTTCGCAGGCTGCAGTGTTTCGGAGGCTGTTGGACTGAAGGCCTCTCAGTTCTTTGCCACGCCACATGGGCTTCTCCATAAGTCGACTCACAACATGGCAGCTTACTTCCCCTGGCACAAGTGATCCAAGAGCAAGACCACCCAAACTGGAAGCCACAGTCATTTCTTTTGAGACAGGTTCTGTCTCTGTCACCCAGGTTGGAGTGTGGTGGCCCAATCATGGCTCACTGCAGCCTCAAACTTCCAGGTTCAAGCTATCCTCCCACCTCAGTCCCCCGAGTAGCTGGAACTGCAGGTACATGCCACCACACCCGGATAATCTTTTTATTTTTTGTAGAGTCAGGATCTTCCTATGTTGTCCAAGTCGGTCTTGAATTCCTGGGCTCAAGCAATCCTCCCGCCTTGGCCTCCTAAAGTGCTGGGATTACAGGTGTAATCCCATGGGGGATCTTGGAGGCAGTCCACCACAGCGCCCGTTATTCTCTTGCTTCACAGCACTGATCACAATGTGTACATATACTGACATGGATTTTTTTTTTTTTGGTATCAGCATCTCCCTATTAAACTCTAAGCTCCATGGTGGCAGAGGCAATATCTGTTTTGTTCATCATTTTGTGCCTAAATTAGAGCACAGGGCCTGAGTCTACAGGCACTTACCAAATATTAGTTGTGTCAGTTAGTTGGGAATAATTAATGTCTTTTACTTTTATTTATTTATTTATTTATTGTTTTGTTGTTTTGCGGTTTTGTTTTGTTTTGTTTTTGAGATAAGATCTCAAAAAAAAAAGTTGAGATCTGTCATTGAGACTGGAGAGCAGTGGTGCCATCATGGCTTACTGCTGCCTCAGCCTCTTGGGCTCGAGTCATCTTCCCAGCTCAGCCTCCCACATAGCTGGGACTACAGGTGCACACCACTATGGCCAGCTAGTTTCTGTTGTTGTTGTATTTTTTGTAGAGATGGGTTTTGCCATGTTTTCTAGGCTGGTTTCAAACTCCTGGGCTCAAGCAATTCACCTGCCTTAGCCTCCCAAAGTGCTGGCATTGCAGGCATGAGCTACTGTGCCTGGCAATCTTTTCCTTTTAGACAGCCTCTTCCTGTTTGTTATTTAGGTTGACAGTTGAACAAATGGATTTATAAATATTTATTTTTGAGCCAGGCATGGTGGCTCACGCCTGTAATCCCAGCACTTTGGGAGGCTGAGGCGGGTGGATCACCTGAGGTCAGGAGTTCGAGACCAGCCTCAACATGGAGAAACCCCGTCTTTACTAAAAATACAAAATTAGCCGGGCGTGATGGTGCATGCCTGTAATCCCAGCTGCTCGGGAGGCTGAGGCAGGAGAATTGCTTGAACCTGGGAGGCGGAGGTTGCAGTGAGCCAAGATCGTGCCATTGCACTCCAGCCTGGGTAAGAAGAGCGAAACTCTGTCTCAAAAATATATATATATTTATTTATTTTTGAATAAACATAGAAAATGTCAGCTGGGTGCAGTGGCTCACTGCTGTAATCCCAGCACTTGGGGCGGCCGAGACAGGTGAATCATCTGAGGTCAGGAGTTCGAGACCAGCCTAGCCAACATGGCGACACCCTGTCTCTACTAAAAATACAAAAAAAAAAAAAAAATTATCCAAGTGTAGTGGCGCACGCCTGTAATCCCAGCTACTCTGGAGGCTGAGACACGAGAATTGCTTGAATCTGGGAGGCAGAGGTTGCAGTGAGCCAAGATCATGACACTGTACCCCAGCCTGGGCTAGAGTGAGACTCTGTCTCAAAAAAAAAAAAAAAAGAAAAGAAAAGAAACTGTCTAATAGCATAGGTGAGCAGTGGAGTGGTTCTGTTTGAGGAGTGGGCATGGGATGAGAGAGGATAAAACCTTTCTACCCTCCTCTTATCCCTCTGCATTGTTGGAATCTTTAACAATGAGCAAATGTCATTTTCACAACCAAGGTTTTAATAAAACAGATGATCCATAAATTATAAATAAAAATAGAAGACAAATGACAAACTGGAAAAAATTTACACCAAAGCGTATTTTTTGTAATCTACAAGGAGCCCTTGTAAATCAATAAAATAGAGATAAACCCACCGACAGAAAAATGGCCAAGAACCAGAAACTGACAATTCCCTAAAGAAAAAATACAAATGGCCAATAAGCAAATGGTAAATGTTGACCTGCAGGAGTAATCAAAGAAACCCAAGAAAAAAACAAGAGGAAGGAGGAAGAAGGAAAGAGGAAGGGGATGGGAGTGGGAGGAGGAGAAGGAGAAAGAAGATACAGAGAAAGAGAAGTATGAGGATGAGAAAGAGGAGGAGGAGGCCGGGTGCAGTGGTTCAAGCCTGTAATCTCAGCACTTTGGGAGGCTGAGGCAAGCGTATCACTTGAAGTCAGGATTTCGAGACTGGCCTGGCCAACACGGTGAAACTCTGCCTCTACTAAAAATACGAAAATTAGCCAGTCTTGGTGGTGCAAACCTGTAGTCCCAGCTACTGGGGAGGCTGAGGCGGGAGAATCACTTGAACCTGGGAGGCAGAGATTGCAGTGAGCCAAGATCGTGCCATTGCACTCCAGCTTGGGCGACAGAGTGAGACTGTGTCTCAAAAAAAAAAAAAAAAAAAAGAAAGAAAGAAAGAAGAAGAGGAGGAGAGAGGAGAGGAGAAGGAAAAGAAGAAGAAAGAAGAAGGAGGAGGAGGAGAAGAAGGAAGAAGGAAACAGAAGAAACAATTGTTCACCTACCAAATTGGCAAGAAGGAAAATGAATGAGGAAGCTGAGTGTGGGTGGCATGGATCACCAGGCACCAGCTGCACGGGTAGCGCGGGAATCTAGGCTCCTGAGTCCACTCTCTGGGGTGGCATTGGCAACAGGTTCAAAGCCCTTTGCCCTCGCTGCTTCCCTTCTAGAAATTTGAGATGAATGGAATCATTGGCCAGTGTGTCTTTTACAGCACGAGACGCCCTGAAAACATGCACATTACAGAATCTATTAAATGCAACTAAATACTATGTAGGTGGTTAAAAATTATATTGCACATGTATATTTGTTGATGTGTAAAAATATTCACCTGGTTTGGCCGGGCGCGGGGGCTCACGCCTGTAATCCCAGCAGTGTGGGAGGCTGCGGCGGCGAATCACAAGGTCAGGAGTTCGAGACCAGCCTGGCCAAGATGGTGAAACCCCCGTGTCTACTAAAAATACAAAAATTAGCCAAGTGTGGTGGCAGGCACCTGTAGTCCCAGCTACTTGGGAGGCTGAGGTAGGAGAATCGTTTGAACCCAGGAGGCAGAGGTTGCAGTGAGCTGAGATCACACCACTGCACTCCAGCCTGGGCAAACACACACACACACACACACAGAAAAATGCTCGCCCAGTATTACTAAGTGAAAAAAACTTATAAATAATGCCAACAATCCCATTTATGTAAGAAAAAAATATTTTTTGCCTATAGAGAAAAGACTATCAAAATTTGCAATAAAATATTAAATTGATCATCACCAGTGTTGAGATTATGGGAAATTTTATCTCTTTGCTTATCTGTAGTTTGAATTTTTTTCTGCAATAAATATGTAGCACTCACATAATAAAAAAGGAAAATACAGGGTTGTTTTTTTTTTTTTTTTTTTTTTTTTTTTTTAACGTTCTATTGTGAGAGTTGGCATTTTCAAGTTTTGTTTTTAAATTTGTCACAAGGTCTGGCTTTCTGGGCTCCAGGCTGGAATATGTGGCAGGTTTCCTGCTCGGGAATTGTGTTTTTCCAGGTTGCCTGAGAGGCACTGGGAGTTTGGAACAAACAGGAGCTGCCCATTTCTCACGGAGCCCTGACCCGAGGCAGCCCACTGGGCCTGGGCCACCGCACGGCCCTACAGGCCGAGGCCCCTGGCCAGGCCTCACGCCCACCCCACACTGAGCAGAGCACCCAGGCCTGTGTATTACACTCTACCCATATCTGTAGGAGCACTGCCATTTGAGCCTTGTTGTTCTTGCCATTTGCACTCGTCCCCTGTAAGTTTTCTTCTCCCTGTGTCTCACTCCAAGGAGCAGGCCTGTGACTGAGGCCCGGCCAGTCCGAGCCGTCCCCTCCCTCGCTGCAGTGATTGCCCGTGGGTGGACACGCGACCCAAGTCAGTCCAGCAAGGCACAGTCCCTGGAATTTTCTCTCCTGGGGTTGCTGGGAAAAGAGAGCCTCAGCCTTCCCCAGTGCCTGTGGAGAGCCAGGCTAAAAAGAGAGTCCACTGATACTTGTCCCCTGCCACAGCCAAGCCAAGGCCAGCTACCCTGGGCTGTTCATTCCCATAAGCCAAGAGTTTCCCGTTTTCGGCCAACTACTCTGAGCTGTATTTTTGTCCCTTACAACCGAAAGCAGCCTGACCGATTCCGTGAGCTAGGAACCAGGCGCAGCTGGAGTCCAGAGATCCAGGGGACGACGGGGCAGGCCACTTTTAACCTTGCAGAGTCCTCAGCCCTGTAAGCCCCAGGTGTGCTCCTTGTGACTCACCTTGCCTGTGATCTTGCCTGTGATCTTGCCTGTGACCTGCCTGTGACCCTGCCTGTGACCTTGCCTGTGACCTTGCCTGTGATCTGCCTATGATCTGCCTGTGACCTTGTCTGTGATCTGCCTGTGACTTTGTCTGTGATCTGCCTGTGACTTTGCCTGTGACTTTGCCTGTGACCTTGCCTGTGACCTTGTCTGTGATCTGCCTGTGACTTTGCCTGTGATCTTGCCTGTGACTTTGTCTGTGATCTGCCTGTGACTTTGCCTGTGACTTTGCCTGTGATCTGCCTGTGACCTTGCCTGTGACCTTGTCTGTGATCTGCCTGTGACCTTGCCTGTGATCTGCCTGTGACCTTGCCTGTGACCCTGCCTGTGACCTTGCCTGTGATCTGCCTGTGACCTTGTCTGTGATCTGCCTGTGACCTTGCCTGTGACCCTGCCTGTGACCCTGCCTGTGACCTTGCCTGTGACCTTGCCTGTGATCTGCCTGTGACCTGTGATCTGCCTGTGATCCCTGTGCCTGTGATCTGCCTGTGACCTGCCTGTGATCTGCCTGTGACCTTGTCTGTGATCTGCCTGTGACCTTGCCTGTGATCTGGTTGTGATCTGCCTGTGATCTGCCTGTGACCTTGCCTGTGCCTGTGACCTTGCCTGTGACCCTGCCTGTGACCTTGCCTGTGATCTGCCTGTGACCTTGCCTGTGATGCCTGCCTGTGATCTCTGTGACTTTGCCTGTGACCTTGCCTGTGACCCTGTGACCTTGCCTGTGACCCCTGTGATCTGCCTGTGACTTTGTCTGTGATCTGCCTGTGACTTTGCCTGTGACCTTGCCTGTGACCTTGCCTGTGACCCTGTGACCTTGCCTGCCTGTGATCTGCCTGTGACCTTGCCTGTGATCTGCCTGTGCCTGTGTCATGCCTGTGACTTTGCCTGTGATCTTGCCTGTGACCTTGTCTGTGATCTGCCTGTGACCTTGCCTGTGATCTGCCTGTGACCTTGCCTGTGACCCTGCCTGTGACCTGCCTGTGATCTGCCTGTGACCTTGCCTGTGATCTGCCTGTGACCTTGCCTGTGACCTGTGCTGCCTGTGACCTGCCTGTGATCTGCCTGTGATCCTGCCTGTGACCTGTCTGTGATCTGCCTGTGACCCTGTGATCTGCCTGTGATCTGCCTGTGACTTTGCCTGTGACCTTGCCTGTGACCCTGCCTGTGTCTGCCTGTGACCCTGCCTGTGATCTGCCTGTGACCTTGCCTGTGATCTGCCTGTGATCTGCCTGTGACCTTGCCTGTGACCCTGCCTGTGATCTGCCTGTGACCTTGCCTGTGATCTGCCTGTGACCTTGCCTGTGACCTTGCCTGTGACCCTGCCTGTGATCTGCCTGTGACCTTTGTGATCTGCCTGTGATCTGCCTGCCTTGTCTGTGACCCTCTGTGACCCCTGACCTTCTGTGACCCTGCCTGTGATCTGCCTGTGACCTTGCCTGTGATCTGCCTGTCATCTGCCTGTGATCTGCCTGTGACCTTGTCTGTGATCTGCCTGTGACCTTGCCTGTGACCTTGCCTGTGACCCTGCCTGTGATCTGCCTGTGACCTTGCCTGTGATCTGCCTGTGACCTTGCCTGTGACCTTGCCTGTGACCCTGCCTGTGATCTGCCTGTGACCTTGCCTGTGATCTGCCTGTGACCTTGCCTGTGACCTTGCCTGTGACCCTGCCTGTGATCTGCCAGTGATCTGCCTGTGATCTGCCTGTGACCTTGTCTGTGATCTGCCTGTGATCTGCCTGTGACCTTGCCTGTGATCTGCCTGTGACCTGTGTCTGTGATCTGCCTGTGACCTTGCCTGTGACCCTGCCTTGCCTGCCTGTGACCTTGCCTGTGATCTGCCTGTGATCTGCCTGTGTCTGTGATCTGCCTGTGACCTTGCCTGTGACCTTGCCTGTGACCCTGCCTGTGATCTGCCTGTGATCTGCCTGTGATCTGCCTGTCATCTGCCTGTGACCTTGTCTGTGATCTGCCTGTGATCTGCCTGTGACCTTGTCTGTGATCTGCCTGTGACCTTGTCTGTGATCTGCCTGTGACCTTGTCTGTGATCTGCCTGTGACCCTGCCTGTGATCTGCCTGTGATCTGCCTGTGATCTGCCTGTGATCTGCCTGTGACCTTGTCTGTGATCTGCCTTTGACCTTGCCTGTGACCTTGTCTGTGATCTGCCTGTGACCTTGTCTGTGATCTGCCTGTGATCTGCCTGTGACCCTGCCTGTGATCTGCGTGTGATCTGCCTGTGATCTGCCTGTGACCTTGTCTGTGATCTGCCTGTGATCTGACCCTGTGATCTGCCTGTGATCTGCCTGTGACCCTGCCTGTGATCTGCGTGTGATCTGCCTGTGATCTGCCTGTGACCTTGTGTGTGATCTGCCTGTGATCTGCCTGTGATCTGGTTGTGATCTGCCTGTGATCTGCCTGTGACCTTGCCTGTGACCCTGCCTGTGATCTGCCTGTGACTTTGCCTGTGACCTTGCCTGTGACCCTGCCTGTGATCTGCCTGTGACCTTGTCTGTGATCTGCCTGTGACCTTGTCTGTGACCTTGCCTGTGACCTTGTCTGTGATCTTGCCTGTGACCTTGTCTGTGATCTGCCTGTGACCTTGCCTGTGACCTCGTCTGTGATCTTGCCTGTGACCTTGTCTGTGATCTGCCTGTGACCTTGCCTGTGGTCTCCCTACCTGGCCCGCCCAGCAAGCCAGCCCTCTGGGTCCTTCTATCCACAGAATCTCTGACAATTTTGGGAACTCTCCCACACAAGCCCCGTCCCTGGCAGAATACCAGTTGAACTTACATTCCCCAGAGTGCTTGGCTTCAGATCCCAAACTTCCTAACGTCCCCCACTGTAGCCTATATTTTGTGTAAATTTTGCATTCTCAACCATTATGCTTTAACATGTGAAGAATGTTTTCTCAGCCTGATGTGGTGGCACACGCCTGTAGTCCCACCTATTCAGGAGGCTGAGGCAGGAGGATTGCTTGATGCCAGTGGTTCGAAGTTGCGGTGAGCCATGATCATATCTGTAAATAGCCACTGCACCCCAGCCTGGGCAACATAGCAAGACCCTGGTCTCAAAAAAATAAAGTTTTATCCAAGAAACCTTTAAATAGCATACACCATTTATCCTGTGACTTTTGGAAACCAGCCCTGCAAGGATTTTTCCCTGTCCTGGGGGTTGTCGGCTCACTCTCTTCATAGTGTTCTTTGATGAATACAAGTTTTTAATGTTGATGAAGGCCAGTTTATATTTTCTTCTGTTGCTCATGCTTTCAGTGTTATTTCTAAAAAACTAGGTTATTAAGATTTACCGCCATGTTTTCTCTTTCTTCTTCTTCTTCTTCTTTTTTTTTTTTTTTTGAAACAGAGTCTCTCTCTGTCACCCAGGCTGGAGTGCAGTTGCACAATCTTGGCTCACTGCAACCTTCACTTCCCAGGTTCAAGTGATTCTCCTGCCTCAGCCACCCAAGTAGCTGGGACTACGGGTGTGCACCACCATGCCCAGCTGATTTTTTTTGTATTTTTTTTGGTAGAGATGGGTTTTCACCATGTTGGCCATATTGGTCTCAAACTCCTAGCATCAAGTGGTCTGCCCACCTTGGCATCCCAAAGTGCTGGGATTACAGGCGTGAGCCACTGTATCTGGGCCCCCATGTTTTCTTCTAAGAGTTGGATAGTGTTAACTCTTTGATCCATTTTTAGTTGATTTTTGTATATGGTGTGAGGTAAGAATCCAACTTGTTTTTTTTTTTTTTTTTTTTTTTTTTTTTTGAGACAGAGTCTCACTCTGTCACCCAGGCTGGAGTGCAGTGGCACGATCTCGGCTCACTGCAACCTACTCCTCCCGGGTTCACGACATTCTCCTGCCTCAGCCTCCTGAGTAGCTAGGACCACAGGTGCCCACCACCACGCCTGGCTAATTTTTTTTATATTTTTAGTAGAGATGGGGTTTCACCGTGTTAGCCAGTATGGTCTCTATCTCTTGACCTCATGATACGCCTGCCTCAGCCTCCCAAAGTGCTGGGATTACAGGTGTAAGCCGCTACACCCGGCCTTTTTTTTTTTTTTTTTTGAGACAGAGTCTCGCTCTGTCGCCCAGGCTGGAGTGCAGTGGCCAGATCTCAGCTCACTACAAACTCCACCTCCTGGGTTCAAGTGATTCTCCTGCCTCAGTCTCCCAAGTAGCTGGGATTACAGGTGCATGCCACCACTCCTGGCTGATTTTTGTATTTTTGGTAGAGATGAGGTTTCACCATGTTGACCACGCTGGTCTCGAACTCCTGACCTCAAGTGATCCATCTGCCTTGGCCTCCCAAAGTGCTGGGATTACAGGCCTGAGCCACTGCATCTGGCCAAAGTCCAAATTGTTCTTTTGTGTGCGGATATTCAGTTGTTTGAGCCCAACAGACCCCCGAGGTAGGCATCTCCCAGGTCCCCTGAGAACCGTGGGGAGAGGACATGCTCACACCATTCTGGAAGGGACAGATCCACTAAACACCAGACCCAGTTCATGGATGGTTTGTATCTAGGAGGGTGGGGAGGGGCTGACTGGGAGAAAGGGATATCATGGGCAGAGGCTGGGCAGAAAGATGAAAAAACAGGAGAAGAAACTGGGGGAGGTGGGAGAGAACTGCAAACGTGGGGACCAGGGTAAGCAGGCTGGCTGGGAGGGGAGGGGCCCGCCACTGGCCGAAGGGGAAGGGCCAGCTCCACGAAGACCCTTGAGGCTGGGTTTGGGGTAAGGCTGAGACAGGAGCCAGGAGAAAGCCTGGAGCCCCTCATCACCCCTATCTTGGATAGTCCTGGGGGACACTGTCCCTCAGAGGGCCATGGGGCTTATGGCTAATGGTTCTCAGCCCCTGGCCCCATGCCTCACCTCAAAACAAAAAAAAAGTTAGCATTTCCAGGCAACATAGTGTAGGCGTCAAGTTCATGAATTCAGGAATCCAACTCTCAATCAGTGTTCAAGTCCTGGATCTATTGCAAACAAGTGTGTGCTCTTGGGCAATTTGCTTCGCCTCTCCGAGCCTCTGAGCCCCCAGAGAGTCAAAGAAGGAAAACCTCAGAGGGGGACAAAGTGGGTTCAGTCATGCAACACACTGAGACTGGAGCTATTTTTAGCACACGCTGCATGCCAGGTGTCGGGGAGCAGCGCATGCCTGGGAAAATCTGAGAGCAGGTGCCCGAGATGCTGAGTGACACCTATTTTCTCACTCTTTCCAAGTTGGATTGTTCCCAGTGGGGGTGTATCCCTTTGGGAGTAGAGAACCCAGTGACTTGCTGTTTTAACCCAGGTCTGCTCCTGGCCCAGGACAGGAGACCGAGGGTAAAGGTCACACTATTGGTTTGACCTGAGCATGGTCAGGCCATGCTTGGCCCAGAGCCGGCTCTGGCAGGAAACGTTTGCTGCCGGAGTCCCAGACCCTTTGTGTCTGGGGCTGCTGGGGCAGGGGTTGCGGGGCAGCCTCTTTGGGAAGAGCTGAGGCGGGCCCTTCAAGGTTGTGGGCTTTTAGAATCGCGTGCAGGATGCGACCCATTTCATAGCCCTATTTCTCGGAGGGAAAGTGACTTGCTCAGGGTTTCACACGTTCTGAGGATGGAACCCCAGGCCAGCCTGACTCTCTGCACCCCCTTGCAGAAAGCTGAAGTCTTGATCCAGGAGGGGCCAAGGGAGTCTGAGATGCCTGGTGTCAGTGTCTGCCCGGCTGGAAAGTCACATCCGCTGTTTGGCCATAGGCGTGGGCTCTGCGGCGCCTCCTTGGGGGGAAGCTGGCATTGTGCTCTCGATGGCCGGTTATGGAAAAATCACAGAATGCCGAGTAAACAGAGAACCGGGGGCTGCCACCATGGGAACCGCTGGGTGGAGGTGGCACCGGAGGCGGGGATAGGGAGGCCGTGGCTTGACCCCAGCTCACCTGGGAGCCAAGAATTTGCCAACACAGAGCTAGGGGGCCCAAGGGGGCTCTGAAGGGGTCTAAAGCCCAGGGAATTCCCCGAAGTCACCCGGCAAGTCAGGGCCTGGGCCAAGGGCTGCACCCAGGCCCGCCAGCTGTAGACCCTGTGCTCCCTGCTCTCCCAGTCAGACAGGCTGTTAGAGAAACAACAAGAATTTCTTTCTGAACTATCATTTTGGGGAGGCTTTGGGGACAGTCCTCATCCCTCACCTTCCAGACTCTGACCTTGACTGAGGTGCAAAGCAAGGAGCCATCAATATCCAGGTGAAGGTAGAGGTAGTTCCAAATTTTGCTCTGTGCCATTTAGTGAAACCCCTTCATAGTCCCCAGGAAGGTGTTCACTCCTGGAAGACGTTGGCACACAGTGCATGAGTTCATGGAAGGAATGAGCACATGGAAGGGATGAGCGCATGGGAGAGATGAATACATGGAAGGGATGAGCGCATGGAAGGGATGAGCACATGGGGGGATGAGCACATGGCAGGGATGAGCACATGGGGGGGTGAGCACGTGGGAGGGATGAGCGCAAGGGAGGGGTGAGCGCACGGGGGGGATGAGCACTTGGGAGGGATGAGCGCAAGGGAGGGGTGAGCGCACGGGGGGGATGAGCGCACGGAAGAGATGAGCGCACGGAAGGGATGAGCGCATGGGAGGGATGAGCACATGGAAGAGATGAGCGCATGGAAGGGATGAGCACATGGCAGGGATGAGTGCATGGGAGGGATGAGTGTATGGGAGGGATGAGCACATGGAAGGGATGAGCACATGGGAGGGATGAGCACATGGAAGGGATGAGCCCATGGGAGGTGTTAGCACTTGGGAGGGATGAGTGCATGGGAGGGATGAGCGCTTGGGAGGGATGAGCACATGGGGGGATGAGCGCGTAGAAGGGATGAGTGCATGGGAGGGATGAGCACATGGGTGGGATGAGCGCATGGGAGGGATGACTGCATGGGAGGGATGAGCGCACGGGAGGGATGAGCGCATGGAAGGGATGAGCCCATGGGAGGTGTTAGCACTTGGGAGGGATGAGCGCATGGGAGGGATGAGCACACGGGAGGGATGAGTGTATGGGAGGGATGAGCGCATGGGAGGGATGAGCACATGGAAGGGATGAGCACATGGGAGGGATGAGCACATGGAAGGGATGAGCGCATGGGAGGGATGAGTGTATGGGAGAGATGAGTGTATGGGAGGGATGAGCGCATGGGTGGGATGAGCACATGGCAGGGATGAGCACATGGAAGGGATGAGCACATGGAAGGGATGAGCGCATGGGAGGGATGAGCGTATGGGAGGGATGAGTGTATGGGAGGGATGAGCGCATGGGTGGGATGAGCGCATGGGTGGGATGAGCGCATGGAAGGGATGAGCACATGGGAGGGATGAGCACATGGAAGGGATGAGCGCATGGGAGGGATGAGCGTATGGGAGGGATGAGCGTATGGGAGGGATGAGCGCATGGGTGGGATGAGCACATGGAAGGGATGAGCACATGGGAGGGATGAGCGCATGGAAGGGATGAGCCCATGGGAGGTGTTAGCACTTGGGAGGGATGAGTGCATGGGAGGGATGAGCGCATGGGAGGGATGAGCACATGGGGGGATGAGCGCGTAGAAGGGATGAGTGCATGGGAGGGATGAGCACATGGGTGGGATGAGCACATGGGAGGGATGACCGCATGGGAGGGATGAGCACACGGGAGGGATGAGTGTATGGGAGGGATGAGTGCACGGGAGGGATGAGCACATGGGAGGGATGAGCACATGGAAGGAATGAGCACCTGGGAGGGATGAGCGCATGGGAGGGATGAGCACATGGAAGGGATGAGCACATGGGAGGTGTTAGCACATGGGAGGCATCAGAATCAGAGAAGATTCAGGAGATACAGCTTATGACACACAGCCAGTACTCTCTTACCAAGGACCTGTGATGAAGGACACCTTTATTTAAATGGGTGATGATTCACTTTGAGAATAGAAGTGTAAACAGAGTGGCTGGGCATGGTGGCTCATGCCTGTAATCCCAGCACTTTGGGAAGCCAAGGTGGGTGGATCACCTGAGGTCAGGAGTTCGAGACCAGCCTGGCCAACATGGCAAAATCCCGTCTCTACTAAAAATACAAAAAATTAGCCAGGCGTTGTGGCACAAGCCTGAAATCCCAGTTACTTGGGGGGGCTGAGGCAGGAGAATCTCTTGAACCCAGGAGGTAGAGGTGGCAGTGAGCCAAGATCGTACCACTCCACTCCAGCCTGGGCGGCAGAGCGAGACTCCATCTCAAATAAATAAATAAATAAATAAGTATGGATTGGCTCATGATGCTTTCCCGAGTGAGAGGTAGCCACATCTCTTTGGAAGTGGTTGGACCCAGGGACCATCTCAGGGCTTGGGGATGAGGTCAGTTTGCTTACAGGAAGCTGCTACTTCCTGTTTCTAAGAATACAGATCAAATGGCATTTCCCTTAAGAATCTCCCAGCCACCCAGGAGGGACTTGTCTGCTGAGGCCACGGGCCCTCTCCCAGCCCCTTCGTCGTCCAAGAGTCTGAGTCTCTGGGCTGCTGTGCACTCAGTGCACACCCTGGGCCCTAAGCCGCCTCCCACAGCCACCACAGCTGTGGATGCTACTTGGCGCTTGGGGTTGGCCTGGGACCAGGTACTCGGTGGCTCCTTCGCTCTCTCTGGAGCTCACTGCAGCTCATACAGAGCCGGGCTCCACTTGGTACCCCTAGAAGGAGTTCCCTGACCCAGCATGTTCCCTGCCAGCAGCGGTCGCCATCCGTGCTCCTGCCTGCTCAGCACCCCTTCTTCCAACGTCTGCATCTTGACTGTCTTTTGGGGAGCCCTCCTCCCTCGACCTCGTGCACTGGCTTCAGACCACATGACTCCTTGTAACCAACTCAAGCATTGCAGGGATTGGTCTAGAAATGGGCACAGAACCCAGATCCTGTGAGAGCCCATTAGGAGACTCAAATCAAAGGCTTTGTTTGTTTGTTTGTTTGTTTGTTTTTGAGACAGAGTTTCACTCTTAAGGCTGGAGTGCAATGGCGTGATCTCGGCTCACTGCAACCTTCACCTCCCCAGTTCAAGCAATCCTCCTGCCTCAGCCTCCCAAGGTGCTGGGATTACAGGCATGCACCGCCATGCCCAGCTAATTTTGTATTTATAGTAGAGACGGGGTTTCACCATGTTGGCCAGGCTGGTCTTGAACTCCTGACCTCAGCTGATCCACCCGCCTCAGCCTCCCAAAGTGCAGGGATTACAGGCATGAGCCACTGTGCCTGGCCTCAAATCAAATGCTTTCAATTAAACCCTTGGCAAAGAGAATATCCTGGGGAGGCCACTCAAGTGGGATGTTGGGTGTGGCTGCTGGCAGCCATGTTACCATCATGAGGAGAGAAAGCTCCTGAAAACTGAGCTGCCACAGACGAAACAGATTTCAGCTCACTGCAGCCTCAACCTCCTGGGTTCCAGTGATCCTTCCACCCCAGCATCCCGAGTAGCTGGGACTACAGACATGCACCACCACGCCTGGCTAATTTTTGTCTTTTTTGTAGAGATGGGGTCTTGCTATGTTGCCCAAGCTGGTCGCGAACTCCTGGGCTCAAGCAATCCTCCTGCCTCCTCAGCCTCCCAAAGTGCTAGGATTACAGGCAGGAACCACTGCACCCAGCTGAGAGGCGAATTCTTAAAGATGTCACTTGTGAGCCCTTGATCCTGCCATTCCTGAAGCCATCCATCCCCTGGACTTTTCAGTGGAATAAGCTGATGATTTTCCCCTTGTGCTTCAGCCCATTTGAATCAGACTTCTGCCCCTTGCAGTGGGAAGAAGACCTGACTCGTCCACCACATCAAGCTCAGCCTCTGCTGCACCTGAAGGAGCTTCTTTTTCTCTGGCAGATCCCAGGAGTGTGGCCGGCTTCCCGCTGGCCTCCCATAGGCCTTCGGTAAACACAAAGGGCCGAGGGTGAACTAGGAGAGCTGCTGGTGGCCTGTGGATGAAGGCTGGGTGGAGGCGTGGAGGCTGGAAGCAGGGGAGGGACTGTGGCCCCAGAGGTTCTGGTGGTCCCAGCAGCCCATGAGGAGGCCAGAGGTGCAGCGCAGGGGGGTTTCTGAGGCCCTGAAGTGAGTGAACTCAAAGGGCGGGTGAGACCTTCCTTGTCCAGCCCCAGCTGTATTAATAGGGTCACCGAGGCCAGAGAGGGCAAGGACTGGCCAGGGTTATGCAGCTGGAAACGCAGGCTGTGTCTACTCAGGAGTCTGTGTGTGCAGCCGTCACGGCCGGAGCAGCTCCCTGATTCTCTGGGGAAGGTTTCCTCTGGGCAGAAGGTTCCCCATAAAACAATGTGAGCCCCCACAGGCCTCTGGAACCGGAGGGAGAGAGCCTCACAGGCCAGCTGGTGCCACCAGTACATCCCCAGCACCCCCCACCATGCAAGAGAGGAAGCTGAGGTCCAGAGAGGAGATGGGGTTTGCCGGAATTTGCACAGAGGGTTGGGGCCCCCGATGCACACTGGAATGGTTCCACTGGCTTCCAGGCCAGTCATGTGCCAGCCAGGGAGAGACCCACTCCCCAGGCCTGGGGCAGGAGGGCAGACAGCTGGGAGGTGAGGGTGAGCTGGCTAGAAGGAGCGTCCAGGGCCACTTCCGTGTCTGTCTGATCATAGCGTGTCTGTCCCAGCACTGGGTGGGGGTCTGAACATCCTAGAGCAGGTGCTCCTCATTCTCTTGGAACAGGAGATGCCTCAGAAAAGAAGACAGCCCAAAGATAGGCAGGAATTGCCAAAGGCAGACAGGGGTGGGGCGAGCCCAGAGCCCATGGCCCCTGGCTGGTCTGAGTGAGCCCTTCAGAGGGCCTGGCCCCACGTCCCCAGCAGTGTGGTTGAGGATGGGGGAGGTCCTCATTTAGGGGAAGCCAATGTAAGGATTCCACTGTTGATTCGCAGAGACTGACGGGGGGACTGAGTGTCTGCTTAGGGCCAAGGCACCCCTGTCCCTGATTAGGGCCACAGCTAAGGCCAGGGACAGTCTCCAGTAGCCGGCAGGAGCTCCCCAACCACCCACCTCCTGCCCAGGACAGGGCATGTTCTTGAGCAGCCACACCCCAGCCCTGCGGCCTGCAAGGGGCTCCCGGGCCAGGGGGCAGACGGAGCCTTTCTCTCCCAAGTGGAGGGGGCAGCACAGGATGTTCCCAGGCAGGGGTGTCTGCCTCTGGGGCTTCTTTGGTTTCCACGATGACTGGCCTAGCTTCAGTGAGGAGGCGGCAGCAGCACCCAGCAGCTTTCTCCCTGATGTCCAGGCCGTGTCCAGCTGGCCGGGGCTGCCTGGGTATGTGCTTCCTCGTGCCATGCCCCGGGCTGGACGGCAGGGCTATGGTGTCCACCCTTGGCCTCTGGTCAGCGCCTTGCTATTCAACCCTGGGACTGGAGTTCAGGGCTCTGTAATGTGTCTTTTTTTTTTTTTTTTTTAACAGAATCTCGCTCTGTCGCCCAGGCTGGAGTGCAGTGGCGCGATCTCAACTCACTGCAACCTCTGTCTCCCAGGTTCAAACAGTTCTCCTGCCTCAGCCTCCTGAGTAGCTGGGACCACAGGTGCACGCTGCCATACTTGGTTACTTTGTTTTGTATTTTAGTAGAGACAGGGTTTCACTATGTTGCCCAGGCTGGTCTTAAATTCCTGAGCTCAGGCAATCCGTCCGCCTCCACCTCCCAAAGTGCTGTGATGCGTCTTTGCTGAGATCCGGGCTGGGCCCTGGGTCGGAAGGAAAGCTCCAGAGCAGACCAGGCCTGGGATCAGGGCTGGGGAAACTGCTCCAACACCATCTGGGCAGCAGACATTGGCTTTGTTGACCAGGGTTGGGGAGTGAAGCGGGGAAGAGGCAGGAAGGAGGGAGGGGCAGAGAATTTGTATATTGTCTCAGGTTAGAAGGACCAGCTCAGCCAGGTGCAGTGGCTCACGTCTGTAATCCCAGCACTTTGGGAGGCTGAGGTGGGTGGATCACTAGGGATCAGGAGTTTGAGACCAGCCTGGCCAACACGGTAAAACCCCGTCTCTACTAAAAATACAAAAATTAGCTGGGCGAGGTGGTGGGTGCCTGTAGTCCCAGCTACTCAGGAGGCTGAGGCAGGAGAATGGCATGAACCTGGGGGACAGAGCTTGCAGTGAGCCGAGATTACACCACTATACTCCAGCCTGGGCGACAGAGCAAGACTCTGTCTCAAAAAGAAAAGAAAAGGAATTCAAGAAGGACCAGCTCGAAGGGTGTTGAGCATGTTACGTGGGGCCAGACTGATTTCCAGTAAGACAAGGCCATGTTTTAATGAGAGTGGCCAAGAGATGACTTGTCTTTTTTCCTCCCAGCCCTACAGGTCTGGATTTTATTATATCCATTTACCTTCTGTTAGTTTAATAGGCATCTAAGGGCACCCCCAGCTATATACATTTACATTTCTGGTTTTGTTTCTTTGTTTTTGTTTTCATTTTTTTTGAGATAGGGTCTCACTCTGTGGCCCAGGCTGGTGCTATCATAGCTCACTACAGCCTCGAGCTCCCCAGGCTCAGGTGATCCTCTCGCCTCAGCCTCCTGAGTAGCTGAGATTACAGGTAGATGCTAACACATCGAGTTAATTTTTGTTTTGTTTTTGTGTTTTTGTTTTTGTAGAGATGGGGTCTCACTGTGTGACCCAGGATGGTCTTGAACTGCTGCATTCATGTGATCCACCCACCTCAGCCTCCCAAAGTGCTGGGATTCCAGGCATGAGCCACCGCGCCCGGCCTGTCCATTTCTTTCATCGAGAGGAAGATCCTTTCCCAGCCGGAGCCGCAGCCGCTGGCCGGAGCATCTGGGATCCAGGTTGCTCCTCCGTCGTGGGAGCTGGCTGAACTGGTGCCAGGTCCCGGTGTCGTCGTAGGTAAGCAAGAGTGTGGCCGCCACAGCAGCACCCCCGACCCACGTGGTCCCTGTGCTATGGCTTTTCCCTGGGTGTTTACTGTAGAAAATGTCGCACAAGGTGTGTTGTTTTCACTTGCCCTCGCTGGCCTCCTTCCTGACAGCACTCCCCGTCTCTTCAATGCTGAGGCTTCCCTTCTCTGCATGGCCCCACGTGTCACCTTGGGAAGCCCCCCAGCATCCCCGGGCCTCATCTCCCACCTGCACAAGGGGGAGGTTAGAGGAAGTGACTCAGAAGCCCTTTCCAGGTCAAATACCCTGGAATCTACCCTTGTGTCACTCACAGGGTGCGGGGCAGAGCCACGCTCTCCTTCCTGACGGCTCTCCAGGGTGACGGATTGGGCGATTCCTCTCTCTGTCTCATGAGATGTCTGATGCATTGCACACTGCTCCATTAGCACCTCACAGACAGGGCGAGACAGCTCAAGTCCCTCCCATTCCTCCTCTGCGCTTCCCGGTGCCTTTCACTGCGTGAGGGCAAAGCTGCATTGCAGGCACTCAGGACGCCTGGAGCGATGCGTTTTTCACCAACAGGCTCTGTGCTCAGGGCTGAGCGCCTCAGCCCACGAAACCACACAACACCAGGGTAAGTGGAGTCCGGCTTTATTCCTGTTGCTCAGGTAGGCAAATGGAGAGCAGGGCCTGTGCTCCTGATTTCCACCTCTACCCAGCTCTATCTCCTTGAAAAAAACACACAAACAACAACAACAAAAAAAAAAAAAACACACACACACACACACACACAAGTACGGAATATTTGCAACCCAGGAAGCTAAAAAGAAAGGCTTAGGGGTCGAGACCTCAAATGTGTTCCTCTCGCTGGGTTTCATCCTGGACTGTAAGTTCCTGCCTCAGACTCCTGAGTGGCTGGGATTACAGGCACCCGCCACCAAACTTGGCTAATTTTTGTATTTTTAGTACAGACGGGGTTTCACCATCTTGGCCAGGCTGGTCTTGAACTCCTGACCTCGTGATCCACCCGCCTCTCCTCCCAAAGTGCTGGGATTCCAGGCGCGAGCCACGGCGCCCGACCTCCACTGACATTTCATATGAATGCTGCCAGCTCCTGGGACGCTGTCTCCCTCCCAATCCTGTGTTAATTCCAGGCTAGAACACTGAACAAAGTCACAGGAGGGTCCCTTGGAACAAACGGGGTTCGTTCATAAATGAAGACTAGCTAATCGCCGAGGCTGTGAGTGAGCTGTGCTTCTCCCTTTTCCTTTCTTTGTTCTCGGTGAGAAACGGCTGGCGTGGGGTCAGCCCCTCCATCTGGCAGCTGCTCCGTCCAGCTGAGGTAATGAGTACCTCTGGCAATTCTGACTCAAACACGACACCAAGCTGTGTTCCTTCCACCATTCCAGAGTCGGAGCATGAGGCCTGGGAATGAAACCTCCAGGAAGAGGTAGGGGCACGATGCCGGCGCCTGTCAGTTGCACCAGCCTCGCTGGGCCTGGCAGGTTTTGGTTTCCCCCCAGTGGATCCTACGCCCAAAGCCATCTCTACCCTCTGAGGTCCTGAGGGATGAAGGGACAGCAGAACCACGGCTCCATCACACCCACCCACAGAGTGAGATGGCAGGTGGAGTCACCCACACCTCAGACTCTCCTCCTCCTCACTTCCTCTCTACCTACTTAGCGTAGAGATAAAGGCGACTACGCCGAGACCTCTCTGTGATGCACGGCTGGCATTTAGTGAGCATTTCCCAAGTGCCAAGCGTGGTGCCAAGGGCCTATAGCACTCGGGTGCATTCAGCTGGAAGGAGCAGACCACCCAGAACCCAACTGCTTTGAATAATAAAGTTTTTTTTTTTTGAGACGGAGTTTCACTCTGTCATCTGGGCTGGAGTGCAGTGGTAGATCTCGGCTCACTGAAACCTCCACCTCCCGGGTTCAAGCGATTCTCCTGCCTCAGTCTCCCGAGTAGCCAGGACTACAGGTGCCTGCCACCACGCCCAGCTAATTTTTTGTATTTTTAGTAGAGATGGGGTTTCACTATGTTGGCCAGGCTGGTCTCGAACTCCTGACCTCATGATTCACCTGCCTTGTCCTCCCAAAGTGCTGGGATTACAGGTGTGAGCCACCGCACCCAGTCAATAAAGGCTTTTAAGATCATCTCTTGGCTGGGCACAGGAGCTCATGCCTGTAATCACAGCACTTTGGGAGGCAGAGGCCAGGAGGTGTAGGCTGCAGTGAGCCTAGATTGTGCCACTGTACTGCAGCCTAGGAGACAGAGTGAGACCCTGTATCAAAAAAAAAAAAAAAAAAAAAAGAGATAATCTCTCAGAACAAGAAGTCTGGAAGTCAGTAATCTCGGGCTATTCTGCAGCTCAGCAATGCCCCCATCCTCCTGCTCTGCCATCCTCATTGTGAGAGTTTTACATCCTCAAGCTGGAGGCCTCATGGGCACAAAACAGCTACTGCAATTCCAGCATCATAAGCTCATCACAGGCAGGAAGTAGGGAAAGCAAAGGCTTCCTCCTCTGTATTTTATTCAGGAAGCCCATCAGACTTCCTCTTATAACTCATTGGCCAGAGGTGGGTCATGTGACCGCCCTTAGCCACCAGGGAAGCTGGGAAAGCCAGTATCCAGCAAAGAGTAGGGCATCACTGTCAATGGCTTAGCCCACTCATGATTCATGCTCCGGACCTGGCACTTTTGCTACCTGGAGCAAACTCAGGCTTCCATTAGCAAAAGGGCTGTCATCTCTGTTGGGTAGCCAACTACCACTGCCATGCATCTTCTCAAATTCACAAAGCCCACTGAGGTGGGGCCTATTATTCTTTCCATTTTACAGATGATGAAACTGAGACTCACAGACATTTCGTAACTTGCCCAAGATCACACAGCTCATAACTGGCAAGGATCTCATCCTAGATCTGTCCCCATAGAGAGTGCTCTTAGCTACCACATATGCCTACATACCTGCTGCTTATATACCACCCCAGACTGTGAACCTCTTAAGGGAAGAGAGGTTCTTCCCTCTCTTCATTTTCATCATCATCTTCATCTTTGCACTTCAGCAGTGCCTTGCAATGGACAGAAGCCCTGCTGAATTGATTTAAACACATAACCATTTGGTTTTGATGCTCGCTGCTTTGTAATATGCTTTAAAACCAAGAGTTTAAACTTGCCAACACTGCCTTTAAAAATACGCCTCTTTTCTTTTGTATTGTTTTCCACTTACCCATGCTGGGTTCCTGAAGTCCTGGGCATAATTCCAATGTAAATATCACCAATGATGGAAATTTGGGGAAGCAGAGGAGGGTGAAAGACCAATTGAGGCCCTGGAGAGTGTCAGTTCCTCGTTAACAGTGGAGCCATGGAAAATTCTTTGTTCCCGCCTGTTGGCTTCTTGCCTCCAGGATCTGGGTGGGTATTGCCTTTGGCTAGCTTCCTGCTCAGGTCACAGACAGTCTGATCAGAGCGGGAGTGTCCTGGGGAACAGAGGCCCGAACCAGGCTGGGTCCCTGGAAGTGGATGCAAGAAAAAGGTGGGCATCTGTGAGAATCAGCAGCCCAGTGGGCCCATGCTGGCCACTCTATGTCCACTTTCTTTTTTTTTTTTTATTGGAGATGGAGTCTTGCTCTGTCACCCAGGCTGGAGTGCAGTGGCATGATCTCATCTTACTGCAACCTCCGACTCCCAGGTTCAAGCGATTCTCCTGCCTCAGCCTCCTGAGTAGCTGGGATTACAGATGCCCACCACCATGGCTGGCTAATATTTGTTGTATTTTTAGTAGAGACGAGGTTTCACCATGTTGGCCAGGCTGGTCTCCAACTCCTGACCTCAGGTGATCTGCCTGCCTCAGCCTCCCAAAGTGCTGGGATTACAGGTGTGAGCCTACAGTACCTGGCCTCTATGTCCACCGTCTCAGGTGGCACTCATAATGACCCTGTAGGACTGGGACCACTGTACTTCCCATTTTACCATGAGAAAACTGAGGTTCAGAGAGGTGGAGCCACTCCTCTAAGGTCACACAGTAGAGCTAAGACTGAAGCCAACTGACTTCTCAGGTGGAGCCCTTAACCTAGTCGAGGGGGACTGGCAGGTACCTCGGGGACCTTGGAGAGGGTACTGAGGGCATGTTGGGGACCAAAGAGGCTCTGGGCCCATCCTCAGGGCTGTCTAACTCAGTGTTCAGGAGCAGGGGCTTTGAGTCAGAACGTGCACTGCCTGGGGACCAGGGACAAAAACTCCAGGACCCTTTCTGTCCAGCACAGAGGTTACGAGCCTGGGCTCTGGGGCCACATGACCTGCAGGCAATCTCTGCTCTCCCACGTATTGGTCATGTGGCCCTCGTTTCACTGGGTGTAATAGCACCACTCTAAGGCTGCTTCTGAGGATGAAGCAATGCACTTAGCCCCGAGCCTCCATCAGCCAGGATGCAGTTCGTGTGAACCATGGTTACGTGACACCCTCACAGCGGAGAGGGCTGCAAGGGCCGAGGGCAGACCCCCTCCCGATCCCATCCTTCCCTCTGCCCCTGCAGCTGCCTTTGGAAGTGCTGCTTTTGGGGTGGGCTGACCCAGGAGGGCCGGGGCTGATTTGGGCATGTAAATGAGGGGTGTGAGTCCAGGGAATTAAAGACACGTGTACGCCAACTTGCAAATTTGAACATTTTCCTGGAGTCTGGTTGTTGGAAGCCAGGGGACGCAGCCTAACCGAAGCTCCCTCCCACCCAGTGCCCCCGCTGTGTCCAGACAGCAGCTTGAGGCCCAGCCACTCTCAGCACCCAACAGCCACTCTGGGAATGACCACATTCCCCTGCCCTGCAGATCCCCTGGGTCCGCCGGGCCTGGGCTGGGTGTGCCATAAGTTATGGCTTCAGGCAGGCAGCGTAGAGAGATAGAGGGCACGCCAAGGTCACCGCCAGGGCCAGCTATGGATCCGAGAGCCCCGCCTGTGCATCTGCCACAGAGGTTGGCTGCAGCCCAGGCGTCAGGTGGCTTGGACACAGTGCCCAGCCCTGCCACGCTGGGGATCTGGGTGCCGCTGCCAACTTCCCCCACCTCTCTGGGCTCCCGGGCCCCACCTGGGGACCTGGTAAGAACCCAGAGCACTTCGGCCTGACCTGGAAGTCGCCGGGCCTGGGCTCTGGGCCACAATGACAGGATATCCCCAGGGAGCTGGGCTGGCTGCCCACGCAGGGAACACCAGGGCGGAGACCTGGCGCTGCCGCACGAGAAGACCCAGAAAGGAATCGAGGAGGAAAAGTTGGGACAGCTGAGCCCAGGGGTCAAAAACAGTCCAGGGTTGTTATGGAAACCAGGACTACAGGCAGTGGGGGCAGGGAACACTGTGCACCTACAAGCAGAGCCTGAGAGCCAAGGCCAGGGCCCCTGACTCCTGCTGCTTCATCCTCACGGCCAGGGACCCTGCGGCCTCCAGACGCCGTCCCACACCCACCTTACAGCAACCCTGTGGTCGGGGGGAAAGGGACGTTCCCAGACTCCCACAGCCAGGGTGGTGCCCGGGAGAACCCAGCCCAGCTTGAGGACTTGCCCAGCCACCCTCACCCAGCCCCAGGCCTGGGAGCACCCTCTGTGGTGAGCCAGCAGCCCCACCCCACAACCCCTGCACACGGGAGTCAGGCTGGCCCTGCAGGTTCGGGGCCTGACCACTTGCCCTCAGGCACCCCCAAGCCAACAGCCTCTTCCTCATACCAGGGAGCAAGTCCCAGATCTCAAAATGCCTTTTCCAGTTGGGCCTTAAGGCTTACAAGCTCCTTGGGGTATAACAATTTACAAGGCAAACAGGGGTGTTGTGTCTTATGCACTAACAACCCACTTCCAGCTGAGGCCTGCAGGCAGACTGGTCAGGCGAGGGCTGGGACAACTGCAGCCCTCTCCCTGCCAGCAGAGCCTCTGGCCTCACTGCCACGGTGCTGGTACGTACAGCACAAGACTGGCACTGTGTATTTGTGCCTGACATTGTGGCAGCAAAGAAGGTAGCACAGAGCCGGGGAGAGCCCAACTCACTGTGTGGCATCAGCAAATCCCAGCCCCTCGCTGAGACTTAAACCCCTGTCCGTGTCCGGGCGCGGTGGCTCACACCTGTCATCCCAGCACTTTGGGAGGCTGAGGTGGGTGGATCACCTGAGGCCAGGAGTTCGAGACCAGCCTGGCCAACATGGTGAAACTCTGTCTCTACTAAAAATACAAAAATTGGCCGGGCGTGGTGGCGGGTACCTGTAATCCCAGCTACTCGGGAGGCTGAGGCAGGAGAATCTCTTGAACCCAGGAGGCGGAAGTTGCAGTGAGCAGAGATCGTGCCACTGCACTCCAGCCTGGAAGACAGAGAGAGAGAATGTCTCAAAAAAAAAAAAGAGGCCGGGCGCAGTGGCTCACACCTGTAATCCCAGCACTTTGGGAGGCCGAGACGGGCAGATCACGAGGTCAGGAGATCGATACCATCCCGGCTAACATGGTGAAACCCCGTCTCTACTAAAAATACAAAAAATTAGCCGGGTGTGGTGGTGGGTGCCTGTAGTCCCAGCTACTCGGGAGGCTGAGGCAGGAGAATGGTGTGAACCTGGGAGGCAGAGGTTGCAGTGAATGGAGATCACACCACTGCCCTCCAGCCTGGGCAACAGAGCGAGACTCCGTCTCAAAAAAAACAAACAAAATTTAAAAAAAATTGGTGAGGCATGGTAGTGAGTGCCTGTAATCCCAGCTGTTCAGGAGGTTGAAGCAGGAGAATGGCTTGAACCCAGGAGGCAGAGGTTGCAGTGAGCCGAGATTGCACCACTGCACTCCAGTCTCGGTGACAGAGCAAAACTCCATCTCAAAACAAAAACAAAAACAAAACCACACACACACACACACACACACAAACCCCTGCCCATACAATGGGGTGCTGCCTGATGTATCTCATGGAGAGAACGGCGCACACTTACGGATGTGGGTATGCTCATCCATTCTTTCCCTTTCTCGTATTTATTTGCACCTCGCTTCTTTTTCTTGTCTTATTGCGTTGGCTAGAACTGCCTTCATTAAACCAATCAATATCTTTGAGAGTCCAGTAAATGCCAGACCGGGTGCCAGGAACTGAGATGCAGCAGTGAGTGCCACAGACGCCCCCGCCCTAGACAGCAACGTTACAATGACCGTCGTGCGCTGGGCTGGACTGTAGAGGCCCCGTGATGACTCGAATGCAGCGCCTGTTCTGGACAGACGCACAGTGTGGGTGCTGTGGATCAGGATTAGGAGCACACAAGCCGCTGGCTGCTCGGGAGGCACAGGCCACTGGCTCCAGAGACATCCAGGGGGACTTCTTGGAGAAGGCAGCATTGAAGCTTGACTTTGAAGCATGCTGAGGGTTTAGACACGTACAGATGAGAAGAACATGTTTCCAGGACGGGTAACAGCAGATGTGGAAAAGGGCTGGGAGCAGGATAGAGCCAAACAGGTCAATGGGAGGAACTCTAAGGTCCTGGGGGTGGATGTGAGAGCAGGGGCGTGAGATGAGCCTGGCAAGATAGCCTTAAGGCCAAGCTGCGGAATTGATCTGAACTAGGGTGACAGAGGGAGTCACTGAAGGCACCTGGGCAGGAGGGTAGCAGCGGGGCTGCCTGGGGAGGACTGAGAGCAGCAGAGGGAGAAGGCAGGCCCCGAAGGAGTAGGCCTACCCTCACAAGGCTCGCCCCCTCTTCCTGAGGCCCAGGAGTGTCTCCGTCTGCTGCTGGGAGGGAGAGGACAGCTTCCTCTCCTCGGTCTGGCAGGGGAGATAACGGGGAGAGGACAGGAAGTTGCCTCAGGAGCGGAGGAGTGAGCTGCCTGGTCCCGGGCCCCCAGCCCCGCTCTGTGCAGGGTGTTCCTGTAGAGGTGGACGCAAGAGGGCAGGAGGTGGGTTCCCTTAGGCCAAAATGCAATGGTGCAGGGGTCCTGGGCTGGCTGGGGGCCCTGGGGGCCTGCTCAATCCTGCTGACCACACATCCCCACTTCCCCAGGCCCCAGAAGGCCAGAGTGTGCTCCACTCCCAGAAAGAGGCTCCAGAATGTTCCCACCCAACTGAGTCATTGAACAAACACCCCCCACACCTCCCGGGAGCAGCGTCGAGTCAGGTGAAGGGGCTGCCAGACAAGGGAGCGGGGCAGACAGTGAACACCCACGGTACCGGGTGCAGGTGCTCGGCGGGTCCCAGGAGGGAGGAGGAGGGAGCCCTATTGGCCTCAGGGATTCGGGGGCTCACAGGCCTTTAGGATGGGTAGGAATTAGCCAGCTGAGAGACGGAGAGGTGTTACGAGCAGATAGAAGGGCATGGGCAAAGACCCAGAGCTAGAAACTTCCTACTGTGTGCAGGAGCTGGATGTGGCTCAGTGTGGCCCCTACTGTGTGCAGGGGCTGGATGTGGCTCAGAGTGGACGCCCTACTGTGTGCAGGGGCTGGATGTGGCTCAGAGTGGACACCCTGCTGTGTGCAGGGGCTGGATGTGTCTCAGTGTGGATGCCCTACTGTGTGCAGGGTCTGGATGTGGCTCACTGTGGCCCCTACTGTGTGCAGGGTCTGGATGTGGCTCAGAGTGGCCCCTACTGTGTGCAGGGGCTGGATGTGGCTCAGAGTGGCCCCTACTGTGTGCAGGAGCTGGATGTGGCTCAGAGTGGACGCCCTACTGTGTGCAGGGTCTGGATGTGGCTCAGAGTGGCCCCTACTGTATGCAGGAGCTGGATGTGGTTCAGTGTGGCCCCTACTGTGTACAGGGTCTGGATGTGGCTCAGAGTGGACACCCTGCTGTGTGCAGGGGCTGGATGTGTCTCAGTGTGGACGCCCTACTGTGTGCAGGGGCTGGATGTGTCTCAGAGTGGACGCCCTACTGTGTGCAGGGGCTGGATGTGGCTCAGAGTGGATGCCCTACTGTGTGCAGGGGCTGGATGTGGCTCAGAGTGGACACCCTGCTGTGTGCAGGGGCTGGATGTGGCTCAGAGTGGCCCCTACTGTATGCAGGAGCTGGATGTGGTTCAGTGTGGCCCCTACTGTGTGCAGGGGCTGGATGTGGCTCAGAGTGGACACCCTGCTGTGTGCAGGGGCTGGATGTGTCTCAGTGTGGACGCCCTACTGTGTGCAGGGGCTGGATGTGGCTCAGAGTGGACACCCTGCTGTGTGCAGGGTCTGGATGTGGCTCACTGTGGCCCCTACTGTGTGCAGGGTCTGGATGTGGCTCAGAGTGGCCCCTACTGTGTGCAGGGGCTGGATGTGGCTCAGAGTGGCCCCTACTGTGTGCAGGAGCTGGATGTGGCTCAGAGTGGACGCCCTACTGTGTGCAGGGTCTGGATGTGGCTCAGTGTGGCCCCTACTGTGTGCAGGGTCTGGATGTGGCTCAGAGTGGCCCCTACTGTATGCAGGAGCTGGATGTGGTTCAGTGTGGCCCCTACTGTGTGCAGGGTCTGGATGTGGCTCAGAGTGGACGCCCTACTGTGTGCAGGGGCTGGATGTGTCTCAGTGTGCCCCCTACTGTGTGCAGGGGCTGGATGTGGCTCAGAGTGGACGCCCTGCTGTGTGCAGGGTCTGGATGTGTCTCAGTGTGCCCCCTACTGTGTGCAGGGGCTGGATGTGGCTCAGAGTGGACGCCCTGCTGTGTGCAGGGTCTGGATGTGTCTCAGTGTGCCCCCTACTGTGTGCAGGGGCTGGATGTGGCTCAGAGTGGACGCCCTGCTGTGTGCAGGGTCTGGATGTGTCTCAGTGTGCCCCCTACTGTGTGCAGGGGCTGGATGTGGCTCAGAGTGGACGCCCTGCTGTGTGCAGGGTCTGGATGTGTCTCAGTGTGCCCCCTACTGTGTGCAGGGGCTGGATGTGGCTCAGAGTGGACGCCCTGCTGTGTGCAGGGTCTGGATGTGTCTCAGTGTGCCCCCTACTGTGTGCAGGGGCTGGATGTGGCTCAGAGTGGATGCCCTGCTGTGTGCAGGGTCTGGATGTGTCTCAGTGTGCCCCCTACTGTGTGCAGGGGCTGGATGTGGCTCAGAGTGGACGCCCTGCTGTGTGCAGGGTCTGGATGTGTCTCAGTGTGCCCCCTACTGTGTGCAGGGGCTGGATGTGGCTCAGAGTGGATGCCCTGCTGTGTGCAGGGGCTGGATGTGGCTCAGTGCGGGTCTCATGGGAGGAAGGAAGTGGTGAGGGTGAAGTCAGGACCTGTTGGGAAAGCCTTGAGGGCTGGACGGTGGCTGTGAGGGCAGAGCTGATGAGGTGGGAGGGTGGGAGTCTCAGGGGTCCTAGGAGGACCCATCGCAGAGCACAGAGAGGCTGGAGGAGCCAGGCGGGAGGTGACTCCAGGCCAGGGGGGTCTAGGCCCAGGAGGACTGACGGGGTGCATCAGAGACTCACACAGGGGTCCCGAAGCCCAAAAGGTGACAACGAAATAACTTGGGGTGGGGGCAAGACAATGGGGGGGTGTCACCCACCCTGAACAGCTGGGAGCCAAGGTCCTCCCCTGCCCCTCCCCTGAGGGAAGGCTGTCCAATAGGGAGCGGGGGTGGGGGCGTAAAACAGCAGACCCGATGCTCAGATGACATCAGATAAGACGAACAAACGGGTGACTCGCCGCTCAGCAGCAGGTCGTTAGAACACCTGGGACACCTGCTCACCAGGCCCAGGTGACCCTGAACAAGAGCAAGGTGAGGTTCCCAAGCCTGCAAGCCTGTTTGCATTTTGACTCAAACCAATTTACAAACCAAAGTGGGGCAGCAGCAGAGCCACGCCGCCACTGTTTTCTGTCCTCTCTGGGGAAAGATGCCGCCCCTGCCACTTCCCCTGTCACCACTGACATGACGGACAGGGGGCTCAGGCCCAGAGGCAGGCGGGCACCTCTAAGACCTCACAGCCAGGTCGACCTTGCAGAGTCTGTTCCCTCAGCCTGGAACACTGTTCCCTCCCCTGTGCCTTCAGATTTCAGAAGTATCCCTTCCTCCAGAAAGCCTCCCGAGCTCCCTGACTGGGAGACGTTCGCCCTCCACCGCCTGTCATGTTCTCAAGGTACCTCTGACCGCACTGTGATCTGTTGCTGCGTGTGGTTATCTGGGATGAACGGCTTGCTTCTTTCTCAGGCGTTGGCACGGGGAGAACAAGGACCGTCTCTCCAGGGTCTGGTGTCATGCCTGGGGCATGCTGTGTCCTTCAAAATTTATTTATTTATTTATTTATTTATTTATTTATTTATTTAGGGATGGGGTCTTGCTCTGTCGCCCAGGGTGGAGTGCAGTGGCATGATTGTGGTTCACAGCTTGACCTCCTGGGCTCAAGCAGTCCTCCCACCTCAGCCTCCTGAGTAGCTGGGACCACAGGCTATCATACCTGGCTAATTTTTTAAACTTTTTTATAGAGATGGGGGTCTCCTATGTTGCCCAGGGTGGTCTCAAACTCCTGGCCTCAAGTGATCTTCCCACCTTGGCCTCCCAAAGTGCTGGGATTACAGGTGCAGGCCACCATATCCAACCAATAATTTTTTTTTTTTGAGATGGAGTTTTGCTCTTGTCACCCAGGCTAGAGTACAATACTGTGATCTTGGCTCACTGAAACCTCCTCCTCCCAGGTTCCAGCGATTCTCCTGCCTCAGCCTCCCAAGTAGCTGGGATTACAGGTGCCTGCCACCACTCCCGACTAATTTTTGTATTTTTAGTAGAGACGGGGTTTCGTCATGTTGGCCAGGCTGGTCTCGATCTCCTGACCTCAGGTGATCCGCTCACCTTGGTCTCCCAAAGTGCTGAGATTACAGGTGTGAGCCACCGTGCCCAACTAAGAAATAGTTTTGAATGAATTAAGCTAGGATAACCACAGGGCAGAGCGCTCCCCGCAAGCCCTCCCAAACTCCAGCCCAGAACTTATCTCCTGAACAGTGGCTCAAACTCCTACTTCACTTTTGTGGAGCCAAGACTCTTCCTCAGGGCAGGGTTAGAACCCCCTGAGGCCAGACTGCCCTAAGATCCGTCCCTGGCTTTTGCGGAGACTGTCCTGGTCCTAGCCCAGCAGAGGACCCAGGAACCAAAGGACCCAGAGGACTCAGACTCCTTTGTGTGTCCAGGAAAGCCATCGACACGCAAAGAGCAGCACATGCCTGGGCCGGGGGCTCCAGCTGAAGCTCTCTCCCTCAGCCTCCCTTGCTGAGTCTACTTGAGTCCTTTCCTTTCCCTGGGCCTCAGTTTCCCCTTGCGTACAATGAGGAGGTAGGCCTTCATCGCTGGTGGCCTCGGCAGGGGTCTCATTCAGAGTCAATCAAGCGTGCAGGGAAGACAGTGAATGCATAGAGTTGGAGCAGGCAATGAAATGAGTTTCCAGATTTTAGGGAGGGGAGCTGGAAGAGCAATCTAGGGCAGAGGAACTGCATGAACCAAGGGGTGATGCTAGGATGTACAAGGCCAGTGAATCTGGAAGAGACAGGTTTGCCTTGGCTAGGGGCCCGTGGCTCAAGGGATTTGATGGCTGTGTTGAAGAGTCTGGACTTGATCCTGCCAGTACTAGGGAGCTAAGGAAGGTTCTTGAGAAGAGGAATGAAGTAATGAAAGCACCATCTCCGTGAAGCAATCTTGCTATACCAGAAGTGAGTCTGGAGACAGGAACGCCAGGACGCGGGCTGTTGGAAAGGTATAGCTTGAGAGAGAAGATGGGCCTGAGTTCGAGCAGTGACAGAAAGGCAGAAGCAAGGGCGTGTAGACGTCCTCTGCCCAGTGAAAGCTGCACTGGCCTTGTGTTTTGGGACAGACCCAGCAGGCAGGCTAGGGATTGCTTAGGAGCCTGTGCTCTGGAGTCAGATCAGGTTTTAATGCCAGCTGAACGCCCCCGGGCAAGTGCCCTAGGCTCTCTGAGCCTCTCAGGCTCTTATCTGTAAAATGGAAAGAGGACTGGCCAGGGAATTTGTGGAGCCCAGTGCAAAACGAAAATGAGGACCCTTAGTTGAAAAATCAGAGGGGCCAGGTGCAGTGGCTCATGTGTGTAATCCCAGCACTCTGAGAGCTTGAGGTGGGAGGCTCCTGGGAGCCCAGGAGTTTGAGACCAGCCTGGGCAACAAAGTGAGACCCTGCCTCTACAAAACAGTTTAAAAAATAATTGGCCAGGCATGGTGGTGCGCACCTACAGGCCCAGCTACTATGGAGGCTGAAGCGAGAGGATGGCTTGAGCCCAGCAGTTCGAAGCTGCAGTGAACCACGATCGCACCACTGCATTCCTGCTGGGCAGCACAGTGAGACCCCATCTCAAAAGAATTTTAAAAATAAAATTAAAAACAGGGAAAAAAAGTCTCATTAAAGGCACTAAAAAATAAAGCTTTTCCTTTCTTGTGCAGTCTCTCTCAACTTGTCATGGTGCTTTTGAAAAAGCTACAATTTAATTTTCTTTCTTTTCTTTTCTTTTTTTTTTTTTTGAGACGGAGTCTTGCTCTATCGCCCAGGCTGGAGTGCAGTGGCCGGATCTCAGCTCACTGCAAGCTCCGCCTCCCAGGTTTACGCCATTCTCCTGCCTCAGCCTCCCGAGTAGCTGGGACTACAGGAGCCCGCCACCTCGCCCGGCTAGTTTTTTGTATTTTTTAGTAGAGACGGGGTTTCACCGTGTTAACCGGGATGGTCTCATTCTCCTGACCTCGTGATCCGCCTGTCTCGGCCTCCCTAAGTGCTGGGATTACAGGCTTGAGCCACCGCGCTGGGCCTTTTTTTTTTTTTTTTTTTTTTTTTTTTTGAGACAGTCTCACTCTGTTGCCCAGGCTGCAGTGCAGTGGCATGATCTTGGCTCATTGCAACCTCTGCCTCCTGGGTTCAAGCGATTCTCCTGCCTCAGCCTCCTGAGTAGCTGGGACTACAGGCACCTGCCACCACGCCCGGCTTATTTTTTATCTTTTTGGTAGAGACGGGGTTTCACCACGTTGGCCAGGCTGGTCTTGAACTCCTGACTTGAGGTGATCCACTCACCTCGGCCTCCCAAAGTTCTGGGATTACAGGCAAGAGCCACGGCACCCAGCTTACAAATTAATTTTCTAAGAAAAGGAGAATTAAACATTTTAATTATTTGCATGAAATTTTATCATTTATCTTTACTTTGTGCAATGCCAGTTTTTTTTGTTTTTTTTTTTTTTTTTGAGACAGAGTCTCACTCTGTCGCCCAGGCTGGAGTACAGTGGCCGGATCTCAGCTCACTGCAAGCTCTGCCTCCCGGGTTTATGCCATTCTCCTGCCTCAGCCTCCCGAGTAGCTGGGACTACAGGCGCCTGCCACCTCGCCCAGCTAGTTTTTTGTATTTTTTATTAGAGACGGGGTTTCACCATGTTAGCCAGGATGGTCTCGATCTCCTGACCTCGTGATCCACCCATCTCGGCCTCCCAAAGTGCTGGGATTACAGGCTTGAGCCACCGCGCCCGGCCGCAATGCCAGTTTTAAATGCATAATGAAGAGCATTTAACTCATATCTGTAATCACTAAAAGTACCACGTCTTAATGTGTAGCTTGTACATGCACATACATTTTGTTCCGACCAGAACAGAAAAATGCTGTACAACACGAACTCAGCTGTTTCCATTTCACTTGTCAATATGAATACACTCTACCAACACCCTCTGCCTTTGCTTTACTGATGAGTAAAGAAGGGCTGAAAAGAAAAGGAACTGTAGGCTGCCTTATCTTTTCCTTTCCTTCTGTGTCATCATGTTGAACGCGAGTGGTTGTTGAACACAGGGAAGTAATGTGAGTAAGAAATGATATGATAGGGACCCCTGACCTTTCGTGTTTCTCAGAACACTACTGTCTTCTTTCTGCATAAGGCCAATTCAGGTTCACATGGAAAGCAGGGCTTCTCGGCTGTCAGCTCCCCACTGACTCAGTTGCAGACAAAACACATTCACCCTAGACTTGATTGGAGTCCACTCAACTCCCAGCCATCATGAGTCCACCAGACTTCCGTGCCCACGGAGCACAGTGAACACTTTATGGGAAAGAGATGGCGTATTAAACGGGTCTCCTTGGCTCACAGCATGCTCCATTTTCCCATCCGGCTTCACTTACAAAGCACAGGTTCAAAGAGAAAATTACCGTATTAAGAATTTCAAAGGGCCAGGCGTGGTGGCTCACGCCTGTAATCCCAACACTTTGGGAGGCTGAGGCGGTCAGATGTCCTGAGGTCGGAAGTTCGAGACCAGCCTGACTAACATGGAAAAAGCTTGTCTCTACTAAAAATACAAAAATTAGCCGGGCATGGTCGTGGGCCCCTGTAATCCCAGCTACTCGGGAGGCTGAGGGAGGAGAATCGCTTGAACCCGGGAGGCAGAGCTTGCAGTGAGCCGATATCACGCCACTGCACTCCAGCCTGTGCAACAGAGCGAGACTCCATCTCAAAAAAACAAACAAACAAAACACAATGTCAAGATGGCGGTTGCAGAGCATTAGACCAACTGGGGGGCGGGCGTGATGCTGTATTCCCATGGTTCCAGCCACTGAGGAGGCAGAGGCAAGAGGAGCATTTGAGTCCAGAAGTTGGAATCCAGCCTGGGCAACATAGTGAGACCCCCATCTCTAAAAACAACCATAACAACAAAAATCAAGCAGACGGTCCTTCTGACAACTGCTGACCTGTCCAGGTTGCATGCCCATGAAGCCAGCTCTGAATGGGGATAATAAAATCCTCCTCCAGGGTTACTGTGAGGATTAAATGGGGGTAATTTGTGAAACAAGCTTAGCATATGGTGAATGTTCAAGTTAGTGGCTCTAATCACAGATATTTCCCTACACGGCTTAGAGGCCTCTCCCCTGGGGAGGCCTGAGGGAAATCAGGGTGCTGGGGCATGGCCCTGACTGCTCCACTCCATGGTCCTTTCAGTCATCGCTCTCTCCTTTAATCTCTTCTCCATACCAGCTTCTATGGGGGACTTTTTCTTTTTTTTTTTTTTTGGAGACGGAGTCTCACTCTGTCGCCCAGGCTGGAGTGCAGTGGCCGGATCTCAGCTAGCTGCAAGCTCCGCCTCCCGGGTTTACGCCATTCTCCTGCCTCAGCCTCCCAAGTAGCTGGGACTACAGGCGCCTGCCACCTTGCCCGGCTAGTTTTTTTGTATTTTTTAGTAGAGATGGGGTTTCACTGGGTTAGCCAGGATAGTCTCGATCTCCTGACTTCGTGATCCGCCCGTCTCGGCCTCCCAAAGTGCTGGGATTACAGGCTTGAGCCACCGCGCCCGGCCTATGGGGGACTTTTCTAACAGTCCAAACCTGGCTCCATCTCTCTGTTTCTTAAAAAGCTTTCAGTACAAAACCCGGGACATAACATAGACAATTGAGGTTCTCAGTGTCCTAGCCCTGTCTCTCTAATCTACCCTCCTGGTCCTTGCACTCCTGCTCCTTATAATCCAGCCACACTAAGGAATCAAATCACTATCCCTGACATAGTGGGTTGAAGGCTGAGATTTCTCACCTTCAACTCAGGCTGGTTTTTTCTGTCTGCAACACCCTCTTCTCCATGTGTCTAAATATTTCCAGAAAAAGCTGGGCGTGGTGGCTTACCCCTGTAATCCCAGCACTTTGAGAGGCCGAGGCAGGTGAATGAATAAAGAAGGACTGAAAATAAAAGGAACAGTGGGTTGCGTTATCTTCACCATGCCTGGCCAACACGGTGAAACCCCATCTGTACTAAAAATACAAAAATTAGCGAGACCAGCCTGGCCAACATGGTGAAACCCCATCTCTACTAAAAATACAAAAATTAGTTGGGCGTGGTGGCGGGTGCCTGTAATCCCAACTACTTGGGAGGCTGAAGCAGGAGAATCGCTTTAACCCGGGAGGCGGAGGTTGCAGTGAGCCAAGATCATGCTACTGCAGTCCAACCTGGGCGACAGAGCGAGACTCAGTCTCAAAATAAATAAATAAATAAAAATAATAAATCAATAAATAAATCATTCCAGGGAAGACCTCTTTCCTCATGCCCACCCGGGCCCCCTCAGGTGCGGCGAGTAGGTACACCTCGGCTAGACACGTGGTATGCTCTGCCACCCTCTGTCCAGTGGAGGTGGCAAAAGCCATGTCTAGGTGCCAGGCATGGAGTTCTTGGTTCCTGGCAGCTGGGAGGTGAGGAGTGTAGACCTGCCCTTTGGATAGCCTGCCTGTGACCGTGTCACCCTGGCCACCAGCTGTCTGTCCAGGCACAAAAAGAGAGCATAGCAGGGAGGGACGCAAGCCCCGGGGCAGGCAGCTGGAGTGTAAAATGACTGCGTGTGATTCTGTGGGAGCCAGGAGGGGCACCCAGAAGTTGCGACGGGGGCAGCCGATCAGCTGGGCGTGCTGACAGGTGTGTGAGCCTGCCAGGTGAGGGCCCCAGTTGCTGGCAACGGTTCGTCCTGTCATGGTGGTTTGAAGGTAGGGTGGGGTGGGCTGGAGAAAGGGAACACAGGCCTGGCTGCCAGAGCAAACAGTCAGGCCTTCTGGCCCTACCTTCTAGCAAATACCAGCTCGCAGCTGAGGGTGTGGTGGAGTGGGAGAGGCTGGAGTTGAGGTCCCTCGGGCCGGCAGAGAAGGAGTCAGACCCCAAGATGTGTGCATAGGGTGGAGCAAGGGTTTCCCAGCGGCTTGAACGCCTGGGGCTCCGTATCTCTGGGAAATAGGGCTCCAGTGGGGAGCTGTGAGGCTCTCTCCCCAGTCACGGCCTGGCTAACATTTTTCCTGGCCACTTAGGGATACAGTTGGGATTTTCTGGACTATAGCAGTGGGGAAGAAAGACATAGGATGGAACTATCTGGGGATATCAGGCTTGAGATCGAAAATGTCAGGCTGAGTGGGATGCAGTGGCTTATACCTGTAATCCCAACACTTTGGGAGCCCGAAGTGGGTCGATCGCTTGAGTCCAGGAGTTTCAGACCAGCCTGGGCAACATTGGGAAACTGTCTACAAAAAAAAAAAATATATATATATATATATATACACACACACACACACACACACACACATATATATATACATATATATACACACACATATATATATACACACATATACATAAGCTGGGTGTGGTGGCTCACGCCTATAATCCCAGCTACTCGGGAGGCTGAGGTGGGAGGATCGCCTGAGCCCGGGAAGCAGAGGTTGCAGTGAGCCGTGATCATGCCACTGCACTCCAGCCTAGGCGACAGAGCCAGATCCTGTCTCAAAAAAATAATAATGGGGCTGGGCGCTGTGGCTCATGCCTGTAATCCCAGCACTTCGGGAGGCTGAGGCAGGTGGATCACCTGAGGTCAGGAGATCGAGACCATCCTGGCTAACACGGTGAGACCCTAGCTCTACTAAAAATACAAAAATTTAGCTGGGCGTGGTGATGGGCAGCTGTAGTCCCAGCTACTCAGGAGGCTGAGGCAGGAGAATGGCGTGAACCCGGAAGGTGGAGGTTGCAGTGAGCTGAGATGTCGCCACTGCACTCCGCCTTGGCGACAGAGTGGGACTCCGTCTCAAAGAAGTTAAAAAAAAAAAAGAAAATAATAATAATAATAATGAAATCAATAAATAAAATACCAGGCTGGGAGGAGCCACAACCAGAAAACCAGCATTCCTCTAGCGCCACAGCACCAGGCTGAGACGCAGCTGATATCCGGGGAATCCATCTGGATCACCGCACAGAAGCTGGGGTGTGCATGATCTGGAGAGGGGTCAGCAGCTCCAGGCAAGGCTGGAAGTTGAGGCTCTCAGGAGTGGGCGGGGGGCTGTGTCCTTGGGGCAGGGCTTCCTGACTGTGGAGGCACCGAAGGGGTTTGGGGTTTGAACAGCCAGCTGTGCGGGCTCAATCCTGGCATCTCTTGACCCTGTGCAGCCTTGGTGGATGGCAGAGGCTGAGGCTCTAGACAGCAGAGCCCAGCTCGTGGGGGGAGGCACATGGGGGCTGGGGTGAGGTTGTCTGGGTCTGTCAAGCTCGAGGGAGCGTCAATCAGGTTGTTCTCTTAGCTCCTCCTTTTGGCCGGGTTTCTGCCTTCCTGCGACTTCCTCTTTTGACCCGCTGCCGCTTCTCCTGGCCCTCCTGGGGCGGGTGGAGCCCGGGAGCGCTGGGGCTGGGTCTCATCCATCTCTCCCCCTCCCTGAGCCAGGGTCAGTCCCCTGGGAGCCCTGGGCAGAGACCCCCACCCCACCCTCTCGGGCCGCTCTGGGGAGCCCCACCCTTGCTCCCTGGTTACATTTCCTGCTGGGGTGACGGTGTGAGTCTAGGGTAAGGAGCCTGGTTTTCTGAACTTTTTTTTTTTTTTTCATTTTATTATTATTATACTTTAAGTTCTAGGGTACATGTGCACAACGTGCAGGTTTGTTGCATATGTATACATGTGCCATGTTGGTGTGCTGCACCCATCAACTCGTCAGCACCCATCAACTCGTCGTTTGCATCAGGTATAATAAAGAAGGCAGAAACACCAAATATGGAGAACACCCAGCGCTTTCCTCTAGGGGAAACCCGCTTATTCAGAGGCTTTCGGGTTCCCTCTGAAGCCACTTTGCAGAATTCGAGCTGGGAAGCCGGACGCCCCGGGCCCAGGAGAACTCAGAGGAGGCGATGCGCAGCCCAGAGCCGGGTGCTCCGCAGCCCGCCCCAGCTCTCGGCCAGATCCCACCCCAGCAGCTCCGCGGACCGGAATCCAGGACCCCCGAGCCAAGCGCCTCCGGCTCCCAACAGGGGCCCAGCGCGCGCCCCGCCGGCGGCCTCAGTTTCCCCTCTGCAGAACGGGCGGGGGGCCCGGGCGGTGCGCCCCGGGTCGCGGCGGGCGCGCAGGGCGGCCGGAAGGGGTGTGATGGGGGGCGGGCCCCGCGCCGCCCCGCCCCGGGGAGGGAGTCCCGGGCGCAGCATCCTGGCGCGGGCCGGGGCCGCCGCCGCCACTGCCGTCGGGGAAGGTCCCAGAGCGGACATGGCCTCGCGCGGCGCCAGCCCGGGCCCGAGCCCCCCGAGCCCCGCTTTGTAGCCCCCCACGGAGAGGCGGCCTCGACGGTGCCGACGGCGCAGACGGCCTGGCGGAGGCATGGAGGCGGCGCACCTGCTCCCGGCCGCCGACGTGCTGCGCCACTTCTCGGTGACAGCCGAGGGCGGCCTGAGCGCGGCGCAGGTGACCGGCGCGCGGGAGCGCTACGGCCCCAACGGTGAGCGCGCGGGCCGGGCCGGGGAGCGGGGGCCGCGCGCGCCGCAGTCTCAGTTTCCCCTCCTGCCTCCCCACCCGGCTCTGGGCGGGCAGGAAGCGAGGGCTCCGGAAACCTCTTCGGATGCTCCTGGGGCACCGGCGGGGCTGCGCGGCCACCTTCGCGGGCGCGGGGACTGGGGGCTGGGGGCTGGGGTCGGGTTCCAGCTGGGGAGACCGGACGCCTGGCACCCTCTGCGCGGTCCTCCCGGACTTCCCACCTCCACCCCGGCCCCGTCCACCCTGGAAGCGTTATTCCACCCCATCCTGGACCGTATTCCACCCCCCACGCCGCGCCTCTCCGCCGGTATCGTGCAGGTGCAGCGCTGACACCGGCGGGCGAGGGACGGCCGGAGACTCAGGCTCGGCCTCCCAGCTGGCCCCAGGGTCTCCCCTGAGGGCTCCAGAAACGCCTAAGAAGGTGCCGCTTATCAGCCAGCAGCCTTGGGGCCCCCACCCCCACCCCAGGTCTTCCTCTTTCTGCAACCCGAAGCGGATGTGGCTGGCGGAGTCGGTGGGGGCTTTGAACTGCTGAGGCGGGAGACCCACCTTCCTGGGGTGGCGGAGTCAAGGCCTCAGGGAGCTGCCAGGGAGGCCCTTCCCATCTCTGGGGAGGGAGGGAGGCTTCACGCCCTTGCTCTTCGGGTGGAGGGGTATCATTTCGTCCTCACCTCCTTCAAAGGAGTGTGGGATCCTCGTTTCTGCTAGAAGGCACATTGAGTGCCACCGGGTACTGTCCAGATGTGGCCTGGCACCTTGGAGGTCCCATGAGGGTGGAAGATACAGACGTGCCCTCCCCACATCCCTTCCAGGCAGGACCTGCCACCCCCTTGCTCATGCCCTCAGCGCCGGGCAGAATGTGAGGGATCCCAGGAGAAATGCCCTCACCATCTTCAGAGGGTCTGCATCCTCTGGGGACTTGGAGCCTTGCCCTTTTGGGGTTCCCAGCCAGCCAGAGGGGAAGGTATTCTAGCCCTGGGATCCTACTACTCAGGGCTAGCTTGAAAATTAGGAAGAGGTGTCAGAAAAGGACTTTTGGGTTTTGTATTGGTTTATGAAAACCACCTCTTATATAAATATTATCTTTCTGGAGCAGAAATCCTTTTTCAAAAAAATTAGTTGCTATATTTAGTTGAGCTGTGGGAGGAACTGGGGAGATAAATATTATTTAATATCCCCCATTAGTGACTTGGCAGGGAGGTTGTGCTTTGCTGCAGGAGAGCTGGGCAGCATGGCCTGCCTGTGACCCTGCGGTGGGCTAGCGGCGAGGGCCGTGGCAGGCAGGTCTGGGGTCCCACTACCTCTTTTGTGCTACTATAGCCTCCAGCTTGGGAATCCTGATTCCCGAGGGAAACTGGAGTCGCAGCCCTTGGCCTGTCCCTGGAATCACACAAATTCTGCTCCTGTATGACCCTAGCCAAGGTCTGTCTCCGTTCTGACATCATGTCTTCACTGGTCCAGCAGAGGAGGAACCGGCTGGGAGGGAGGGAGCCCCAGCCTTCCCCACCGGTTATTTGGTCGGATGAGATCTTGGGGTGCCCTGGCCACTGCACACCTGTGTGAGCTGATGGGGAAGGCTGTGGGCTTGGCGTGGTATGTAGGTGCACAGAGGGTGGATGTGTGTTGGGCTGTGATGGGAGAAGTTGGGGAGGGGTATTGCTGGGCTCCCCTGGATCCTCTGGGCGTTGATAGTATTAATAATAAAAGCTGATGTTCACTGAGCACTTACTATGTGCCAGGTACTGTTCTCAGCATTTTTCATCTATTATCTCATTTCCTCCCCAAAACAACTCCGTAAGGGAGGAACTGTTGTCATCCCCATTTTATACAGGAGGAAACGGAGGCACCCAGAGGTTAAACCACTTGCCCGAGGTCACACAGTAGGTGGTGGAGCTAGCACTGGGTACCTGCGCCTCTCTGGGCCTCAGTTTCCCCACCTGTACAAGAGAGTCACAAGTTCTGCAGGCTCCGGAACTCTGGTGTCGGCGCCTATGCTAGGAGTTTGGGTCCACTGGTGCAGCTTTTTCAGCTTTGCCTCCAGCCTCCGTGGGTCCCTAGAGGGCTCTTCTCTCAGATCACTGATTGGGACTGGGGGACATTCCAGGGCTCTAGAAGTCATTAGGTGAGCAGAGGGAAGCCAGCTGTTCCTTCCTGCCACATGCTTGCCGTGGCTTGAGGAGGAGGCGCAGATGTCCTAGCACAGCCACTGGAGTGGGGCTGATGAGGCTTTGAACGCTACCCCTGCCCCTTCATAGCTGTGCAATGCTGGACCAGCCTCTTTGCCTCTCTGTGCCTCTGTTTCTTCTCCATACGTGAGGCTACCATAGAACCCATCTCCCAGGGTTGTTTGTGAGTCTTTACTGAGGTCACAGACACCAAGTCATCCTTCCTTGTCGCAGAAGAGGCTGGGGCGGGCTCTTGGCCACCAGCTGCGTGGCAGGGTGGGTCAGGCCTGTGGGTAGAAGGGACATCCCAGAGACGTGTGTTCTCCCCACCCCAGGAGGCTGTGCACCTGCAAGGTCGTTAGTGTGGAAACCACAAGGAAGTCATTTGCTTAAGTCCTGAAGCTTGCAAATTCTGCTGGGGGAGGGAGGAAGGGAGGCAGGGGCTGGGGATCCCACCCCACCTTCCACCCTCCCCGTTCACTGCAGACAGATGCTTCAGAGCTGGGAAGCCTCAGCAGCACAGCCAGTGAGCATGCTAGCCAGGAACCCCTCCACTCACACATAAAACAGCATCTGCCCCACGTCCCAACAGGGAGTGAGTGGGGAGGCTCCTGGCCCCAGCACCTCCTGTGAGCCCACCTTTGCAGGTGCCAGAGGTACCCAGAGTTCAGCTTCCTTGGGGGGCTTTTTCTTTTACGTCTTTTTTATTTTTTGAATAAAAATGTGCACAGTGCCAGCTTCAAGGTACAAAAGGTACACAGCAAAGTCTCCGACTCTTCCCAGCCACCCATTCCCAGTCCTCCCAGTTTCTTGCGTCTTCTTCCCAAGACAGTCCGTGCATACACACATCTGGAGCTGTGACCTTGTGATCTTTTCCCACACGGAAGCAGGAGGAGGAGAAGTGCTCTTTGTCCCTGCTTTGACCTTGACAGTCATTCTTGGAGCCGGTGCCAGGAAGGGCACGGTGGGGCTTCCTGGTGGCTGCGTGGGATTTCGGCGTGTGGCTTTTCTCTGAATTCTGGTGGACGCTTGTGGTGTTGGCAGCCTCTGTTATGACGCGCAGTATCGCAAGGAGTATTCTTGTTGCCACATCATGTCACGCACTTGTGAATATCACTGAAGGACGCATTCCTGGGGGTGCAACTGTGGGGTCTAAGTGGGTGTATATTTTCAGGGTCGTCAGCTGTCACTAAAGAGTTGGTTCTCTGTGCGGTTGTGCCGAGTGACGGGCTCGTTCTCCGCTGCCTCGCCAGTGCAGGGGAGGACCAGACGGTTTGATCTGTGCCAGTCTGGGGGAAGAGTCCTCTCGTAGGTTTGCTTGGCCTCTTTCTGTTTAAAGTCACGTTGGGTGTCTTTTTGTATGGTAAGGAACCACCAGATGGGCTGGGCTGCCCATCTCCTCTGCTGGACTGGAGCCAAGGCAAGATACCTGGCTCTGTTGGGCATGTCCTGCCTGTAGCTAAACTTCCTGGAGACCCCAGTGACATGGGAGTCGGGCAGATCCCAGGAGGTGTCCTGGGGTGGTCTCTGTTCAAGGGAGCTGGTGAGCCGGGCAGAAGCCTGCCTTCCTGGGCCACACGCGGCCCATCTGCATGAGCGCCTTGGCCCCAGGGCTGCCAGGTGGGACAGGTGGTCCAGATTTAGACTCCTGCCAGCGGCTTCTTGGCTCTGGCCTTATTTGCTGCCCTCAAATAAGTTCCAGGCCCTAGTTGGCGCTGAAACTCGGGCAACCCATATGCGTAGCCCACGGAAACCAGGCCAAGAGGAACGGAGTGTGTCGGGAGGAGGTAGCCATCCATCCGAGTGGCCCTGCTTGCTGGGTGGCCTTGGGCAGACCTGCCCCTTCCTGGACCTGCTGCTCCTCAGGACAGCACGGCTGGGATCCTGAGATCCCATAAGGGCCATGCAGGATCTGAGAGGGTGTGGTTTGCCTGCAGCCCTTTGGAAGCTCAACGTCTTTCATGCTTCACCCTAGTTTTCACTCCCACTGGCCTCTGCTGGGCAGCCGGAGCCCCCCAGGAGCAGCATCAGGCCTGCCCAGCTGGGCCCCCTCACCCTCTTGCACCCTAAGGCGGGGCCTGTTTTTTCCCACAACACAGTCGGGCGAAGAGATGTTGGGCAAACCTTCATCTCCAGCTCCGGACAAGCCAGGGGTGCTGCCGGCCCCTCTGCAGAGCGGAGAGCTGCTTCCCAAGGCCCCGCAGCGGCCCCCGCAGAGCAAGGTCAGGTGTCCACTCCAGGTGGACCCCGGAGACACAGGCAGGGCCAGGTGGGCTGGGCGGGCCCTGCCTCGCCAGGGCCTCTCCCTGACTCTGCAAGTGACGATTTAATTGCTCTGTAAATTTACCTTTGAGGAAGACCTGGTGAGTGCTTGCCTCTCCCGGCTGCAACTGACATTTAGAAGCTGAAATACCAGTTTCCAATGAAGGAAGGAGTAGAAGGGGGATGAGGGGAGCAGGGGGTGTGGAGCCAGGGGGCAGCCCGGGGCATCGCTTGCCCCCCTTCTCTGGACTATGGGCTCACACCACGGAGCAACAGAGTAAACAGTGATTGTAAGGACTCAGCATAAACACAGGGATGACTCAGTCCCGCCCCGCCCTGGAAGTGTTCCAGTGTGGCGGGGGGATACTGGCGACTGTTCAGAGAAGGGCACATCGATGAGGTAGGGGAGGGGCTTCCGGGAAAGGGGGTTCAGATGAGGAGATGGGATGCTGCTGTGCCCAGAAGGAATGGCACAAGTAAAATGTGGGAGGAGGAAGGCCGGTGGCTAGCATCTTGGGATCTCAGCACTTTGGGAGGCCGAGGTGGGCGGATCACTTGAGGTCAGGAGTTCGAAACCAGCCTGGTCAACATAGTGAAACCTCATCTCTACTAAAAATAAAAATAAAAAATTAGCCTGGCGTGGTGGCAGGTGCCTGCAATCCCAGCTACTTGGGAGGCCGAGGCGGGAGAATCACTTGAACCCAGGAGGCAGAGGTTGCAGTGAGCCGAAATTGCGCCAGCCTGGCAACAGAATGAGACTCCGTGTGGGAAAAAAAAAACAAAAACAACAAAAAAAACCCTATATATATATATATATATAAACCTATATATATATATAAAAAACCTATATATATATATAAAACCTATATATATATATATATATATATATGAGGAGGAGAAGGTTTGGCAAAATGGGGTTATCAACACATCATGCTGGACCCCATAAATGTATACAATTATGATTTGTGAATTACAAATAAACTAAAAAACAGGGGTGGTTGGCCGGGCGCGGTGGCTCAAGCCTGTAATCCCAGCACTTTGGGAGGCCGAGGCGGGCGGATCACAAGGTCAGGAGATCGAGACCACAGTGAAACCCCGTCTCTACTAAAACTACAAAAAATTAGCCGGGCACGGTGGCGGGCGCCTGTAGTCCCAGCTACTCAGGAGGCTGAGGCAGGAGAATGGCGGGAACCCGGGAGGCGGAGCTTGCAGTGAGCCGAGATCGCGCCACTGCACTCCAGCCTGGGCAACAGCGTGAGACTCCGTCTCAAAAAAAAAAAAAAAAAAAAAAAAAAAACAGGGGTGGCGATCCTGAGGCTTGGCTAACGGAGGGACAGATGTACATCCGGGATACAGACATGATCCTGGAAGGGCAGGTGGGGGCAGATCCAGGAAGGCCCTGAAGGCCATGCTAAGATTGGTCTTTATTCTGTAGGCCAAAGACAGCCACTGAAGCTGTATGAGCAGGACAGGCAGGTCAGTCATTCGTCACATATGTTTACTGAGTTATGCTCCAGGAGCTGCTCTGGGTGCTGGAGACGCTGCACTTAACAAAATCTTGCTGCCCGGCCGGGCGCGGTGGCTCAAGCCTGTAATCCCACCACTTTGGGAGGCCGAGACGGGTGGATCACGAGGTCAGGAGATCGAGACCATCCTGGCCTACACGGTGAAACCCCGTCTCTACTAAAAAATACAAAAAACTAGCCGGGCGCGGTGGCGGGCGCCTGTAGTCCCAACTACTCGGGAGGCTGAGGCAGGAGAATGGCGTAAACCCGGGAGGCGGAGCTTGCAGTGAGCTGAGATCCGGCCACTGCACTCCAGCCTGGGCAACAGAGCGAGACTCTGTCTCAAAAAAAAAAAAAAAAAATCTTGGTACCCTAGAGCTTATATTCTAGCAAGTGATCATGGCTGGAGCGTGTTCACTGTGTGCTCTGCATTCCACGTGCTTCATGCATGCTGTTCAATCTTCCCAGCATCCTTGTGAGGTACTTACCATTATCACCCTCTTTTTGCAGATGGAGAAACAGACACAGGGGATGAGGTAACTGGCCTGTGGCCACGGAAGTATTGTGAGATAGAGCAGGATTTGAACTTGAGCCCTCTGGACCAGATTCCTTGATCTAAGCCACAAAGCTTCTCTGATCACCTCCCTTTTGTCCCAGGACCGCAGGCTGACTCTCAGGCCTGCACGCGGGGCCTCCGTGAACACAGGCCCTCTCAGCCTGGCAACATGGGCCAGGCAGAGGCTCAGAAGAGAATAGTGGCCAGCCCCACTGTGGCTCTCAGAGGGAGCGGCACCCCCCCCCCAGTCCTGTCTCTGCCCCCTGCAGCCCAGCGGATGGCCGTGAGAGTGGGCAGAGCCAGGGCACTCTCTCATTTAACAGATGGGACAGCTGGCACTGCGAGAGGCCCAAGGCCGCCATTTCAAGGGGAACTGTCTCAGACCCCAACATGCAGCCTCGGAGAGAGCAAGGAAGGAGCCAGCATCTTCCAGGAACGCCTGGAGTGGGGCATCTCCCAGCCCTGGGCTCCCTCCATCACCCTGGGGCTCACTCATGCAAGGGGAGAATTGGGTCCTTCAGGGTTGAATTTAGAAGCAGACCAGGCCTGAGCAGGCAGAGCCTCGCAGGCCCCTAAAACCCCATGAGGGAGGCCAGCAGCGTCTTTTGGACAGGAGGATTTGTCCAAAAATCCTGGGTTCTCTACAGAGGGGCACACCGACTGGTGGGATGAGGACATCCAGCCCAGCAACCAGGACATGGGACACCAAGGTTTTCAGATGACCTTGGGTGGGTGGTAAAGAGCGTGGAGGAGGGAAGGCAGGACAGCCTAAGAATTAGCGCAGGAGGCCCACAGCAGGGCATCGAGAGCCAGACTGCCTGAGCTCAAAACCCTTCCCGGCCTCCCCCGCTGTGTGACAGAGAACTAGTCACTCAACCTCTCTGTTGTGTACTCTGTAAAATGGGTATAACAATGGCATCTTCCTTCCCAGCTTGTTTGAGGATCATGAGAATAAGGCACACAGGGAGTTAGCAGCACGTCTGGCGCACACCACCAGCTGCTGCTGCTATGACCTCTGCTAAGCACCTCACGTGCTTAGCTCGGTCCCCAGCGTCTTCCCATTTGTTCTCTGCAGATAATGCGGGAAGGCACCTGGGGCATTGCTTGGCAGGTGCTTGGTAAATGTGGCTGTTAATAGTAATGATGATGACGATCATCACAGCAGGCCTTCAAGGTGGGTGTGCGTACGCCACCTCCCAAATGAGGCTCAAGGCCCCACAAGGAGCCGGCTGTGCTCGGGGCAGGTCAGGCCTCCCTCCTCAGCGGGGTGGGGTGAGAGGGAGCTTTGCGGAGGAAGCCAGGTCTGGGTGGAGGGGTTTATCAGTCAGGTTCAGCTTGGTTACTGCAGCCATCGCCTCGGAATCTCGGCACCTTGAAGGACCAGAGGCTCCTTTCTCACGCCTGCTGAGTGCTGGCAGCAGACTGGTCATCGGGGGCTCTGTGCCTTCCTCACTCTGTGACCCCGGTCGATGGAGCAGACACCATCTCACAGGCTGCTGGCTGCTGTAGGAGAGTGTCAAAGAGCTCCAACCGCTTGGCTATTTACATTTAAATGCATGAAAATTAAAGTAAAATTTGAAATTAGTCACAGTCCAGGGGCGCACCAGCTGCCTGTGGCTAGTGGCTCCGGTCCTGGCCAGCACAGATGGAGGATACTTCTGCTATCACAGGACATTCTACTGGACAGTGACCTCCTAGAAAGCCCCCCACCAAAAGTCAATGCTCCAACCTGGCAGGAATACAGATCCTTCTTCTCAAAAGTCACACGGGGGCCGGGAAGTGCCTTCCTACTATGCCCACAAGGTGGGGAGGACCAGAAATATTTGGGGAACAGCATCATGAGCACCAAAGAGTGGGTCCTGGGTCAGGGTGGGTCAGAGAGCAGAAGGGGAGATGACCCAGGTCGACAGGTAGAGAAAGGAGAACTGAGCCGGGCGCGGTGGCTCACACCTGTAATCCCGGCACTTTGGGAGGCCGAGGTGGGTGGATCACCCGAGGTCGGGAGTTTGAGACCAGCCTGGCCAACATGGTGAAACCCCGCCTCTACTGAAAATACAAAAATTAGCTGGGCGTGGTGGCGAGCGCCTGTAATTCCAGCTACCTGGGAGGCTGAGGCAGGAAAATTGCTTGAACCTGGGAGGCGGAGCTTGCAGTGAGCTAAGATCGCGCCACTGCACTCCAGCCTGGGCGACAGAGCAAGACTCTGTCTCAAAAAAAAAAGAGAAAGGAGAACTTTAAGAGACTAGCCGAGGCAGGCAGGAGGCATCATGGGGACCTCTGTGAGGAAGTACAGGGACCGGAGCTGGCACGTGTACCCCACGACACGCTTCCCAACCCCAGGCCTCGCCCTTGCCCAGAACAAAGAAAGGTGAGGGTTACAGGCATCTCCTGGGTAGCGCCTGGCACAAGCCTACCGTGCACACCGTGAGGTTAGCACTGTCCTGATTTGAGGCTGGAGCATGGCTGGGGTGTCCTCTAAAGCACACTACTCCATTGGAGAATTGGCCCAGAAACCAGGCCTGGCCCGCCCCCCGCCTTTCCTGTTCGCCTCAGCTAAATAGATCAGAAGGAAAAAGTCTGTTTGATTTTAATCTCGACGCAGGACACTGGAGATTACATTTTCCACGGAAAATGTCAGCCACTGCCGAAAATAGGACTTTGGAGAAAATGCTAGAAAGTGTATTTTTAGGCTATATATTTTCCTCCTGGATTCCTGCAGTCCAGTGGGCTGCTTGATACTCCCCAGGGTTCAGCTGCCAGGTGCAGACCCTAAAGCTTCCAAACAGGTGGTCCGGGGAGAGGGCTCCCATAGGAAAGAAATGCCTGCAGGCCAAAAACAGGTGGACCGACGCGAGGCCCTGTTTCCAGTGTCAGGAAGGAGGAGGTGGAAGAGAGCCAGCCAGGGCCGGGGCCTCAGATTCCGCACGGCTAACAAGCTTCGGGGAGATGCCGCAGATGTCCGGAGACGTCCTATGAGTGGCAAGGGACAAGAGAAGGCAGGGCTCAGTTAGACTGTGGCCTGGGAAGGGGGAGCTTCTCCAAGCCCATCCTCCAGAGCCCGGCTCCCGCCCCTCTCTTCCCCACACAGACCCACTCACTCATTGTGTGGCTTTGCTCAAGCCACGCCTCCACCGTGATCCTTCAAGCCCCGGTCTGTGAAGTGGAGGGGCTGGAACTCTCTGCAGCCTCCCCTTTAGGCTGCAGGAATGATTCAACGACGTCAGGGGCCTGAGGCACCCAGCTCTGCCTGATATGAAAGGTGCTTCAGGAAATGTTGGAGATAAAAATCAGCACCGAGGCTGGGGCGTGGTGGCTCACGCCTGTCATCCCAGCACTTTGGGAGGCCGAGGTGGGCAGATCACAAAGGTAGGAGTTCGAGACCACCTGGCCAACACAGTGAAACCCCGTTTCTACTAAAAATACAAAAATCAGCCGGGAGTGGTGCCGCGTGCCTGTAATCCCAGCTACTCGGGAGGCTGAGGCAGGAGAATTGCTTGAACCTGGGAGGTGGGGGTTGCAGTGAGCCAAGATCGCACCACTGTGCTCCAGCCTAGACGACAGAGCGAGACTTTGTCTCAAAAAAAAAAAAAGCACCTGGCCGGGCGCGGTGGCTCAAGCCTGTAATCCCAGCACTCTGGGAGGCCGAGACGGGCGGATCACGAGGTCAGGAGATCAAGACCATCCTGGCTAATACGGTGAAACCCCGTCTCTACTAAAAAAATACAAAAAACTAGCCGGGCGAGGTGGCGGGCGCCTGTAGTCCCAGCTACTCGGGAGGCTGAGGCAGGAGAATGGCGTAAATCCGGGAGGCGGAGCTTGCAGTGAGCTGAGATCCGGCCACTGCACTCCAACCCGGGCGACAGAGCGAGACTCTATCTCAAAAAAAAAAAAAAAAAAAAAAAAAAAAAAAAGCACCTAAAGTGAGGCGGGTGCTGTTGGAGTTTGGAAACAATGTTCTTCACCATGTTATGTTGGGGGGTGGGGGAAACTGGGTATGTGGGGTGGGGCTGGGAGGTCTTCACTGAACTCACCTGGAGTGCAGGGCCTGGGGGGACTGCACTGTGGGAGGGATCCTAACTGCGGGGTGCTGGCTGCTAGGGTCCTGTCCAGGGGGAGCCCCGCTGTGCGGTGGGGCTCAGCAGGCCGGCCCAGCTGCAGACCTTGTCCAGCTGGTCGCAGGGGAGCAGGGATGTCAGAGGCCTGGTGAGCGGAAGATGCCTGAGCCGGTGTTCTCCGTTTGAGGGAGGGGCTGCCTTGCTGCGGGGGTGGGAGATGCTCAACAGGACTATGCGGCCATCTAAGGAAGGGCTATGCAGGGGAGCCGTGAGAACAGCCCACTCTCTGTGTGACCTGGGTGGGGGAAGTGTCTCTTTTCTAGGCCTCAGTTTCCCCTCTGTGAAATGGGGCAGGGAGGGGCTGGACCGGAGGGGCTGGAAGGACCCTCTTGGCTCCGATCTCATCCCAAGATGAGCCAAGTCACCCTAGATCTTCCTCAATCTGAGTGGGGGGAGGGTAGAGGGGTGGAAGCATTTGGGTCCAAACCATTTATCCTGTGACCTCAGAGCCCTGGGGGATACATCCAGTCCGTGGTGGGGGTCTGGGCGGGCACGGTGGGCAGGCGCTGCCAGATTCCCCCGAGGCCCCCTGCGTGACCCACTCCTCTTTTGTCTCCTCATGGCTCCCGTGGCTGCCTGGATCCTGCAGAGCTCCCGACTGAGGAAGGTGAGGCTGGCACCGTGATGGACCGCTAGGCCGCGGAACAGCATCCCTGGGTCCTTCACCGTCAGGTCGTGACTTCCCTCTCCCCGCTGAGTGAGGCCTTGCTGAGCTCCCCAGGATCACCCACCTGAGCCTCTCAGGGATCTGGGTCCTCCCTCTTCCGAGTGCAGGGAGAGAATGGGAGGTTTCCGGGGCCATCCTAGCTCCAAGTGGGAAGGGTCAGTGGTGGGGGCCCAGCCTCACGCATGACTCCTGTTCCCAGGGAAGTCCCTGTGGGAGCTGGTGCTGGAACAGTTTGAGGACCTCCTGGTGCGCATCCTGCTGCTGGCCGCCCTTGTCTCCTTTGTAAGTGGGGCCCTGCCTGCCATCCTGTGGGAGTGGGTAACCCTGGAGGGAGAGCCAGGCTGGGCAGTGCTCTGAGGCCCTGGAGCCTGGCCTTGTTCTCCACACCCTGGGCCTGCTCTCTGGCCTTCCCTGGCCCTGCCCTGCTCAGACTTCAGCTTCCCTTGCCTGAACCCTCATGGCCCCTATACTGGGCCCCCAGTTTCCACCTGACCCCTCTAATCCATCTTATCCTCTGGCTCTCAGCGAGCTCTCCAGCTCACATCTGCCCCCTGCCCCGCCCTGCTGTAGCCTAGGCTGTCTCTCCTTCAGCACTACTGACAGTTTAGACCAGATCATTCTTTGTTGGCGGCGGGGGGGGAGCTTCCCACTGTAGGGTGTTTAGCAGCATCCCTGGACCCTACCCACCAGATGCCAGTAGCACCTCCCAGCTGTGACCGTCAAAAAGGTCTTTAGACAGCCGGGCCTAACATCTCATGACTGAAATCCCAGCACTGTGGGATGCCGAGGCAGTAAAATCACTTGAGCCCGGGAGTTTGAGACCAGCCTGGGCAACATAGGGAGAATCTGTCTCTACAAAACATACAAAAAAAATTTAGCCGGGTGTGGTGGTGCAGGCCTATAGTCCCAGCCACTCTGGACGCTGAGGCAGGAGAATCGCTTGGGCCCGGGAGGCCGGAGCTGCAGTGAGCCGTGATCACACCACTGCATTCCAGCCTGTGCAACAGAGCAAGACCCTGTCTCAAAAAAATAAAAATGTCTTCAGACATTGCCAAATGCCCCTGGGGGGCACATTGCCCCTGCCTGAGTGCCGCTACCGGAGCCCCTTTCATGGGTCCTAGTGCCCCCCACAAGGACTCTGGGGTCTGAACCTCCTGCAGCCTCCTCTTGGCTGCTTCTCCTTGCTCTTCCTCCATTCCCAGTGATACTTTGCTGCCTAATGGGTTTTGGATGCATGCATCAGAATCACCTGGGCTTGGCTGGCTGCGGTGGCTCACACCTGTAATCCTAGCACTTTGGGAGGCCGAGGCGGGTGAGCTCAGGAATTCAGCCTGGGCAACATGGTGAAACCCCGTCTCTACTAAAATATAAAAAGATTAGCCAGGCATAGTGGTGGACGCCTATAATCCTATCTACCCAGGAGGCTGAGGCACAAGAATTGCTTGAACCTGGGAAGCAAAGGTTGCGGTAAGCCAAGATCGAGCCACTGCACTCCAGCCTGGGCAACAGAGCAAGACTCTGTCTCAAAAGAATCCGTAGGCTTGCTGACACACAGATGACTGGGCCCCACCCCAGAATTTGTGACTCAGGAGGTCTGGGAGAGGCCCTGAGATCAACATTTCTTACAAGTTCCCAGCCGCTGCCGCTGCTGGTGTGGGGACTACACTGAGATGCTCTGCTCCAGGCAGACAGTAAGGCCTGGGCAGGCACCCGTCCCACTGCCCCACAGCCTTGAAGGTTGGCCTGGGTGGGGTGGTCACTCCTGTGGGGTGGGCATCCTATGCCAAGGCCTTCTCAGAGGAGTGGCCCTCTCCAAGCCAAGGGCTCCCCAATGCTATCTCCGCAAAGCAGGGGAGCAGACAGGAGATCCGGGGTGCCAAGGAAAAGAAGAGCAGATCTTGGCCAGCAGCAGGGCCTGAGCTCACCAGCTGTGATCTTGCAGGTCCTGGCCTGGTTCGAGGAGGGCGAGGAGACCACGACCGCCTTCGTGGAGCCCCTGGTCATCATGCTGATCCTCGTGGCCAATGCCATTGTGGGCGTGTGGCAGGTGGGAGGCACTGGGGGTGGGACCGGGCCGGGGGTCTCCCAGCCACTAGGAGTGCCCTCCACCTGCTGCTGGCGTCCTGCAGACCCTTCTGCTTCCAGCTCCATCGCAGGCCCCAGGGGAGTCACTCCAAGGGGGCGGCCTGCTGGGGGCAACAGGGCAGACCGCCTGCCTGCCTTCTGTTCTGCAGGAACGCAACGCCGAGAGTGCCATCGAGGCCCTGAAGGAGTATGAGCCTGAGATGGGCAAGGTGATCCGCTCGGACCGCAAGGGCGTGCAGAGGATCCGTGCCCGGGACATCGTCCCAGGGGACATTGTAGAAGTGGCGGGTATGCCAGGGGGCTCCTCTTTTTATTTTATTTTATTTTTATTTTATTTTATTTTTGAGATGGAGTCCTGCCCTGTTGCCCAGACTGGAGTGCAGTGGCGCAATCTCGGTTCACTGCAACCTCCCGCCTCCCAGGTTCAAGCAGTCCTCCTGCCTCAGCCTCCCATAGGGGCCTCCTTCTTTTATTATATGGGCCTGGGAGCCCCATCCCTCTCTGTGCCTCCATTATTCTGGCTGTATGCACAGAGAGGGTGGCTGTCGGATCCCTCCAAAGCCCTTTGGCCAAAACCCTGTTGGACAGATGAGACTGTGGGCCAGAGGGACAGGGGTCCACCAGAGCGATCACAGCTCAGGCACTCGACGCCCAGCCCCAGCCTTGGGTCCTAGGAACCCTTCTGGCTTTTCCCAGCTGGTGGTGCCCAAAGCCACTCTCAGCCAAGTCATTCTCCCCGCACAGTGGGGGACAAAGTGCCTGCTGATCTCCGCCTCATCGAGATCAAGTCCACCACACTGCGAGTGGACCAGTCCATCCTGACGGGTGAGGCCCCCCCGCCAGGAGGCCGGGACCTAGTGGACCGGGACCACGGGATGGGACCACGGGATGGGGCCACGGGATGGGACCACGGGGTGGGGCCACGGGATGGGTGTGTCTTCATGTGGGGCTTCTCATCTCTGATTCCATGACCAGGTGAATCTGTGTCCGTGACCAAGCACACAGAGGCCATCTCAGACCCCAGAGCTGTGAACCAGGACAAGAAGAACATGCTGTTTTCTGTAAGTCCCTCAAATGTCTGAGGCCTTTGCCCAGACAATGATAAAAATAACAACATTAAGATTATTATCATGCCTGTAATCCCAGCACTTTGGGAGGCTGAGGTAGGTGGATCACTTGAGGTCAGGAGTTCGAGACCAGCCTGGCCAACATGGCGAAGCCCTGTCTCTACTAAAAATACAAAAAGGTAGCTGGGTGTGGTGATGCGTGCCTGTAATCCCAGCAACTTGGGAGGCTGAGGCAGGAGAATCGCTTGAACCCGGGAGGTGGAGGTTGCGGTGAGCCAAGATCACGCCACTGCACTCCAGCCTGGGTGACAAGAGCAAAAACTCTGTCTCAAAAAAAAAAAAAAAAAAAAAAGATTTGTTTTTTCTGGCCCTGTTGCCCAGGCTGGAATGCAGTGGTACAATCTCGGGTCACTGCAACCCCCACCCCTCAGGTTCAAGCTACTCTTGTGCCTCAGCTTCCCAAGTAGCTGGGACTACAGGCACCTGCCACCACACCTGGCTAATTTTTGTATTTTTAGTAGCAACAGGGTTTCACCATGTTCACCAGGCTGGTCTCAAACTCCTGACCTCAAGTGATCCGCCCGCCTTGGCCTCCCAAAGTGCTAGGATTATAGGCATGAGCCACTGCACCCGGCCCAACATTAAGATTAATCAACTAAAGTCCTATGGGGAAGAACCTCATCAATTCTTGACAATACATGCAAATTTATAGTAATAATAGCTCATGTTTACTGGGGGCTGTGTGCCTGGCACTGTTCTAAGCCCTTTACACATATTAGCTTATTTAATCTTTACACCAAATCTTTGAAATAAGTACTCTTGTTATGCTTGTTATCAATATTTTCCAGCAAGGAAACAAGCACAGAGAGATTAAGTAAGTTGCCGAAGGTCACACAGCCAGTGAGTGGCAGAGCTGGGACGAACTCAGACATCCTGGATTTCTGCTGGGAGACCTTGCCTTCTCCTGGAGAGGGGCAGAGACCCCCTGTAATCACTCAATAGAAATGCTCTAGTGGAAAGAGGTCTGCCAAAGTGGTGGAGGATGGTGGGCATAGTCCATTCTCCGATAGGAAAACTGACCCACAAGGCATGATGCCCGGCTCTTCTCAGGGAGAGCGATGGGTTCAGCTTTCGGGGGAGAGACCTGCCTCTGTGGCCTCAGAGAAAGTTAGCAAGTGATACTCACAGCTGCCCAGCAATAGCCTGAGGCCAGCAAGGAGCATTTGGGGCCACAGGGAAGGGTCAGGCCAGTCAGACAATGGCCCAGGCCACAAGTTATAAGGGGATAGAAGACTCCCTGGAAGGGAAGAGGAATGAAGAAAGTGAAACTCACCCATAATTTTTTTTTTTGAGATGGAGTCTTGCTGTGTTGCCCAGGCTGGAGTGCAGTGGTGCAATCTTGGCTCACTGCAAGCTCCGCCTCCTGGGTTCACGCCATTCTCCTGCCTCAGCCTCCCAAGTAGCTGGGACTACAGGCGCCCGCCACCACGCCCGGCTAATTTTTTTGTATTTTTAGTAAAGACGGGGTTTCACCGTGTTAGCCAGGATGGTCTCGATTTTCTGACCTTGTAATCCGCCCGTCTCGGCCTCCCAAAGTGCTGGGATTACAGGTGTGAGCCACCGTGCCCGGCCAACTTTTTTTTTTTTTTTGAGACAGAGTCTCGCTCTGTCGTCCAGGCTGGAGTGCAGTGGCACAATCTCGGCTCACTGCAACCTCTGCCTCCCGGGTTCAAGCCATTCTTCTGCCTCAGCCTCCCAAGCAGCTGGGATTACAAGCACATCACATGCCACCATGCCTAGCTAATATTTGTATTTTAGTAGAGACAGGGTTTCACCATGTTGACCTGGCTGGTCTCTAACTCCTGACCTCAGGTGATCCACCCGCCTTGGCCTCCCAAAGTGCTGGGATTACAGGTATGAGCCACCACGCCTAGCCCAGAACTCTTCTTGAGAGGGGCCTACCTAGCTGCATGGAAGCCTTGGACAGGCTTCTATTCCCTGGCACTTGCCTTGGCGTGGGGAGCAATGGTGACAGCCATTGCTCCAGTATCAGCAGCTGTCACTAAGAAGCTTTGGAGGGGCCGGGTATGGTAGCTCATGCCTATCATCCCAGCCCTTTGGGAGGCCAAGGCAGGAGGATCACTTGAGCTCAGGAGTTTGGGACTAGCCTGAGCAACATAGTGAGACCTCATTTCTCCTAAAATTCAAAATTAAACAAAAAAAAATTTCTGGCCAGGCGCAGTGGCTCACGCCTGTAATCCCAGCACTTTGGGAGGCAGAAACGGGCGGATCACGAGGTCAGGAGATCGAGACCATCCTGGCTAACACGGTGAAACCCCATCTCTACTAAAAATACAAAAAACTAGCCGGGCGAGGTGGCGGGCGCCTGTAGTCCCAGCTACTCAGGAGGCTGAGGCAGGAGAATGGCAGGAACCAGGGAAGCGGAGCTTGCAGTGAGCTGAGATCCGGCCACTGTACTCCAACCTGGGCGGCAGAGCGAGACTCTGTCTCAAAAAAAAAAAAAAAAAAAAAAAAAAAAAATTTCTAAAGTAATAATAAAAAGAAGCTTTGGAGGAAGGTTGTCTGGCTGGGCCCTGCATGTTGGGGACTAGAGCTGCATTGCTTAAGACATTGCTGGGGCCCGCCTTCTCGCCAGCCTCGACAGCACATGCTTTTGAAGGGGTACCGAGTTCTCAGCCTCCTCAGAAAAACTATCTGGGGCCTCTGCTGGATCACTTTACAGAAGAGGACACCAAGCCACAAGGCTGGCTGTCCCTTATGCTAGGAATTGAGGATTTTACTGGAGCCTTGGAAATGGATGAGCTGAGGCCCAGGTTTTGTGGATTTTTCAGTAAATATTAATGGGCTGTTTATTGAGTTCGTAGTCGGCTGTGCTCCTGTGTGGCTATAGTGGTTGTTTATGAATCACATTTTGCGGGACGGATGCTTGTGCTGCGCTGGTCCATTATATTATCGGTATCAGCCCCCGTGCCTCCTCTGTGCCCGGCCCCATGCTAGGCACTGGGGATACGGCGATGAACCCAATCCCTGCCTTCCTAGAGCTGACACTGTCATGGGAAGGCAGCAGGGAGCCAATGCATACCTAGCTACAGAAGTCTAGAAGCACTAGCAACATGGAGAAAAAGAAAGCCGGGTAGAAGGAGAAGTGCCTTACTCCGGTTTGAGGGAGTCAGGGGTCCGGCTTGGCTGCTGAGCAGCTTTTTCCTTGTCTTTCCCTCGGCCAGGGCACCAATATCGCCTCGGGCAAAGCAGTGGGTGTGGCCGTGGCCACCGGCCTGCACACGGAGCTGGGCAAGATCCGGAGCCAGATGGCGGCGGTGGAGCCCGAGCGGACGCCGCTGCAGCGCAAGCTGGATGAGTTTGGGCGGCAGCTGTCCCATGCCATCTCTGTGATCTGCGTGGCCGTGTGGGTCATCAACATCGGACACTTCGCCGACCCGGCCCATGGTGGCTCCTGGCTGCGCGGCGCTGTCTACTACTTCAAGATCGCCGTGGCCCTGGCTGTGGCGGCCATCCCCGAGGGCCTCCCGGCTGTCATCACTACGTGCCTGGCACTGGGCACGAGGCGCATGGCACGCAAGAACGCCATCGTGAGAAGCCTGCCCTCCGTGGAGACCCTGGGCTGCACCTCGGTCATCTGCTCCGACAAGACGGGCACGCTCACCACCAATCAGATGTCTGTCTGCCGGGTGAGTGACGGCCAGCTTGGTGTTGCTGTGCACTGCTAAGCGGTCTGGGCTCCCTCTCTGGGTCTCTCCCCGACCTCCTTTTCAGTGAGGGATGGAGGAGAGAACCTGTGGGCTGCCCCTTGGCCCAGAGCAGGTCTAGGTTTTCATGAGATGACAGGGAGGCTATAGCAAATCATGCCTGGGTAGCCTCATGTCACTGAGGCCTATGCGGCACTGTGGGGCCCTGGCCAGGTTGCTGACAGTCTGTTAACCTCAGTCTCCTCATCGGAAGCCTGGCTGTGTGAGGCCTGCTAGATAAACGTAAAGGACATAGGAGAGGCTCAAGCTCAGCCTCGGCATAGGAATCAAGCTGGACCCGGACCCGGGTTCCATCCTGCCCCATCATGGCTCTATGCAGTCAACACCTGTCACCAGATAAGCCAGCTCCGGTAACCCGGGAAGGGCCGGGGCAGGAATTATTCATTCCCTGGCACTTGATCCCACATCCTGGGCCCGCCGCCCACATGGCCAAGGGATTCTGGCTGCGACTTCAGCAGGTCCATGGGGCAGAAGGCTCCTCCTGGCCCAGCAGATGGGTGAGTGGGGAGATGGTGAAGGCTATGGATTCCCCACCCTTCCCAGGCCCCCAGTGCCTCTCTGTCACCGCTGTTTCCATATCTGCCCACTGGGCTTGGTAACCCAGGCTCTGTATTCTGAGACCCTAAGGCCTTCTAGGAGCCCATCAAAGGCTGCTTTTGGGGAGGGGTGCTGGCAACCTTTACTGTCCTGCTAAAAGCTCTCGTAGGATTTTATTTAAACAGAGTGTTTCTTGACTAAGAATGAGCTTTTTTTTTTTTTTTTTTTTTTTTTTTTTTTTTTTTTTTTTTTTTGAGGCAGACTCTCACTCTGTTGTCTAGACTGGAGTGCAGTGGCATGATCTGAACTCACTGCAACCTCTGCCTCCCGGGTTCAAGCGATTCTCCTGCCTCAGCCTCCCAAGTAGCTGGGACTACAGGCATGTGCCACCACGCCCAGCTAATTTTTGTATTTTAGTAGAGATGGGGTTTCACCATGTTGGCCAGGCTGGTCTGTAACTCGTGACCTCAAGTGATCCACCTGCCTCGGCCTCCGAAAGTGCAGGGATTACAGCCCTGTGCCCTAATAAAGATTTTTTTTTTTTTTTTTTTGAGATGGAGTCTCACTCTGTCGCCCAGGCTGGAGTGCAATGACACGATCTCAGCTCACTGCAACCTCTGCCTTCTGGGTTCAAGCAATTCTTCTGCCTCAGCCTCTCGAGTAGCTGGGATTACAGGCACACATCACCACGCCTGGCTAATTTTTGTATTTTTAGTAGAGACGGGGTTTCACCATGTTGGCCAGGATGGTCTCGATCAAGCTTGACCTCGTGATCCACCTGCCTCGTGATCCACCCGCCTCGGTCTCCCAAAGTGCTGGGATTACAGGCGTGAGCCACTGTGCCCAGCTAATAACAAACATTTTAAAAGTGCAGTGTGGGGAAGTTGTAGAGGCCTTACGTGCTGGATGCTGGGCTGTGCTTGCTTGGGTGACTATCCCCAGGAGTAGGGAGGAGAGTGGGAAGGAAAGGACACTTATTATGTATCTACTGGGCGCTGGGCTGGCCATTTGCTTGAGAATGTGCAGCAAGGCCATGTCCAGGAAGCGAGAACTGTCTCCCCCGCAGAGCTGGCTGAACAGGCAAAGAAATAGGCATCCTGGGCCAGGTAAGCCCCCCTGTCCCTGAGGTGCACAGGTGGGGACTAGGTGACCCATCAGGCCCTGGGGCAGGGACTCACTCTCTGGGGACATCTCCCTCGAAGGCCAGGAACTCATTTCCTTGAAGGCAAAGGAGGGGTCGGTTCCCATGTTACTAGTGGAGACACTGAGGCTCAGCTACTTGGCCAGGGGTCACACAGTGAGATGGGTAAGGACTCAGGCTTTCTGCCTAGCTCAGGGCTCTCTCAAGCTGGCAGCTGCCCCCAGAGCATTGAAGAATCTGCCGTAAATCCCTCAGAAGTCCAGGACATTTGGACAAACCGGAGCGGGACACACCTGGCAGAGCAGACAGTCCCTGCCTCAGCCTGGACCCTGCGTTCTATTTCCCTCCTGGTGGGGACGGACGGCCAGGCCGGTTTGGCTCTTGGTGGGGCAGGGGGCCTGCAGGACCCCACCCTGGGGTCGGGCTTTATTCAATCTGGCTGCCCAGGGAGGAGGGAGGCGACCCCGCCCGCCTAAGCACGCCCCTACGCTCCCCAGATGTTCGTGGTAGCCGAGGCCGATGCGGGCTCCTGCCTTTTGCACGAGTTCACCATCTCGGGTACCACGTATACCCCCGAGGGCGAAGTGTGAGTGCGGGGCCAGGGGATTGGCGGGCGGGCGGCCTGGGGGCGGGGCCGAGGTGTCCGTGGGAGGCCCCTGGGGGCGGGGCCAGAAGACGGAGCCCCTCCCGGGGGCGGGGCCAGGGGCGGAGCCCCTCCCGGGGGCGGGGCCGAGGTCCTCGTGGTGACCGCCCCGGCTCCACAGGCGGCAGGGGAATCTGCCTGTGCGCTGTGGCCAGTTCGATGGGCTGGTGGAGCTGGCGACCATCTGCGCCCTGTGCAACGACTCGGCGCTGGATTACAATGAGGTGGGCCCCACCCCCTTTCATGACCTCCCTAGTATGCCGGCCACCAGGACAGACCCTTTTCCCAGCTTCAAAGCTCCCAGGGTTGGCAGCCCTTGCACCCTGGAAGTGCCACACCCAGGGAGCACGGTTACCCCTGCCCACCGCTCTCTGCCACCCCTCCCTTCCCTCAGACAGGCTTCAGAACCCTCCCCCAGAGCTCTTGGGCCGTGAGGGACTACCATGGAAGGGGCTGAAGGGCTGGGGAAACCTGTGGAGGAAAAAGATTTGGGGAACAGGACTAAGAAAACGTTTGAAGCAGAAGGCGCAGCCCACAAAAGGCCCACATTCAGTTAAAGCCTCCTGCGACTTAGGCGTTGACTGCCGTTCACGTGGCTGGGGCAGTGGAATGGGCACGCAGCAGGCATCTGCCCAAGGGAAGGTCCTTGGCCAGACCCAGTCCGAGGCCAAGCTGAGGGCAGTAGAGCACCACCGAAGAGTTCTGAGCAGGACAGTGACATGGTCAGATGTGTGCATTTACAGAAGATCACCGAGGCTTCCGTGTGGAGGACAAACAGACAGGAGAGGACTCAAGTCAGGGAGGCCTGTGTGGTCATTCAGGCTAGAGAGATGCGGGCGGAGCCCTGGCTGAAGCCTCGGGGAGAGGGGAGAAGGCACGGGTCAGAGAGATTTAGGAGCTGAAAATCCTGGGACTTGGTGACTGGTGAGGTGGAAGAGAGAGGGAGGAGGCCGGGGTGGCTCCTGGTGGCTCTGTTGGCTGGGGCTGCCACTGGAGTGGCAAATACAGAGAGCGGGAGGGGTGGCCTGAGGGGTCCCCAGGGAACAAGGTTCAGTAGGCAGCTGGACATGTGGGCTTGGGGCTCAGCAAAGGGCCCCAGGGAGGGCAGGTGGGAGGGCGGGAGCAGGCCCAGACAGCAGAAACCGGTGAAGGAGGCTGACAGGAAGTGGACGGAGATGCAGGCGGAGGGCAGGGAAGGTGTGTGGCGATCAATGCCAGGGTGGGGGGCTGAATGTCAGTGTCAGACACCACCCCAACCGCAGGGCAGCCAGGCTCGGAAGGGCTCACAGACCTGTGTAAAGGAGATTACACAGAACTTCAGCAAAGGCAGCTTCGGGGCAAGGAGTGAGTGAGGCTGGGGGCACAGGCTGGAGGCTGCCTGCTCCTCACTCCCTATGCTCTGGGTCCTCGCCAGGCCAAGGGTGTGTACGAGAAGGTGGGAGAAGCCACGGAGACAGCTCTGACATGCCTGGTGGAGAAGATGAACGTGTTTGACACCGACCTGCAGGCCCTGTCCCGGGTGGAGCGAGCTGGCGCCTGTAACGCGGTGAGCAGGGCTGGGGGCTCAGGCCTCCAGCTGCATGGCTGGGGTTTCTGGGACATCTGGAGAAGGCAGAGAGCACAGTGAAGTCTTTTTTCTTTCTTTTTTTCTTGAGACAGAGTCTTGTTCTGTCGCCCAGGCTGGAGTACAGTGGTGCAGTCCTGGCTCACTGCAACCTCCGCCTCCCGGGTTCAAGTGATTCTTGTGCCTCAATCTCCCGGCGTGTGCCACTGCACCCGGCTAATTTTTGCATTTTTTAGTAGACAGGATTTCACCATGTTGTCCGGGCTAGTCTCAAACTCCCGACCTCAGGTGATCCGCCCACCTCGGCCTTGCAGTGTGCTGGGATTGGGATTACAGGCGTGAGCCACCGCTCCCGGCTGACAGTGAAGACAGACTTGGAGAAAAGCGGGGAGAAGGCTGAGTGCGGACAAGGGTTTGGAGTTAGTCTGCACACAGCATGGTCAGGAAATGGCAGCGTATTGCCATTTCTGGGGCTGGAGAGGGAAAGGGAGGCCTTGAATGGCAGGGTCAGAGGAGCACAGATGTTATCCCACACAAAGCAAGAGTCTCTTTTGGGGACAAGCAGCTGGTGGGAAGGCAGGCGAGAGTCGCTGGCTCTGTCCTTCACGCCCTGACCTGCCTGGACCCCGCAGGTCATCAAGCAGCTGATGCGGAAAGAGTTCACCCTGGAGTTCTCCCGAGACCGGAAGTCCATGTCTGTCTACTGCACGCCCACCCGCCCTCACCCTGCCAGCCAGGGCAGCAAGATGTTTGTGAAGGTGGGGGCCTGTCTGGCCTGGGCCCCTGCGCACCCTGGGGCACCTGGTCATCCACGCTCCTCTGTGAGCCCCAGTCTCCCCGTGTGAATGACAGGGTTGGGTTAGAAATTCTCAGGAGCCCCTTTTGCCCCTAACCGGTGGTGTGGGGGTGGTTGGTGCCACCCTTGGTGCTCCGTGTTTCGGAAACTGAGTCCCAGGGAGGGAAAGGAATCAACTCCCGTGCAGACCACTGTCTACAGCGTCTCCATTGCTGCTCCCAAACCTGGAGGGGGAAATACAGCTCTAGCTACACCCTGCAAGGAAGGTTTAAACCCCTTTTGAAATGAAAAGGCTTCTGTACTGAGAGCTTCGGCCACTTGGAAAAGTTAGTGTCCGGGTGACCTTTTAGGAGCAGGAGAAGCCATTGAAGGAGCTTTAGAGACTGTTTCTAGGCCCGGGGTGAGGTCGGAGGTGAGACCTGAGGCCACTGAGAGGCCTGTCACCCCTGGGCCCCCTTCCCAGGGCTATGCCTGCCACACCCTGTGCGTGGCTCTATTTCTGGTCCCCAGGCAGGGTTCAGCCTGCCTCCCTGCTGCTAAGGCCCCTAACAAATTGGAACCCGAGTAGCACCAGGGAGGCAGGGCCTGCAGGAGATGCCGTTCCCACCCCTGCCTGCAAAACATAGCAGTGCCCGGGTCGGCTGTGGGCTGGTGGGGGAAGGGCATCGCTAGGTGTGTGGCTGCCCCCACCCCAGCACTCCCCCCATTCCCTTTAGATTGTCTCACAGGGGGACCCACTTGGTTCTCACTCTGAACTTTCAAAGAATGGATTCTGGTCCCTGCCTTGTGTGTGTACCCTTGGGTGGCCTTTCCCCTTATCCTAGTCTCCGTTTCCTGAGTTTGGGCAGGAGGGAGGGGAGGGGTCCTGACTGACCAGTTGCCTCCTCTCCCTCTCCCTGCCTCGCAGGGGGCCCCTGAGAGTGTGATCGAGCGCTGTAGCTCAGTCCGCGTGGGGAGCCACACAGCACCCCTGACCCCCGCCTCCAGGGAGCAGATCCTGGCAAAGATCCGGGATTGGGGCTCAGGCTCAGACACGCTGCGCTGCCTGGCACTGGCGACCCGGGACGTGCCCCCGAGGAAGGAGGACATGGAGCTGGACGACTGCAGCAAGTTTGTGCAGTATGAGGTGGGTGCGGGAGCCGATTCTCCCCGCAGTACGGGGCGGGTGCGGGAGCCGAGTCTCCCTGCTGCAGTTGGGCTGGTGGTAGGTCAGGGATGGTCTCAGGCACCGCTTGAATCTGCCCCCTCCCTACAGACGGACCTGACCTTCGTGGGCTGCGTGGGCATGCTGGACCCGCCGCGGCCTGAGGTGGCTGCCTGCATCACACGCTGCCACCAGGCGGGCATCCGCGTGGTCATGATCACGGGCGATAACAAAGGCACTGCCGTGGCCATCTGCCGCAGGCTTGGCATCTTTGGGGACACGGAAGACGTGGCGGGCAAGGCCTACACAGGCCGCGAGTTTGATGACCTCGGCCCCGAGCAGCAGCGCCATGCCTGCCGCACCGCCCGCTGCTTTGCCCGCGTGGAGCCCGCACACAAGTCCCGCATCGTGGAGAACCTGCAGTCCTTTAACGAGATCACCGCCATGGTGAGGCCACAGCCTGGAGCCCCAGGAGCGGGTGATGAGCGGGGCCACAGGGCGTGGAAAGAAGCAAGCCGGGCAACTCTCCCCTCTGCCTCCTTCTTACCTTCTCTAACATCTTATTACCAAAAAATTCAAATACAAAGAGAAATTTAAATAATGTTATTCTGGGCCAGGCGCGGTGGCTCACGCCTGTAATCTCAGCACTTTGGAGGCTGAGGTGGGCAGATCACTTGAGGTCAGGAGTTCGAGACCAGCCTCACCGACATGAGGAAGCCCCGTCTCTATAAAAGTACAAAAATTCGTCAGGCCTGGTGGCACATGCCTGTAATCACAGCTACTCGGGAGGCTGAGGCAGGAGAATTGCTTGAACCCGGGAGGCAGAGGTTGCAGTGAGCCGAGATCGCGCCACTGCACTCCAGCCTGGGTGACAGAGTGAGACTCCATCTGAAAATAATAATAATAATTTTATTCTGAACACCTACATATCTGTCATCTAGATTCTACAACTAACATTTTATTGTATTTGCTTTATCACATATCTGTCCATCCAGCCATTCTTTGCCCGTCCCTAGCCTATCCTTTCTTAAGTGTATTTCAAAGTCAGTTGCAGATATCGGTATACTTCCTCCTCACCTACTTTAGAATACATATTAACCAGAGAGCAATGTTGTTTATGGTTCTGTTTTTCCTTTTTGAGGTAAAATTTGCCTTCGATGAAACACACAGATCTTCACTGTATCGTCTGATGAGTTTAGGAACATGCTCACACCTGTGTAACTCACAGCCTTATTCAAGATAGGAAAATGCCAGGCATGGTGGCTCATGCTTGTAATTCCAGCACTTTGGGAGGCCAAGGCAGGAGGATTGCTTGAGCCCAGGAGTTTGAGACCCCATCTCCAAAAAAAAAAAGATATGACACATTACTATCAACTCATGAAGTTCCCGCACACTCCTTCCCCATCTCTGTCCTTTGTCACACAACGGCGATCACTGTTTTGATTTTTTCCACCGTTTATTAGTTTTATCTGCCCTAGATTTTCAAATGAATGGAATCATACTGTATGGACTGTTTTGGTTTTGGGCTTTTTTGAGATCTGTCTGCATTGTTGTATCAGATTATAGCTTTTTTTTTTTTTTTGAGACAGAGTCTCGCTCTGTCACCCAAGCTGGAGTGCAATGGCGCTATCTCAGCTCACTGCAACCTCCGCCTCCTGGGTTCAAGCGATTCTCCTGCCTCAGCCTCCTGAGTAGCTGGGACTATAGGCATCAGCCACCATGCCCAGTTTATTTTTTTATTTTTGCTAGAGACAGGGTTTCATCATGTTGGCCAGGGTGGTCTCGACCTCTTGACCTTGTGATCCGCCTGCCTCAGCCTCCCAAAGTGCTAGGATTACAGGCGTGAGCCACCGTACCCAGCCTGGCTTTCAATTTGACCTTGACCGCAACTCCAGACTTCATGTCATTTGCCATCACTCCTCATGTGGACCTTGACTTGGCCCCTGCTTTTGCCTCGATCTTCGACTTGACTGCAGCACCTGCCTGGCTCTTTACCTGGGCCATCCCCTTGACTTCATTCCTGACTTGACCTCAGCTTTCTCCCTCACCTCAGTTTCCACCCCACATCCAACCTCGACTGCATCCCTACCCTCATTGCTGACTCACCGTCATCCCCATCGTCTTCCCTGACCTCACGCTTGATATTCTCCCCAACTTTGTCCTGGTCTGCACCCCTTGCCTTCTCAGCCTCATCCTCTGCCCAGTTTCTAAGTTCATTCTTGAACCCACCATTTGTTCTGTCCAGCTGTCTGCTTCCTTTGGGACATCCCCTAAGACTGGGTGTGGGCTGAGCTGAGAAGAGATGGGGAGGTGGAAGGGAAGTTTCTCAGGCACAGCCCTACCTGACCTGGTCCACAGACTGGTGACGGAGTAAACGACGCACCGGCCCTGAAGAAAGCAGAGATCGGGATCGCCATGGGCTCAGGCACGGCCGTGGCCAAGTCGGCGGCAGAGATGGTGCTGTCCGATGACAACTTTGCTTCCATCGTGGCTGCGGTGGAGGAGGGCCGGGCCATCTACAACAACATGAAGCAATTCATCCGCTACCTCATCTCCTCCAATGTTGGCGAGGTCGTCTGGTGAGGCCGGGCACTCCCTCCTCGCGACCCTCTCAATCTGCTCTGTGCCCCTGAGACGGGGAAAATGCCTGTTCCTCGGCCGAGCTGCAGGGATGGAGGGGCCTGTGCCCTACCCTGGCTGGGGCCTTCCAGGGTCCCACCTTGGAGTGGACAGTGAACACCTTGTCATTCTCCAGAGGCCCTGGTGACCTCTGGATCATGGTCACCCCAGCACCCAAGGAGGTGCCTGAAGAGTCGCCTCTCAGCCCTCCAGCCACCAACTTCCCACTTGCAGATTAGCAAGATGAGAGAAAATCCACACCTTTAGGCAGTCATGTGTGTGTCCATGTGCGGATGTGTGTGTGTGTGCACGTGGCCTGAGTGCCTGAGAGGTGCGTGTAACGTGTGTATGTATGCATGTGTGCCCTTGTGCGTTTTGAGCGTGAGTACAGGCAGAAGTGTGTGTGCCGGCGTGTGACTGTGCACACGCTTGTATTCACATGTGTGGATGCCTGTGGGGGGTGGTGAGCATGTGTGTTGCTGGACATGGATGGATTTTGGATCTCCGCACCTCACGGCAGACGTGTAGGTGTTTGCTTGTGTTTGCGGGATGGTGTGGCACGTGCTAGGTTTTTGCACGTCTGATGCTTGGGCATGCCGTCTTCGCGTGTGTGTGTGTGTGTACCTGGCCTCTGCTAGGCGTAAAGAGCAGGTATGTCCAGGATCCAGACCTGGGACTGGGGAAGGCAGGGCTGGCCAGGCCCGAGGCAGAGCTGTGTATACACACCCTTCACATCAGAGCTAGCGGAGGAAGGAGGGGCTGCCCTGGAGACAGTGGGTGAGCTCCCAGCCTTGGGTCTGAGCAAGAGCTGGAGCCTCCGTCTGGTGGGGGCTGGGCCTACTGGGGGCTAGAGCCCATGACTCTGTTCCAGCATCTTCCTCACGGCAATTCTGGGCCTGCCCGAAGCCCTGATTCCTGTGCAGCTTCTCTGGGTGAACCTGGTGACAGACGGCCTACCTGCCACGGCTCTGGGCTTCAACCCGCCAGACCTGGACATCATGGAGAAGCTGCCCCGGAACCCCCGAGAAGCCCTCATCAGTGGCTGGCTCTTCTTCCGATACCTGGCTATCGGAGGTGAGTGGGGCCTGAGCCCTCCGTGGCGTTCCTAAGCTTCCTAAGAGCCTTGTATCAGGCTTGCAAGATGCAGGCAGTGTGACTCAGCCTGGCTTGTACCAGGAGAAACTGTACGGGCTCATGTTATGGAAAAGACCAGGCACGGCTGGATCTGGGTCTCAGTATCACCAGCATATTTTGGCACTGCCTCAGCTTCATTCTCAGGCCCGTGTCCCTCATGGTAGCAGAATGGCTGCTGCAGCCCCAGCCATCATGCTCACTCCATTACAACCCCAAATTCAGCAGAAGAGAGAGCCTTTTATCATACTGCTCTCCTGGTAGTATAATAAAAGTCTCAGGCCTGGGCTGGGCATGATGGCCCACACTTGTAACCCCAGCACTTTGGGAGGCCAAGGTGGGCAGATCACCTGAGGTCAGTTTGACCAGCCCAGCCAACACGTGGCTCACACCTGTAACCCCAGCCCTTTGGGAGGCCAAGGCTGGCAGATCACCTGAGCTCGGGAGTTCGAGACCAGCCTGGCCAACATGGTTAAACCCCATCTCTACTAAAAATACAAAAATTAGCCAGGTGTGATGGCAGGTGCCAGTAATCCCAGCTACTCAGGAGGCTGAGGCAGGAGAATCGCTTGAACCCAGGAGGCAGAGGTTGCAGTGAGCCGAGATGGCGCCACTGTACTCCAGCCTGGGCGACAGAGCGAGACTCCGTCTCAAAAACAAAAAGTCTCAGCAGGCCTGTTCTCATCGGCCCACACAGGGTCACCTGCTAATCTCCAATCACTGTGGCCCAGGTTATGGCAGATGCTGATTGACCAGCCAGGGCTCACCACTGGCATCGAGGGGAGGTGCCTGCAAACCACATGGCTTAGAGAGGAAAAGGGTGGCTCCCTGCCGGAATTCAGGGAATTATTAGGCAGGGGAACAGATGCCAGAAAGCCACCGCCATTCTCTACAGCCAGTCTCCTCCCCTCCCCGCAGTGTACGTAGGCCTGGCCACAGTGGCTGCTGCCACCTGGTGGTTCCTGTATGATGCCGAGGGACCTCACGTCAACTTCTACCAGCTGGTGAGCAAGGGATGGCCAGGGATTTGTTGAACTTACAGCTCGAGCTGTTGGAGTTCCAGGGGAGATGGGTCCAGAGCCGCATGGGGGGCCTGCAGTGTCCTTCCCCACTCACTATACACGAATAAACATCCCCACCTAGGGAACCAGGCTCAGAGCCCGCTGGAAACCCAGAGACACCAGCACGGCCCCCCAAGCCAAAAGGCCCCTCCGCATCCCAGTCAGTTAGCGGGGACCAAGGGCCCCACTGCCAGATGTATCTTACCTTCATCAGAGGACCCCTAAAACATAGAGGCCTCAGAGGAATGAGCCCCTAAATGGTAGGACTTTAGGCAGAGGGTCAAACTGAGGAGATCAAGAATGGAGGGGAGGGCCGGGCGCAGTGCCTCACGCCTGTAATCCCAGCACTCTGGGAGGCCAGGGTGGGTGGACCACCTGAGGTCAGGAGTTCGAGACCAGCCTGGCCAACGTGATGAAACCCCGTCTCTATTAAAAATACAAACATTAGCTGGGCGTGGTGGTGCACGCCTGTAATCCCAGCTACTCGGGAGGCTGAGGCAGGAGAATCACATGAACCCGGGAGGCGGAGGTTGCAGTGAGCCAAGATCTTACCACTGCACTCCAGCTTGGGTGAGAGAGTGAGACTCCATCTCAAAAAAAAAAAAAAAAAAAAATCGAGGGGAGGCCAGGCACGGTGGCCGACACCTGTAATCCTAGTGCTTTGGGAGGCCAAGGTAGGCAGATCACTTGAGCCCAGGAGTTTGAGACCAGCCTGGGCAACATAGTGAGACCCCATCTCTACCAAAAAAAAAAAAAGTAAAAATTAGCCAGGCACAGTGATGTGTGCCTGTAGCTTCTTGGGAGGCTGAGGTGGGAGGATCAGTTGAGCCCAGGAGGTCACAGCTGAAGTGAGCCGTGATTGCACCATTGCACTTCAGCCTTGGTAACAGAGGAAGACCCTGTCTCTAAAAAAAAAAGAACACATCCTGGGGTGGTGGCTCACGCCTGTAATCCCAGCACTTTGGGAGGCCGAGGTGGGCCGATCACTTGAGGTCAGGAGTTCAAGACCAGCCTGACCAACATGGTGAAACCCCGTCTCTACTAAAAATACAAAAATTACCCAGGCGTGGTGGCAGATGCCTGTTTTCCCAGCTACTCGGGAGGCTGAGGCACGAGAATCGCTTGAACCTGGGAGGCGGAGGTTGCAGTGAGTCGAGATTGCACCACTGCACTCCAGCCTGGCGATAGAGCAAGACGCAGTCTCAAAAAAAAAAAAAAGAAAAGAGAAGAAAACTAAAGGAGGTCTTGCAGGATATAGTGAATACAAAATAGACAGGCAGGCAAAGAGAAGGAGTGGGCAGAGCAATGGCCTCACCAGTAGAAATGGGCTCCTCCAGGGCTCTCCACGTGCCTGTGAGGCAGAAGCTCCAGCCCGGCACACCTTCTTTTTTTTTTTTTTTTTTTTTGAGTTGGAGTCTCACTGTGTCGCCCAGGCTGGAGTGCAGTGGCACGATCTTGGCTCACTGCAACCTCCATCTCCTGGGTTCAAGTGATTCCCCTGCCTCAGCCTCCTGAGTAGCTGGGATTACAGGCACCCGCCACCACGCCTGGCTAATTTTTTATATTTTTAGTAGAGACGGGGTTTCACCGTGTTCACCAGGATGGTCTCGATCTCCTGACCTCATGATTCGCTCGTCTCGGCCTCCCAAAGTGCTGGGATTACAGGCGTGAGCCACCGTGCCCGGCCCCCAGCACACCTTCTAATGAATAATTCCGGAGGCCACAGTGAGACCAGTGACCTGGGGGATACTGTGTGTGTGTGGCAGGTGCTTACTGGTGAAACCCAGAATCACTGGGCAGGGCATTTATGGCAAGAGCAACAGACCCATTGATACATTTTTATTTATTTATTTTTTTGAGACAGAGTCTCGCTCTGTCGCCCAGGCTGGAGTGCAGTGGCACGAGCTCGGCTCACTGCAACGTCCACCTCCCGGGTTCAAGCGATGCTCCTGCCTCAGCCTCCCGAGCAGCTGGGATTACAGGCGCCCGCCATCATGCCTGGCTAATTTGTGTGTACATGTATGGATAGGCCATTGAGATGTGGCAGGGTGAGGCCTGAAAACAGTGGCACAATTGGCAGGAGGATTTGGTCCTCCTTGGTCACTGGGTGGGCAGACTCAGGTTCAAAGTTCAGGAGGTTTTCCCTTCTTTATGGTCAGCACCAAATAAAAATGTGTGGCCGCTCACACCTGTAATCCCAGCACTCCGGGAGGCCAAGGTGGGTGGATCATTTGAGCCCAGGAATTTGAGAACAGCCTGGGCAACATGGCGAAACCCCATCTCTATTAAAAAATACAAAACTTAGCCAACAGCGACGGCTCAGGCCTGGAGTCTCAGTTACCTGGGAGGCTGTGGTGGGACAACCACCTGAGCCCAGGAAGTCAAGGCTACAGTGAGCTGAGATCGCGCCACTGCACTCCAGCCTGGGCAATGGGAGTGAGACCTTGTCTCAAAAACAAACAAGGCCAGGCACAGTGGCTCATGCCTGTAATCCCAGCACTTCGGGAGGCCGAGGCAGGTGGATCACTTGAGGTCAGGAGATCGAGACCAGCCTGACCAATATGATGAAACCCCATCTCTACTACATATACAAAAATTAGCCATGCAGTTCCCTATTCAGTGGTCTCCAGGGTCCCGCTAGCCTCCCCAGGCTAATGCCAGCTGTTCTCCTTCTGAGCCACTGCACTCCTGCTCCAGAACATTCTGCCTTTCCCACTCTGTACCCTTGCTTCTCCCTGGCACGGTGCATCTTGCCACCGCTGCCCCAACCCTGCTCCCCTCCGGGGATCCCCAGCCCACCCCATGATGGCATTTTGTGTGCTGGTTGTGCCCAGGCATGGGCCAAGGGCAGGGTAAGGCTTCCCTCCCACCCACCAGCCCCTCGCCTGACCTGCTGCTTTCTCTACCTGCCACGGTGCCCCCAGAGGAACTTCCTGAAGTGCTCTGAAGACAACCCACTCTTTGCCGGCGTCGACTGTGAGGTGTTCGAGTCGCGCTTCCCCACCACCATGGCCTTGTCCGTGCTCGTGACCATTGAAATGTGCAATGCCCTCAACAGGTGGGCTGGGCGCAGGGCCTGGAGCTGGGGCCTTGGACGGGTGCCAGTTGTGAGGGTTGGGGGTTCCAGTATCAGTGTCTGAGGGTCAGGGGTTCAGGATTGGGGTGTACCAGTCAAGAGGGTCCAGGATTGGGATCTGATGTTTGGGGAGTTCAGGATTGGGATCAGAGTTTCAAGGGGGTCCAGGATTGGGGTCCAGAGGTCAAGAGTGTCCCAAACTGAGGTCTAGGGGTCAGAGAGGTCCAGGATTGGTGTCTGGGGTCAAGGGGTTCAGGTTGGAGTCTGATGTTTGGGGAGTTCAGGATTGGGATCAGAGTGTCAAGGGTCCAGCATTGGGTTCCAGGAGTCAGGTAAGTCCAGGACTGAGGTCTGGGAGTTAGAGGGGTCCAGAACTGAGGTCTGGGGCCAAGTAGGGTCCAGGATTAGGGTCTGGGGGTCAGGGGGGTCCAAGATTGGGATCCAAAGATTTGGGGACCAGGATTGGGGTCTAAGGGTCAGAGAGGCCCAGAGGGGATTCTGAGGGTCTGTGGGGACCGGATTGGGGTCTCGGGGACAAAGAGGGCTGAAACTGGGGTCTGAAGAAATAAGCCAAGATTAGGTCTGAGGGACAGAGAAAGGGGTCCCAGCCTGGGACAGGCCCTGGCGGGCTGAGCGGGCAACGGCGATGCACTGCTGGAGAAGTGGTGAGGCTCCTCCCACAGGGGTGGGTGCCCATGGCAGGGCCTCCCTGCACCCCAGCCTAAGGGGAGCGCCCTGTGCCTTGGCAGCGTCTCGGAGAACCAGTCGCTGCTTCGGATGCCACCCTGGATGAACCCCTGGCTGTTGGCGGCTGTGGCCATGTCCATGGCCCTGCACTTCCTCATCCTGCTCGTGCCGCCCCTGCCTGTGAGTCACCCCGTCTGTCCCACTGCCCTGGTCCCCGGACATCACAGGCCCTGGGCTGGTCGCTGGGCCCCTCTGGCCCCCCTGCAATGGAAACCACCTGGAGGAGAGGGAGGTGAGGGGTCTGGCCAGCCACCACCTCCAGATGTGGCCCTACCTTCAGGAGCTCCCAGACTTGGGAATGGAAGAGAGGGACACCCCTTGCTGAAGGGACTGTGCCCAGGCTGGGGTGGAAGGAAGGACGAGCTTTCCCAGGGCAGAATTCTCCCGCCTCCCAACAGTATGGATGGGAGTTGGCCCAGTGGGCAAGGGCAGGGGAGGGCCCTTGAAGCAGAGGAAGCTGAGTGGACAAAGATCGGGGGGTACATCCAGGAGGTTCTTAGGAGTGCTCACGAAGAGTCTATCAGAGCCCAGAGGGATAAGAGTCCGTCAGAGCCCAGGGCGATAAGAGTCCGTCAGAGCCCAGGGCGATAAGAGTCCATCAGAGCCCAGGTGGATAAGAGTCCGTCAGAGCCCAGGGCGATAAGAGTCCGTCAGAGCCCAGGGGGATAAGAGTCCGTCAGAGCCCAGGGGGATAAGAGTCCGTCAGAGCCCAGGGGGATAAGAGTCCGTCAGAGCCCAGGGGGATAAGAGTCCGTCAGAGCCCAGGGCGATAAGAGTCCGTCAGAGCCCAGGGGGATAAGAGTCCGTCAGAGCCCAGGGCGATAAGAGTCCGTCAGAGCCCAGGGGGATAAGAGTCCGTCAGAGCCCAGGGGGATAAGGCTGGCGGACGGCTGGGGCATGGGACAGCCAGTCCTTCCTTTCACCAAACCTCCCTTCCCCTCCCCGCCAGCTCATTTTCCAGGTGACTCCACTGAGCGGGCGCCAGTGGGTGGTGGTACTCCAGATATCTCTGCCTGTCATCCTGCTGGATGAGGCCTTCAAGTACCTGTCCCGGAACCACGTGGACGGTGAGTGGGAGGCCCCCTCCCACCCACTCTGCTGCCCACCCGCCTCCAGCCTGCCTCCCCACCCCCCTCTGCTCCTGGGCTGCAGCGGACGCGGTGGGTGCGGTGCGCAGAGCCTCTGTGTCTACATGCGGGGGAGGCGTTCTTGGATCTCCAAGCGGAGGGCATGAAGGGACTCTGGTGACTGGGACCCAAGGTGTCTGCAGGGTCCTGGGCCAGCAATGGAAGCACCTCTCGGGCCGCACTGCCTCAGTGTCTTCACCTGCCACTCCCTGCATGGCCAGGGCACTGCGTGCTCTTCTGGGCCTCGACCTCTGACCCCTCTGCACCTGGCCTGTCTTTATCCAGGCATTCTCAGGACAGTCTCACAGGCCTGGAGTAGGCAGCCGATGACCGCCTCTTGGACCTCAGACCACACCGGGTTGGCCTCTTTGGTGTCACCTTGTGGGTGGGTCAAGGGGAGGGTTGTTTCTGAGCTCACAGCTCTGGGTCTGCCTTAACCCCGGAGTGGAGAGGACAGGATGGCAGGTGTCAGGCTGGAGAGAAGTGGGCTGGGACATGGGGTCCATCCACCTGCCTCTGCCAGGTGGATTCTGAGAGTGGGTGATTCTGAACCTCCCAGGGCCAGGGGCACAGCATCATCTCGCTGTCAGAGCCGCTCAGAGAGGGAGGAAGCCGGGGTGAGCTCCCGTTCCTGGGATTTACGCAGAGGCAGTGGCTGTGTGGCTGAACTGCGGTGCGGGGGCCTAGGTTGGGCTGGGCAGTGACTGAGGCCTGCATTGGGGCAGCTGGGTCGTTGGGGGCCACCTCTGGCAGGAATGTGCCCCAGGGGAGGGGGTGGAGGGATTATAAATAGATCACACGTCTGTCATTCCCTAGGGACTGAGCAAGGGAGCTATGTCTGTCATTCCCTAGGGGCTGAGCAAGGGAGCTGGCCTGTCCAGGGAGTGGCCAGACACACGTAGGGACTGCGTTGAGGGTGCAGGTGGGCACTCAGCAAGGCAAGCCTGTGGGGGAGTGAAGGGGAGTTTCTCGAGGTTTTGAGGTTAACGCAGTGGTTGGAAAGAACAGGATTGAACCTGGTGGAACAGGGCTGGGTGAGCACAGATGCTGACGTTCAGAGTGGAGGGCAGAGGGGGTGAGGCCCGGGGGAGGAGCGAAGGGCCTTGAGTGCCAAGGTAGAGACCCTGGACACTGTCCTCAGGGCAGTGGGGAAGCACGGGAGGAGTGTAAGGACAACGAGGGACTGTGTCAACCATGGAGGACAGGCAAGAGGGGGTGAGACTAACGGGCCGGACGCAGTGGCTCACGCCTGTCATCCCAGCACTTTGGGAGGCTGAGGTGGGAGGATCACCTGAGTCAGGAGTTCAAGACCAGCCTGGTCAACATGGTGAAACCCAGTCTCTACTAAAAATACAAAAATTAGCTGGATGTGGTGGCAGGTGCCTGTAATCCCAGCTACTCATGAGGCTGAGGTCGTAGAATCGCTTGAACTCGGGAGGCAGAGGTTGCAGTGAGCTGAGATTGAGCCACTGCACTCCAGCCGGGGGGGACAGAGTGAGACTCCGTCCCCCACCCTCCCCAAAAATGAGGGGTTGAGACTAACACCAGGAGGTGGGCAAGCGGCATTGAACAGACCTGGGGAGCGGGCAGAGCTCTGGCCCTGGGGAACTGGCGCCGGGGAGCTGGCCCCTGCAGCACCTCTACCTCCACCTCCTTGAGATGTTGGCGGTGGCCCCTGTGAAGTTTGGCTTGGAAAGGTGGTGCCTGGCTGCTGGAGGACAGACACAGGCTGGGTACCTGCAGCTCCATCTGAGGGGTGGGGTGGAGGCACCCCAAGGAATGTGCTCGCTGGAAGCCCAGACAGCCCTGCCCAGCGCCGCTGCAGTCCCTGGGGCCTCCTAAAGCCAGACGGGGCGGGGGTGAGAGCAGGACCCTTTGCGCTCCCAAGCCAGCCGGGTGGCCTTTTAGGGAAGTTTTTCTGAAGCCCGATGCTTGTGGCTTCCCCATGATTTATGTCATTTACGAGGGATGTGTCCTAGGGAGAAGTTTGGCTCCTGGGTCAGCCCTGGGGGCTGGGGGCGGTCCTCTTGCCCTACCTCCTGGCTCTGCCCAGGTGTGGCTGAGCAGCTGTCAGGGGAGGCCTGGGGGCTGGGCTGTGGTGGCTGGGGGGGACAGATCTGGGAGGTTACAGGCGGGCTTAGAGTTTACTCTGAGGACAGTGAGGAACCATGAAATGAGGTGTTGGGACTGGATTTGGGCTTTTGCTTGATGCTAGGGGCAGAAGGATGATGGGAAGGTAAGACTGGGGCTGGGGGCAGAGCGGCAGGCCTTGAGTCCTGGTGGGGGAAGGCAGCGGGAGAGATGAGCTCTCGCAATTTGGGCGAAATCGGGCCTGGGTGTGTGTGATGGGTAAGAGAAGCAAGGATGAGCCTGGTGTCTGAACCTTACAATGGTGGGTAGTGACTCCCCAAAATGAAAACCCGGAGAGTATGTACTGGAGGGTTTGGGGGCGTTGATGGAACAGCGGAGAGAAGGAGGTGTAGGGGACGGTGCAGGGATGTGTCCTGTAGAGCAGGATCCTGGCTGCAGCGTGGGGGTCTGCTGGGGCGGGGGTAGACTGAGGTCTGGAGTAAGGGAGGCCATGGGAGCCTGGGGCTGTCCTGGGAGAAGTGGAGGATGGAAGGGGCTGGGAAGGGGCTGGAAGGAACCTGCCTGGATGTGTGCCCTTATGCATACATCTTAACACGCTCTCGGGTTTTTCTTCCAGAAAAGAGCCAGAAGTGAGCGCAGGGAACGGAGTGGAGTCTCCGGTGTGTGCTTCAGACTGACGGTGTCCATGCGTTCGCCTCCGCCCCCACCCCTGCCACCACACTCGCCCACTTCCCGCCGGAGAGATGACAGGCCCGAGGCCAGAACCGCCATCCCCAGGCCCCGTCCTGGGGTCTCTGTCCCCAGTTCCGTCTGGCCTGGGAGCTCTGTAATTCCTGTGTCTTGGACTCTCCTGGGAAGTTCCCCGCTCTGCAGCTCTGGCCCAGGAGCTGCAGGCTGGGAGGGGGCAGCCAAGTAGCCAGAGCTGGCAGCACACCCAGAGATCCGGGGTCCCCCCACCCCCAAATCACGAGTCTGCCTGGAGCTTGCTCCCCCTTGCTTGGAAGCTGGACCTTCACTTGGTGACTGGTGCCTCTGCACGGACGGAGGACTCCTGGGGGTCCGTCTTACTGGCTCCGACCCCTCCCTTCGTGCCTGGTCTGGGACTGGGTCAGCCCTGAGGGATCAGAAGGGGCCATCTGGGCCCAGCTGTGTACAGCGAGAGCGGGCAGCCCCCTCCACTCCGCTCTGCTTCCACAAAGTCGGCTTCTGAGAGCTTCAGGCTGCTTCTGTTTATATGTGCAGGGCCCGGGGGGTGAAGGGTCAGAGAGACCGACACAAGGAGCCAGGAGGAGGGGCAGAGCGAAGATGGCTTTTCCCGGGAGACAAGCTGGGAAAGTCTAGTTGACCTGCCTCAGCCCCACTCGCCTCCTGGACTCAGGGTTCCCCGTCCTGAGAGCAGGAGACGTTCAGGGTCACTGCCGCCTCGTCTGCCATGCAGAGGTCCAACTCACCACCCACGTCCCTGGTACCTGAGACCCCTGGCATCCTCAGGGTCCTGCCCGTGGCGCCCTTCTACCAACCCAGGGTGCGGCTGCTGCACTGTCTACACAGCTGGGGGCCTCTGAGCCTGGTGGGCTCTCCTGGACTCTTGGTCACACTCCTCACCCCCTCCACACGACACCCATGAGCCGAAAGGATGTCACTAAAGATGGCTGATTCCCCAAGGGCACCTGCTCTCCCTCCCCCCCTGCTGGAGGAACGCATCATGTCAGATGAGAGGAAGATGGCCTTTGATGGACAGAATTTTTCTCTTAACTCAGCTTTTGCTACTTTGGCAACAATTAGTGAGGGATAGCGGAAACCTGTGCCAAGGGCTGTCCCTGTGTCTTGGCCCCTCCTAGAGAGTGTGCGGACTGATGATTTTATATGTAAATCAAGACTCACATCCCTTTCCTAGTCCCCCACATCCAAAGCCCCTCAGCCTACCTTGCAGACCAATGGGCTCCATGTTCTGTAGCCACCTCCCCCATACCTCCCCCCTCCTTCCTCTCGCAGGTTCTGGGGGGCCAGTGAGAGAAACAGTGGGGGAGGCGGGGAGTCTGGTGCCTGCAGAGATTCTCTGCTTCTTTCCTGGGGGGAGGTGGGGAGGTCTTAGCAGGAGCAGGGCCCTGTACCCACCTGCTGACATGCTGTTTGGTAGAGAAATAAAGGTCGTGTGTCTGGGGGAACAGGTCCTCAGTGTCTGTTTTCCTGGGGAGTGGTCCTGCCATCTCCATCTACAGGGCGTCTGCCTGGGGCCCTACCACCTGCCCACACCCAGTCCAGGAAACGCTGAGCAAAGTTCGGGGGTTCACACATCACCAGGATTGTTCTCTTGGCCTCCAAGACAAGGCTCTGGAGAGCCACACTCGAGCGGCAGGTGCGGCGCCTGCACAGCCTCCCAGCTTCGGGATGCTTGCTCCTCACAGGGATGGTGTTCACAATTTGTGCACGAGTTCAAAGGCCTTTTATGCATTTTGTTTTGTTTCATTTGTTTATGTAGCTCTTTGAGACGAAGTCTCGCTCTGTCGCCCAGGCTGGAGTGCAGTGGTGCAATCTCAGTTCACTGCAACTTCCACCTCCCGAGTAGCTGGGAAGGCACGTGCCGCCACAGCCAGATAATTTTTGTATTTTTAGTAGAGACAGGGTTTCACCATGTTGGCCAGGCGGGTCTCAAACTCCTGACCTCAGGTGATCCACCCGCCTTTGCCTCCCAAGGTGCCGGGGTGACAGGCATGAGCGACCTCGTCCGGCCCCTTTTATGCATTTTATGATCTGCATGTCACCCCCGAGGAAACAGGTTGGGAGAGTTCCATGATTGGGCCTGGGGAGGGCTGAGCCTGGAGCCTGAATCTCAGGGGCTCCTTTGCATCCCACAGGGGAGCCTCAATCCCAGCTCTTCTGTGGGTGCTGCAGCTCTCCTGCTCAATCTCCCTCTCCTCCTCAGATCCCGGGATCCCATCCCCACCGGCCCTTCCAAGACCAGCTCAAATGCACCTCACACCTACCACCTCCCCAAGGCTTCCCTCAGCTCACAGTACCCAGGGACCTCTGCCAGGCCGCCTGGGGTGAGCCGACTCACCCAGGTGGCCCTGACTTCCTGGAAGCCGGGGCTCTGGGAAGGGAGTCGCCACGGCCAAAACCCATCATGAAGGCTTGGTATCTAATCCTCCACTCAGCTGTCCTGGGAAGGAGACTCAGGCCCTGCCCACAGGGCCAGAGGCAGGATTGCCTACATAATTTGCAGGGCCCGTCGCAAAAATGAAACCCTGGAGCCCTTTGACCCAAAATGACAAGAATTACAAAGACACCAGAACATTCAACATTATGGCCAGGCGCGGTGGCTCACGCCTGTGATCCCAGCACTTTGGGAGGCCGAGGCAGGTGAAGGACTTGAGGTCAGGAGTTCAAGACCAGCCTGGCCAACATGGCAAAACTCCGCCTGTACTAGAAATACAAAAATTAGCCGGGCATGGTGGCGGGCACCTGTAGTCCCAGCTACTCGGGAGGCTGAGGCAGGAGAATCACTTGAGCCCAGGAGGTGGAGGCTGGAGTGAGCCGAGATCGTGCCACAGCCTGGGCGACAGGGCAAGACTCTGTCTTAAAAAAAAAAAAAAAAGAAAGAAAGAAAAAAAAAAGAACATTAAAATTCACCAAACCGTGTGCTTAAAATGGGTGCATTTTATTGTTTGTGAATTACACTGCAGTACAGTTTGCCTTAAAAAGGAAAAACAGAAGTAGCAGCCACAGTAGAAGTGGGTTGGCACATGGCTGGCATGTGGGTGTAGTGGTTTCAGAACCCTCAGGACCGGGGGAGAAGTGCTCAGTGTTTGAGAGGCAGGGCCAGCCCCCAGGCATTCTCTTAATCCAGGGCAGAGGCAGGAGGCCGGGAATGAGGGGAAATGGCCCCAGCACAGAGCCTTTTTGAGCACGGGGCTGGGTGCAGGTGCTTGGATTGCACGTCCATGATGCCAGCGTGATGGTGGCGCAGCCCTCCCACCCCAACCCAGGAGCTCCCAGGTTCCTTAGCAGGCGGCCTGGGGTTGGCGCCTAGCTCACAGCAGGAACCAGGGTAGGCAGAAGGCACCTCCCTCCACATGGTCCACCGGTAAGACCGCTCATACCACAGAACCTTCTCATACACTTCATCTCCTGGTGTGTTCAGCCAGCCCTGGGAGATGCGCCAGGCAAGGGCTAGGGCTCCATTTACGGATGAGGAGCCCGAGGCCCAGAATGGGCAGGTCATGCTGTCCCCAAGGCCCTCTGGTGATCTGAGCATCTAGCTTGCATCATGGTGGCCAGGCAGGGTGTGAGGCTCAGATGGGCTGGGGGTCCTGCGGACGAGGCGGTCGGCTCCAGGCTTCCCAGCCACGCTGCCTCCACCCCTACCCAGGCCGGCCTGAGTCCAACTCTGTCCAGCCCACAGCATGGAGCCCACAGGCCAGGATGGGGCGGCCAAGGTAAACAGAGGTCTCCTTACCTCACAGCTGCTCACCCAGGAGGGAATTCCGGGGCAAGCCCTGGCACGCTTCTAACTGGCAACTACCAAAATCCTCCTGGGGACCCTGCCCCTCCAGAGACCAGGACTCTGTGCTCCCCAGACTCCACGTTCCAGTCCTCACAGCGGTGGGAGAGGCCCCGGTGGGGCTGCGTTAGGAGAAATGGAGGCACAAAATCAGAGCAGGGAGGAGAAGGGAAGCTGGACATGCGCACAAAGGCCCCCGAGTGTCCACAGTGGCTTTACCCAGCATAGGCCCCAGATGTCCATGAACTGATGAAGGATAAGCAAGCTGCAGTATGTCCAGGCAACCGAGAGGAACCAACCATCGATGCACGCAACCGCCATGTGAAGCCTAAACCACTGGGCTGAGCAAAGGCGGTCAGACACAAAGGAGCTCCTCCTGCCCAATTCCACCTGCCTAACGCTCTGGACGAGGCTGCACAAATCTGCAGTGACAAAGCGGGTCAGTGACTGCCTGGGCCTGGGGGTGCTGGGGAAAGATGGATCACAAACGGAAGGCGGGGGCGTTCTAGGCTGATGGATTTGGAGGGGGCTGGTGCACTTGTCAAAACTCATCAAACCGTGTGCCTAACATGGGGGGCATTTTATTGCATGTGAACTACACCCCAAGACAGTTGGATTTGAAGGAGAAAAAAAAAAAAGGCCGGGCATTGTGGCTCACGCCTGTAATCCCAGCACTTTGGGAGGCCGAGGTGGGCAGATTGCGAGGTCAGGAGTTCGAGACCAGCCTGGCCAATGTGGTGAAACCCGGTCTCTACTAAAAATACAAACATTAGCCAGGTGTGGTGATGGATGTCTGTAATCCCAGCGACTCGGGAGGCTGAGGCAGGAGAATCACTTGAACCCAGGAGGCGGAGGTTGCAGTAAGCTGAGATCGTGCCACCACACTCCAGCCTGGGTGACAGAGTGAGACTCCATCTCAAAAGAAAAAAAAGAAAAGAAAAGGAAAAAAAAAGAGATAAGTGCCAGAGAGGAGGTAGATGTGGCCACCATGCTGGCCACATGCTAGCCCAGCCCACAGGAGTCCTCTTTATTTTTATTTAATTTATTTATTTTGAGACAGGCTCTCGCTGTGTCACCCAGCTGGAGTACAGTAGCATGATCACGGCTTGCTACAGCCTCCACCTCCCAGGCTCAGGAGATCCTCCCACCTCAGCCTCTCAAGTAGCGGGGACTATGGACATACACCACCATGCCCAGCTTATTTTTTTTCTGTTTTGTTTTGTTTTGTTTTGTTTCTTGAGACTGAGTTTTACTTTATCCCCCAGGCTGGAGTGCAGTGGCTCAATCTCAGCTCACTGCAATCTCCCTGTCCCAGGTTCAAGCAATTCTCCTGCCTCAGCCTCCCGAGTAGCTAGGATTACAGGCTCCTGCCAACACTCCTAGCTAATTTTTGTCTTTGTAGTAGAGATGGGTTTTCATCATGTTGGCCAGGCCAGTCTTGAACTCCTGACCTCAGGTGGTCTGCTCACCTCAGCCTCCCAAGCAGCTGGGGGCTATACGCATGCACCACCATGCCCGGCTAATTTTTTTTTTTCTGTATATTTTATAGAGACGGGATTTCACTATGTTGCCCAGGCTGGTCTCGAACTCCTGAGCTCAAGCAATCCTCCTGCCTCAGCCTCCCAAAGTGCCAAGATTACAGACATGAGCCACCAGCCCTGGCCTCCCAGGAGTTCTCTTAATCCAGGGCAGAGAGAGGCCAAGGATGAAGGGAAATGGCCCAGAGGGATGGCGGAGGACCAGGAGGGTGGGACGCTTTAAACACACGGGAGGGGGGCTTCAGCCAGGTCACACCCAGAGTTGGGGGATAGAAGAGGCCTGAGAAGCAGCCCAGGTCCAGGCAATGGGAGATACCAAACCTGGGGGCCCGCGCTGTACTCCCCAGGCCTCCCCATAGCTGTCGGTCCTCCCCCAACCTCCCCTTGACAGCCTCTGCCAGGCTGGCCCAGGTCTCTTCTCCAGTCAGGGTCTAGGGGGCTGTGTGGCATCAGAGGAATCTCTGGCCCAGATGGTGTCAGGGTTGGACTGGGGTATGGTCCTGGCATCCTCAGGCCCCTGAGTGACTAAGGAGACCTGTTGGAACCCGTGTCTGCTCCCTTGAGGGCTCCAGCCAGCCTCCAGCCTCCACATTGCACAGAGCCGCTAAATTTAGCCAGGACGGGGAGGCTGTCCTGGGGCCGAGTGCTTGGCAGCACGGCTGTCTCCCTACAAGGCCCGGCCCAATACCCGAGCCGGCCACCCGGTCTTTGGGCTTATAAGGCAGGACTGGCGGCTCTCAAGTGCTGGAGGCTTGGAGTGGGCCCGGGGCCAAGCCCTCAGGCTTTGGGGAGCCTCTTTCCCAGCCACCAGCAGACAAGGGAACTACTTACTGTGTGACCATGGGCCAGGGACTCAACCCCCGCAGCCTCAGTCTCCTGATCTGTGAAATGCGGGCTCCAGGACCTGCCTCATGGGGCTGTTGTGAGGAGAACCCTGCTGGACTCCAGAGTGTGGAGCTCTGGCCTCTGCCCTGCCCACCTCAGCCCCAAATGCCCAGAACAAAGGCAGGTGTCTGTCCCTGAGGTCGCTGGGGCAGGGCCCGAGGGTGAGAAATCACAGGCCTTGGATCAGAAAGATGCATTTTAGAGCCAGGGAAAGAGACGTTGACCCTGGCAGCTGGCTGTCTTGCTCCTGTGGAGTTATCAGCAGCAGGAAAATAAATGTAGGTCCCTGGGGTGCACTTTGGATATGATAAGATCCCCAAATGAGACGGTGCTCCAGGCCAGTCCGCTTTCTCAGGGCCAGGGCCAGGGCCCAGGCTGTCACGGAAGCACGTGTGTGTGCTCCAAGCAAGTCTGTCAGTCCATCAATCTGTCCGAGCAAGTCTGTCAGTCCATCAATCTGTCCGAGCAAGTCTGTCGGCCCATCCGTCTGTCCGAGCAAGTCTGTCGGCCCGTCCGTCTGTCCGAGCAAGTCTGTCGGCCCATCCGTCAGTCTCTCTGTCAGCAAGTGTGGCTCCTTGGAGAAGGAGGAGGCGGAGGAGGAGGAGGAAGACATGGTGGTGGTGTGAGAGGAACAGACGTAGATTGAAGAACTTCCTGACCTTCCTTCCTTCCCTCCCTCCCTCTCTCCCTCTCCCCTCCCTCCCTCCTTCTTCCTTCCTCCCTTCCTCCTTTTTTCCTTCCTTCCCTCCTTCTTTCCTCCCTCCTTCCCTCCCTCCTTCCTTTCTTCCTTCCTTTCCCCCCTTCCTCCCTCCCTCCCTCCTTCCTTCCTTTCTTCCTTCCCTCCCTCCTTCCTTTCATCCTTCCCTTCCTTCCCGTCCCTTCCTTTCTCCTCCTTCCCTCCCTCCCTTCCTTCTTTCCTCCCTTCCTTCTTTCCTTTGCTCCTTCCCTCCCTTCCTCCCTTCCTTCCTCCCTTCCTTCCTTCCTTCCTCCCTCCCTTCCTTCCTCCCTCCTCCCTCCCTCCCTCCCTCCCTCTCCCTCCCCCCTTCCCTTCCCTCCCTCCCTCCCTCTCTTCCCTTCACTCGCTTCCCTTCCCTTCCTTCTCCCTCCCTCCTTTCCTTCCTCCCTCCCTCTCTTCTCTTCACTCCCTCCCTCCCTCCCTTCCCTTCTCTTCCTTCTCCTTCTTTCCCTCCCTCTCTGCCTCCCTCCCTCCCTTCCTTCCTTCCTTCATTCCTTCCTCCCTCCCTCCCTTCCTTCCCTCCTTCCCTCACTTCCCTTCCTTCTCCCTCCCTCTCTTCCTTCCTCCCTCTCTTCCCTTCACTCCTTCCCTCCCTCTCTTCCCTTCACTCCCTCCCTCCCTCTCTTCCCTTCACTCCCTCCCTCTCTTCCCTTCCCTCCCTTCCCTCCCTTCCCTCCCTCTATGTCTCCCTCCCTCCCTCCCTCCCTCCCTCCCTCCCTCCCTCCCTTCCTCCCACCTTTCCCTCCTACCCCTGCCACTCTCCAGAATGTGGTGTGCATGTCAGGGAGAAGGTGGCTGAAAAGGGACCCAGAATGGCCCACACAGTCTCAGCATCCACCCCGCTCCCCAGCACAAGCAGCTGTGTCCTGGTGCCTCCCATTCCAATGGCCACAGGGGCAGCCGGGAAAGAAACTGTCTGGGGTCAGGATCAGGCCAAGGAGAGCCGTGGCCACCACAGCTCTGGCTCCCAACATCTCTGGATTTTCTTTTTTTTTTTAATTATTTATTTATTTATTTATTTTTGAGACGGAGTCTGACTCTGTCGCCCAGGCTGGAGTGCAGTGGCCGGATCTCAGCTCACTGCAAGCTCCACCTCCCGGGTTCACACCATTCTCCTGCCTCAGCCTCTCGAGTAGCTGGGACTACAGGCGCCCGCCACCTCGCCCGGCTAGTTTTTTGTATTTTTTAGTAGAGACGGGGTTTTACCGTGTTAGCCAGGATGGTCTCGATCTCCTGACCTCGTGATCCGCCCGTCTCGGCCTCCCAAAGTGCTGGGATTACAGGCTTGAGCCACCGTGCCCGGCCTCTGGATTTTCTTTAGAGAAGCCCGTGACACCACTGGATCAGCAGAAACTCCGCGAGGGATGAGGCTGATCTGCTCGACAAGCAGAGACTGACCTGGGTGCCGGAAGGGGCCACGGCAGCCCTCTGTGGGTGACCCCCATTCAGACAGGCTGCCGGGATGCCCAGCCCCAGGCCTGGCTCCCTGCCCGGACCACTTCCAGCTCATGGCTCACCAGGAAGAAGACGCCTTATCAGCCTTAAGGGTGGGGCGGCTCGGAAGATGGGGGCGCGGGGGCTGGCCAGGGAGGCCCCTGCTTCCAGCTTGAACCTCCAGTACCACCCTGGGTGAGCCTGGGCAACTCATTTCTCTTCTCTGAGCTTGGTCTCCTCACCTTCAAAACGAGGGGAGGGGCTGGGGAAGCCTCCAGCTCTGGGCCCCTCTGCCCACCCCAAACCCTTGTGTTCAGGGCCGAGCTGGGGTTGGGAAGGGAAGGGAGGGACAGCAGAGGTGCTGTGCCCCACACTCGATGGTGGCCTCCAGTTCTCTGTCCCATGTTGCTGAGACCCATCCCCTGTGAGCCTCGACCTAGAAGGAATGGTCCTCATTACCCCAGTTCACCCCAATGTACAGACAAGGAGGCAGAGGCTCGGAGAGGCGAGGTGACACCCACCCCCACAGCCAAGAAATGGCAGAGCCAGGGATCGCCAAGGTCAGGCTCTGTCCGCTGGTCTTGGGTCCCCGTGACTGACGTGGTGCTTGCCTTGTCTGGGCACCTGCTACCTCTCTCCCTCTGATGGTGGCCCTGGCAGGACAGATGGTGGGAGAGGAGAGGTGGGGCATGGAGACGCCAGCTCAGCACTGAGGTTGACCGGGCACAGGCCAGGCTGGAACTCAGAGCCTCCTTCCTCTCTGCCCTGCTTGCTGTAGGCCCCCGGGGTCGGAGCAGCCAACCCTGGCGGGGGAGGGTGGAGGGTGGTGGATGGAGACGGGGTCTGGGGATGGATGTCTGATTTTGGCAGTGGAGGGGAATTGGGGGGAGGCTCTGAACCTGAGGACACTCCAGCTTCCCCCAGGCCCTGGCCAGAGCTCCATCTTGCCAGGTTTTGGGGGGAAGATTAACTTGAGGAGTCGGCTGAGAGCTTTATCTTTGTCCCTGTGACGGGTGGCCTGTGGTTTCCTGCCAATAACTCCTGTTTCCGGAGGCCCAACAGGGCCCGCGCAGAGCCAGGAGGGGCAGTGGGGCTGGGCCTGGGTGGCCCCACCAGCCCCGCCCCGTCTATCTTTGGGAATTTATTTGTCCATGGGCGAGGCTGGTCTGCAGTCTATTGCCTTCCAGGGGCCAAGAGCTGCTCTGACCGCCCAGGGATTCTCTCTCCAACCCAAGTGCCTCCAGCTGACCTCTGGCTGCTGTCCTCTGGCCCCATCTGCACTGCCCCGCTCTTCCCAAGGGGCCAGGAAGCCCCCAGAAGCTCTGTCATCAACGTGGGTGGTGGCACCCGGCTCACCCTGAGAGCAGCGGCCGTGCAGGGGGCTCGGTTCTGAGCCCCAGCCGGCCCACCATGGCACGGCGGTTCCAGGAGGAGCTGGCCGCCTTCCTCTTTGAGTATGACACCCCCCGCATGGTGCTGGTACGCAACAAGAAGGTGGGCGTTATCTTCCGACTGATCCAGCTGGTGGTCCTGGTCTACGTCATCGGGTGAGTCCGGGCCCCTCCCGCTGCCTGCCTGCCTGCACCAGCCTCTACCCCCGGCCTGTCCTCCAGACTCTGAGATCCCTTGCGTGCCCCTCTTCCTCTCCATCCAGTGGAAGGCCTTCCTGGCAAGCCACTGTGCGGGAATGGAAAATCCTGCCAACTCACCGTGGAGATGGGGACGAGGCCGGCGGGGAAGCCCTGCCCCTGGGCCTTCGGTGGACAGGAGGCAGAGTCTCTGGGTTCCAAGGAGCCAGCTCAGTGTTACGGTTCCTTTGAGTGGTTAGTGGTGTTCAGGGCCAGGGCCCCACCAACCACAGCCACTGAGTCCTCGACCTCTGACCGCCTGACAAACCAGGCTGCCACTGACACAGAGGCCACGTCCACACAGAGGCCACACCAGGCTGCCACCGACACAGAGGCCACACCCCCTACCTGTCACCCCATATGACAGGTCTGCCACCTTCCCCGCCTAAGCGAGGGACATCCAGGGATGTTTGAGGCCCTTGGAGCAGAGAAACCCTCACATTCTGAATACCTGGTGCCTTAATGTTGGCATGTCAGGCAGAGGACAGAGATGGGTTCTGGTCCCAGGGATGACAGTTCCTTTCTGGGCATCTCTGGACCTGTCCCGCTGGGCCGGGAGTGCAGAATCAGGGGCAGCATGGGACGCTCCTGCGGTCTGGTTGTCTCGGGAGCCAAGGCAGGCCTGGCAGAGGCGGGCACACTTGTGAGTGTGCGTATGCAGCTCTGTGCCCATGTGTGTCTGGGTGTGTGTCCCTGGGGCTGGGTGCTCACATGTGGGTACCCTTGTGTGTGCACATGGCTGTGCCCATGTCTGCCCTGGGTCAAGTGTCTGGGTGGCTGATGTGTGTCCCCTGTGTGTGGTGCATCTTGTCCACTCGTAGTGACTGTGCAGAGGGTTCCTGGAGGGGGCTCAGCCCTGCTGGGGGTCTGGGGGTGCCCAGTAGCCCTTGCCTACCTTTGCCGTGTGATTCTGAGGGCTCTGCCCTCCCCATTTTTACTGTGTTTCCAAACCAGAACTGCTCAATGGAGTCCAGGGCAGGCAGACCCAGGGCCCACACAAGGACCACGGAGTCCTAGTCCCCCTGAAACTTCTGGCATCCAAAAGAGCCCTCCCTCTGTCCCACTAGTCCCCAAAACCTCAGAGCTGTCCAGGTGGGCCCAGGGCCAGGCCCCAGCCTTGGCCTCTCCTCTCTCTTGTTCAGAGACTAATCCGACATCTGCGATGGTGTTCGAGCTTGGGAGGGAAACAGGCCCAGAGGGGGCAGTGGGGTTTCCAGGTCCACAGCAAGTCAGCAGCAAACCCGGGGTTGGAGCTGAGCCCCCCTGACCCCCAGGCCTCTGCTGTGCCTTCTCCTTCCTCACCATCACAGGGGGCTGGGATCCTTTCTACTGGGCACTGATGATGGGATGCCAGGCACAGGACGGGCCAGAAGTCCACCATTAGCGTCACTCCTGACCTTCCCTGGAAGAGAGAGGCTGTCTGCTCAGGCCCAGCCTACCCTTGCTGGAAGACGCTGGGGGAAGATGGTCCTCTCTCTGTCCCTGCATCTCCCTAGTCCTGCTGTCAGATCTGCAGGTGTGAGGGGCACCAGGTCCCTCCTGTGTGTGGGTCACAGGCTGTCAGCGTAGGAGGGACCCTCCCATTCCCAGCCTATGCCCCAAGCTGCTGCCCAGCTGGGAACCTATACCTCCAGTGACGGGGACCTCACTACCGCCCTCCTGCCCGTCTTCCCTCCCCAGACCGTCTAATCAGGTTCCAAATGGATGTGGCCCTTCTCGGTGTCTGTGGGCCTCAGGGCCACAGGATTTAGCCAGGATCTCACAGCTTAATAAGAGGCTAACCGGGATTTGAACCCACCTGCATGACTCCAAAGTCAGCCTTGATATTCTGGAAAGGAAACATCCTCAGAGAGAGGGCACTGGCCTGCCCACGTCACACAGCAGAGGACGGAAGGAAGGCAGGGTCCCTCATCACCAGCAACCCCGAGGGCTGCAGGCTCAGGCTCCCAGCTCCTGCTCTGGCTGTGGCACCTGCTGTCTCTTGTGCCCTCGTCTGGCCACTGCCCAGTACTGCGCTGACCTCAGCCGGGAACCCACAGCGGCAAACCCAAGTTTGCCCACAGTGCCAGCCTGGACTTGGCCTTGGCATCTCCGGGCTCAGCTTCCTAACCGGCCCATGGGGCACGGGTTGCAGGGAACCCCCCTAAAGTGCACTCCCCTCAGCACTTTGCTGTTTCCTGGGGAGGGCTTTGCTTTCATGTCTGATCCTGTAGGCAGTGCCGGGGGATGGAAAGGAGCATGAGAGACCAGCCAGGCCCCTGCGTCCCAGACACGGGGCAAAGCCTGGGTGGGGGATGGGGGGACACAGAGACAGACCTGGACAGAGGGACAAATGCTGGAGCACAACTCAGACGAAGGGAGGGAGGTTCCGAGACTCAGAGATGGACAGAGTTACTGAGGCTGAACAGAGAGGCTGAGATGCCGAGAACACAGACTCTGAGGCGGAAAACGGAGGCTGTGGTCTCTGCTAGTCGTGCTCCTCCAGGAGATCCCGGGCAAGTGCAGGCAGTGAGTGGGCCTAAGACCAGAAGGCTGAGCTGAGCTGACCCTCTTTCAGATCCAGTTAAGATGGTCTCAGTTAAGGCCGGGTGCAGTGGCTCACGCCTGTAATCCCAGCACTTTGGGAGGCCGAGGCGGGCAGATCCCCTGAGGTTGGAAGTTCGAGACCAGCCTTACCAACATGCAGAAACCCCATCTCTACTAAAAAATACAAAATTAGCCAGGCGTGGTGGCGGGCACCTGTAATCCCAGCTACTGGGGGCGCTGAGGCAGGAGAATCGCTTGAACCCGGGAGGTGGAGGTTGTGGTGAGCCAAGATCACACTTCTGCACTCCAGACTGGGCAACAACAGTGAAACTTGGTCTGCAAAAAAAAAAAAAAAAAAATTAGGCGGGTGTGGTAATGCGCGCCTGTGGTCCCAGCTACTCAGGAGGCTGAGGCAGGAGAATCACTTAAACCCGGGAGGCGGAGTGGAGCTGAGATCACCCCATTGCACTCCAGCATGGGTGACAGAGCGAGGCTCTGTCTCAAAAATAGTAAATAGGCCGGGCGCGGTGGCTCACACCTGTAATCCCAGCACTTTGGGAGGCCGAGGCGGGCGGATCAGGAGGTCAGGAGATTGAGACCATCCTGGCTAACACAGTGAAACCCCGTCTCTACTAAAAATACCAAAATTAGCCGGGCATGATGGCGGGCGCCTGTAGTCCCAGCTACTCGGGAGGCTGAGGCAGGAGAATGGCGTGAACCCAGGAGGCGGAGTTTGCAGTGAGTGGAGATCGTGCCACTGCACTCCAGCCTGGGCGACAGAGCGAGACTCTGTCTCAAAAAAAATAATAATAAAAAAATAATAATAATAATAACAACAAATAAATAAAATAAAATACATAAATAAAAAGATGGTCTCAGAGCTCTCCCCAAAGAGGTGATGAGCTCTCTGTCTCTGGCAGTGTACAGGCAATGGGCTGTTATCTGTGGCCCAGCAGGCCATGCTAGGGGCACACTGGGACAAGGAAAGGAGAGGGCTAGTTTTGCTGCAGCATAGAGGAGCTTCCCCAAGGATTTGTGAATGTTGCTCGGGGAGGAAACCTAGGAGGCCTTCCTGGAGGAGGTGTCACACTGATGGAACCAGCCATAAGCAAAGGCCTGGGGGCTGTGGGCTGGGCTGGGCTGGGCTGCTTTCAGCTTTCTCTCCAGTCCCTCTGGGTCTCTTCTCAACTAAGTCCTCACTCATCCCCTGCGCCTCCACACAGACCTCTTGAAATCACATGTTCTGAGATCTCCAAGTGGAGATCAGAGTGCACCAATCAGGGAGAAGGATGGATAGAAATTATTGCTGGGAGAAACACATCCAGGGACCATTTCTTCAGCATCTTCTCCATGCTTGGTGCTGTGCCAGGGAAGAGAGGTGGAACATGGAGTGGAGAGAGGGAGAGGGAGGAACTGAGGGTGAATTAGCTAGACTCCTTTGGTTCCCGAAAAGCCCAATCAAACCGGATTTAGAAGGAAGGGTGGGCCGGGTGCGTTGGCTCACACCTGTAATCTCAGCAGTCTGGGAGGCCAAGGTGGTGGATCACTTGAGGTCAGGAGTTCGAGACCAGCCTGGCCAACATGGTGAAAACCCGTCTCTACTAAAAATACAAAAATTAGCTGGGTGTGGTGGCGGACATCTGTAATCTCAGCTACTTGGGAGGCTGAAGCAGAAGAATTGATTGAACCCGGGAGGTGGAGGTTGCAGTGAGCCGAGATTATGCCACTGCAGGCCGGCTCGGGCAACAGAGTGAGACTCCATCTGAAAATAAATAAATAAACAAATACATGAATACATAAATAAAAGAAAGGGTGGGAGTATCGGGTAGTTTAGGTAACTGAAAAATCAGTGTGGGCTTCAGGCCTGGCTGGATCCTCCAGGATGAAGACATGGGAGGAGTAAGGTTTAGAGGGGAGAGGAGATGAGGAATTCTCACGGGTCCAGTCTTGGTTCTCAAAAGAAACTGTCCAGGACCTGTCTCCCTTTTCTGGCTCTTCTTTCTTCGGTGGAAGCGTCATTCTCAGGCAGGTTCTCTGTCTTCATGGTGGTGACATGGTGACCAGCAGCTCCAAGCTGACATCTCACCAGCTTAGCCACTCCTGAGGCACAAGAGCTGCTCCTTCTCCAGAGCTCCAGCAAAAGTCTCAGGCTCAACTCTTATCGGACAGGGTCGGGTCCCGTGCCCACCCCAGAACCAATCAATCATTGTGGTCAAGGAAACGGAATGCCCTGATTGGAGGAGGCTGGTTGTGTGTCCACCACTTCCAGGTTCTCCTGTCAGGAAGCAGAGTGTGAACCAAGGTCCTGGGGCTGGAGAAGAATAGAGAGTCACTGGGACTAGGCTGAAGGGGGCATAAAAGGAGCCCAAGGGAGAGGATGTGATAGGGCAAGCAGGGGCGATGGCAAAGGCCTTTGAACACCGCGCTGAGGTGCAGGGATTTCTCCTGCAGGCAGAAGGAAGCCAAAGAAGGATGTCTAGCAGGGGAGGGCCTGGGGCAGGCAGGGTTGAGCGTGAGGACCAGAGGCAGGACGGCTGTGAAGAGGCCGTAGGGATGGGAAGGGAGGACGGGGCTGTACCCAAGGCAGAGGCAGTGAACACAGGTGACAGATGTTGTCACCCTGGCAGGCCTCACGCCTGGGGCGGCCCCTGCTCAGCTTCTACCCATCGTCGCCGCAGCACGTGACACCTAGCACAGCCCAGAGCTTCTGACATCTCAAGAGAAGTGAGAAGTGAGATTTATGCATGAAAGAAACTTCTTGGTTTTCAGAGATTGGTGACGTATTCAAAAAAAAAAAAAAAAAGAAAGAAAGAAAAACAGGCCGGGTGCAGTGGTGCATGCCTGAAAACCCAGCACTTTGGGAGACCAAAGTGAGCGGATCACTTGAGCTCAGGGGTCCAAGACCAGCCTGGCCAACACAGTGAGGCCCTGTATCTGAAAAAAAAAAAAAAAAATAGCTGGGTGTGGTGGTGCGTGCCTGTAGTCAGTCCCAGCTACTCAGGAGGCTGAGATGGGAGGATCACGTGAGCCTGGAAAGTTGAGGCTGCAGTGAGCCGTGACTGCACCAGTGCACTCCAGCCTGAAGGACAGAGTGATGCCCTGTCTCAAAAATAAATAAATAACAATAAAAATAAAATAATTTGGCCAGGTGTGGTGGCTCATGCCTCTAATCCCAGCACTTTGGGAGGCCGAGGCAGGTGGATCATGAGGTCAGGAGACTGAGACCATCTGGTTAACATGGTGAAACCCTGTCTCTACTAAAAATACAAAAAATTAGCCGGGTGTGGTGGCGGGCACCTGTAGTCCCAGCTACTCTGGAGGCTGAGGCAGGAGAACGGCATGAACTCGAGAGGCAGAGCTTGCAGTGAGCCGAGATCGCGCCACTGTACTTCAGCCTGGGCGGCAGAGCGAGGCTCCGTCTCAAAAAAAAAAAAAATTAAAAACACAAATCGTTGGCCTGAGATTCAGTTCCACATTCAGTTAGTCATTCACCACACAGGTGTTTATCGAGCCCCTATTATGCACCAAGCACTGTTCCAGACACTAAAAATACAGAAGTGAACAAAACAAACCAAGATCCTGCACTCAAGGAACTTGCCCAGATGCTCCTCGACTTGTCTGCAGGTTGCATGGGGGCCTCAGGGTGGGCCCCAATTCTGAGCCTGGAGTCTGCTCGTGCCCCTCCCCAGGGCTGCTGCTCCCTGACAGCACACGCCCCCTCTGGTCAACTCCTGCCTGTGGCCCATGGCCACACCCTGTGTCCCACCAGCCACCTGGCCAGTCCTCCCAACCCACGCCAGAGCTGCCCCCGCACCTGCCCCAGCTCCTCCAATGTCTCAGTCTTCCCACAACCAGCACTCTGGGTCCTTAGATGAAAGCTGAGGGAGGCCAGGAAGGACTAGGGGACCCAACCAATGTGGGCATGATGGGGAGGGTGGCTGTGAGGGTGCTGCCCAGGTATTGAGCCTGGGTGATAGGGTGAGGACAGAACCATTCTCCATGACGAGGACACAGGGGAACAAGTTCTAAAGGGAGATGGACAGTTCAGGTTGATCCAGTTGAATTTCTGTCTGTTTAGTGGTTAGTACTTGGCATGGAAATAGATCTTGCAGGCCAGACACAGTGGCTCACGCCTGTAATCCCAGCACTTTGGGAAGGTGGATCACCTGAGGTCAGGAGTTCAAGACCAGCCTGGCCAACATGGTGAAACCCCGTCTCTACTAAAAATACAAAAATTAGCCAGGTGTGGTGGCGTACGCCTGTTATCCCAGCTACTCAGGAGGCTGAGGGAGGAGAATCGCTTGAACCCCGGAGGTAGAGGCTGCAGTGAGCCAAGATCACGCCATTGCACTTCAGCCTGGGAGATAGAGTGAGACTCTGCCTCAAAAAAAACAGATACTTTATCAGGACATTATCACATTGTAAGTTGAGGAGCATCTGGACTTAGCGTGGTTTGACTTAGGATTTTTTGACTTTATGGTGGGTTTATTGGGGGGATTAAGAGGCTTTTTGACTCAGGATGAGTGTATCAGGTTATAGCCCCATCGTAATTCGAGAAGCATCTGTGTAAGACCCTTGGCTGTGAGATTTTTGTTTGTTTTGTTCACTTTCGTGTTTGTTTTGTTCAACAGTGTTAGGCACATTAATAAGGGCTGGATAAATATGTGTTTGTTTTTGTTTTTAAGTAGAGACAGGGTGTTGCTATGTTGCCCAGGCTGGTCTCTAACTCTTGGCCTCAGGCGATCCTCCCGCCTCAGCCTCCCAAAGTGCTAGAATTCCTGGCTCATGTTTGTTGAATGACTGAATGTGTGGAATTGAATCTCAGGGGAGAGTGCAGTCTGGAGATAGAATTCTGGGGACACAGCATGTCTGAGGCAGCTCACTCAGGGAATGGGGGCGGACTGACATTGAAAGAGGAATGTGTGAGGGAGGAACAGAGAACAGTGAAAATGGGAGGTTTTCATTATATGTGCCCACTGAGTGCTAATTTTTGTATTTTTAGTAGAGATGGGGTTTTACCATGTTGGCCAGGCTGGTCTTCAACTCCTAACCTCAGGCGATCCACCCACCTTGGCCTCCCAAAGTGCTGGGATTCCAGGCGTGAGCCACTGTGTCCAGCCTGCGAGATCTATTTCCATGCCAAGTACTAACCACTAAACAGAAGAGCTCATAGAGGCCGGGCGCAGTGGTTCACGCCTGTAATCCCAGCACTTTAGGAGGCCGAGGCAGGCAGAACACCTGAGGTCAGGAGTTCGAGACCAACCTGAACCCAGGAGGCAGAGGTTGCAATGAGCCGAGATCGCGCCACTGCACTCCAGCCTGGGTGATAGACTGAGACTGCATCTCAAAAAAAAAAGAACTCATAGAAGCTTCCCTCAAACACTTACCTAGATGATTCTGTCTCCTGAGGCCCAGGCTGAGTATGTGCTAGGGCTTCACTAAGCACTTATTGAGTAAGCAGCGCCTTTGAGGCAGGTGGCCTCACCTCTGTTTTATTGAGAAAACCGGGGCTCAGAGAGGTGCAGTCTCTAACCTGAAGCCACACAGCTGGGAAGCAGCAGGGCTGGCACCTGACCCTCAGCCACTCCACACGTGGCCGCTTCCACGAGAAGGCCATCGGAGAGCCTTGCCGATGACAAGGTAGAAAGCATGGCGAGGGTTATTTCTGGAAGCGGATAGGCTTCCGAAGATGCCTGTGTCTGACATCAGGCCCTCTTGGTTGTCTTCCCAGGGTGGTGACAACAAAGCTCGACCAAGGCATGGCTTTGGAGGAGAGGGCCCGGCACCACAGTCATTCTATTATTTTTGTTTGTTTGTCTGTTTTGAGACAACAGATTCTCACTTTGTCGCCCAGGCTGGAGTGCAGAGCGCGATCTCGGCTCACTGCAACCTCCGCCTTCCAGGTTCAAGCGAGTCTCTGTCTCAGCCTCCCGAGCAGCTGGGATTACAGGTGCCCGCCACCACGCCCAGCTAATTTTTGTATTTTTAGTAGAGACGGGGTTTCATCGTGTTGGCCAGGCTGGTCTTGAACTCTTGACCTCAGGTGATCCACCCACCTCGGCCTCCCAAAGTGCCGGGATTACAGGCATGAGCCACCGCGCCTGGCCCATAGTCATTCTATTATCACCAGAGTTGAGGTCATGAATGCCAGATTTGACCGACCTTTGCCTTCGACTCTCAAGACCGGCAGCCCCAAGGGCAGACACAGACGCACGCTGAGTTCATCAGTCCCAGCATGTGGGCTCCAGGTGGCTCTGTCTGCCCTGTGTGCTCTGCCTCCTGGGAGACACGTCGAAGCCAGTGCTGCTCAGTGGAGGTGGGATGAGTCCTGGGCTGGGTGCCTCAAGTGTGGGGACACTTGGGACTGCCACTCCTGCAGGCCTCAGCTTCTCTGTTATAAGTTGGTCTTGGGTAAAGATAGAAATGTTGCTAACCCGTTGGGGCTGGGGGTGCCAAGAGGGAGGCCTGTCCCATAGAAGGGTTCAGGACATGGAGAAGCTCCCCCCTCCCCTGCACCAGCTCCTTCTGGCTTGGACACAGAACCAGAGGCCTTCCTGGAGGAAGGGGCCCAAGGAGGGCGGGCGGGGATGGACGATGCCCTTGCTCTCCCGGATGGGGCTGGAGACAGCGGGACAGACTCAGGACGCTGAGGATCAGGGACCTTTGTCATGCCTCACCTGTTGCTCTCTGGGACCTGCAGGGGGCAGCAGTGACCAAGCTTAGGCTTCGGGAGCGTGTGGCTTGGCCCCAGTTCCAAGGTGAAAGGGGGCTTGGAGAAGAGGTGGGTGGACCGTGAGAAGAAAGAAAAGGACATTGGTGGGTGGCCTTCCTGGGGCCTGCAGTGGGGAGACAGGAGACTCTGGGACTAAGAGGCCTGGAGAGTTCTGTTACCAGAGACCTGGGGGAAGGAGAAGAGAGTCCATTACTTTGAGCTCCCCTTGGACAGGTGAGCTTGGGGTAGGGTAAGGAGTGGGGGGAGATGACATATCTGGCCACAGGTGCACTCACAGATTTGCCCTGGAGGTATACAGCCACACACCCCATATCCCAACACACACACACACACGCGCGCGCACACACACACACACACACAGACTACCCTGAATCTCCACGAAGAGTCTTTCCTCGAGGAAGGGGCCACAGCCTGGAGAGGAGTGTTATCCAGGACTATTCCATTTGCAAGCAACAGAAACCAAATCCAAGGGTTTAAATAAAGGAAGGACATTTATTGGTTTACATAACTGAAAAGTCCAGAGGTAGATTTTTCAACTGTGCTTCAGGTATGGCTGAATCCAGGTGCTCAAAGAGCCTTGTCAGGATTCTGCCCCTCTCTATCTCCTGGCCTGGCTTTCCTCTAGGTGAGCTTCATTGTCAGGATTGCTCTCTTCAGAAGGCGGCAAAGATGACTACCATAGTTTTCATCTAGCAGCCGCCCTGCTTAGCCACTCGGTAGACAGGATGTTTCTTTCCTGGCAATTCCCAGAAAAGTCCTGGCCTCGTTGCTGAAACTCCCCAGGTCATGTGCGTGTCCTTAGACCCGTCACTGTTACTAGGGGGATGGAACATTGATTGGCAAGCCTTGGTCATCTGCCCAACTCCTGGGGCTAAGAGGAAGGTTAGCCACATGGAAACTCCCAGACTGGAAGTGGAGAACCCAAAGGAACAGGACTGCTCAACGCTGGGAAGGCAAGGCCAGAATTTCCCAAGAAAGCTGGAAAACCTCCCGACTGAGCCACTCCCACAGTGCCCCGACCGAGGGGCTGGACGCTGCAAGCCCTGGAGAGGACCACTTCCCTGCTCTGTTTTCCCCGCTGTCTCCCAGGGGGTCCCAGTATGGCTGAATCATAATAACAACTAATGTCTATACTGCATTTATTCTGTGCCATTCCCATTCTGAGTGTTTCTACACGTATGAACTCACTCATTTGATCACTACAAGAAATACCATTGTTGGCCGGGCGCGGTGGCTCATGCCTGTAATCCCAGCACTTTGGGAGGCCGAGGCGGGCGGACCACAAGGTCAAGAGATCGAGACCATCCTGGCCAACATGGTGAAACCCCATCTCAACACACAAAAAATTAGCTGGGTATGGTGGCGTATGCCTGTAATTCCAGCTACTCAGGAGGCTGAGACGGGAGAATCGCTTGAACCCGGGAGAGGGAGGTTGCAGTGAGCCGAGATCACACCACTGACCTCCAGCCTGGGCAACAGAGTGAGACGCCGTCTCAAAAAAATAAAATAAAATAAAGAAGTACTGTTGTTATTCCCATTTTACAGATGAGGAAACTGAGGCACAGGGGGATTGAATAACTTACCCTAAATCCCACAGTAAGTAGTGGACCTGGGATTTAGACCCAGACTGTTAGGCATTGAAGAGTATATTCTCAGCCTTCGTGCTCTGCTGGGACCTCTGGAAGGAGAGGCACCCTGGGAAGGACTGGGGTCTGAGAGGCTTGGCCTCCAGGACCCAGCAAACTCTGTTCTTGGAAAAGGATTGGAAAGAGTATTTGAATTAGCATTTTTCTTTCTTTCTCTCTCTCTTTCTTTTTTTTTTTTTAAACAGAGTTTTGCTCTTGTTGCCCAGGCTGGAGTGCAATGGTGCAATCTCAGCTCACCGCAACCTCCGGCTCCTGGGTTCAAGCGATTCTCCTGCCTCAGCCTCCCAAGTAGCTGGGATTACAGGCGCCCGACACCAGGCCAAGCTACTTTTTGTATTTTTAGTAGAGACAGGGTTTCACCATGTTGGCCAAGCTGGTCTCAAACTTCTGACCTAAGGGGATCCACCCACCTCGACCTCCCAAAGTGCTGGGATGACATGCCCGGCCAGAATTAGCATTTCCATAGCGAAAGCACCGTGGCACTTCAGGCCCAGGCCAGCAGGGGGAGGCACGGGAGGTTGTCCTGCCTTTAGCCCAAGCCAGGTGCTTTAGGAGCAGATGGTGGTTCAGAGGCACACCTGGGGAGGGCACGGGAAAGGATGTGACGGGTCCAGCTGATGCCAGAACCACAGCTCCCCCTCCGTCCCCCGCTCTGTCCCCTACCCGCACAGGTGGGTGTTCCTCTACGAGAAGGGCTACCAGACCTCGAGCGGCCTCATCAGCAGTGTGTCTGTGAAACTCAAGGGCCTGGCCGTGACCCAGCTCCCTGGCCTCGGCCCCCAGGTCTGGGACGTGGCTGACTACGTCTTCCCAGCCCAGGTGAGCTGACTCAGGGCTGCGCCTTCCCCTCACAGGGCCTGTCTCAGAGCTGGGTGGGACCAGCCCAGCTCCTCTTTCTCTCTGGACCTCTGCCGGGCAAAGGCAGCCCTGGTGATATCACCCCATGTGGGTGGCAGGGGGTGTGGTGGCTGCTGCGTGTCCTGTGGGCTCTAGGGTCCTGCTGGGGCAGCGTTGGGGCCCTTGAGGCTGTTCTCCCAGCCCACCCTGCCCTCCCCCTGCCCCTCTTCTAGGGGGACAATTCCTTCGTGGTCATGACCAATTTCATCGTGACCCCAAAGCAGACTCAAGGCTACTGTGCAGAGGTGAGAACTTCTGCCCGCCAGCCCCGTTCTCGGACTCACGGGGGAAAATGACCTGCAGACAGTCTCCATGGGCACTGAGAGGATGCCAGAGAGCCTTCCTGCAGGGGCCACGGTGATGCAAACTCGGGCATATATTCACACACAGTAACTGTCAACCCTTGCAGAGCTAAGCCTTCCCGCCCAGCATACAGCGTACCAGGCAGGGTGCCGAGACTGTGCCCACCCCCACCGCCCAGCTGACATTGACAGTAGGCGGCTGGGCATGAGCCCGGCGGGGGGGGGCCTCGGCAGAGCAGTGTTGGGGGGAAACGGGGGAAGGAGGCTGTGAGCAGGTGTCACTCCAGAGAGGTCTGAGACTCTGCCCCACGCTCTCCCTAGGGTCCTGGGGGCGGGAGGGGCTCTTCTCAGGACCCCACCCAAGGGGCCTGTGGCCAGCAGCTTTCGCCTCCCCCAGCACCCAGAAGGGGGCATATGCAAGGATGACAGTGGCTGTACCCCTGGGAAGGCCAAGAGGAAGGCCCAAGGTAAGGGGTCAGCCTCCTCCTGTCCCTCCACAGTCCCCCGGCTGCAGGCCCTGGCGTCCTGCAGGCCCAGCTTGGTGCTGACCTGCCTCTCCCCACACCGCTGAGGCGGGTTCCGGGAGGGACTCCCTCCAGCCCTCTCTCCTCCCCGCCCAGGCTTGGCCTGCCCGTCCCGGACCCAGCCACGTGTCTGTCCTCGGCTCCTTTGCTCGAGTGGCCCGTCACTGGGGGCTCCTGGGGAAGGGGCCTGGGGCAGCCTCCTCTACACCCCAGTTTAGTGCAGGCACCCAGGGGTTTCTCTCTGGCTCCAGGCATCCGCACGGGCAAGTGTGTGGCCTTCAACGACACCTTGAAGACGTGTGAGATCTTTGGCTGGTGCCCGGTGGAGGTGGATGATGACATCCCGCGGTAACAGTCTGACCTTCCGGGGAGCTAAGAACAGGGTCCCAGGCCAGACAGAGGGGGGCCTGGGTCTAGAAAGGATCTTGACCCCTTTTTCTGACCCCACCGTCACCCCATCCGCACAACCTAGGCCAAAGACTCCCCTGGGTCCCGGCCACCTTAGAGCACACCCACCCCTCCGCCGGCCCAGGGCTGCAGGCGGGTCCCGGAGGCTCGGCCCACCCCCTGCTATGCCAAGCTCTGTGTGGGACACACAGGGGGCCTCCTGGGGAGGGGCGGTGAGTGAGTGTGGTGTCCTCCAGCCCTGCCCTTCTTCGAGAGGCCGAGAACTTCACTCTTTTCATCAAGAACAGCATCAGCTTCCCACGCTTCAAGGTCAACAGGTGCGTGAGAAACTAGGGCAGAAATGCAGGTGGCTGGCCGAGGCTGCTCCGGGAGCTGTCCACAGTCTCTGTCTCCCTCCATCTCCATTCCTGCTGGCATGGAAGGAATCAAAGGGGCATTGCGGAGCCTGTGAGGGGTCCCCAGGCTTTGGGGCGTGGCGCGCACCCTCCCGGATGACACACAGCTGCTGTCAACACCTTCCACCCCCATAGGCGCAACTTGGTGGAAGAGGTGAATGCCGCTTACATGAAGACCTGCCTCTATCACAAGACCCTGCACCCCCTGTGCCCAGTCTTCCAGCTTGGCTACGTGGTGCAAGAGTCAGGCCAGAACTTCAGCAGCCTGGCTGAGAAGGTATGGGGCATGGTGCCAGGCAGGTGGGGAGGGCTGGGCCGCAGGATCCTGATAACGGCATTTTAGGCCCAGTGCATCCTCCCAAGTCTCCTTGGTGAGGGCTGAGTATATTATGGGTCTGTCCCCCGATACTGGGGCCCCCTGAAGGTCAGATCCATGTCTTCAGCGGGTCCTGGCATGGAACTGGCACAAAGGAGGTGTCCAGAATGAACGGATGTGGGCAAACCTTGTCATCTGGATGTTTATTGATGTCCTGCTTAAAAAAAAAAAAAAAAAACTAGATAAAAGCAGCTTGGTCAGGTACGGTGGGTCATGCCTATAATACCCACAGAGGCGGGTGGATCACTTGAGGCCAGGAATTCGAGACCAGTCTGGCCAACATGGTGAAACCTCCTTCTCTACCAAATATACAAAAATCTCTACTAAAAATACAAAAATTAGCTGGGCATGGTGACGCACGCCTGTAATCCCAGCTACTAGGGAGGCTGAGGCAGGAGAATCACTTGAACCCGGGAGGCGGAGGTTGCAGTGAGCCAAGATTGCACCACTGCACTCCAGCCTGGGCAATGGAGCAAGACTCCATCTCCAAAAGCAAAAAAAAAACAAAAACAAAAATTGGCCGGGCGCAGTGGCTCGCAGTGGCTCACGCCTGTAATCCCAGCACTTTGGGAGGCCAAGGTGGGCGGATCACCTGAGGTCAGGAGTTCGAGACCAGCCTGACCAATATGGTGAAACCCCATCTCTACTAAAATACAAAAAAAAAAAAAAAAATAGCCAGGTGTGTGGTGGCGGGCACCTGTAATCCCAGCTACTTGGGAGACTGAGGCACAAGGATCACTTGAACCCTGGAAGTGGAGGTTGTAGTGAGCCAAGATGGTGCCACTGCACTCCAGCCTGGGCAACAACATGAGACTCTGTCTCAAAAAATAATTAATGGCCTGGCGTGGTGGCTCACGCCTGTAATCCTAGCACTTTGGGAGGCCAAGGTCAGATCACCTGAGGTCAGGAGTTCGAGACCAGCCTGACCAACATGGTAAAACCCCATCTCTACTAAAAATACAAAAAAATTAGCCAGGCGTTGTGGCATGTGCCTATAATCCCAGCTACTCGGGAGTCTGAGACAGGAGAATCGCTTAAACCTGGGAGACAGAGGTTGCAGTGAGCTGAGATCATGCCACTGCACTCCAGCCTGGGTGACAGAGCAAGACTCTGTCCAAAAAAAAAAAAATACAAAAAGTATCTGGGTGTGGTGGCAGGCACCTGTAATCCCAGCTACTCAGGAGGCTGATGCAGGAGAGTCGCTTGAACCCAGGAGGTGGAGGTTGCAGTGAGTCGAGATCACGCCACTGCACTGTAGCCTGGGCGACAGAGCGACTCCATCTCAAAAAACAAACAAACAAAAAAAAGCAGCTTGAATCCTATAGCCTATGGCCCTGAGAAATCCTGTGCCCTGGGATCCTCACAGTCACCTGGGATTCCGGAGAAGCGGTCCCTACGAGCACAGAACTATCTGACTGGGTTCAAATCCCAGCTCTGCCCCAAATGAGCAGTATGAACTCAGACAAGTCTCTTCACTTCAGTGGGTCTGAGTTTTTGGACCCACCAAGCGGGGAGCAATAATGGTGCCAGTCTCGTGGAGTCGTCCCGAGGGTCAAGTGAGTTGACGCGGTGTGCCTGGCGTGCCTCGCTGCCTGGCACGTGGGAAGTCTATACACCTGTCAGCACGTGTTCCTTATTAGTCCTGCTCTCGCAGTTGCCTATTCAGGAACTAAATCAATCCCTTTTCTGTGATGTTACCAAAATAACCCACTCACGACACATTTGTCTGTCTACAAGGGAGGTCAGCAAACTTTTCTTTCGAGGGCCAGAGAGGAACTATTTTCAGCTTTGCCGGCTATATGGGCTCTGTGCCAACTACCCAAGTCTGCTGTGGAAGGGCAAGGGCAGCCACAGACAAGATGCGAACAATGAACCTGGCCATGATCCGGCCCATGGGCCTCAGGTTCCTGACCCCTGGAGGGGGTTCACACCAGAGCAACACATGTGCTGAATGTTAGACCTCCGTGTTCTAAAAACCTCCCTGCCATCAGGGCCGGGCGTGGTGGCTCACGCCTGTAATCTCAGCACTTTGGGAGACCGAGGCGGGCAGATCACGAGGTCAGGAGATTGAGACCATCCCGGCTAACACGGTGAAACCCCATCTCTACTTAAAATACAAAAAATTAGCCGGGCGTGATGGCGTGTGCCTTTAATCCCAGCTACTCAGGAGGCTGAGGCAGGAGAGTCGCTTGAACCTGGGAGGCAGAGGTTGCAGTGAGCTGAGATCGCACTACTACACTCCAGCCTGGGCGACAGAGCAAGACTCTGTCTCAAAAAAAGGAAGGAAGGAAGGAAGGAAGGAAGGAAGGAAGGAAGGAAGGAAGGAAGGAAGGAAGGAGGGAGGGAGGAGGGAGGGGGAGGGAGGGAGGGAGGGAGGGAGGAAGGAGGGAGGAAGGAAGGGAGGAAGGAGGGAAGGAGGGGAGGGAGGGAGGGAGGGAGGGAGGGAAGGAAGGAAGGAAGGAAGGAAGGAAGGAAGGAAGGAAGGAAGGAGGAAGGAGGGAGGGAGGGGGGAGGGAGGGGGAGGGAGGGGGAGGGAGGGAGGGAGGGAGGGAGGGGAGGGAGGGGGGAGGGAGGGAGGGGAGGGAAGGAAGGAAGGAAGGAAGGAAGGAGGAAGGAAGGAGGGAAGGAGGAGGGAAGGAGGAGGAAGGAGGGAGGAAGGAGGGAAGGAGGGAGGGAGGGGGGGGGAGGGAGGGAGGGAGGGAGGGAGGGAGGGAGGGGGGGGGGGGGGAGGGAGGGGGGAGGGAGGGAAGGAGGGGGAAGGAGGGGGGAGGGGGGGGGAGGGGGAAGGAAGGAAGGAAGGAAGGAAGGAAGGAAGGAAGGAAGGAAGGAAGGAAGGAAGGAAGGAAGGAAGGAAGGAAGGAGGGTCTCCCTGCCATCTTCAGCTGGGAACTTCTCAGTACTAGGCTCCTGCCAAGTTGCCCAGCTCCCTGCCCTCTTCTCTGACCACCTTCCAGCTCTTCTGTTGCTCAGCCCATCTCCACCTGTTACTTGCCTCGCCCAGAGGAGCTTCGCTTTCTCAAATGTTTTCTTCTCAGTCCACATCTTTACAGATTCCATCTTTAATTAATGCAGTAACTGCTTGCCTCCCGCACTGTGACCTGTGCCGGGAACTCAGGAGTTGGTGATGAATGAGACAGATAGCTTGGTCCTCCTGGAGCTCAGTCTTGGAGGAGATGGGTTAATACATAATCACACTAAACAAACTTATGATTATAAAGCGAGAAATGTTCCCAAAGGAAACACATAGAGTGAAACAGAAGGGAATAACAAGGACATAGCTGGGCTACAAGAGCAGGGCGAAAATAAATAAATAATTAATAAATAAATACAAATGAAATGATCAGAGAGCTGGAGTGTGGAGGGTAATGGGAAGGAAGGCCAGTGAGGGTGGCAGGACCTCTACCCCAAAACAGCTTCTCAGTATCTTTTCTTAAATAAAAAATGTTCAGTTTTTTTTTTTTTTTTAATTGTTGTTGTTGTTGATTTTTTTGAGACAGAGTTTTGCTTTGTTGCCCAGGCTGGAGTGCAACGGCATGATCTTGGCTCATAACAACCTTTGCCTCTCAGGTTCAAGCAATTCTCCTGCCTCAGCCTTCCAAGTAGCTGGGATTACAGGTGCCCGACACCATGCCCAGCTAATTTTTGTATTTTTTAGTAGAGACAGGTTTCACCATGTTGGTCAGGCTGATCTCAAACTTCTGATCTCAAGTGATCTGCCCACCTCAGCCTCCCAAAGTGCTGGCATTACAGGCGCGAGCCACTGCGCCCGGCTCCAAAATGTTCTGTTCTTGAAAGAGTGCTGATACCAGCTCTGAGATGGGGTTTTTGCTTGTTTTTGTCTTTGAGACGGAGTCTGGCTCTGTTGCCCAGGCTAGAGTGCAGTGACACATCTTGGCTCACTGCAACCTCCGCCTCTCAGGTTCAAGTGATTGTCCTAACTCAGCCTCCCGAGTAGCTGGGATTACAGGCGTGAACCAACACACCTGGCTAATTTTTGTATTTTTAGTAGAGACAGGTTTTCACTATATGAACCAGACTGGTCTTGAATTCCTGGCCTCAGATGATCCACCTGCCTCGGCCTCCCAAAGTGCTGAGATTACAGGTGTGAGCCACCGTGCCGGGCTGAGATGGGGGTTTTTGATCCCGAAATCCCAGATCTTAACTACGTGTGCCCTTGGCAGGGTGGAGTGGTTGGCATCACCATCGACTGGCACTGTGACCTGGACTGGCACGTACGACACTGCAAACCCATCTATGAGTTCCATGGGCTGTACGAGGAGAAAAATCTCTCCCCAGGCTTCAACTTCAGGTATCTGCCAGGCCCCCAGCAGCACGTTCTTCCTTGTGGTCCTGCGGGCTTTTCCACTCCCAGAACCCTGCAGGCCTGAGAAAGTATCCCCAGCGGGGAGCAGAGGGTCCTGGGCAGCTCCCATTCCGCCTGGGTGGCCATGCAGGAAGCCAGCAGGGAGCAAGATATTGAAGTCTCAGATCCCCTGTCCCTGGGTCTCAGACCCCTCGAGGCCCACCGGCCAGGACTAGCTGGGGAAACTGCTGACATTGGGAGCTGGAGCAATGGCTGCGCACAGCACCCACACCTGTAATCAAGGTATCTTGGGAGGCTGAGGTGGGAGGATTGCTTTGAGACCAGGAATCTGAGGCTGCAGTGAGTTGTGATAATACTACTGCACTCCAGCCTGGGTGACAGAATGAGACCCCATCTCTTAGAAACAAACAAACAAACAAAAAGGAGTTGGGGCTGGGCACGGTGGCTCACACCTGTAATCCCAGCATGTTGGGAGGCCAAGGCAGGCAGATCACGAGGTCAGGAGATCGAGACCATCCTGGCCAATATGGTGAAACCCTGTCTCTACTAAAAGTACAAAAATTAGCTGGGCGTGGTGGCACGTGCCTATAGTCCCAGCTACTCGGGAGGCTGAGGCAGAAGAATCACTTGAACCCGGGAGGCAGAGGTTGCGGTGAGCCGAGATCTTGCCACTGCACTCCATTCAGCCTGGTGACAGCGCGAGACTCCGTCTCACAATAAATAAATAAATAAAAATAAAAAAGGAGTTGGGGCAAGAGTTGAGTACAGCTTTGCTAGAATGAGGCCTGGGATCCTGCCCGGGTTTGGGGATGGGGCTGTATTCAGAGACCACTAAAGCTCCTGCATCCCTGATGCGCTAAGGACCCCAGACCCAAGACAGTCCCCTGCATCACCCTCCTGCCGCCTGATCCCTTCCCCAAGGTTTGCCAGGCACTTTGTGGAGAACGGGACCAACCACCGTCACCTCTTCAAGGTGTTTGGGATTCGCTTTGACATCCTGGTGGACGGCAAGGTGAGTGTCCAGCATGAGGGTGGTGGCAGCTGAGATGCATTCTCAGCTCCTGTGAGTACCTCTGGGCGTCTACAGTTATAGACGACCGGAGATTGGGTGGGTTCACTCAGCAGTTTTACTTATAATAACAGATGGGGCGTGGGGCATGTCCAGGGCAGGGCTTTGCAACCTGTGGCCATGCCTCCCCCACAGTCTCCCTGGGCCCAGGGAGGCAGAGCCAAGGTCAAAACCCAAGTCTACTGACCCGCAGCTGGTGGCCCATGTAGAGTCAGAGGGGGCACAGTTCACAGCCGAAGGTGGGAAGTCCCCTTGTCCCAGGTCCGGCCTTTTCCAGCTGGGCCCCTTCCAACGGTTAACCCTTCTCTCCCTGGGTCCTGCCACCAGGCTGGGAAGTTTGACATCATCCCCACGATGACCACCATCGGCTCTGGAATTGGCATCTTTGGGGTGGTAAGCGCTGGGGTCACCGGGTCACCATGCTGGGGTCGGCCCCTCCTCTTCCACAACTCAGTAGCAGCAGCACGTGCCTCACCCTGAAACTTGACCCTACCCGTCTCTCATGTTTGAGCCAGCGGCTGCCCACCCCACCACCCATGGTAGATCTAAAAAAACCAAGGCCCAGAGCTGGGGCAGGACAGAGTTGGGGTGGAACCATCTTGGTCCCCTGAGGGTCCTGCAGGGCCTCATCCACCCTCCAGGAAACTGGCCTCCAGTGAGGTCGGATCCAGCCGGGGCCACACCGCCAGGGACTGAGGTGGGATGTGGAGGGCCCTGTACCCGCCCCGGATTCCCACACTGTCTCCATGCCCTGCCCTGACCCCAGGCCACAGTTCTCTGTGACCTGCTGCTGCTCCACATCCTGCCCAAGAGACACTACTACAAGCAAAAGAAGTTCAAGTACGCTGAGGACATGGGGCCAGGGGCGGTAAGAGAAGCCCCTGCACCAGGCCCTCCAAAGGCCTCTGGCGCGTGTGTCTGTGTTGGGGTGGGGGGTGTGGGCAGCTGCTTCCCCAGCGCTGACTTGTATCCCGCAACCCTTGCCCCACACACACAGGATGAGCGTGACCTCGCAGCCACCGGCTCCACCCTGGGCCTGCAGGAGAACATGAGGACATCCTGATGGTCAGCCCGGGACTCCTGACTGGATGCAGCGTGAGGCTCCAGCCTGGGGCCCTGGTGGGTCCCAGCCAGGGCAGAGGGGCCTCCCCAGGAAGTCTCCTACCCTCTCAGCCAGGCAGATAGCAGTTTGCCAGAAGCTCAGGGCGCATACTAGGAGAGACCTGTGCAAATCTGAGCTCTGGCTCCAACTCCACACCCCCTAGTGGAGCCCTACCCCAGCCTCAGCCGCTCCTGGTGGGGAAGGGCTGGGGCTGGGCAGGGCCCTCCCACACACCTGTACCCTAGCTTTGTGCTTCTCTCTCTGGACCCTCATTATCCAACCCGCTGCCTCCATTTCTCTAGATCTGGGCTCTCCAATGTGGCAGTCAGTAACCATAGGTGACTAAATTAAACTAAAATAAAATCAAATGAAACACAAAATTCAGTTCCTCAGTTGAACTAGCCACATTTCAACTGCTCAGTAGACACACGTGGCTAGTGGCTGCCATACTGGACAGCTCAGGGCATTTTCACCATCGAAGAAAGTTCTATTAGACAGCCCTGCTTGAGTCCTGTTTCTTCCTGGCCTTGGGGTTCCCTGGGGAACTCACTGACAGTGCAAGCTCCTGGGCCCACCGCAGACCTCCTGAACCAAAGGCTCCAGGGCTGGCCATATGATCCGCGTGGATGGCAAACTCCCTAGGCCATTCTGAGACCGAAGTTTAAGAAGTGCTGTCCTGGAACTTTCTAACTCTAAGCTCCTGAGCAGGAGTCAGACTCAGCCCTGAGCCTGCACTGCCTGGCGGGCGCAGATACTGAACAGGGTCTCAAACACCTTCAGCGTGTGTGTTGTGTGCTCACGTGCCACACGGTGTCTCCTGCACACAACCCAGTGTACACACCACCCACGTGCACACAGCGTCCTTCCACACTGTATGTGAACAGCCTGGGCCCTGCAAACACAACCATCTGCACACACCTACACCCCCAAGCACACACACGTGGTCCGTGCCATGTCACCTCCATAGGGAAAGGCTTCTCTCCAAGCGTGCCAGGCCAGGACAGCCCTCCTAGCCATGAATCCTTACTCAGCTACCTCGGGTTGGGGTGGGAGCCCCAGCCAAATCCTGGGCTCCCTGCCTGTGGCTCGGCCCCAGCTCCCAAGACCTGCCTGGCTGTGTCTGAACAGAAGGTCTGGGAGAAGCAAGGGGTGGAGTACAATAAAGGAAATGAGGACAAACCTCTGCTGTCCATGCTTTTTTTCCAGACCTCTCTGAAACACAGTGTGCTCGTCTGTGAAATGTGGGACTGAGCTGGGCAATCTCTGAGATCCCTCTTGATCGGCTGGTGGGGACCAGTGAGCCGACTCATACACCCTGAGCCCAGCAGGGTCAGCTCTGGGTGGAGAGGTCAGCTCACCTCTGTCCATGGGCTGCCATCTTGGCACAGCCCTGAACATTGGCACTCTTCCCAACCCTCCACGGCTGTGAGAGGCCTGGCAGTGGGACAAGTAGAGAACCCCAGGGTGGCCTCGTGAAACAGTGGGGAGGAAGGGGCTGGCTGTGCCAGGAGGGAGATCTGGGGGAATCCCAAAGAGGGGAGAAGGGTCTTGACCGAGACTGTGTGGAGGGCCCTACTGTGGGCATGACTTCAGGCCTGGACTTATAGCCAGGTAGGATCTCTGGGCAGCATTCCCCACCCAGTCACCATGCTCGGTCTAGACCAGTGCCGCCCAGTAGAACACTCTGGAATGATGGAAACATTCTTTATGCTGTCCAATAGGGTACCCAAAAGCCACAGGTGGCCTGGGTGGAAATATGCAGCCAAGGAAATGAAATTTGTATTTTATTTACCTTTAATTAATTATTATTTTTTTTTTTGAGACGGAATTTTGCTCTGTCGCCCAGGCTGGAGTGCACTGGCACGATCTCGGCTCACTGAAGGCTCCACCTCCTGAGTTCAAGCAATTCTCTCCCTCAGCCTCCCAAGTAGCTGGGATTACAGGTGCCCAACACCACGCCTGGCTAATTTTTTTTTTTTTTTTTGTATTTTTAGTAGAGATGGGGTTTCACCATGTTGGTTGGCCAGGCTGGTCTCAAACTCCTGACCTCAGGTGATCCGCCTGCCTCGGCCTCCCAAAGTGCTGGGATTAGAGGTGGGAGCCACCATGACTGCCCAATTTACTTTTAATTAATTTAAATAGTTACATGTGACTAGTGGCTACTGGACTGGACAACACAGGCCAGCCCCTGCCATCTCCCTCAGGGCCTTGGCCTTCTGCTCTCTTCCCCAACCAAGATCCATCACTTAGATTTTATAAAACTGGAGCTTCCTCTTCCGCACCCCCTTCTTTCTCCAGACACACCTGCTTTTGCACTTCCTACCCCCTTCCCTTCCGAGTGAGCAGAAAAGAGCCCCTCCTCTGTATTCAGCCTCACCACCCAGCCCAGAGGCTGACCAGCAGAAGCCACCTCTATTCTCACACCCCTATATGTGTTCCCCTCTTCTGCCTCCTCCCGGCCCAGGTTCCCCAGCAGCTCTGCCCACTCTCCCCTCACTGCAACCTTTCCAGAAAGACCAGTCCACACTTTCCTCTGCAGTTGGCCTCCACCCCAACCACTTCTCCTAGGTGCCCTTGCCAAGGTCACTGGCAGTGTCCTGGTTGCCAAGTCTAAGCAGACACTTGGGCCCCATATCCTGCTTCGCCTAACAGAATCTGACATTGTTGTCCAAGCCCTCCTTGTTGAAAGATTTCCTTCCAGTAGCTCCTAGAACACACCCTTTCCTGACTTTCCAGCCTGTCTGGTGTGCAAGGAAAAGACAAGTTTCTATTGCAGCTCTGCCACAGCTCACTGTGTGCCCTTGGGGGAAGCGGCTTAACTCTCCAAGCCTCCTCTGTGAGTTAAGGATAATAACAGCATTTTTTTTTTTTTTAAATAGAGACAGAGTTTCACTATGTGGTCCAGGCTGGTCTCGAACTCCTGGGCTCAAATGAGACGCCCACCTCAGCCTTCCAAAGTGCTGGGATTACAGGCATGAGCTACTGCACCTGGACAATAATAGCTTTTAGTAGGGTTGAGGAAAGACCTGTAAAGAGCGCCTGGCATACAGTCGAGCTCTGCCCCTCAATCTTTCCACCCTCTCAATGGTGGAGTCCAGATATCTGTTCTCCCTGTAGCAATTCAGTCCGTGGTTCTCGGTTGGGCGTGTGGCTGCCCAGAAGGGAAGCTGCATTTCCCAGCTTCCTCTTGCAGTTGGGTCTGGTCACATGAGTAAGCTCAAGTGGTGTATGTGAAAGTGCCATGTGGCAACTTCTGAGAACTTTCCTGAAAAGAGAGCTGGTGCAGACCCTCTGCCCTCTTCTTCATCCTTTTCTCCACTCCACTGCCCGGAATGCGTATGTGATTGCTGGAGCTCTAGCTGCTATCCTGAACCATGAGGTCAAAAGCCACACCCAGAAGTTGCTGGAATTATTCATTCAACAAACATCCATTGAGCACCTATGCCATGTGACAGGCTGTGTGCTGGACGAATCAGGCACAGTGCCTGCCATCGAGGAGCTCCCAGTCCCGATGAGGAACAGGCAGGTACCAGATGCCAAGGAAGTACCTGGGTGGGGTGACTAACCCATGCTGGGAAGTGGGGAGGTCATGGAGAAAGTTTCTGGGCAGAAGCAAGATTGAATTGAGCCCTGAAAGATGAGTAGGCATTAAACAGGCAGGTGGCTGGGAGTAAGGTTATACAGGGCTTGATTAGACCTATTCTCAGGGTGAGCCACAGGAAATGCCTCTCGGTGGACTCGTGTTCCTGAAAACTTGCTCTGGCTGCCAGGTAGGGAAAGGCTAGTAGGAGGTGGGACTGGATGAGGCTGGAAGCCAGGGAGGAGGCTCCTGCAGCCATCAGGGACAAGATGGTGGTAGCCTGAGCTAAGGGAGGGGAAGTGGGGTGGACAGGAGAGGGCCGATTCCAGGTATAGTTAAGAGGCAGCATGGCAGGGCCTGGAGATGGACTGGTTGGAGCAGGAAACAGGGAGGCTGCAGGTGACTCCCAGGCTCCTGGCTCCACTTCGAGACAGGGACACAGGAGATCAGGTTTGGGGGAAGGATATGGGGCAAGTGGTAGTGCCAGAAGATTCACACGCAGAGGCATTAGGGGAAGAGGTGGGGGCAGAGTCCCTAGGAACAGCCACGGCGAAGGTCACCATGTCCTGCTGACTTCCCTCCATTCCCTCGGCCCCCGCTAGGCCATTCCTGTCGCCTGCTCACCGAGCAAGCACTTCACTCCATGCTAAGCCACCTCTCGGCCTCCCTGCCCCCGCCCTGCAGAAGCTACACTCCTGGGCCTGCCGTTCAAGGCCTTCCTCCCCGGGCCTCGCCCCTCCCTCGCACGCACCGCGCCTCGCCCGGGAGGGAGGGGCGCTCTGGCTCCCGCAGGCTGGGATGGGGGTGCAAAGGGTTTGGCGGGGAAGCACCGTCCCCTGCAGGCCCGGGTGAAGGGCCCGCGCCGCGGCCGGGAGGGACTTCAAGGACCCCAGGACGCCGGGGGCGTGGCGAGGTCGGTCCCGCCGCAGGGCAGGGAGGGCCCCTCCGGCGTCGCCCGCCGCGGACCCTTAGTCCAGGAGGGGGCGGGAGTCCCGGGCTCCGATTGGGCGGCGCTGGCGGGGCCGTTCGCCTTGACCAATGAGCGCGAGCCGGGCGCGGCGGTGGGCGGGGCAGCGAGCGCTGCCCGGAGCCGCGGCGCCCGCGGGCTGAGCTCGGCGATCTGGGCCCCAGCTAGGCGGTGGGGCGGGGCGGGGAGCGAGCTGGGCCGCCCGCCGGGCCGCGGAGACTATCGCCCGGCGCCCAGGTAGGGATCGGCGGGGAGGGGACGCGGGCTCGGAGCGGGAGGACGAACGCCTTAACACCTGCCCCGAGCTTGCAAGGGAGAGGCGGGGGTCTGCGAGGCCGCGTCTACTAGGGAGCCGGGATCTGGTCAGGGCGGGGATCCTTCCCCTTCTGTCTGCGGGGCCGGGTCTGCGGGGTGCCTCGGGGAGTCTGCTCGGGTCTGCGCCGGCCGCCGGGACCGCATCGCCGCGGGCGCCCCGCCGTCTGCGTTCTTCCCCGCTTCTGTCTGCGGACCGCATCCATCCCGGGTGCACCGTCCCCCGCGCCCGGCTCCTGGTGGAGGCCGCGTCTGTGCTGAGTGGGCCCGGCCCGGGGCACCCACGTGCGGTTCTCCGCGGAGCGCTCCTCCCACGGCCCTCCGGAGCGTCTTCCTGCAGGAGCCGGGGGCGGGGTGGGAGATGAATGGGGCGGCGGCGGCGCGCGGTTCTGGCTGCGCTGGGTCCTGCCTTGTCTGGGGCGAGAGGGGGCGGCAGAGGCGGGCGCCGCAGCTTCGCGGCCCGGGAGGCTCAGGGCTGGTGGCTGGGGGGAGGTGTCCACGTGCGCGGGGACCTGCGTGTGCTGTTTGGAGGCGGGTGTGCGTGTGTCACGTGGACGCGGGAGTGTGCCTGTGTCTGCGTGGGGGGTGCAGGACAGGATGGAGTGGTGTGTGAGGGCGGGTCACGCGGACACGGGCGTGTGCCTGTCAGGGGAGGGGGTGTGCTCAAGTCTTGAGGGCGTTGCAGGGCTGTGCAGAGAAGGCTGTGTCACAGGCCCCAGGACCGTGCCTCGGTGGTGTCTGCAGGGCGGGCACAGGAGTGTGGGAGGGGCACACAGCTTGTGCACTGGAGGATCCCAGGGAAGTGGCACTGGCCGCCCCAAGCCCTGCCCTCTTTCCTCCAGTACATACAAATTGACCCTCCATTGCGTCCCAGGCGCACACACTCCGGGGACGCTTCGCCTCCTCCTAGGTCTCCCACCGTCAGTCCTCACAGCAGCCACGGGAGTCGTTTTAAACCTCACCTAACTGAGGCACTCCCCTGCTCACAACCTCCACCTGCCTTTGGAGGCCTCCTGGGCTCTGTCCACCAAGCTACCCTCACCCCCAAACCAAGCCCTGAGTCCCAGCCAGGAAATGACTCTGCTACGCATAGTGTGAAGTTCCATCCTCTCCTCGTCAGTCCTGAAATCCTGCTGAGTGCTCAGAAGAGAGCTCAGGTGCCACCTCCTCCAGGAAGCCATCCCTGAGGCCAGCACAGTGAATGAGGGGCCTTTCTCTCCAGACGTAACTCCTCTTGCTGTCAGGTGCCGCTTACGTGGGGAAGACTCCGCACCAGCCACTCAGCCTCCCTGCTGTTCTTACGGATCAAGCACTGTCCCCCCATGGCGTTTGCACCTGCTGGTCCCTGCGCCTGAGATGCCCTTCCCCAGATAGCTATACCGCCTCCTCCCCCTTCCTTCCTTCAGGTGTCTGCTCCAATCCTGCACCCAAAAGGCCTTCCTGAACCACACTGTTAGCAGCAGCATCTCCCAGCCCCTTTCTCTCGATCCTTCTTACTCTGCTGCATTTTTCTTCACAGTATGTACCACTTGACATATCGTATCTGAATCACTGGCTTTCTTGGTCGTTGCTCCTTGCCCCCACGAGAAATTAAACGATATGAGAGCAGAGACTTGGTCTTTTTGGTTCACTGCTGTGTCTCCCCACACAGGCTTGCACAGAGCCTGGCAGGCAGTAGGTGCTCTGTGACTATTTGTGCTTGCATCCCAGATGTCCATGTCCCTGGCGGCTTCCTAGCCTGTGACCCCCCCCCCCGCTTTACCCCCAATCTGAGGCTACTTCTGCTCCTCTGTCCCTGACATTCCAAGTTCCTGGAAGGCCAGGTCTGGGAGAACTGTAACCACATTTGCATGTTGGAAATCCTCCCTCTAGCGACCGGTGTGGAGGATGGGGTAGGGTGAGGTGGAGGTGTGAGCCTGGAGTCAGGGAAGACCCATGTGGCGGGGAACGAAGCAGTAGTCGGAATCTGGACTTCTAAGGGGTTCGGCTTGTGAGTTCACCCAGCTGGTAGTGGGGAGATCAGGGTGGGCTCTCAGAAGAGGCAGTGGCTGAGCTGTCCTCCAGGCAGCAGAGGAGAGGAAGGTGTGTTCCTGGCAGAAGCACAGCTTGTACAGAGGCCTGGCAGCAGGACAGAGTCTGCAGTTTGGGAAGCTGTGGTGTGGCTGGAGTGGAGAGTAAGTGTGGGGTTGTGGGGAGTGAGGATGGGCAACAGGGAAAGGACGAGTGACAAGGACGGCTCCTGGATTGCTGGCCTGGTCAGAAAAGAATGGGGAGGATGTGGTACCCATCTTGCAATGGAGACGGAGGATGAGCAGGTTTGGGGAAGATGCTGAGTTGAATCTGGGCCCTGTTGGATCTGAGCTGCTCGGGAACATGGAGGGGCAGGCGGCAGCTAGCTGGAAAGAGTGGGGCTGGAGGCACAGACCTGGTGTGGAGGATGAGCAGGGGCACAGGATGAGGCCTGAGGACCATTAGCCTCTGTGGGTGGGCCAGGACGATGCACTGGGGGTAACTGTGCTGAGTCAGGCAAGAGCCTGCATCAGTGCTTGGGGGCTCCCCAAGGATGGTGGGAGCGGGCGACCTCACAGCAGGAGTCGTCAAGCATGACTTGGCACCAGACGCCTGGGCCTCCCTCAAGGGGACTGAGTCATCCAGGGTGGGGGCGGGAGCTGCGGAGGGCACCCGTTGCCAGAGCCATCCAGACACTCGTCAGGATCATAAACACGGCTCCAGTGAGGCGGCCCAGGGATGTGAGGACCACCTTCTGTGTCTGGCCTGGGGGGCCGCCACCTCTGCGGCTTTCCCTTCTGTTCGGTCCTCTGCTGTTAAGGGCTGTCCATCCCCTCACCTGGACGTAGCTGGTCCCCTGCCTCGGCCTGGCACTGGGGTTCACAGCGGCCTTCCAGAGCTCAGAATGAGGCCTGACCAGGGCCTGAAGTCCTCCCAGGCGGAGCTGCTCGAACCCACGTGGATGGCAGCAGGGTCTGCCTGCTCTGCCCTGCTCTGGGACTCCTTTGAGGGATGCAGCTGGATGGGGCATGTCCTGAGGAGGAAGCCAGGCCAAGCGGGCGTCTGGAGCCAGGGACCCACATTCCTTGGGAGTGGCCAGACACTTGGGGGGTGGGGCACAGCCTGGGAGAAGAAACCTGGGTGGTGGGTATGTGCCAGGCCATCTTGGAGCTGGGGGCGGAGGTGGGGTTGGACCTTGTACATCAAGGCTCTCTTGGATGCTTCTAGACACAGCCACATCCCCGCCCAACAGGGCTCTGGCGCAAACTACTCCTGTGTCCACACCTCATTCTGTTCGTCCCATTGCCCTGGGAGTTGGCAGGACGGTGGCCCTCTGTTTGATTCACATGTTAGGAAACTGAGGCTCCAAGAGGCTCAATGACTTGTCCAAGGCAGCAGGTCCCCAGTCTGGGAGGACGGGATTGAAGTCGTTTTTCCCAAAGAGGGAGGGCTTGAGTCTGGCCATTCTTGGCCACAGGACTAAGCCAGTGCCCAGGCCCATAGGGATCCTTGCTGTACCATGGGCCTGGGTCCCAGCCTCTCTGTCCATCTTTCTGTTTGCCCACATGGCCCTAATTATCCACCGAATTAACTTTCTACAAAGTATCTACTGAGGCCTGAGCTTGGGAAGGGCCTTGAGACACCCCCTGCGTGAGCCCCCAGATGGGCTTGGGTTTCTGCCGGGGCACAGAACCCAGCCCAGCAGGCAGTGCCAGGCTGGTAGGCCTAGTGACTACAGGGGAAAGTCCAGATATGCGCTCTGGGATCAGGCTCCCAGGACCCCCAGGGGTGCAGGTCACCCCCCTACCCTGGGCATATGTACACGGAGACCTGCAGGCACACACGCACATAAGCACACCTGCACACACACACATCACACCGAGGTTTTCATCTCCATGCAGATGCGCTCCTGTGTGGGGACCACAACACACACAGACACACACCGCCACCCCAGGCCCACAGCCCGTGTGCACATATTCCCTCCTGTGCAGACGCGTGGCTGGGGCGCCAGGCCCTGTCTCCTGGACACGCGGCAAGAACCTTGGGCCTTCCCCGGCGGCCGCCTCCCTCGCAGACACGCTTAGTCACCTGAATTTGATCCAGGCGGGAGGGAGGGACGGAGAGCCTGACGTCAGTCCTCGCAGCCACCTTCCGCCCGCCCGCGCATCCATCTGGGCCACAGCGTGTCCCAGCAATCACAACAGCGACAGCACCACAACAACTCACTTTTACGGTGCCTCCTTTGTGGCCGGCCCTGTTCTGAGTGCCTTACGCGCACTCCCTCCTCAGCATCTCAGCACGTGCGTGAGGTGAGACCCACTAGAACCCCATTTTGCGGGTGAGGAAAACCCAAGACACAGAGGCGAGGCCACCTGCTCACGGGCTCCCTGCCAGGAAAGGGTGCTGCCTGGCTGCCTGGCTTCAGAGCCTGGGCGCCAAACTGGGTAACAGGGCTCAGGCTGGAACAGGAAGCCCTTCTGCCCTGACTTGCTGGGTGACTCCGGGCCCATCCCCACCCGCTGGGCCTCCCTCTACCTATCTAAGAAAAGCAGGGAAAGGTGTTCAAGGGTAAAGGAGGATGGCCTTTTGCTGGAATGGCAACCTTTAGGAAATACGCAAATTTTATGGGCCCGGGCAGCCTATGGCTTCTGCCCTGCCTAGGGCCAAAGAGCAGGAGCTCCCAGCCCTGGAGTTCATTCTCTTATGTGTGCTGGGGCCTGAGGCTTGATGGGGTTGCGTCTCTGTGGCTGCTTTCTCATCTGTCTAATGGGGACAGGGCTGTAACGATCACTATGGCAACCACTCATTTATTCAACAAATATTTATCGCGTTCCTATCACACGCCAGGCGCTGGTGATCTTTTGGAGACAAGGCAGATGAGAGCCCTAATCTCATGAAACTTACATTCGGGAGGGAAAAACATGGCTTGTGGAGTGAGGGGACGGGGCAGAGGGGTGGGCCACCTGCTGGGAGGAGCCTGGCGGGGCCTGGAGGGTGTTCCCAGCTTTGGCTTCCTCCTCGCTATGCCGTCTGGTTTCCAAGCTCTCCCCGAAGCTCCAGCCCCACTCACTGTCCCTCTCACCTCCTCCAGGGAGGCCTCCTTATGTCTCAGCCCCACTCACTGTCTCTTCTCACCTCCTCCAGGGAGGCCTCCCTATGCCACAGCCTCTCACCTCCTCCAGGGAGGCCTCCCTATGCCACAGCCTCTTACCTCCTCCAGGGTGGCCTCCTTATGTCTCAGCCCCATTCACTGTCCCTCTCACCTCCTCCAGGGAGGCCTCCTTATGCCACAGCCCCACTCACTGTCTCTTCTCACCTCCTCCAGGGAGGCCTCCTTGTGTCACAGCCACACTCACTGTCTCCCGCCCCCTCTTCGAGGAAGGCCTCCCTGATACTCTACCCTCACTCAGCCTCCTCACCTCCTTCACCTCCTCCAGGGAGGCCTCCCTGATACTCCAGCCTCACCAACTCCCTCTCACTCCTCTGGGTTCCAGCTTCCGTGCCTTTTCCTGTTCCCAGTGTGGAGCCTTCTCTCTTCCTTTCTCCATGTCAGCACCAGCCCCCACCACCTCCAGGCTTCCACTCATTCAACACACTGCGCACCAGGCACAGGGGGTGTGGACGCCACCCTTACCCTCAGTCTACCTCCAAACCCTGCTGTGAGCCTGGGAAATCTGGGAAGGCAGGGGATGGATCCACAGGACAAGTCGGGAGACTGGGGCTCAGAGTTGGGAAGGAGCTTGTCTAGGGCCCCTGGTAGGTCAGCAGGCAGGACTGGAACCCAGCTCTGGCTCCTCAGCGGCCAGTGGACTCCAGCCAGCCCTGCCTCACTGACATCTGTCAAGGCAAAGGGATGGGGAATGAGGGGTGGAGCAGGCCCTTCACCATGCGCACTCTGGGTCTCCCTGAGATCCCTGTTCTCAGTCGCTGTGTGGGTACGGAGGAAGTTACCAGCAGACAGGAAGGATGGAGGATCAGGAGTTCACTCACTTCCTTCTCCTGAGAGGATGCAGAGTCTAGCGCAAGCAGGGGGAGGGGCACCAGGTTGGGCATGGCCAGCGCTCTACAAGCCTGGAACAGAGATGGAGGTCTCAGGCGGAGTGTCAGGGTTCAGTCCGGAGTCAGGATGTAGCCCAGGGTCATGGCTGAAGATGAGGGCTGGGGGTCACTTCCCTGATGTTGCAGCCACCACACAGTGACTTTGAGAACATGGGTCTCAGGGGATGTCATGCCCTGTTTCACCCTCATTCCCCTCATTCCAATCCCCTTGCCTTCTTTTTTTTTGAGACAGAGTCTTGCTCTGTTGCCCAGGCTGAAGTGCAGTGGCACGATCTCAGCTCACTGCAACCTCCACCTGCTGGGTTCAAGTGATTCTCCTGCCTCAGCCTCCCGAGTAGATGGGATTACAGGTGCATGCCACCACGCCCGGCTAATTTTTGTATTTTTAGTAGAGACAGGGTTTTGCCATGTTGGCCAGGCTGGTCTCGAACTCCTGACCTCAGGTGATCCGCCCACCTCGGCCTCCCAAAGTGCTGGGATTACAGGCGTGAGCCACCGCACGGGGCCCATCCCCTTGCTTTGACAGATGTCAGTGAGGCAGGGCTGGCTGGAGTTGGGAACCCCAGGGAAGTCTTCCCGGAAGCAGTGAGAGGGATGGGGACAGGAGGCTGAAACATCAAGGAGGGCTCCCTGGAGGAGGCGGGTGGGTCTGAAGCATCAGCAAGGCTTCTGAGTTACTAGTGTCTAGCTCAGCTTCCAGGAGGCAGTGTTGGAGTGCTCGGCTGTCAAGGGTTGGGACTCGTGACTCACAGGGCTGCATGCTGTTCTGGGGCTGAGCTGACCCTGGGTTCTGCCCCTTCCAGTGCTGCTGGGCCTCCAGGCTTCTGCCCCTGTCTGTCCTGACTCCAGAGTATCAGATTCTCTCTGCTTCCCTGTGAAGCCGGCAGGCAGAAGTGACTGCCTCTGTTACCAGCAGGGATACTGAGGCCTAGGGGGCTGGCATTCAGCGGAAGCAATGTGAATCCATTCAGTTCATGGGGACAGACTTGAGGCTGGGTGTTGGCAATCCCGGTAGAGGGAACAGCCGGGGCAAAGGCGTGGAGGTGGGACCCACAGGGCTGTGGCTACCTTACCCGGTAGCCAGCCTGACACACCGGAGTGAAGCCTTCTCTGCCCTCCTTTCTCAGCTTCCCAACAAGGCTACGCAGAAGAGCCCCCTTGACTGAAGCAATGGAGGGGGGTCCAGCTGTCTGCTGCCAGGATCCTCGGGCAGAGCTGGTGGAACGGGTGGCAGCCATCGACGTGACCCACTTGGAAGAGGCAGATGGTGGCCCAGAGCCTGCTAGAAACGGTGTGGACCCTCCGCCACGGGCCAGAGCTGCCTCTGTGATCCCTGGCAGTACTTCGAGACTGCTCCCAGCCCGGCCTAGCCTCTCAGCCAGGAAGCTTTCCCTACAGGAGCGGCCGGCAGGAAGTTATCTGGAGGCGCAGGCTGGGCCTTATGCCACGGGGCCTGCCAGCCACATCTCCCCCCGGGCCTGGCGGAGGCCCACCATCGAGTCCCACCACGTGGCCATCTCAGATGCAGAGGTTGGTGGGGCAGCACGAGGGGTTGTTCATGAGCCCCTCAGTGGACTGCAGTGAAGACTGTTTCTGCCCCTGTCTGTGCCACACAGCTATCTAGCTTTGGTTTGCATACCCTCAGAGCTGGGGAGATCACTACCTAACAGCATAGCCTCTTCCCGACCAGGGGAGCTGCAGCTGAGCCAAAGGCTGCGTTCTCTAAGTCCTGCTATTCCCACTCCCAGCCTAGGCCTGGGAAATAGGTCTCGCCCTGGTCCCCTGTGTAGTCTTCTTAGAGATGTGAACATAGAGGCTATGTTCCCCCTACCCCCCAACTCTTCCCCAGCTTGCATCCCTCGCCTCTAATTCTGCCTCCTAGAGTCTGCTCTGCCTCAGAAACGGCCAGCCTGGCTCCAGCCTCTGGGCTTCAGCTGGCGTTCTTGCCAGTTAGTTCTGAAAGTGCACTCAGGTTCTGAGCAGTCTGCGGATGTCAGGGGCTGAGCTCTCTGTGCCTGAACCCAGGCTCTCAGCCTCTGCGCCCAGGGCTCCTCATCTTGTCCTTGGAGTCTAGACCTTCTCATTCAGCTGCTTCCGGAAATAGTTGCTCATGGGTTTCTCGTGCATTGGGGTCTCCCAGACTGCAGAATCCAGACAGGAATTAGCGTTTTCCCTTCACCACTGCATCTGGGGAACACAGCACAGCCGTGGCGTCACCATCCATGTTTTCAAACATGAGCCACATCTTCTCATCACATACGGGGGCGATGGCACCACCAGCTTCCCTATCCAAACTCAAACGCTTGGTGAGACCTGGGGGTCTGGGAATGAGGGGCCTGTGGCCAGAATTGGACCCTGAACGGGCTCTGAGGTAGGAGCAGTGCTGCCTCTGGACCCGGCTCAACCTGGTGCTCACTCTTCCCCCACAGGACTGCGTGCAGCTCAACCAGTACAAGCTGCAGAGTGAGATTGGCAAGGTAGGAGTGGGCAGGCTGAGAGCAGTGCGGGCTGCGGGATCCTCTGCTTGGCGCTGTTCCTTCTCCTGTGTGGGAGGGAACGGGAGGCAGAGCCGGGCAAGTCCTAGCCTGGAGGTGAGGACAGTTTCGTGCCCTGGGGGAAGTTCCCAGGTACCCGGGGAGGGTGGAAGATGACTCTTGACTCCTGACTCCCAGAGTTCTTGACAGTTGACAAGGAGGGACTGAGGGAGGCATGGAGCCGTGTTGAGCCAAGCAGGGGCAGTTACCAGGGCACAGGAGTCCCCTCCCCGTCTGCTACAATATTTGCCCATGAGCCAGCTGGTGGTGGGAGGTGCAGATGGGGTGCATGAGAGACCAGAGCTGCTCGGGCTCCCCACCTCCTGAGCTGGTCCTGGGAGGGGTTGCCCTGTCCAGGTGGGGCTGACCGATGCCTGTCTGCAGGGTGCCTACGGTGTGGTGAGGCTGGCCTACAACGAGAGTGAAGACAGACACTATGTGAGTCTGGGGATAGGAGGGAGATGTTGCCCACGCCGGGCCCTGGAAGCCTGGGAGGTGGGGCAGGAGTTGTGCTCAGGAGATAGAGGACAGGGCTGCCTGAGAGTGAGCTCCCTGTCCCTGGGGGTATGCAAAGGAATGAGCTTCCTAACCCTGGGGATATGTAAGCAGAGGCTGGATTCCTCTGTGGGGAGAGCTCCAGAAAGGCTTGCTGGGGGAATAAGGGGAAGGGCTAGGCTCAGATGTGGCCACCCCCTAACCCCGCTTAACACGTACCTGGGCCACACCCTCAGGGCCAGTAGCAGATGTCCAGTGTGCCTCTCCGGACCTCAGTCCACACGTACCAGCCTGTTCTAGCTCCCGGTGGCTTCACGCTGGTGACAGTTCTGTCCCTCCTTCCTTAGGCAATGAAAGTGCTTTCCAAAAAGAAGTTACTGAAGCAGTATGGCTTTCCACGTATGTATCTTCTGGTCCTGTCCCTGGGAGCCCCTAGCCTGGGAGGCGGAAGAGACCTCGGTCCCGAGCTGGTTTTGGCTAAGAATGGGGTAGAGAGGGAGACGGCGTGAGCAGAGGCCTGGGGATGGAATGTGCCTGGTGGGTTGGGACAAGACCACGGGCGTGCAAGACTCTTGCTTGAGACTGGTTTGGGGGCCACGGTGAGGCCCAGCCACCTGGAACAGGTGCTTGAATTCTCTTCCTGGTTACAGGTCGCCCTCCCCCAAGAGGGTCCCAGGCTGCCCAGGGAGGACCAGCCAAGCAGCTGCTGCCCCTGGAGCGGGTGTACCAGGAGATTGCCATCCTGAAGAAGCTGGACCACGTGAATGTGGTCAAACTGATCGAGGTAGGGGGAGGTGGTGGTGAGCAGGTGGGAACCGGCACCTGAGTCTCATGGGAGCCGCTTTTCTGGTGCTGGGGAGCCCCTAGCACAGACCCGGGGATCTTGCCAAGGGAGCAGATGTGGCTGAGGCCTCTGATGACAGGGCCAGACTTGGGGTGGGGCTGCAGGGAGGCTTTGGGAGCCCAGCCTGGTCAGGGATGTTCCCAAGTTCCCACGGAGGGTGAGGGGCTGCCCCAGAGGCAAGAAGTGAACCCCTCATTGCAGCAGGAGGGGAGGAAGGCTGGATGTCATGTGGCGGGCCAGGCTGGGGGTCAGTGACTTCTGAGGCCCCATCAGTCTGGCACCTGTGCACTTCCTGCTCCATTGTCTGGGGTGGTTGCAGTGCATGCTAAGGGTTCTGGGGCTGGCAAGGACCAGGAGGCCTGGGACCCCCAACCCCATGTCTGCTCCCTCTGACCAGGTCCTGGATGACCCAGCTGAGGACAATCTCTATTTGGGTGAGTGACCTGGCTCATTCCCACAGCAGCTCACCCAGGGCTGGCCCAAGGGCTCCCTTGGGACACATATGACCTTCAGGTGGGCAGTGTAAATACACTGACCTCCTGGGGACAGAAGAAAAACACACGTTCTGAAGCCCTGGATTCCCTTGCCCAGCCCTGCAGAACCAGGCCCAGAATATCCAGTTAGATTCAGCAAATATTCCCAAGCCCCACTCCCTGCTTCCCTCTGAGCAGCAAGACAGTGGATCCATTTGGGCCATGCGCTCAGGTAGATGCAGGTTCCCAGACACTGTAGTTCTGTGCCTCAGTTTTCTCACCTATAAAACAGGGATACTAGTGGTATCTACCTCATAGAGTCGATGTGAGGAGTAACTGAGTAATTATATGTCAAGCACATTCGTTATTGTCCTTGTTAATAGTAATGTTATTGTTTTAGTTCCTTGTGTCTGGTTCAGGGCTGGACTTAGAGGAGGCCTCAGAAAATGGGGCAGAAGAAGAACTGGCTTAGGAATTAGAGGCTGAGGCTTTAGTCTCCACTCCCTACCCTACCTGCCTGTCTGCTGTGACCTTTAGGAAAATTTCTACCCCTTCTCCGTGCCTCAGTTTCCCCCTCTGTCAAAGGGCCCCGTGCTGATGCTGATGGTTCTCACCTGGTACCTGAGGATCAGATGAGGCAGGTCCATAGCAGACCCCACTCTCATACATTTATTTGTTCTGATATCCCAGGAACCCCTGTCCTGTCCCTGCCTCGAGTATGCCTGCATGCCTGCCCCCCTCTCCTACCCTCCAGACCAGGGAGGGACCTTGGCATCGGCTGCTTTGCCAGCCAGCTACACCTTACCTTCTTGTCTTTTCTTTCAGTGTTTGACCTCCTGAGAAAGGGGTGAGTTCCCCGTCCTGATCAGGCAGGTCAAGTCTCATCCAGGCCTTCCTTCCTTTCCCTCCCTGTGTCCCCAGCCCAAGGGTCAGCTACTCTAGGAGAAGTCAGAGACGGAGGCCCTGCCCTTAGGGGTAAATAAGAGACCAAGAGGACCATTCTTTGAAGGCTGATGGGGGTCAGTGAGACTGCAATAGTCAGCAGGGAGACCTCTGGAAAAGGGGATGGGTTTTGACCCAGGCCTTGAAGAACTGGGAAGATATGGATGGAGGAGAGGGGGAGGAAAGGAGAAAGGAGTGTTTTTTAGGTCAAAGTATAGAGGTGGGACTCAACTCTTCGCGGTATTCAAATCACAGAGGGTTTTTCAGCTTTCCAACCAGTCTGTGAACACGGTGGGTGGGATTCCATTTGCTCCTATTTGTGAGCGGGAAAGCCGAGGACCAGAGATGGTGTGTGGCTTGCTCAAGGTCACACAGCGAGTCACTGATGGAGGCCAGGTTCCACACGTCTGCCCTCTGCGGCTTTTCAGGGTATTTACAGAGCAGATGACATGGAGTAACGAGCACGGGGCTGGGTGTTCCGGGTCCCTCACTGCCAAGGCTTGAATGCAGACTGCAGCTTGTCTCTCTGCCTGGGCAGCTTCCTACAGACCGTTTTGGGGAGAGGGGCAGGGAGGGGTGTCCCTTTAAGACTTGGAGGCTTTCACATGTTTTTTTTTTTTTTTTTTTTTTGAGACGGAGTCTCGCTGTGTCTCCCAGGCTGGAGTGCAGTGGCGCGATCTCGGCTCACTGCAAGCTCCGCCTCCCGGGTTCACGCCATTCTCCCGCCTCAGCCTCCGAGTAGCTGGGACTACAGGCGCCCGCCACCACGCCCGGCTAATTTTTTGTATTTTTAGTAGAGACGGGGTTTCACCGTGTTAGCCAGGATGGTCTCGATCTCCTGACCTTGTGATCCGCCCGTCTCGGCCTCCCAAAGTGCTGGGATTACAGGCTTGAGCCACCGCGCCCGGCCTTCACATGTTTTGACCTCTATCCAAAACAAGAAATATATATTTCTATTGCTATCCGTATCTGTAATTGAAACCAAAGTTTTACAGAACAGCATATATCTTTACTACATGCAATATATTCTGATATATTCTACTTATTTCGGAAATAAAAAAAGCAGTTGCCTCCCACTAAATTGATTTCGTGATCCTCTCTTGGGTCTGGATCCACGGTTTGAAACACAGTGCTCCAAATGGCATCTTTGCAATTGTTTGATTATAGACTGTTAGGTACTTAGAAGAAGGAATATCAAGGCAATCAAATTAAGAGAAAGCTGATTTGAAATTATGATTGAAACAGGATATGTATGAGTATGTGTGCTTTACATTTTTTATTATATAGCAGAAAAAGCTAATATCTTGGGTTCTAGGGACCCATGTGGGCACAGGTTTCCCGGGACGTCCCGACCGCCTGAATGGCCGAGTGCCCTGATTTCGGCTAAATGCCCCTCCCGCATCCTTCTCCATAGGCCCGTCATGGAAGTGCCCTGTGACAAGCCCTTCTCGGAGGAGCAAGCTCGCCTCTACCTGCGGGACGTCATCCTGGGCCTCGAGTACTGTGAGTGCGGGGCACCCTGCCCACTGGGGCTGAGGCTAGGGGATCTGGCAGGCAGCAGAGCCCAGGCTGAGCAGGCTCTGAGCAGCTCCTGTCAGTCAGAGCTGGCCTGCCAATCAGCTTCAGTGGGAGTGGGGCATGCACGAGTGGGCGGGGCCAAGGCCTGGGGGGGGAGGGGGGGGGGCGGGCGGTGGACCTCACTGGGCATGCGCCAGATCCTTCAGCGTTTCTGCTCCTGTGGGTCGGAGCCCTGGCTGTACTCAATCTTTCTTCTGCTGAGTTCTTAGCCTAGCTTAGCGTTGCCACGGGGCCTCAAGAGATGCGGGAAGGCAGGGATGTATGTCCAACTGCTGGGGGAAGAGTCTGTCCTGGCATGGGGCCAGGGCATGGGGCCAGGGTGGGTTTAACTGTGAGGGGCCCTAGCTTGATGAGAGCTCAGGAGGGTGATGTGAGCTTGGCCTCTGTCTCATTTCAGTCATTAGCTGCATTCACTTGCCTGGGGGCATAGGGGTGAAAGACCCAGACCTGAGTTCACGGCCTGGTGGGAGGGACAGGAATCTAGACAGGCAGATAATATAATGTGGTGCCTGCCAAGGTTGGGGAGCCCAGAGGCCGTCGGAGTGCCGGGGGGCTGGGGAAGTCTCCCTGAAGAGGCTACTTATGATTCAGGTCCTGAGGGATGAGTCGAGTTCCCTGCTCAGGTTTTGAGGGATGGGGGTAGGAGACAGTGTGCCCAGCATAGGCGTATACTCTTTGAGTCTGGGGAGAAGTGGAGTCTGGCTGAAGCCTCCAGTGGGCAGAGGAGGGCAGTGGTTAGTGAAAGATGATGCTGGAAACACTGTCCAGGCCCCAGCATGAGGGCTGGGAGTGCCTCCCCTGAGGTCTTTGCTGACTTCATCCTGCCAGCTCTGTGAGGCCCTGAGAGCTTTAAGCATGGGGAGGGGCATGATGGGATTTATGCCTGAGAAAGCTGTCTGGCAGCTGTGTGGTGGCTGGATTGGAGTGTGTCATCAGAGGGTGAGAGGCAGCCAGCTGGCCAGGGAGGAGGCTGTTTCTGCAGCCCAAGTGACAGATGGTGAGGCCTGGATTAAGGCAGTGGCAGCGGGGTAGGGATAGGAAGGAGGTGGTGTGGTCAGCATGGGGCAACTTGCTGGTCTGGGGAGAGGAGAGCCCCTAGACACCTAGGGTCCTGGCTTGGATTGGGGACCAGGGAAGATGCCCATCTCTAAAATCTTAGCTTGGGCCGGGTGCAGTGGCTCATGCCTGTAATCCCAGCACTTTGGGAGGCCAAGGCGGGCAGATCACCTGAGGTCGGGAATTCGAGACCAGCCTGACCAACATGGAGAAACCCTGTCTCTACTACAAATATAAAATTAGCTGGGTGTGGTGACGCACGCCTGTAATCCCAGCTACTTGGGAGGCTGAGGCAGGAGAATCGCTTGAACCTGGGAGGTGGAGGTTGCAGTGAGCCGAGATCACGCCATTGCACTCCAGCCTGGGTGACAAGAGTGAAACTCTATCTCGAAATACATACATACGTATATAAAAATAAAAAATAAAATCTTAGCTTGGTTTCTTGGGAGCATATTCTTTCCCTGGAGGAACAGGGTGGGGATCTAGCTGAGGTTTGACCTGCAGTGACAGAAACAGGACTGTCTTTTTTTTTTTTTTTTTTTGAGATGGAGTCTCGCTCTGTCGCCCAGGCTGAAGTGCAGTGGCCGGATCTCAGCTCACTACAAGCTTCGCCTCCCGGGTTCACGCCATTCTCCTGCCTCAGCCTACCGAGTAGCTGGGACTACAGGCGCCCGCCACTGCACCCAGCTAGTTTTTTTTTGTATTTTTTAGTAGAGACGGGGTTTCACCGCGTTAGCCAGGATGGTCTCGATCTCCTGACCTCGTGATCCGCCTGTCTCAGCCTCCCAAGTGCTGGGATTACAGGCTTGAGCCACCGCGCCCGGCCAAAAACAGGACTGTCTTTATCCTGCTTGAGCTTCTCCTTTGCCTTCAGATTAATACTGTCTTTGCACATATGGGGAAACTGAGGCACACAGAGGCGAGGGCTTTGCAGAAAGTCCCTACCAGTAGTCTAGAGGCATGGGATGGGAAGGGGACATTTTACCCCTGTTACGGTCAGTGGCAGGCACAATCCTGTACCAGCGTGACTCCACCTCCTTCCCATTGTGGTCCCTTCTTTCCCGTGAAGTCCTATTGTCTGCTATCCCCTAGTCTCCACAAAGAAACCAGTTTATCTTACCTGGGTCTTGGGTAAAAGCCTCGTCAGGACCCAGCTAATCACAGTGAAGGACCTTCCCTGGGGCAGAGCGGTTAGCACCAGGGGCTGGGCAGGTGGATGAACAGAGGCACCAGGGCGCCAAAGACCTGCCTTGTGATTCTGGCCCCAAGAAGGGAGAGTTGAGGCTGCCCTGAGAGGGCTCGGTGGTCAGGGCAGCCCAGGCCTGGTCCTCAGTCGATGGGGGCAGGTGCGGCGATGCAGGTGATGAGAAGCAGTTGGATCTGAGCTCGCAGACCTGGCTGATGGGAAGGGTGTGGGGTCTCAGAGGAGGAGTTGAGGATGATCCTGAGGTTTCTGGCCTTTCACAGAGTGGGAAAGAATGGGGAGCGGCAGGGGCTTTTTGTTTTATTTTGTTTTGGTTTGGTTTTGTTGCTGGTGGGCGTTGCAGGCAGAGAAATCGAGTTCTGAATTAGACATGTTGTTACACTATGTTGAGACACACAGAGACATATATCGACGCCTAGCTGCCTAGTTACCTATCAAGATGTCTACTGGAAATCCATGTGGGTAAAGAGCTGGAGTCCAAGGGAGAGGCTAGGGTTTGAGATAAGAACATGAGACTGCTTTCCATGGTCAAATATCCACCCCCGAGCTTCTGTGCACTCATGGGTGTGTGTCAGATTCCTCGTGTGAGGTACGCCTGGCACATAGTAGGCATTCAAGAAAGTGCCACTGGTTTTACGGTTATTGTTATATGGCATCTGTCCTCTCTGCCCCCAGCCTCCCTCTCCTCCTCTCCCTTCCCCTCTCTTCTCTCGCCTTCTCTATTCCCTCCTCTCCAACATCCTGGGGTCTGTTGGTCCAGGGGGAGGTATTTGCCAAGGAGGGAGCCCACAGGTCGGTGGTTGTGGGATGGGGTCAGTGTCTCTCTTGGCTGGGACCTTTCCGGCCATCTCAGCCTGAGCCACGCATCACTTTGTGGTGGTCCTGGGCCCAGGAAGCAGGACAGGTTTCCAGCCTATTAGGTCATTTCTGATTTGGGATTCGTCCTACTGTACGTGGCTGACCTTACACCCCAGCTGTGTCATCCTGCTCGTCCGAAGGCCTGGGGTGCCATCCATCTCTGAAAGCACATCAGCCCAGATCCCTAGGGCTGAGATGGTACCTCTGTAGGATAGCAGAGTCACGACAGTCTTATTGTCAGTCCCAGCAGCACGGACATCTGCCTAGCCTGGGTGGGGGATGGAACTGGAGAAAGGTTTTGATGGGCTTTGGGCCTGCAGACGGCACTCACAGGGAAGGGGCAGAGCGGGCCTAGGAAGAACTCTACTCCCAGCCGGGGGCAGTGGCTCACGCCTGTAATCCCAGCACTTTGGGAGGCCAAGGCGGGCGGATCACCTGAGGTCAGGAGTTCCAGACCAGCCTGACCAACATGGTGAAACCCCATCTCTACTAAAAATACAAAAAGCAGCCGGGCGTGGTGGCAGACACCTGTAATCCCAACTACTCGGGAGGCTGAGGCAGGAGAATCGCTTGAACCTGGGAGGTGGAGGTTGCAGTGAGCCGAGATTGCGCCATTGCCCTCCAAGCTGGGCGACAGAGCGAGACTCTGTATCAAAACAAAACAAAAACAACAACAACAACAAAAACCAACTCTCCTGCCCTAGTTTCCTCTGACCTCCCCACTCAGCAACAGGTCCCTTGTTTGTCATGGAGAAGGCACTGGACTTGGAGTCCAAAGACTCCTAAGATTCCAGTCCTGGCTCTGCTGCTCACACCTGTCTATACCTACATGGAGCCGATGGCCCTGACGTCCTCCTCCCAGGTCGTCACCAGACGAAAGTGTGCATGGGCTGGGATGTCCCAGCTGGCATCCCTGGCTGGGTGAGGACAGACATGGGGTCCTGGGCAGCGGTGCCCAGGCCAGCGCTCAGCTCAAGCTCCCTTTCTCTGCAGTGCATTTCCAGAAGATCGTCCACAGGGACATCAAGCCATCCAACCTGCTCCTGGGGGATGATGGGCACGTGAAAATCGCCGACTTTGGTGTCAGCAACCAGTTTGAGGGGAACGATGCTCAACTGTCCAGCACGGCCGGGACCCCAGCTTTCATGGCCCCCGAGGCCATTTCTGATTCCGGCCAGAGCTTCAGTGGGAAGGTGACTCACGGGCTCTGGGCCAGGCTGGGGTTCCTGTGGGGGGCGTAATAGCTTGCTGCAGGGGCCCAGTTTCTAACCTGAGGGTGCCAGGGTCCTCGTGTCTAGGGAGCAACATATTTGCTTCTCCCCTGGAGCCTGATGAACTCCACAACTTTGACCTTCTCCTGTTTTCCAGCAAAGTGGCCCCAAATCTCCCTTGCAGATATTTACTGTTGGTTGCTCTGTGCTGGGTTCTGGACCGGGCTGTGGAAGAGGCAGAGCCAAAGAGAACCCTGTTTCCTGCCGTCTGGATGGTTTCGGGGGAAGTTGGGGGTCCCTGCAGATCTTGGGACATGGCAGGATTTGAACTGTTCCTTGAAGAATGGGGAGGATCTGAGCAGGACCCGGAGCCCAGAGAATAAACCAGAGAACAGAGGGGCACAGGGTGGGGGGCAGAGGGTAAAGGGCCTGGAAGTTTGGGCTTTCTCCTAAGCAACAGAAGTTGGCAAAGTTACCTGAACAAGAGGTTACACAGTCTGGCGCAGTTCCCTAGGCGCTTGGCTGTTTCACCTGTGGAGTGCCAGCCACCCCACTGCCAGGGAGGCTGTGGGTAAGTGGCATTTGGACACATGTGAGTATCCAGGAAAGAGGTCAGGAGGCCGGGCACAGTGGCTTATGCCTGTAATCCCAGTGCTTTGGGAGGCCAAGGCAGGTCTCTTAAGGCTAGGAATTTGAGACAAGACGGGGCAACATAGCAAGACCCCATTTCTAAAAAAAATAATAAAAACATTAGCCAGGTGTGATGGTGCGCACCTGTAGTCCTGGTTACTCGGGAGGCTGGAGTGGATCGCTTGAGCCCAGCAGTTGAGGGCTGTAGGGAGCTGTGATCGCACCACTGCACTCTAGCCTGAGCAACTGAGTGAGACCTTGTCTCTAAAAAAGAAAGAAAGAAAGAGGTTGGCGATGTTGATAAAGATTTTTTTAAATGTTTTATTTTGATATAATTCTAAATTTACAGAAAAGTTGGAAGAATAGTACAAATAAATCCCATATGTCTTTTTACCCAGATTCACCAATTGTTGACATTTTGTCCCACTGGCTTTTTCATCATCTTTTTCTATTTATCTGTATTCATACTACATTTTTCTGAGCCATTTGAAAGTTACATTGAAGGTATTATACCCCTTTATCACTAAATACATTAGTGGATATTTCCTAAGAACAGGGACATTCTCTTACATAACCTCAGTACAATGATTAAAATTAGGAAATTCATCATTGATAAGACTTATGTATAGGTTGGGCACAGTGGCTCACGCCTGTAATCCCACCCCTTTGGGAGGCCAAGGCGGGTGGATCACCTGAGGTCAGGAGTTTGAGACCAGCCTGGCCAACGTGGTGAAACCCCATCTCTACTAAAAAATACAAAAATTAGCTGGGCGTGGTGGCAGGCGCCTGTAATTCCAGCTACTTGGGAGGCTGAGGCAGGAGAATCATTTGAACCCAGGAGGTGGAGGTTGCAGTGAGCTGAGATCGTGCCATTGCACTCCAGCCTGGGCGACAGAGTGAGACTCTGGAAAAAAAAAAAATTATATATAATCCACAGACCTTATTTAAATGTTATCAGTTGTCCTGATACTGTCCTTCACAACCTGTTCTTTTTCTGGTCCCGGGATCCGATCCAGGGCCACTTGCTGCGTTCGCCTTCTTGTCTGGGGTGTCCTTTCATCTGGAAGAGGGCCTTGGCCTTCCTTTGTCTGTCCTGATCTTGACTTTGTTTGTTTGTTTTTGTTTTTGTTTTTGTTTTTGTTTTGAGACGGAGTCTCGCTCTGTCACCCAGGCTGGAGTGCAGTGGCCGGATCTCAGCTCATTGCAAGCTCCGCCTCCCGGGTTCACGCCATTCTCCTGCCTCAGCCTCCCGAGTAGCTGGGACTACAGGCATCCACCACCACGCCCGGCTAGTTTTTTGTATTTTTTTTTTAGTAGAGACGGGGTTTCACCATGTTAGCCAGGATGGTCTCGATCTCCTGACCTCGTGATCCGCCCGTCTCGGCCTCCCAAAGTGCTGGGATTACAGGCTTGAGCCACCGCACCCGGCCTGACTTTTTTTTTTGAGACAGAGTCTTGCTCTGTTGCCCAGGCTACAGTGCAGTGGCGCGATCTCGACTCACTGCAAGCTCCGCCTCCCGGGTTCATTCCGTTCTCCTGCCTCAGCCTCCTGAGTAGCTGGGACTACAGGTGCCCGCCACCACACCCAGCTAATTTTTTGTGTTTTTAGTAGAGACGGGGTTTCACCGTGTTGGCCAAGATGGTCTCGATCTCCTGACCTCATGATCCACCCGCCTCGGCCTCCCAAAGTGCTGAGATTACAGGTGTGAGCCACCGCACGCGGCCGGTTTTGACATTTTTGAAGAGAACAAGCCTGTTATTTTGTAGGATGTTTTCACTTTGCATTTGTCTGGTGTTCCCTGATTGGATTCAGATGATGCATCTGGGGCAGGAATATGTAGGTAGAGACTGAGAATCATTCACGTAAGCGAGAAAGTGGATACCAGAAGTGGTGGCGTTCCGCAGCAGGCGAAGGTAGAGAGAGCACACATCCAGGGTGTGAGGAGGCCCAGGGGTGCTTCGGAGCCTGGAGGAGTTGTTGCCGTGGCAGTGGACGAGGGCGTGAGTGGACAGGGCCTCTGTGTGGGCAGGAGCTGCTTGCAGTATCAGGAAGAAGGTGGATTGTGAGGAGAAGAGATGACTCCTTGAACCCCGAGCTGGTTTAGTGAGCAGAAGTTCCATATATACTATCATTCCTGGGGTGCGTCTGTGACATGCGAGTGGCCCGTGTGACCCTGTGGATGAAGGTGGTTTTATACCCGTTGAGTTGGAAACATTCCTGGTTAGAGCCTGTCCCAAGGAGACTCAGAACCCCTAGAGGGTGGAGACCTTGTTCTGGCCGCCCCTGTGTCCTCAGCACTCAGCATGGGGCCCAGCATCGAGCAAGCACTGGGGAGTGTTTGTCGAGTGAGTACATGACAGAGGGAAGAGGTTCCTTGCAGGCCTCTCCTGCAGCCCACTGGAGCTGGGTGGGCAGAGGTGGCTGTGCCTGTGGGGGACTGATGTGAGCATGTTTCTTTCCAGGCCTTGGATGTGTGGGCCACCGGCGTCACGTTGTACTGCTTTGTCTATGGGAAGGTGAGTGCTGGGGATGCCAGCAGAGCTGGGGCAGGTCCAGTGAGGCGGGCACGGGCAATGGATGCAGGCTCTTCCTTTCTGTCCTTAAGTAAAGTGGCTTTTGAAAGAGCCCACCTGGCTCAGAGAAGGCTGAGAGAGAAGGGGCTTTTTCTGTCTTCCTCTGGTCTCCTGCAGAGTGCTTCTCGCGAAGGAGTCGCAGGACAGCAGACACCCAAGGAAGGGGAGGTGCCGGTGGTGGTGTCACCACCGCCCCAGCCAGAGTGCTCCCCGTCCCTCTGTCCCTTGACGCCATTCACTTATCGAGCCACGTGTTCACTCCATTGCTCATTCATTTGACAAATTGTCCTTCACCCCTACCCTGGCTGAGGCTGGACCCTGGGGACACCCGATGCTGACGTGACCGAGATCCCCGCCTGCAGGTGCTCCTGCTCTAGTGACCACACTAAGGTGTAGGAGGGAATTTCAGTGAACATGTTCCCAAGCTCCAGGTCCTGGGAGTGGAGGCCTGGCCGCAGGTGGTGGTAATGGCGGTGGGTGCACCCAGCCTGGCCTGGCCTGGCCTGGCCGCAGATGGCAGTAATGGCAGTGGGTGCACCCAGCCTCACCGTTCCCTCAGCAACTCATTCATTCAGTCAACATTTGTTGAACATTTGCAGTGTGCCAGGCCCTGAACAAATGAGTTGAGGTCCTTCTCATTTAATGGGAGCCCAGAGCTGCCCCCCACCCCCGGCCCCACCAAGGGAGGGGGGCTGGTCCCCTGGCACGGGTCAAGGCCCTGGGCCCACATCCTCTGTCTTCCTCTCCACCCCGCAGTGCCCATTCATCGACGATTTCATCCTGGCCCTCCACCGGAAGATCAAGAATGAGCCCGTGGTGTTTCCTGAGGAGTAAGTTGTCCACCCAGGGGACCAAGGGGGCTACCACCCACTCCTGGTGTCCGAGTTTTAGCAGAGCTTTTGCCCTTTGAGGACCCCACCCCAGCCTGCAGATAGGAAGGTGGCGGTGCTGTTCCCCGGGAGGGACCCTGAGTAGAAGGACGGGTGGGACTCTGGAGCCAGGGTCTCTACGACGTCACTGTACGGATGGGAGCCCTGAGATCCAGGGTTGGCCAGGGATGACCACAGGCATCATTCACACGACTCCTTCACCGCAGGCCTGCCTGGCGTCGGTGGCGCCAGCCCCACCCGGCCCCTGAACTCAAGGGGGACTTCTTCCCCCACTCAGGGTCGGGGAGCTTCAAGATGCCAGTGCGTGCTCCCGTTTCACAGATGGAAAGAGGACGCTCTGGAGGAGAGCTGTCAGGGGGCTGGGACTCAATGAGCCGGACGCTCTGGAGGAGAGCTGTCAGGGGGCTGGGACTCAATGAGCCACTCTTCCTCCCCACTCCTCCCATTGTGACTGAGGTCTCTGGGCGTAGCAGGGATGTGGGGGAGACCTTGCTCATGCATGGTTCACCTCATGATGGTTTGGCCACCGTGGCAGCCGGCCTGAGCTCCCTGGCTCCTCTTTTCAGAAGTGAAATGGAGGCCGAGTGCAGTGGCTCGCACCTGTCATCCCAGCACTTTGGGAGGCTGAGGTGGGCAGATCACCTGAGGTTAGGAGTTCGAGACCAGCCCGGCCAACATGGTGAAACCCCGTCTTTACTGAAAATACAAAAAATTAGCCAGGCGTAGGAGGGCGTGTCTGTAGTCCCAGCTACTCGGGAGGCTGAAGCACGAGAATTGCTTGAACCCGGGAGGCGGAGGTTGCAGTGAGCCTGGGGGACAGAGCAAGACTGTGTCTCCAAAAAAAAAAGAAGAAACTGAAATAGGACTTGTCCTTAGCGACTCCTGCTCTCTCCTGCTTATTTCCTATGTGGTCCCCAAGCCCCGTTGAGCCCTCTTCTTCCCTGTCTCTAGGCCTTGTTGCCACCTGCACTCCTTGCCTCATTCAGGCCTCAGGCCCCTCCCCAGACTTGTGTGGCCACCTTCCCCCGGTCTCACTGCTGCTGGCCTCCCTCCAGTCCAGCCAACACAGCCGGGTGGAGGCAGCCCTGACACACGAAGCTCAACAAATCTGCCCACATCTCCGGCCTGAAGTTTGTCTGAGGCTTCTCAAAGCCGCGCCCTGGCCCTGGCATTCACGCATCTCCGGGTTCTGCCACCCGCTCATCTGGGGCCGCCTCACTCCCCTTTCCGAGCACCAGCCAGCAGGCCTCTGTCCATTTCCTCCGCATCCTGTGATTGCCTTCCCTCGCGGCCTCCGCAGTTGTACCCCTGGTGCCTCTCATCCTGCTATACCCCCTGCCAGCGATGTCTTTCTCCCCAACCCAGGGATTTTAAAAGGGATGACGCATCTAAGACAACAGGGGGAACCAAAGTCAACAGTCCGGAGAGTGGCTTTCTGCTCCCCAGTCTTGGAAGGATGGGCTCCCCAAGACCACTGGTGGCAAGGAAACTTGGGGTTTGAGCAGGGACAGTTGGGGCTGATGTGCTGGGCGGCTGCTCCTGCCCATCTGAGTCCCATCTCTGCCTGCACTCTTCTGGCTGGCACTGTGCCAGCCTGCTAACCTCCCTGGGCCTCAGTTTCCTCCTCTGTCAGAGAGGATCTTCTCTGGGTGTAGAAGAGGATGAGGTGGTGAGTGGGACCGAAGCCCCTGGTGTCCCATAAAACGACTCTCCTCACCATCTTTGCCACCCAGTGGGGCGTCCAGCACCCATGGAAGTCTGTGTGTGCCTCTGTCCCGGAGGGAGACTTTACCTCCTGCTCGGGAAAGGCTCTCCAAGCACTTGGGAAGTTCCCTCCTGCTGTTCGGAACTCAGTCTTCCCATCCGAGGGGCGAGGGTGTCGGGAGGAGAGGTGGAGAGGAAAGCGTCCTCATCAGCCATCCCACCCTCCTCTCCTCCCTTCGCCCTCTCCAGGCCAGAGATCAGCGAGGAGCTCAAGGACCTAATCCTGAAGATGCTAGACAAGAATCCCGAGACGAGAATTGGGGTGCCAGACATCAAGGTCGGGGAACTGGAGGTCTTGGGCTGGGCTGGGACACAGAAAACAGGCGTCAGTTTCCCTTTCTGGAGAGACCGACACCAGGCTGCATGTGTGCTGGGTTTGGGTCTGTGGACTTTGGACCCCTCCTGGTGATTCTGGTAAAGGCTTGGAGTCCTTTGCTGACTGAGTGTCTACCTATGGCCTGACCTCTCCCCCTCTCCCTGCCCTCTCGGTCCCGACAGTTGCACCCTTGGGTGACCAAGAATGGGGAGGAGCCCCTTCCCTCGGAGGAGGAGCACTGCAGTGTGGTGGAGGTGACAGAGGAGGAGGTGAAGAACTCGGTCAGGCTCATCCCCAGCTGGACCACAGTGGTAAGAGGGCCGGGGTAGACGCTCCCTTGTCCTGGAGGGCCTGGGGGTCCTGGGGGGCCTGAGCCTTGCTCTGTGCCCGCCTCCGTTGGGGGACAGAGACCTGCCTGGCCAGCCAGCTGTGATCCTGGGCCACTGGAGCCGCCATTCTGCTGGAGGCCCATGGAGTGAGCCCGTGTATCAGTTAGACGGCACCTGTGTCTTCCCCAGAGCCCATATCAGGAGGTCTTGTGGTCAGGAGACCAGGAGGCTTGGTGAGGAGAGTAACCGATTTAAAGAAATACCAGGTGCAGTGGCTCACACCTATAATCCCAGCACTTTGGATCACCTGAGGTCAGGAGTTCCAGACCATCCTGGCTAACATGGTGAAACCCCATCTCTACAAAAAAAAAAATTAGCCGGGCGTGGTGGAGGGCGCCTGTAGTCCCAGCTACTCAGGAGGCTGAGGCAGGAGAATTGCTTGAACTTGGAAGGCGGTTGTAGTGAGCTGAGATCACGCCACTGCACTCTAGCCTGGTGACAGAGCGAGACTCTGTCTCAAAAAAACAAAAAAATGGCCGGGCGTGGTGGCTCAAGCCTATAATCCCAGCACTTTGGGAGGCCAAGACGGGCGGATCACGAGGTCAGGAGATCGAGACCATCCTGGTTAACACGGTGAAACCCCGTCTCTACTAAAAAAATACAAAAAATTAGCCGGGCGAGGTGGCGGCGCCTGTAGTCCCAGCTACTCGGGAGGCTGAGGCAGGAGAATGGCGTAAACCCGGGAGGCGGAGCTTGCAGTGAGCTGAGATCCGGCCACTGCATTCCAGCCTGGGCGACAGAGCGACACTCCGTCTCAAATAAATAAATAAATAAATAAGAAAGAAAGAAAGATATAGATGGCCTTTGCTGAGCGGCAACAATCACCGTGACTGGAAGAAGCATTTCCTTCTGTCCAGACAGTTATTGAACTTCCGTTTTCCAGGCACTGCCGAGGACATGGCAGGGGAATGGCCTGGGCAGCCGTTGGATTGGAGAAGTGGCCCCAAAGCCCACGTATCAGTTCGATGGTGCCTGCGTCTCCCCCAGAGCCCACTCACGTTTCGGTTTTGCTCCTCTTCCTCTGCTCAGCTTCTTTGTTGGCACTTGGAAGTGGTTCACGTAGTACCTGGTGGCCACTTGGGGCCACTGAGAGCCCTGCCCTGCCCCTGCCTGAGAGTCAAGTGAGTCGGCAAGCACAAGGCCAGGAGCCAGAGCTGGGGCCACTGCCTCTGGCAGGGCCTGGCCTTGCACTTTATCCCCTGCTGCAGGGTCCCGGCCCAGCTAGGAACAGCTGGCTGAATCCCTGCCCCCTATGCTTACTTGGCTCTGTGGGGTCCCTGGAACCAGGCAACTCCCACGGGGTCCCCATGGCCACTTCTCTGGTCTTAGCCACCACCTCCTCTCTCCCAGACCACCGGAAGAACCTCCCACGCTGTCCTTTGCTTCTACTCTCACTCCCCGTCCCCCTAGTCAGTGCTCAACTCAGCACCCAGCATGGTCCTGGTGGCATGAATGTGTCACCTCCCAGCTCAGAGCCCGCTTCTCACGGGGCTGCCGTGTCCCTCAGAGTCGGGCCCCCAGCCTGCCCTCCCCCTGCCCTGTTTTTCTGCGGGGCTCCTGCACCGTCCCCCCATCATGCACTCGACTCTGGCCACGTGCCATGGAAGAGGCTGCCCTAGAGCCTTCAGATTTTGCTACCTTCTGCCTGGGGAGCCCCACCCCCGACTGCCACGGGACCTGCTCCCTCACTTCCTGCGGCTTTTTAAGCCAGGGTCCCCTCCGAGAGAGAAGCAAGCCTTCCCTGCGTCACACCTCATCGCCATTCCTTGTTTTATTTTTTCCTTTCCACTTACTGACATACGTATTTTGCTGATTTTTCTTCTTTACTTATCACCTGTCTCCTGAAACTAGAATATAAGCTATATGATGGCCGGGCGCAGTGGCTCACACCTGTAGTCCCAGCACTTTGGGAGGCCAAGGTGGGAGGATCACTTGAGGTCAGGAGTTTGAGAACAGCCTGGCCAACATGGTGAAGCCCCGTCTCTTCTAAAAATACAAAAAATTAGCCGAGCGTGGTGGTGGATGCCTGTAATCCCAGCTATTCAGGAGGCTGAGGCAGAAGGATCATTTGAACCCGGGAGGCAGAGGTTGCCGTGAGCCGAGATCGTGCCACTGCACTCCAGCCCCGGGCAACAAGAGCGAAATTCCATCTGAAAAAAATAAAAAGGCTATAGGGCTACATGAGGGCAAGAATTTTGGCCTCAGTGTGGCCCCAGTGCCTAGAGCAGTGTCCAGCACACGGTAGGCAGCCAGTGGTGACCAGTGTTGACAGGATGGATGGAGACAGGCGAGTGAGTGAAGGGACTGGCAAGTGTGCTGCTGGCTCTCTGCATGTGTGTGAGTCAGCGTGTGTGTGGGCAGGGCATGGAACCGTCCTTGGCATGAAGGAGGGATAAAGGCAGAGAGCCAGGCTGCAGCAGCTGCCCCCCTCCTGGCAGCCCCCCTGGCTCGGCCACCAACTGCGGCTCAGCCGCTTCCCGGGCCACTGTGCAGTAGCATCTTCTTGGCATCCTCTCTGCGGCCGGAAGGTGGGAAGGATGGCACAGCATCCTCCATGGCGTTGCTGCCGTGGTGAGAAGGTATTTTTTTTTTTTTTTTTTTTTTTTGAAACGGAGTCTTGCTCTGTCGCCCAGGCTGGAGTGCAGTGGCGCGATCTCAGCTCACTGCAAGCTATGCCTCCTGGGTTTACGCCATTCTCCTGCCTCAGCCTCCCGAGTAGCTGGGACTACAGGCGCCCGCCACCTCGCCCGGCTAGTTTTTTGTATTTTTTAGTAGAGACGGGGTTTCACCGGGTTAGCCAGGATGGTCTCGATCTCCTGACCTTGTGATCCGCCCGTCTCGGCCTCCCAAAGTGCTGGGATTACAGGCGTGAGCCACCGCGCCCGGCCGGCCGAGAAGGTATTTTCTAATGGATTCCTACTTCCAGCCCTGGCCCTCCCCACTCTTTCAGCCTGGCCTTGTGGCCCCTTCATGGACCGGTCCCGGCCCCCCTCCTCACGCACCAGCGGCACCCAGCTCCTCACCGTTCGGGGACTTTGCCGCCAGCCCCCGTGTTCTCGTCCCCGCCATGCCGTGCTGTGCTGATTGAAATGAGACCCACGCTGCGGCCCCCTTGGCAGCTGCTCTCGGGGAATCGGAGCAGAGGTGGCGTGTCTGGGAGCCTGGGGCCTGTGCTCCTCACACCGCCATGTCCTCCTCAGATCCTGGTGAAGTCCATGCTGAGGAAGCGCTCCTTTGGGAACCCGTTTGAGCCGCAAGCACGGAGGGAAGAGCGATCCATGTCTGCTCCAGGAAACCTACTGGTGTAAGTACTAGTGGGCCGAGGCCTGCCGGGTGCTCCCTGGAGTCGGGTGGGGAGGCCTGAGGCCCATCCTCCCGCTCTCACTGTCGTTGGGCCGAGGCCAGAGCCTGGGGACTTGGCCAGGTCTTGGAGTTGGCCCCGTTTGCATCTCTGTCCCCGAGGTTAGTCAGGGTGAGAAGGGACCTTTTGGGCCCAGCCCTTGCTTCATTCCTGGGGCCAGCATCCCTCACATACACGCTTCCAGGGATGAGGAGCTCACGCAACCCCTCCGTGGGACAGGAAGACCCTTCTTCCATCAAGCTTGATGTCACTCTCCGACTGGGTCCAGCCCCTCTGGGGCTTCAAATCTGTGGCCTCCTCAGCCCTTGGCAGCCTGGCAGAGGTTTGCAGACGGGCTGATGTCGGCTCCCTGTAGGAGGCTGGCGGGCTGTAGAGGAGGGGCGCTGGCCCCTCTGCCTGGCCCTGGGGACTGTTGGCTGCTCTCCCGAGTGGCCCAGGCTGCCTGCAGCCATTGCTGGGGCTGTGCGCCCAGTCAGCACTTTGTGAGTGCTTGTCCAGTGAGTGAGCAGGGACAGGCTGGCCAGTGGACCACGGGAGAGGAACCCGCATTTGCCGAGGGCTCCCCACAGTAAGCCATGCCTGTGGATTCGCCACCTCCTAGGAAGGTCCAGAAAAGCCGCCCCTCAAGCCCGTGCCCCTCATCCTCAGTAGTTCCACCTTCTTCCACTGTAATAAAAGCCAGTCTAGGATGCTGATAAAGCCTGCTGGAGTTTGTACACAAACCTGCAGAGAGAAAACGGTCGGGGTCCTGAACCACAGCATGGTCCTGGAACAGCCACTGCCTTCCTCTGGCCCCGGAGGGAAGCTTCAGGGAAGGGGCTGGCGGGGCTCTGTGTGGAAGGCGCACTCCCCTTGGCACTCCCAGCGCCAGGCGCTGTCCGGGTGCATTGGCTTTGCACTGTCCCCAGGCCTGTCCGGGCCCACCATGTTGGTGTCCTGTGAGGTCTCCCTCTCGTAAGAGTAAGAGGGCCCTTCAGAAGAGTCGGGTCCCCTGGTAGTGGATGAGCTGACATCTGCTCCCTGCTGGAGGTGCTTGCATCCAGGGAGAGTCACATCATGAGGTGTGGGGCCTGGAAAAGGCCTGGAGATCCCAACTGCAGTTTTTCTATCATCTCTTCAGTGAGGTAGTTGCGGTTGGGGGAGGATTCTCTGAATTCATCTAGGAATATAGGCCCCTGACGCTGGAATTGTGCTTAGTGCGTGTGTAGCGAGGGGACGTATATAATTTGACATCCAAATGGGGGCACTTTTGAGAGTGAAAGGGGAAGCCATTCATAATTATGCCAGCACGGTGGCTCATGCCTGTAATCCCAGCACTTTGGGAGACCAAAGCAGGATTGCTTGAGCCCAGGAGTTCAAGACCAGCCTGGGCAACATAGCAAGACCCCATCTCTAAAAAAAAAAAAATTAAAAATTAGCTGGACGTGATGGCGGACGCCTGTAGTCCTAGATACTCAGGAGGCTGAGGTGGGAGGATTGCTTGAGTCTGGGAGGTGGAGGTTGCAGTGAGCCAAGATTGCACCACCATACTCCAGCCCGGGTGACAGAGCCAGACCCTGTCTAAAATATGTATATATATATATTTATAATAATTATGCCAAGCCGGGCGCGGTGGCTCAAGCCTGTAATCCCAGCACTTTGGGAGGCCGAGACGGGCGGATCACGAGGTCAGGAGATCGAGACCATCCTGGCTAACACGGTGAAACCCCGTCTCTACTAAAAAATACAAAAAACTAGCCGGGCGAGGTGGCGGGCGCCTGTAGTCCCAGCTACTCGGGAGGCTGAGGCAGGAGAATGGTCTAAAGCCGGGAGGCGGAACTTGCAGTGAGCTGAGATCCGGCCACTGCACTCCAGCCTGGGCGACAGAGCAAGACTCTGTCTCAAAAAAAAAAAAAAAAAAAAAAAAAAAAAATTATGCCAGGACAACAGGTGGAATCAGGACTGTGTCCAGCAAACCTGGACACCTGGTCCCTCTGACTCAGAGCCTATGGTCCAGCACCCTCTAGTGGTGGGACAAGCCAGACACAGGATAAAGACAGTACCTAGGTTGTACCTGGCAAACAGAGTGACAAGATTGGGCTTAATACTTTCCAGCTATAAAATTATAGAATTCTGTGACCCAAGTTTAATTTGGTGGTAGAGCTTTTTTTTTTCAGTAGAGATGGAGTCTTGCCATGTTGCCCAGGCTGGACTTGAACTTCTGGCCTCTAGCGATTTGTCCACCTCAGCCTCCCAAAGTGCTGGGATTACATGCATGAGCCACCACACCCTGTCTCTAGGTTTAACTTTGAAAGTAGATTTTACCTCATCAAGTCCCAATATTTATCCTTGATAGACTGTTTTGGTTTTTTTGTTTATTTGTTTGTTTTCAGACGGAGTTTCGCTCTTGTTGCCCGGGCTGGAGGGCAATGGCACAGTCTCGGCTCACTGAAACCCCTGCCTACTGCATTCAAGCAATTCTCCTGCCTCAGCCTCCCAAATAGCTGGGATTACAGGTGCATGCCGCCACCACACCGGCTATTTTTTTATTAGAGACGGGGTTTCACCATGTTGGCCAGGCTGGTCTTGAACTCCTGACCTCAGGTGATCTGCCCACCTCAGCCTCCCAAAGTGCTGGGATTATAGGTGTGAGCCACTGTGCCCGGCCATAAACTGTTTTGTATACTTTGGGATAATTGTAGAAACTCTGTAGTAAAGTAGGGTTGGTCCTTTTTAAAGATATCAAAACCCATTTACTCATTTTGGGAGGAAAATTAGACACCTAAATCTGTTGAATATGTAACGGAATCCTAAGACTGATAGATGGACTCTGCCCTGTGAACAAGGCAAAGAAAAAAGCAAAATGAAAGCCCCTCTACCCAGATCTGCTGGGGGCTGACTGAAGTCCACACAGAAGGCCCTCAGGCCGGGCACCGTGGCTCACGCCTGTAACCTCAACACTTTAGGAGGCTGAGGTGGATGGATCACTTGAGCCCAGGAGTTTGAGACCAGCCTGGGCAACATGGTGAAACCCTGTTTTTATAGAGATAAAAAAATTAGGCTGCCGGGCACGGTGGCTCAAGCCTGTAATCCCACCACTTTGGGAAGCCGAGGCAGGCAGATCATGAGGTCAGGAGATTGAGACCATCCTGGCTAACACGGTGAAACCCCGTCTCTACTAAAAAATACAAAAAACTAGCCGGGGCCGGGCGCGGTGGCTCAAGCCTGTAATCCCAGCACTTTGGGAGGCCGAGGCGGGCGGATCACGAGGTCAGGAGATCGAGACCATCCTGGCTGACACGGTGAAACCCTGTCTCTACTAAAAAATACAAAAAAAAAACTAGCTGGGCGAGGTGGCGGGCGCCTGTAGTCCCACCTACTGGGGAGGCTGAGGCAGGAGAATGGCGTGAACCGGGTAGGCGGAGCTTGCAGTGAGCAGAGATTGCATCGCTGCACTCCGGCCTGGGCGACACAGCAAGACTCTGTCTCAAAAACAAAAAAAAACAAAAAAAACAAAAAACTAGCCGGGCGAGGTGGCGGGCGCCTGTAGTCCCAGCTACTCGGGAGGCTGAGGCAGGAGAATGGCGTGAACCCAGGACACGGAGCTTGCAGTGAGCCGAGATCCGGCCACTGCACTCCAGCCTGGGTGGCAGAGCGAGACTCCGTCTCAAAAAAAAAAATTAGGCTGGGCGCGGTGGCTCATGCCTATAATCTCAGCACTTTGGGAAGCCGAGGCGGGCGGATCACGAGGTCAGGAGATCAAGACCATCCTGGCTAACATGGTGAAACCCCGTCTCTACTAAAAATATGCAAAAAACTAGCCGGGCGTGGTGGCGGGCGCCTGTAGTCCCAGCTACTCGGGAGGCTGAGGCAGGAGAATGGCGTGAACCGGAGAGGTAGAGCTTGCAGTGAGCTGAGATCCAGCCACTGCACTCCAGCCTGGGTGGCAGAGCGAGACTCCGTCTCAAAAAAAAAGAAAATTAGCTGGGTGTAGTGGCATGTGCCTGTAGTCTCAGCTACTCAGGAGGCTGAGGTGGGAAGATCGCTTGAGCCTGGGAGGCAGAGGTTGCAGTGAGCCGAGATCACGCCGCTGCACTCCAGCCTGCACGACAGAGCAAGACCCTGTCTCAAAACAACAACAACAAAACTACACACACAGAGAGAAGGCCCTTGACCAGGCTGATAGTAAGAGGATGTAGGGAAGCCAGCTGGGTCAGACTGTGAGAGGCTCCAGAGGCCGTGCTAGGAGGTTTAGACCTCATCTCTGATCAATTGGGGGCCACGGAGGCATTGTGGGCTGAGGCTGGGGGCTGGGAGACCGCCAAGGAGCAATTGCTGTGATGTAGAGAGGCCAGAGGGAGGCCAAGCTTGGGGCAGTGGGTGAAGGGGGCTTTGAGAGATTCTGGGATTCAAATTCCTGTGTGTGTGAGGGAGAGTATTCCCCTGAGGGTATATTCTGACCCTGACACCCTCTGTCCCTGGTGTCCCCTGAACAGGAAAGAAGGGTGTGGCGAAGGGGGCAAGAGCCCAGAGCTCCCCGGCGTCCAGGAAGACGAGGCTGCATCCTGAGCCCCTGCATGCACCCAGGGCCACCCGGCAGCATACTCATCCCGCGCCTCCAGAGGCCCACCGCCCTCATGCAACAGCCGCCCCCGCGGGCAGGGGGCTGGGGACTGCAGCCCCGCTCCCGCCCCTCCCCCATCGTGCTGCATGACCTCCACGCACGCACGTCCAGGGACAGGACTGGAATGTATGTCATTTGGGGTCTTGGGGGCAGGGCTCCCACGAGGCCATCCTCCTCTTCCTGGCCCTTCTTGGCCTGACCCATTCTGTGGGGAAACCAGGTGCCCATGGAGCCTCAGAAACGCCACCCGGCTGGTTGGCATGGCCCAGGGCAGGAGCAGAGGCAGGAGACCAAGATGGCAGGTGGAGGCCTGGCTTACTGCAACTGAAGAGACCTCCCGCTGGGGCCGGGCAGGCCTGGCTCAGCTGCCACAGGCATATGGTGGAGAGGGGGGTACCCTGCCCACCTTGGGGTGGTGGCACCAGAGCTCTTGTCTACTGAAATGCTGGTGTGCGGGCTCGGACCCCTCACTGGGGAGAGGGCCAGTGTTGGAAAATTCTGATTCCTTTTTTGTTGTCTTTTACTTTTGTTTTTAACCTGGGGGTTCAGGGGAGAGGCCCTGCTTGGGAACATCTCACGAGCTTTCCTACAGCTTCGGTGGTTCCCAGCACACCCCACCATTATTTGGCAGCCGAGCGGACGGAGCTAACTTTCCTGGACTGTGTTTCGCATTCAACGTTATCTGGAAAGTGGGCTGAACGGAATCAAGCTCTGAGCAGGGGCCTGGAGCGGAAGCACCACATCGTCCCTGCCCATCTCACTCCCTCCTTTGATGGCTCCCCAGAGCTGAGGCTGGAGAAGACACCAGGGCTGACTTTGACCGAGGGCCACGGACGCGCCAGGCCTGTGGCCCTGCACATGCTGAAATAACTGGAACCCAGCCTCTCATCCTACACTGGCCTACCCATCTGGCCCCAAGAGCTGCACTCACATTCCTACAATAAAGGACAAACTGTCCAGGTTGGAGGGATCACGAGACACAGAACCTGGAGGGCTGTGCACACTGGCGGGTGGCCTCTGCGGCAGCTGCCTCACCCTGAGGACATCAGCAGTCAGCCTGCTCAGAGCGGGGGTGCTGGAGCGCGTGCAGACACAACTCTTCCGAAGCGGCCTTCGCCTTCTCTCTGGGATCAGTGTCCGGCTGGCCGGCCTGGCGTTGGCTGACCAAATGCTCGTAGAGGTTGACCCCCACAGGGAAATCACACAGGACGCAGACCTGCCCTGGAAACATGGATGGACGAGGGATTTTGGCCACAGGTGTGGGTTTCCCATTGGAAGAGGGCTTGTTTGGAGAAGGGAGGCTGGCTGGGGGAGAAACCCGGATCCCGCTGCATCTCCACGCCTGTGGGTGCATGTCGCGCCTCCACGCGCACACGCGTGCGCGTGCCCATCTGCTGCACACAGCTCACTTGTATGTCCTGCACCGGTACACGCATCTGTAATACAGTTTCTACGTCTATTTAAGGCTATAGGAGCCGAATGTGCCCCGTTGTCAATGGGTCCACGTTTCTCCCTGGCTCCTCTGTGCTAAGGCAGAGTGTGGCCCAGGGCTTAAGAAGTTATTCCGTACTGTTTTTAAGAACACTTTTATAGAGTTAGTGGAAGGCAAGTGAAGAGCCAATCACTGATCCCCAAGTGTGTCTTGAGCATCTCTGAGCGTCTGGTCTGGGGGGACCACGTCGATCAGACCCACCCTTGGAAAGCTCTGGGGTGGACCCAGTTGGGATGCTCACCCCGTCACTGAGGGTTTTGGTTGGCGGCGTCGTTTTTGAATGTAGCACAAGCGATGAGCAAACTCTATAAGAGTGTTTTAAAAATTAACTTCCCAGGAAGTGAGTTACAAACAATAAAAGCCCTTTCTTGAGTTAAAAAAAAAAAAAAAAAAAAAAAAAAAAAGGCTTGTGTGTACATTTTCTGCATCTGGATACATGTTCTTTCTTTCTCAGCAGCTGGAACAGCTGGCTTTGTAGAATTTTCTGGAAGTGCCTGAGGCACCCTAAGTCCCTGAGCAGGACAGTGGTGAGACGTGCTCTCGGGGGAGGGAGGGAGAGGGAAGGGCTGGCTCAGGACGGTGACGGGGCTGCAATCCAGGGTACAGCTGAGGCTCCTGGGTGGGTCCGTGGCCACTCCTTGGGAAGAACTGCCTGTTTTCACAGGGGCTCAGGAGGCCAAGGTCTGGTCCAGGTAGGAGCCATATCCGCTTCTCTTGGGGCAGAGGTCCCTGTGGTGTCACGGGAGTGCCTGTGACACCAGCCCAGTGACCTCCCATCCCCACTTAGCCTTGGACACTGGTACAGACTTTTAGGACCCCGCACCTCTGTTCCCATGGTGCAGCCCTCCAGGGCAGTGACGAAGAGTCATCATTGAGGTCACACAGGCCTGAGCTTGAATCCAAGTTTTGCTACTTAAACAGTGTGTGACCTTCGGCAAGTCATTGGAGGAGCCTCAGTTCCCTTATTGGTATAATGGGAACACTCCCGTGGGGTATTTTGTTTGTTTGGGTTTTTTTGAGACTTGCTCTGTTGCCCAGGCTGGAGTACAATGGCGCGATCTCGGCTCACTGCAACCTCCGCCTCCTGGGTTCAAGCGATTCTCCTGCCTCAGCCTCCCGAGTAGCTGGGACTACAGGCACCCGCCGTCACGCCCCGGCTAATTTTTTGTATTTTTAGTAGAGACGGGGTTTCACCATGTTGGCCAGGCTGGTCTTGAACTCCTGACCTCAGGTGATCCTCCCGCCTCGGCCTCCCAAAGTGCTGGGATTACAGGCATGAGCCACGGCGCCCACCTCCCATGGGGTTTGAATGCAAAAAATGCAAACTTTTTCTTCTGCTCTCACAGCACAACAGTGAACACAGAAGACTTCTGAGACCAACTGTGTGGAGTGCCCCCTCCCGCATATCCCTTCTGCGGCAGACACCAGCCGGGTGTCTTCTAACTCAATTCTCACACTGTCCACTCGGAAGCAGTATCAGATCCCACAGGTTGACACAAGCCCACAAGACAGTCCCTCAGTCAGACACCAGTCACAAGTCCAAGCCTCTGGAGTTTCTGTCCCACCGGCTTCGAGTTGGGGTTCCCACAACCCTCTCTTTGGGTTTGATTAACTCAAGTGTCCACTCAAGGGATGCTAGTAGGATGTGGCCAGGATGGAAAGAAGCAGACGGACATGAGGGATATGCGGGAGGCCAGAGTGACAAGACCATGCGTGGGCTGGCCATGCAGGTGGGAGAGGAAGGGGTCGGGGGTCCCCCAAGCTTCCAGGCAGAAGCTCCCCAGACACCAAGACCGGTAAGCCCATCTTGTTCTCATTTCTTACCCCCCACTGGAGCCCCTCAAAGGCAGCCCTCTCCATCTCTCGCCTCCTCACTGGTCTCCTAGCCTTGGTCCTTGGCCCGCTGGTCCATGCCCTCCCTGGCTACCTGAGTGATCTTTCTGAGCACCCACCTGACCATGCCCCTCTCAGAACCCTGCCATGGTCCCCATGGTGCTCGGCCTGGTGCTCAAGGCCCCGCCAGCCCCTCTGGATGCCCTCCCCACTCCTGTCCCACCCTCTTGCCTTGCTCCCATTACTCTTCAGGCCCACCCATTCCTGCGGGACACTGCCTCCTCTCAGTCCCTGCCTCTGCTTGTCAAGGTTGACCCCGCCCTCCAAGGTCTACTCAGCAGCTGGAAAAATCCCTCAGTGGGTTCATCGAAGTGGTCACCAGATCGATGCAGAATTGCAGCGTGGGAGGGCACCTGCTAAACTTCTCACTCGGTCCCCACCAGAGTCCAGGAGGGACCGTGCCTAAGGCACTGGAGCTTTCACAGGGACAAGATTCTCCGTGCCCTCAGGCGCTCCCGCTTCTTTAAGGCAATCTGTGCCAATATCCATCTACCTCCCTGCGAAACACACCCCAAAGCTGAGAAAGGGCTCCCCACTGCAGTCAGCCTGCTCCCTCCACCCCAACTCCCAACTCCCCATTCAGTTCGAAGGGGCAGTTCTGGAATCTCCGAGGGAGTTTTTAAAAAATCCTCATGCCTACGTTCCACCTTCAGAGATTCTGGTTCAAATGGTCAAGGATGTAGTCTGGGTGTCAGGATTTTTTTAAAAAAATATATTTTATATTTAAAAAATTATTTTAGCAGTTTTAGGTTTTAGAAAAATTGAGCAGAAGATACAGACAGGGCTGGGAGTGGTGGCTCATGCCTGTAATCCCAGCACTTCAGGAGGCTGAGGCAGGTGGATCACCTGAGGTCAGGAATTCGAGACCAGCCTGGCCAACATGGTGAAACCCCGTCTCTACTAAAAATACAAACATTAGCCAGGCGTGGTGGCAGGTACCTGTAATCCCAGCTACTCAGGAGGCTGAGGCAGCAGAATTGCTTGAACCCAGGAGGTGGAGGTTGCAGTGAGCCGAGATCATGCCACTGCACTCCAGCCTGGGCAACAGAGTGAGACCCTGTGAAAAAAAGAAAAGAAAAGAAATAAAAGAAAAGAAAGAAGGAAGGACAAACAGTTCCCATATATCCCCTCAACCGCCACCTCCTGCCGCCCAATTTCTCTTATTATTAACATCTTGCATTGGGATACATTTGCTTCCATTTATGAGCCAATCTTGATACATTATTATTAACCAAAGTCCACAGATTACATTAGGACTCACTGAGTCGTACTATTCTATGGGTTTTAACAAATGTATAATGACATGTATTCACCATTACAGTGTCACATAGAAAGGTTTTGCTGTGGCCGGGTGTGGTGGCTCACGCCTGTAGTCCCAACACTTTGGGAGGCCCAGGCAGGCAGATCACAAACTCACGAGTTCAAGACCAGCCTGGCCAATACGGTGAAACCCCGGCTCTTAAAAATATAAAAATTAGCCGGGCATGGTGATGGGTGCTTGTATTCCCAGCTACTCCAGAGGCTGAGGCAGGAGAATCATTTGAACCCGGGAAGCAGAGGTTGCAGTGAGCCGAGATCACGCCACTGCACTCCAGGCCTGGGCGACAGAGTGAAACTCCATCTCAAAAAAAAAAAAAAATAGTTTCGCTGTCCTAAAAATCCTGTCCTTTACCTATTCATCTCTCCCCCTCCCTTCTTCCTTTAATAACGACTCATCTTTTTACTGTCTACTGTCTCCATAGATTTGCCTTTTCCAGGATGTCATATTGTTGGAATCATACAGTATGTAACCTTTTCAGCTTCCCAGCTGATTCTTTTTTTTTTTTTTTTTTTTTTTGAGACGGAGTCTCGCTCTGTTACCCAGGCTGGAGTGTAGTGGTGTAGTCTTGGCTCACTGCAACCTCTGTCTCCCAGGTTCAAGTGATTCTCCTGCCTCAGGCTCCCAAGTGGCTGGGATTACAGGTGCCCATCACCACGCCTAGCTAATTTTTTGTATTTTTAGTAGAGACGGGGTTTCACCATGTTGGCCAGGCTGGTCTCGAACTCCTGACCTTGTGATCTGCCTGCCTTGGCCTCCCAAAGCGCTGGGATTACAGGCATGAGTCACCGACAGCAGGGGTTGACATGAATAGCCCTGGTCTAGAATTTGGTAAAGGGAGGTGGTAGCTCTGGGGCTTTGTGTTACTAAATCTAGTATGGGCAAAAGTCTCATTTCCTTTTGATACGTCCATCTGTCTATCATCCATCCATCCATCCTTCAATCTTTGTCCCAGGCCTTCTGTAACCAGGCTCTGAGTTAGACACTAAGCCAAACCATCACTGTTGCTGCTCTCACGGTTCTCACATGCTGCTGCAACAGACAGACATGAATCAAGTCGCCACGCAGGTGCTTGGATGATTTTGAAGTGATGGGCACTTTATAGGAAAGGCTTGTGGTGAGTAGCTCTCTGAGAGTAGTTAGGCTTCCCAGAGCAAGGAAGGTTCCAGCTGTGACCTGAAGTTGAGACGGAACTCACTAGACCAAGTGAAGGAGGGAGGAGAAAGCTCTGAGCAGGGAGCCTGGCTTGTGCAAGGGCCTGTGGGAGGAGGGAGCTTGGTGCTTTCCAAGAACTGAAGTAATGCTGGGAGTGAGGAGAGAGTCGTGAGAGATGAAGCTGGAGAGGAGACAGGGGCTGCAGCATGTGTGCTGAAAAGACACATCACTCAGGCCAGGCACCATGGCTCATGTTCGTCATCCGGGTGCGGTGGCTCACGCTTGTAATCCAGAGGTGGTGGCTCATGCTTGTCATCCCAGCACTTTGGGAGCCCAAGACAGGTGGATCTCTTGAGCCCAGGAATTCAAGACCGGCCTGGGCAACAAACTGAGACCCCATCTTACAAAAAACAAAAACTAGCTGGATGTGGTGGTACCGGCCTGTGGTCCCAGCTACATAGGAGGCTGAGGCACGAGGATCGCTTGAGCTCAGGAGGTTGAGGCTGAGGGAGCCAAGATGGCACCATTGCACTCCAACCTGGGCAACAGAGCAAGAACCTGTCTCAAACAACAACAACAACAACAACAACAAAGGTTTCTCTGGCTACAGTGTAGAAGGATGGGAGTAGAAGAACCAGAAAAACAGAGAAAGCAGTGAGGAGGCCGTGGCAGTGTCCACTCAAGGGATGCTAGTAGGATGTGGCCAGGATGAAAAGAAGCAGACGGACATGAGGGATATGTGCGAGGCCAGAGTGACAAGACCATGCATGGGCTGGCCATGCGGGTGGGAGAGGAAGGGGTTGGGGGGCCCCCCAAGCTTCCAGCCATGCCCACCTGGATCGACTGTGGTGCTGATCAGAGAGCGAGGGAACACAGGAATGGACCCGCCTTGCTACATTCAAAGGAAGACGAAATTGGACATGCGGATCTGGAGCTCAAGGGAGAGGCGAGAACTGGAAATGGAGACGCGGGGGCCCTCAGCATGCGGACGGCTGTGGAGCTGGAAGCCATGCGTGTGATGAGCTAGCCGAGGCAGTGAGAAGAAAGGGGCCCAGAATTGAGCCCTGGCAGAACGCCACTGTTGCGGAAGTTGGAAGAACGTGCAAAGGCCCTAGGGCAGGAGCGGTGGAAAAAAAAGAAAACCAAGAGTGACATGAACACAGCAGAGCCTGTGTGGTTTCAGGAACTGGGAGTGGCCCTCAGCATCCATGATGCCGAGTGCTCAAGGGAGGTGATGGGAAGATCTAGAAAGTGAGAGACATGGCCGGGCACGGTGGATCATGCCTATAATCCCAGCACTTTGGGAGGCTGAGGCAGGTGGATCATGAGGTCAGGAGTTCGAGACCAGCCTGGCCAACATGGTGAAACTCCATCTCTACTAAAAATACAAAAATTAGCTAGGCCTGGCGGCGGCGCCTATAATGCCAACTACTTGGGAGGCTGAGGCAGGAGAATCGCTTGAACCCGGGAGGTGAAGTTTGTAGTAAGCTGAGATCACGCCACTGCACTCCAGCCTGGGCAACAGAGCAAGACTCTGTCTTGGGGGTCGGGGGAAGAAAGTGAGGGAGATGGAGAGAGGGAGAATGGAGAAAGTGAGGGAAGACAGTCCTTGCAAGAATTTAACTATGGCCAGGCGTGGTGGCTCACGCCTATAATCCCAGCACTTTCAGAGGCTGAGGCAAGTGGATCACCTGAGGTCAGGAGTTCAAGACCAGCCTGGTCAACATGGTGAAACCCTGTCTCTACCAAAAATACAAAAAAAATTAGCCCAGCGTGGTGGCAGGTGCCTGTAATCCCAGCTACCCTGGAGGCTGAGGCAGGAAGATTGCTTGAACCCGGGAGGTGGAGCTTTGCAGTGAGCTGAGATGGCACCACTGCACTCCATCCTGGGCGGCAGAGAGAGATTCCACCTCAAAAGAAAAACAAACAAACAAACAAACAAACAAGAATTTAGCTATGCAGCGGATGGGGCACATAGATATAGTGCCCCCACCAGGGTCAGCTGCCTCAGGATCTTTTCTTCAACCACGGAAACTTGTCCTCAATGACTGACCTGCACATGTTCCAAGGACAGCCATGAACTGAGGAGTGTGAGGCATGGGGGTCGCGGGCACCCAACTTCAAACTGCACTAAAGAACATCCCGGGCCAGGCGCAGTGGCTCACGCCTGTAATCCCAGCACTTTGGGAGGCCAAGGTGGGAGGATCACGAGGTCAGGAGATCGAGGCCACCCCGGCTAACACAGTGAAACCCCGTCTCCACTAAAAATACAAAAAAATTAGCCGGGCATGGTGGCGGGTGCCTGTAGTCCCATCTACTTGGGAGGCTGAGGCAGGAGAATGGCGTGAACCTGGTAGGCGGAGCTTGCAGTGAGCAGAGATTGCACCGCTGCACTCCGGCCTGGGCGACAGAGCAAGACTCTGTCTCAAAAAAAAAAAAAAAAAAAAAAAAAGAACATCCCTGCTTCAATCAGCGGGGCATGAGCTCAGGCCAGTGCACCAGGTTACCAGCCCTCAGGGAGCATCTGATTTCACCTGAGGAGCTCACATGACCTTTCCATGGCTTTTCCCTGTGCCTCTCCAGGAGAAGTAGGATTCCGTTATTTTTATTCCCCTCCTTGCTGGGTAAGAGAGGAAAGGAATAAGCAGAGGGAGAGGGCTGGGCATGGTGGTTCACAGTTATAATCCCAGCACTTTGGGAGGCTAAGGCAGGAAGATTTCTTGATCCCAGGAGTTCAAGACCAGCCTGGGCAACATGGTGAAACCCCATCTCTACTAAAAATACAAAAATTAGCCGGGCGTGGTGGCACGTGCCTGTAATCCCAGCTGCTCGGGAGGCTGAGGCAGGAGACTCGCTTGAACCTGGGAGGCAGAGGTTTCAGTGAGTTGAGATCACGCCATTGCACTCCAGCCTGGGTGACAGAGTGAGACTCTGTCTCAATAAATAAATAAACAAATAAATAAATAAAAAATAGGCCGGGCGCGGTGGCTCAAGCCTGTAATCCCAGCACTTTGGGAGGCCGAGACGGGCGGATCACGAGGCCAGGAGATCGAGAGACGATCCCGGCTAACACGGTGAAACCCCGTCTCTACTAAAAAATAGCAAAAAAACTAGCCGGGCGAGGTGGCGGGCGCCTGTAGTCCCAGCTACTCGGGAGGCTGAGGCAGGAGAACGGCGTAAACCCGGGAGGCGGAGCTTGCAGTGAGCTGAGATCTGGCCACTGCACTCCAGCCTGGGTGACAGAGCAAGACTCCGTCTCAAAAAAAAATAAAAAAATAAAAAAATAAAAATAAAAAATAGAGGGAGTGACCAATTTCTTTCTTTCTTTTTTTTTTTTTTGAGATGGAGTCTCACTGTGTCACCCAGGCTGGAGTGCAGTGGAATCATCTTAGCTCACTGCAAGCTCCGCCTCCTGGGTTCACACCATTCTCCTGCCTCAGCCTCCTGAGTAGCTGGGACTACAGGTGCGTGCCACCACACCCAGCTAATTTTTTGTACTTTTAGTACAGACAGGGTTTCACCATGGTCTCGATCTCCTGACCTCGTGATCCTCCCACCTCGGCCTCCCAAAGTGCTGGGATTACAGGTGTGAGCCACCGCACCTGGCCAGAGTGACCAGTTTCAATGAAAGAAATCACAGGAAAGGAACCTTTTAGAAGATCCTGTTAATATCCTCCCTGCCCTCTAGCCTACTCTTCATAAACTTCTCCTGAGAGTTGTGTACACTGCCTCAAATCTCCCCACTAATGCGCCTTCCCCTTCATGGACTCTGCTCTCCTCAAAGTCACCAATGACCAACAAACCTCTAGACCCAAACCAAGTTCCATCGTGAACTTATGGCTGAATATGACACTTGCTCACTCCTTTCTTAAAACTCTCTTTCTGGTCTGTCCCAATGTCCTGTTCTCCTGATTTTCTCTGTTAATTAAAAATTATTTCCGGGTGTGGTGGCTCAGGCCTGTAATCCCAGCACTTTGGGAGGCTGAGGCAGGTGGATCATGAGGTCAGTAGTTCAAGACCAGCCTGGCCAAGATGGTGAAAACCCATCTCTATTAAAAATACAGAATCGCCTGGCGTGGTGGCACATACCTGTAATCCCAGCTACTCAGGAGGCTGAGGCAGAGAGTTGCTTAAAACTCTGGAGGCGGAGGCTGCAGTGAGCCAAGCTCATGCCACTGCACTCCAGTCTGGGCAACAAAGTGAGACTCCAGCTAAAAAAAATATGTATCCAGGCTTTGGAAATAGGAAAAAGGAAAGTGCCCTCTTGGTACTGTGCCAGGTGTTATCTGCCTGGGGAACCATCTGATTCTCTACAGATGTATAGCTTTGTCTGACTTCTTATGCACTATTGATTAGGGTATTTTACAACTGAGAGTAGTGGTTTATAGAAAATTCATAACAAGTGGCCGGGCGCGGTGGCTCATGCCTGTAATCCCAGCACTTTGGGAGGCCGAGGCGGGCGGATCAGGAGGTCGGGAGATTGAGACCATCCTGGTTAACACGGTGAAACCCTGTCTCTACTAAAAATACAAAAAAAAAAAAAAAAAAAAATTAGCCGGGCGTGGTGGCGGGTGCCTTGTAGTCCCAGCTACTTGGGAGGCTGAGGCAGGAGAATGGTGTGAACCCAGGAGGTGGAGCTTGCAGTGAGCCGAGGTTGAACCACTGCACTCCAGCCTGGGAGACAGAGCGAGACTCTGTCTCAAAAAAAAAAGAAAAGGAAATTCATAACGAGTAAATAATTCCTGTCCAGTAGTGATGCAAATGTTTTCTGTCTGGTGGTAAAGGGAATCCTGGAGATTCTAGTTTCTTGCCTTATAGGACATTAACTTGCCTTGTCGAATTAATCTCAGCATTCCTTTGACTGACCAATTACATATTCATTCAGGTTCCCCTTCAAACTATTCTTCACGTTTCTACCGGTTTCCCCATCTACTAACGACTGGGTAACAGCTTTGACATGTGTTCATTTGACATCTGTTTGAGAGTCACGTTTTTTAACTTTTTGAAAATTAGGCTTTACCACCTTCCTAAATTCTCTGTGGCTCCAACTCAGCAGGGCGGCACTGCGAACAGGAAAGGGGGTGGGAGACGGTGAGCAAGGTGACCAAAAAGAACAAGGCACAGAGGGCTTTCCTGACAAGTGCTAGGAGCCTTGATGATTGCCCGATGTCCCGGCTTGTCCTGGACTCCTCATGTACCTGCCAGCTGGTGTGCCAGGGCGCTGGGGCTCTTCTGAATGGCACCAAACTGCAACACTGAATCCTCACTGAATTGAGTCCTCAAGCAACAAGGCTCCTCCCCAGCAGGGAGAAGGGCCTGCCCAGCCTTCCTCTCCCATCCCCTCACCCCACAGACCTAGTAATGGTGAGAGCTGTGACTGTCACCTATAGCTGGCCACCCCAACTACACATTTTGCTCGAAATAACACACACCACACACACACACACACACACACACACACACACACATGCATTCTATGTATGCATTCAACCCAATTTTTTAAAATTTATTTTGGAGACAGAGTCTTGCTCTGTCGCTCAGTCTGGAGTGCAGCGGTGCGATGTCAGCTCACTGCAACCTCCACTTCCTGGGTTCAAGTGATTCTCCTGCCTCAGCCTCCCGAGCAGTGCATGCCACTACACCCAGCTATTTTATTTTATTTTTTTAGTAGAGATGGGGTTTCACCATGTTAGCCAGGATGGTCTCAATCTCCTGACCTTGTGATCTGCCCACCTTGGCCTCCCAAAGTGTTGGGATTCGGGCATGAGCCACCATGCCCGGCCTCAACCCGATTTTTAAAACTACTTTGTATCCCATTCATCAAATAAAACTAGTCCTCTAAAGAGCTGTGTCTTGTGTTTATCCTACGATTTAGCCCAAATTTAAGAAAAACTATGATGTAGCCCAAAATTAAGAAAAACCATCCCTTCTGTTAGACCCTGTATCTACATATAAATTATCACATTTAATCCTCACAACCTCCTTTGGAGGTAGGTAATGGTCCATTTTACTGATGAAGGAACTGAGACTCCAAAGTGCTAAGCAGCTTGCCTAAGGTCACACATGGTGGATGGGGCAGGGCCAGCCAGCTCGAAACCCAGGTGTGTCCGATGCGGACCATGGTCTTCCTTAGTTTATCATTATTTGCTCCTCCATGGTCAGCGCTGGCAGGGCCTCAGAGACTGCAGGGTCTCACCTACGCCCTCCTCAGATGCGAAAACAGACCCAAAAACCTGTCCAAAGCTACCCAGGGAGGAAGACGCAAAATCAGGACTCAGGCCAGGCGCAGCAGCTCACGCCTGTAATCCCAGGACTTTGGGAGGCCGAGGCGGGTGGATGGCTTAAGGTTAGGAGTTCGAGATCAGCTTAGCTAACATGGTGAAAGTCTGTCTCTGCAAAAAATAAGAAAGAAAGAGAAAGAAAGAAAGAAAGAAGGAAAGAAAGAAAGAAAAGAAAGAAAGAAAGAAAAGAGAGGAAGGAAGAAAAAGAGAAATGAAGAAAAGAAAGAGAAGAAAGGAAGGAAGGAAGGAAGAAAAAAGAAAGGAAGAAAGGAAGAAAGGAAGGAAGGAAGAAAGAAAGAAAGAAAAAGAAAAAGAAAGAAAGAGAGAAAATCAGGACTCAGAACCTAACAGCTGATCAGTGACACCCTCGGGATGCCTAGACAACCCCTCTCCCCCACTAGGCTAGAAGTATCCGCAGGAAACTACGCTCACAGGTCTACAGTGGATGGCACCCTCAGGAGTCAGGAAATCAGTGTCCAAGTTCTGGCCTTTGGGCAGGTCTCAAATTTTGTGTATGTAACATGGGCCAATTTTGGGGAGACTTTTAAGAGACAAAGGCAGGCAAGGCAAGTAACTTTATAAACCTACAGATTGCCCAGAGGTGATATATCAAGGCTCATCGTAAACTCTGGAAGACTTAGATCCAGCTTTTATCCCTTAAATGGCGTCACCTCGGATCAGTTTCTATACCTCAGTTTCCTCATATATGAAATGGGGGTCATAATGGGATCTACTTCATAGAGTTGTTCTAAGGGTTCGAGCGCTTGGAAGTGTCTGGCCCATGGTGATCGCTCAGTAAAGGTGGCTTTTAGTACAGGTTTAGCCTCAAGGCGTAGCTACATTGTAACCCTTGACTACCCCGGTCTCCTCCAAGCTCCGTCGCTCCCGCAGGCCCCGCCCCCGTCCCCGCTCAGTCCCGCCTTCTCCTCCCCAGGTCCCGCCCGCGCAGCACGCCCGGGTTCCTCCCGCCACCAGGGGGCGGCGGCGCTGAGGGCGGCCTTCTGGCCGAAGCCGGCGACGCTCTAGGTAGCTGCGGCGGCTCCTCTGTGGCCAGTAGCTGCGGCGCTCTAGCCGGCGGCCGTAAGGGGCGGGCTCTCGGTGGTGCGGCCGGCAGGCAGCTATGGCGGCCGTACGGGGCCTGCGGGTGTCGGTGAAGGCGGAGGCCCCGGCGGGGCCAGACCTGGGGCTCCCGTCCCCTGAGGCGGAGTCGGGTGTTGACCGTGGCGAGCCGGAGCCCATGGAGGTGGAGGAGGGCGAGCTGGAAATCGTGCCCGTGCGGCGCTCGCTCAAGGAACTGATCCCGGTACGGGCGGGGGTCGGGGGGCAAGGAGGAGGTCGCGGGGCTAGTGCCCAGCGCCGGAGGGGGCCGGAAGGGGCGGTGGCTGGAGCCCCAGCCGGGGAAGTCTGGGGAGCGGGAGAGAAGGGAGCCAGCGTCCTGGGGACGAGGGCGCCGGGCTGGAGGAGGGACGCGGAGCGGGAGAAAGGACGCCGGTGCGCCGGAAATGGGTGTTGAGGGGGCTGGAGGGGGTGGCGGAGAGCTGGGAGAGAGTTGAGGACCCCCCTCCGCTGCCCCCTCTGAGCCGTGCTGTGCAAAGGGGTGAGTGAGGAGTGTCTGGAGGGCTGAGATAAAGGGGGAGCCCTGGGCGGGAACAGAACCGGGAGCAGCCCAGAAGGAGCTGTTGGGTGGCGCCAGCAACCAGGTCTCTCCTGTGGGTCTTGCCCCGGAGGAATTTGTATCTGTGAAACATGGCACTCGCTCTTTCTCTTGGGAGGGCTGCACTTGTCAGCAGCAGAAACTCACTGTTTCTGTCGTGACTTCAGGGTCATCTTGCGCCACCCCCCCCCCCCCCCCCCCGCGCCGCAGCTCCACTGGCACCTACACCGTGGTCCCAGCATCTCACTCTTAATGAAAGTAAACTAGCAAACGATCAATAGACGCCCTTGATCCCTCATTTACCGCGCTGGGGATGGTGAGGTGTTTTGCTTGTGACTTGGTGGCTGTAGATCCAGTTCTTAGAGCTGATTTGAGGCCTGGATGACTCCTCTTAATTTCTAACTTAATATGAACTACTTTTCACCACATGTCAACATATTTAGACTGAAGTTATGGAGAAAGGTTAAGGTATGATCGCTAGAGATGGCAAACGTTATTGATTATGATTAACAACAGCTAATATATTAGCATTTACCATTCAGTACATTGTGTCACTTAAATATACTGGCCATGCACACCTTTAGTGCCAGCTGTTCAGGAGTCTAAGTTCCAGACCAGCCTCAGTAATATAGCAACACCCCTTCGAGGTCCCTCCTTTCGCCTCTCCCCATCTCAAAAACAAAACAAAACCAAAATAAGTATCACTGCAGTTGTGAAGTAGGTGTTATCATCCTTTCAGTCATTCAGTTCAACATGGTTTTTGTTTTGTTTTGAGACGGAGTTTCGCTCTTGTTACCCAGGCTGGAGCGCAATGGCGCAATCTCAGCTCACCGCAACCTCTGCCTCCCGGGTTCAAGCGATTCTCCTGCCTCAGCCTCCTGAGTAGCTGAGCCCAATGGTGCGATCTCGGTTTACCACAACCTCCACCTCCTGGGTTCAAGTGATTCTCCTGCCTCAGCCTCCCAAGTAGCTGAAATTACGGGGGTGTGCCACCATGTCCGGCTAATCTTGTATTTTTAGTAGAGACAGGATTTCTCCATGTTGGCCGGGCTGGTCTCGAACTCCTGACCTCAGGTGATCCTCCCGCCTCTGCCTCCCAGAGTGCTGGGATTACAGGCATGAGCCACCGTGCCTGGCCAACATGTATTTATTGCATCCCCCACTATGAACCAAGACACAGCCCTAGGTGCTTGATCAAGATCAACCTCCCTGCTGGAGTGTATGCTCCATATAAACTCTCAATGACAAAAAGGAGCCACCCTTGTGAAGACTGAAAAGGGGTTCCCCCAGCCGGGGCAATAGCAAGCACAGAGGGTCTGGGGTGGGTCCAGGATCGTTGCAAAGTTCTGTAGCGCTAATGGAAGGGCAGTAAAAGAGGTCAGGAAGGCAGATAGATACCACGCAGGAAACTGGGACCCAGAGAGGTCAAGGAAACTATACAGTGTCCTGTAATTAGTGACCGTCAGAGCTGAGGCTTCCGTCCTCGCTTGGTTTCCAAATCCCATCCCCTTTGCGTTACACTGTGCTGTATTTGCCTCAGGAATTCTAGGTGAGGCTGGACTTCTGCATTGAGGTGGAGGGTTGGGCTCCACCTGGTGGCTGGGCATGGGGAATTCGTTCAGACTAGGTTGGGGAGCTAAGTGACTGTGCTTCATCTTTTGACATTTTCCACAAAAGCCTTTAGATTTTTCTGTACATGGATACTTTCAGTTGATGGAATCACTTCAGGTTTTGGACAGGCTCTGCTCTTCTTATTGGAGTGGTTGATTGATACCATGGAATCACTGGGATGGGGCTTCTTAATAAAAGGTTGTCAGGGGTGGGGAAGGGTTTTGAAAAGAATGACTCTTCAAAAAGAACCAGACTGGCCAGGTGCGGTGGCTCATGCCTGTAATCCCAGCACTTTGGCAGGCTGAGACAGACAGATCACCTGAGGTCAGGAGTTTGAGACCAGCCGGCCAACATGGTGAAACCTCGTCTCTACTAAAAATACAAAAATTAGCTGGCCATGGTGGCGCACGCCTGTAATCCCAGCTACTCAGGAGGCTGAGGCAGGAGCATCACTGGAACCCGGGAGGTAGCAGTTGCAGTGAGCCGAGTTTGCACCACTGCCCTCCAGCCTAGGTGATAGAGCAAGACTCCATCTCAAAACACAAACAGATAAACAAAAAGAACCAGACTCTGGGTGGTGGCTCATGCATGTAATCCTAACACTTTGGGAGATTGAGGCAGGAGGACTGCTTTAGCCCAGGAGTTGGAGACCAGC